>NC_051318.1:38420826-39071326 GCF_015220235.1 Choloepus didactylus
CCAATCACCTCTACGGCTGAAAGGGGTCTTGGAATACAAGGACGGAGAATTTTGTCTGAAGAACAAATTTCCAGTTCCAAATATATTTAGGGAGTCATCGTCTACAGATCAAAGCAATGGAAAGCCCATCCCAAATGGGGTTTAATCTTTTAAATCTCTCTTCCTCTGGCTCACTCTCTGGTTGCATCAGATTGACATTAGGCTTAGCTTTGGTCAAAATCATAATATACCTTCCCTGAGGCGATGGTGGGACCAGGGAGTGGGAGATAGAAACAGGCAGAAGACACTCTACCCAACGTGGCCATGGGCCACATGCTCAAAACCGGCTGCTTGTTTTCTGAAAGGGAGCCCCACCCTTACCCACAAAGAGTTCCTCCTGTGAAAATTGTAATATTGTGGGTATTTTTAGAATCAGCCTTAAAGGTTTTCTTCCTAGGTTTACTAATCTAGCGAGAACATTTAACAAAAATAGGGTGGAAAGAGAACGTCTGTTTTCTTTCCAGCAGGTTACACTTCAGAACTGGGAATGAATTCTTTACAATGAACCTACTGATCACATATGTTCAAATGTCAGGCTTAATTTAAACACCGGTTACATATCACATCTGTGGTCACCAAAACACAACTTAAGGGAACAAGGCCCATTTCAGCTAAATCTCCCAGGAATACACTTCTTGGGTAATGTTAAAACATGCTTGAAATGTGGTCTTTTGGAATCACCTTACTATAAATGAAGTTTTACTTGGGTTACCTGATGGGACTGGCAGTGAAGAAATTGTGACCCTAAGGTGCTCTAGTGGGATAGGAAGAAGCGAGGATGAGAAGAGTCTGCCTTGGTGGACCCCAAAAGTGAGAGAAGTATACAAACGTGGGGCCCCAGGGCTGGCTGTACCTTCCACGGTGCTGGATCTCACATGTGAATGGGAGGGGACTCTGGCCCTGCATCTGGAAGGTGCACAGCACCAGGGGCTTCAGGGGGTCTGCTAACAGGTGTTAGAGTGCAGAACTGCCTTGTCCTCACTATGTGACCTTGGGCAAGTTCTTTACCTCTCTGTGCCTTTGTTTCCTCATCTGTAAAACTGGTGATAACAGTATAACCTAGTAGGGACTTTGTTCTCATGGAGGTTAAATAAGTTGTCACATATGAAGAACTTAGAACAGTGCCTGCCTCCTAGCAGGAGCATTGCTAACAGTTAGGTATTATTGTTAATTAATGGTGTTACGAGTGTTCTTTTAGGCAGTCTGTCTGGTTTAGGAACAGGACAACAGCCAGAGACCAGGGTAGAAGGGGGCGTGGGGTGTGGGGTGGTCAGTTCCAGCCAATCGGACAGGCATCTCTACCAAGAGTGGATCTGGATTGCTGAAAGGAAACCACAATGGAGGCCTTGCTGTACAAACCAGACCAAAATAGAAAGATCCAGGGGTGGCCTTTGGGCTGCTGGACACAGGAACACCAGGCCCACCCCAGGACATGGCACAATCCCAGGTCAACCACACAAGGTTGGAACAAGTAAGAGGCTCATCCTCTTGCCTTGAGTTCAGCAGCCCAGGAGAGGTGAGCTGCGGGAACGGGCTGAGTAGGCAGTGGAGGTGGGCAGCTGTGCAGTGCAAAGGCGATGGGTGAGCAGGTGAGCCGGGACTGCCTACAGACCACATCTCACCTGCCAAGCTGTGCACCCCACGCAGGGGACCTGGGGCTACCGCACCTGCCCAGAGAGCTCACCTTTCCAACATTTGTCCACCCAGATGCACCTTTTTATAATTCAGATAGTCATGCCAAGCAGCCCAGCACCTTCCTGAGATCAGGGGTTGACACAGACCCTGGAGAGAGCAGAATCCAGTCGACCACTGACACAAACGGGGACTCAATCACAGCCATGAGAATCCATAAAATCCGACTGAAATTACCTAATTTTGTAGACTCCTCCACACTCCCCATGCCCATTACATAAGGTTACGTTTCAGTTTCATGGGTGGAAAGGATTGGCTGTACTCTGTAGAAGGAATGGGCCTGCATTTGCTGAATATCAGAAACTATTTAAGATCATTAATGACATTAAAGACTGAAAAATGTAAAGTTCTAGGAGCTATTTTACTTGAAGATAATAATTATGACTCACACTTGAAATCTAAATCGGCTTGACATTTCTTACTCCCTAACCATTTGTACTGCTGAACTGGAACTCAGAAAACCATCAGCAAATTCTCCTAATTGTAGTGACTCAAACATTAGCAATAACCTTTACATCTCTTTTTCTCTGCAACATCATGAAACAAAGGAAGGAAAACAAAGCAGATTCGTATTACTAAGCACTTGTACCACTGCATTCATCTTAGTCTTCTCGTACATGGCATTCTTTTCCAAGAGCACACAGCATTTTCATTTAAGTCACTACATTCTCTCATTTATCCCCCTGGAACATTCTAGAGTGGGAACAGGCAGGCAAAGGTAAATGACTTGAGTTGTTTTAATCAGATGAGCACTTGACCCTACATTAGTTGTTATTAATAGAGCATCTTTCCAAAACATTTCATCCTTAATTTGCAATCAATTGTTATTGTGCAACCACCTGAAAAGGTCCAAAGAGCCGGCAGCACTTCTTTCGGCCATCTGCTTCTCTGTGCCTCGCTCTGGGGCCCTGAGCCTCTCTGTTCTCCCTCACTTTGCCCTGGTCCTTTTCCAGGCTTCTCTGCTCCAAATCATTAACCCATCTGCTATCTCCAACGTGAGTCACCGGAAAACAAAATGTTTCTGTCAACAATACATAAAAACACTACGTAAAGCTGGTCTGCTCCTCTCCCTTCCTATATCCAATCCTTTGACTTCCACAGGGAAGCCCCGGCCACCCTGGAAGCCGTCACACTCCTGGGCAGACGCCAAGGCTGCAGCAGCTGTATTTTGGTGAAGCCCAATTGCCTCAAAAAGAAGACAGTCATTTTAAAGGCCTGGCTGGGCGCAGGCATCTCCTGAGGGCATCCTCGGAACCCCTTGTTTTGAGATTTCATTAAAGCAAATACCACTGTCACATCAAACGACATGGGATTCCAGCACAGATTTTTTCTGTCTTTTTAAGCTGTCTGTAAACTGTAAAATTATTAACAATACTTTCGAGAGCACAATACCATGTAGGACAGCACTGTCACTTACATCGTATTATGTGGTTCTTAAGTTTGTTATGAGAAGAATAGGATGAAAGAATTCAGCATTTACTGAGCACCTCCTGAATGCTGCAAATGGCACTGGGTACTTTATATGTATCACTTTTTCTAACCCTGTAGCAGTAACCCTGAAAGTGAGGAATTATTCAGGGGAATATTTAATTACTGTTAGTTCACTTCATTAAAACACCTGCTTTGAAGTGCTTTTACAGATTAAATAAAGTAATAAAATTGTAGTGCCCAGCAGAGTACCAGGTATATAGTGGACACTCGAACAAGACAAGCTTTGTTCCTTTCGCTTTCCCTGGAGGAGAATGTGAGTTACACAACAGGCTTCTCTCTCGTTGCAGGCAGAGCCAGGATTCAAGCCAAGGTCTGTCTGGTTCTACCTGGCTCCATGTACTCACGTGTCCTTCTCGCCACACAGTATCTTGGACCCAGGTTAGTCCACTACACACACGGGGAAGCTGGAGCTCGGGGAGGCTTGACAACTTGCCCAAAACCTCGGGGCACAGAAGTGAAGGAGCCCGGATGTGATCCCTGACCTTAAGTCCAGTATCTGTTCAGACCATCAGGACCTTTAAGGCATGTTTTTCTCGAGAATGTTCTATTCTCAAGTGAAATATTATAGAAGCTTTGGTGGGGGGAAGTGGTGCGGGACAAAGTATAAGCAGAGGTAAGGGGGACACTGACTGGTTCTTTACCTTTTTTATCCCTTTCCAGTGTTATGCAATGCTATTTTTTTCCTATTTCTTTTTCTGAAGGATACTTTCCCCTTTGCTTGCCAGTACAATGCTATATTCAAGTTAAAGAGCTAGTAAGATAGAGCCAAAAATCTTTCATCTGGGGTGTGAGGGGAGGGATAAGTGCCACAGAGGAGGTCAGTGCCCACAGCAGCCTAAGGTGAGGGCCAGTCTTCCTGAGCTGCCCTTGGAAAGCCCGATCCACTGCTCCTCTGGCCCTCCTTACCCAAACTGTGTCTGTGACAGAGGAAAAACACTGCAGCGTAAAGGAATCCAGTCAGCTGGTGGCACTGGCTGAGAGGGAAGGTGGCCATGATGGACAGGCTCTGAAGTCACACAAGAACCACGGTAACCAGCACGCCTCTGCTTTACGTCAAAGTTTACCCTCGTTCTTATGCAAGAGATGTTTCTTTGGTTTTCAAAATTTTTCTCTTATAGCTAATGTCTCCTCTCTTACAAAGTCCACTACATCTTAAAAACAACACCACAACAACCGGCTGGACTAATTATTCCGCCAAGTTAGGTTAACCTCTTTTTTGAATGATGAAGAGCATTCTGAAATTTCCTCATACATCATCAAAATTAAAACTGAAGTGCTAGAAAAATTATATCTTTTCTGCATCTCAAATCTTTACAAGATGGAAAGCACACATGAACCTTAGCAATTCAGCAACAACCATCGCGAGAACAGTGCTTCATTTATAAGCTAACAAACCTGTCATTACAGGAGACCAGTTCTGCTCGAAGTTTGTTTTTCAAAGTGCAGGTTCTCTCTGGGAGTTGAGAGATGTGTTTTAAAGGCTCTTATTTTTAAATCCCTCTAGAACTAGAGATGATTTTTAACATAGAAAAAGGGTGACCTACCAAAATGCTGAAATTGCATTTTAAAAGCCTTCACTTTACCGTTACCCCCAAAATACACATACACACACACACACACACACACACACACACACACACAAAACAAACAATGTTAACCATTTAATAGGTCAAAACTCCCTTCCCCAGGTTGAAGCCAGCAGTGGATGGGGGTGGGGGTTAAGGACTGGCAGTCATATTCCTTTTGGTGTCAGAAACCTGGGATTAAATCCTGCCCAGGCATTCAATCATCCTATGACCTTGGATAAGATGCTTATCTTTATGGACTTCACTTTCCTCATCTGTAAAATGGGGATAATACATCCTTCCTTACAGGTTTGTTGTCAAAACATCACATCTAAATGGTGTCCTATAAATGATGTTGCTGTTGCTGACTTATCATACCTATCCTTAATATTACTAAGTACTAAGTCCTACAAAGGACTCCCCTGAATATTCTAACTAATCCACCATCCCTTTCCTCAAGCGCCCACAAATGTCTCACCTCTTTTCCTCTCCAAGAACCCTGACAATTTCTGGGAAAGCCCTTGCCTCACCTTTTCACACAGGTTACCTCTCAGGTAATCAGGAAGAGAACTGGGCTGACCACGTGCCCCAGGGATGACTTCAACTCACCCTGCAATGGGGGTGGGGCGGGAAGACGTGTACCCTAATATGCTTCTCAAAGCAGAAATTTCTTAACTAAGAAAATAAAACCTCAATATATAAGTTGAGTTTACCTAAAAATACTGTATTTCTTGAAAGGTAAAGTTACCATTTGATACAAATCTATTTTATGGCCTATTCCATCCATCACCAGTTAAGCCATGGGTCTACTCAAACAGCCCTTACAGGTCACATTTATTGCTATCGCTTAAAATCTACCAAGTTTTCATATTTATAACTGATATCCACCCCACCTTCAGATGTAAGATCAGAACCTTTAAGAATTAGTAAAATAGCAATTTTACACCGTTCATTAGGAGTAGTAAGTTTTCAATTTTTTCACTTCAAATTCCTTGATATAATAAAGGTTCAGAGACTTATGCACAGCTGTATATAGAGGATGATGTCTGCTTCATCTTTATGAAGGCCTAATTACTGATATTCAGATTTATTCTAATCTATTGCTATCATCCTTAGATGGAGGAAGGGTTTTAGCAGTGATATTTAAGAAACGCAGTGAGCATGACAATCCCTGGGGAGGCGCAAGAGATTAGAAATCAAAAACCTGATGCCTGACAACCTGCCTTTTCTGAGTGAATGGACCCCAGACCTTGACAGCAAGTTGTCATCCCTCCAACAGACAGAAACAGACAAAGGGGGTGGCAAGCATGCTGCATTATGGAAATAATATTTGTTTTCTTTTTCTGTACTCTATTAATAATTTTCTTAAATTTAAGCTTACAAAAAATGTTTATCACATGAAAAAAAGCACATTTGAAGGAAAACTACACATGAATATAAACAAATATAGAAAGAATTCTGAAATACATATATCTAGGTTTAAGGAGAGTATTTCTGAAGACTAATGGGTTATGAATATCTTTTTGCTTACATTATTCTCTAATTACACTACAGTAAATACAAAAGATTTCATAATAAGGGAAAAACAGTGCAAGTCCCTAGCCACTGTTTCAATTTAAGCTTGCCTGTTTTAGGTAAGGGACTGACTCCACAGGCTAAGTTCTACATTCTTTATCCCATCAACAGTGCCTGTCCTGTGTTACCTACATCTTTCTTTTAATTTTTTGCAGTTTCTGCTTTTTCTTGCTCTATCAAATGTGGTTGCCCTTGCCTTCTTTCCTTCCACTTCTTATTCTTTTTTTTTAAACATTTGCCCTTTGCTTCTTGTCTTGCCCCTGACCCTATTTTGCTTCCTATAGCTTCTCTCTACTCTAGCCCTGTCCAAGAAAAATATTTTATGGCCTGCAAATTTAATTTTAAAATTTTAGTAGCCGTATTTTTAAAGCAAAAAGAAACTGATGAAATTTACTTTAATATATTTTATTTAATCCGAAGTATGCAAAGTCATTTTAAACTGCAACCAATATTTTAAAAGTAAACTATTTTACTTTTGGGAGGGTACTAAATCAGGTGTGTATCTTACACTTATAGCACATCTTAATTTGGACTAGCCTCATTTCAAGAGCTCAACAAGACATGTGACTAGTGGGACTGCATCGAGCAGTGTGGCTGCAACTTGAACCCTATCTTCTATCTTTATCAGCATTCCTTCATCATTCATTCACCTAAGAAAGTACTAGATTTGTAAAGCTCCCTTCAAGTCACATTTCTCAACAGAAGGTGTCCTTTATAACTTGGCTCTCTAAGCATAACATACCCCTGAATGAGCAGCAGAAGAGCACCAATCTTGAAATCTATTCATCAAATAAATATTTACTGAATACCTTTTATATGATGTGTACAGGAATGACAGCTATAATCCTCGATGTTTTTACACAATGCTTTGGGAAAAGCCATGTAAAAAAAGCAAAACATGACACCCACCACAATCAAGGAATGTTTGTATTATGGAACCACAGGGTGGGGGGGAAAGTTCTGATTCATTCTGTAGGTTACAGAGTCCAGGAGAGCTTCAAAGAAGAGTCTGCAAAGGAAGGGGGGAGGGCAGTCCAAGCAAGGGAACAGCTTGTGAAAAGGCAGAGAAGTAGGAACTTGCAGAGGCTTCCCCCAAAACCACACACAGAGTGGCAGAGAAGAAAAAATAAGGCAGAAAGACAGACTGGTGTCAGACTGTAAATGGCCTTCTATGTCCCACTAAGTAATCTGAACTTTATCCTGTGAGCAAGGAAAAACAACTGATAAGTGTTTTGCAAGAGAGTAATGTTATCAAATTTGGGCTTTAGAAACTCTGGCAGAGGGTAAGGTACTATTGAAGGGGAAAAGACAAAAATGAAGGGAGAACAGTCATTGTCTCCAGTTAGCTGTTGTAAAGATTTAAACAAAGCATCAGCAGCAGAGATGAACAAGAGGAAAGAGATGTGAAAAATATTAATTTAGCAGAAGAAGCAATGAGACTTGTGACTTGGCATGGCCTTGAAGGAAAGAGGGTGGCAGATGAAAAGATAGTGACATGAATATGTTGTGTCTCTGGTCTAGAAATCTCTCAGACATATAAAGAGCGAGCAAGGGACAGGACAGAATCTCAGGGAAAACCCACACTGATGGGCATTCAGGACAGAAGGAGCCAGGCAACGGAGATGGAGAGTAGGTAGCTAGAGGCAGAGGGAAAGCTGGGAGAGACTGACATGTTTCAACAGAAAAGGGACTACTTTTCATTAGGAATTAGTTCTATAAATTCAATGTATAACATAATTCATATGAGGCATGAAAACTCAAGTTCTAATAATTTTTGAAAAATTCCTAACCTTAATTCCAAAATCAATGATTTTATATTAACCAAAACTGTTTTCCGAGGGGGGAAAAATTGCTTTTATAAGTAAAACCTTAATCCCCTGCTTTTTCCAGCTTCCTTATCTATGGAATCAAAATTTATAGATGAAAAATTAAGCTGTAGAATAAAACCTATGAGACAGCATGGTAAGTTATATGATTACTAAATTCTGTCCATTCATTTGCAAGGTTCAGCTCTCCACAATGACTCATTCATGTGATTTAGTCAGTCATTTACCTTCTTTGAGCTTGAACAGCTGTTTCTTCATCTGTAAAGTGGAGATAATGATATGTTCCCTGAAGGGTTGTTGCAAGGAGTAGATGCGAGAACATGGAAGTACATAACCCAGGACCATTATTTAATAAATGGTGGCTCTCTTCTCCTTTCCCACCACACCACTTAGTTTCTTCCCCAACGAGTACTGTATAGTATTGCGATGATTAAGTTCATGCGTCAACTGGGCCAGGTTATGGTGTCATTATTGTGGTCAAGCAAGCACTGGGCTGACTGTTATTGTGAGGATATTTCCTGGAGTTAGATCCTCAGTCAGTGGCTGATTACATCAAGTAAGGAGTCTTCCTTCAGCAATGACATAAGTCTAATCTAATCAGTTGAAGGCCTTCAAGAGAGAACTGATGATTTCAGCAGTCAAAAGGCAGAATTTTCATCTCTACTTCAGCCACTATCTTCTGGGGAATTCATGGAAAACCTTCATCAGAGTTCTCAACTTGTGGCCTGCCCTACAGAATTCAGACTTGCCCATCCCTACAGTCATAAATCAATTTGTATCATAAACCTCGTAATATTTACAAATATATATCCATCCTATAGTTCTGTTTCCCTGGAGAACTTGACTAATACAAGCATAAGGGGCAGGAATATTGGAGCTAGAAAGATCTGGGTTTGAATTCTAAGTCTTCCACTTTCTAATTGTTTATGTTCAAGCAAGTGACTAAAAGTCTTGGTCTTCGTTTTCTTCCCTGTAAAATGGAAACACAACATTTCCCTTGTGGGGTGGTAATGATTAAAGGAGTTGGTACATGTACAACATCTAGCATGGGATATATAACAGAAGCTACAAAACTGTTAGTCGCTCCATTTCTCTTCTTAAATAAGAGAACTACAGTGAGTCATCAGACAATTTTCCCCTTTGCCTTTTTAAGAATACAGACAGTCCTTGTTTTGCACGGTTGATATGCACCAATTTCAGTTACCAAAATTTAGTTAAATAACACTAGTCTCCCAACAACACAATTTAAACTTCAGCTCTCACACTATATTAACTGCAAGTAACTACATAAAGCACAAACTTTACTGCTAGCTCTTCAGTCCAAAAATACCATTTGCTAAAAGGTGCACATTATGATCAATGACCAATCACCTCACCTCTTGCAAAGTCTCTAATGATTGGTCACTGTGCATTTATTACTCAGTTCCCACACAGACAGCAAAGTGTGTAGCTATGTCACCTCTTTGCCTCTCACTGATACACCTACATAACATTTTACAAAAATGGATCATCCAAAGAAGGAATTGGCCAAAGATGAAAGTGCAGCAAACAAATGAAAATAAACAATTCTTGAAGAGAAATTCAAATAGGATGTAAATAGAGTTATAGAAGGACCTTGGGAATGCTGACACTGACACTGTTCCAGAGGTGGGAAGGAGGGTAGAGGAAAGTGATTGTGATGAAAACAATAAAAAGATCACATAGGAAGTGATGTTGGCAAAAAAAAAAAAAAAAAAAAAAAAAGTCACATTTATGGAATTCCTAGAGATATTTCATGACATTGAAAGTGGAAAGGATAAAATGTTGGAAGCAGATCCAAGCTTAGAAAAGAGTAAGACAGTTCACTAAGACATACAATGATAATCACTCCACACCAAAGTATATGATGAGAAAGAAGAAGGTAAGCACTGTTCATGCTACTCATGATTAAGTTTTTTACAAAAAAAAAATACTCTAATTTTCAATGTTTCAAGTTACAGTATACTGTACAATTGTTTTACCTTTTTTTTTTTTAATGTCCATGTGCATTTAACACTGACAGTAAGAGTTTTTAATATCCTGACAAAAATTGTTAAAGGTCATAGAACAATCAATTTCTGCCATTGATTATTCAGATAACTTCACACTGTTTCGACTTGCAAGTCATGTTTACAGTCCTGCACTACCATGCAAAGCGAGGACTACCTGTATTTCCAAGGATGTTAAATAGTTCTGAGTTGGATATATGCAGAAGGGACAAAATATTTTAAAAAGGAAAACACTTAAAATTCCTTTACAAAGACAAATCTACCAACTCAAACAATGGAATGTACTCAGATATCAAGGAATGTGGAGCACACAAACTCAAATACTTGAAATTTATGCTTGGGGGTGGAGGTTTGCCTTGGTTCAGAGGGTGTAATCAGAGCTAAGAATTCCTAAGAACATGGATGTAGATAAATGGAACAGTAGGTGCCCACTTGGTGAGGGGATGGAAGTGAGGTGATGAACCTCTACCCATCCACAAGGAGTTGGGAAAGGTTTCCAATCATCTTAATGGTCCTTTATAGCCCCAAGAAACTATGATCTTTGCCTAAATAAGTATTCTTAAATCTATTGATTTGAAAGATGGAAGGTGGCCCTAAATCTTAATGACACTCATCATTACAGATAATTTAAAATATTCTAACCCAATGGTTTGCAAACTTGAGCATGCATCAGAATCAACCAAAGAGCTTGAGAATACAGATTGCTGAGCCCTACCCCAAGAGTTTCTGACTAAGTATGTCCAGTGTGGGGCCTAAAATGTGCATTTCTAACAATTTCCTGGTAATGCTGATGCTGTGAGCTAAGGGACCATACTTGGAGAACCACTGGTTTAATCTATTCATTCTTTCATTTATTCTAGACATATTTATTGTGCTTACACTATTTAAACATGTCCTCTATTAAATAAAAATTTAGTTCAGCAATGAACCTTGGTAGCTTGATCAGAGCTATCCCACATGAAAAACACAAAATTAAATTTCTTTAATTTCTTCAAAAAACATTCTAGAATGAGGAATTCACCCATTTAAATGACTCCAAATGTTTCAAATAATCATGTATCACCTCACAAAAAATCTGCTGGTTTATCATTTACCAGTACTGTTTAAGAAACAGAATATGGTAATATCACTTATATTTTTGAAGTAAAGCACAAGGGAAAAAGTAGAAGATAGTACTGGGGAAGTTTCTCTTGAAGGAGTTCAGCTACTCCCTTCCCCCATTTCCTTTAGAGCTGTAAGCAGGAACATGGTATCAACACCAAACCTTTGTTTCTCAGTCCCTCTGAAGAGAGTCCATAATAGATTATCAACAAGCAGGAAGAAATAAGAAAGAAAGCAGTTATTCAATACTGTCATTCATTGTCACTGTCACCTCCCCATGCCTTATACATGTGCCATCAGCATCAGGTTTTTCCCCCCAAAAATAAAAAATAAAAGCAGCAGCAGCCATGTATAGAGGTTTTTAGTGCTCACAAGTATCTATGTCCTCCTCTTCCCAGGTACACTGGGAAAATACATTTCTCAACCTTCCTTGCCATTAGTTGTGACCATGTGACTGGTTTCTAGCCAACGGAATGTGAGAGGAAGTGCTGCATATCACTTCCGGGTCTGGCCCATATAAACCTCCCAAGGATGTTTCTCACTCTTCATCTACTGGCTGAAAGGAGAAAATACCAAGAACCTCAAGGAGGACGTCACCACCAGATGGCAGGAGCCTGGGCATGGATGACTACATGGAGCAAAGCCCTCACCTACTGGACTCAGACGTGAGCTAGAAATACACTTTTATTGTCTTAAGCTATTAAAATTTAGGGGTGGTTTGTTTCAGCCATTACCCTTCTGTAACTAATGCTCTCTACAAATAACTTGGCCATTTGTCTCCTTCGAGAATAATATACAGTCAAGTCCTCATTGTTCATGTTACCAAAGGTACAGTTATTACAAAATAATTGACATGTAGAACATTCACATTAAATTTTGTGAATATTTCCAATGATGCATGACCAAGTACAGAGCTGTGCTTCATCTTAGTCCCTCTTGACCCTGAAGACCAAACAATAAGAATGCGTAATGGCAATGGGTTACAAATCAGGCTCACCTGACTAAAATGAACTGCATATCATCTACCTCACAGGTAATCAAACATGGACAGGACACTATTCAAGGGGGACACAAGAGACAGGTAACCTCTAAAAAGCCTCAGTTTCCACATCTATATAATGAGAGGTTGATATACAAGACACCATTTGAAGTAAGATTGTGCATGCTTAGACTCTGTACCCAAATCCTGAATAGAGGGAAAGTAATAGAAGAGGCCAAGGTTATGGAGTCAAACAATCCTTAGTTTAAATTATGGCTCTGCCACTAGCTGTGCAACTCTGATCAAGTTACTTAACCTACCAAAGTGTGAATTTCCTTTTCTATAAAATGGGGACACACTATCTCTTCACAGGCTTTGGGGAAGATGAAAGACAACATGTTTATATGTCAAAAGCAACCAGCACTCTGCCTGGCATGTGATAAATTCCCAGCCAATGGTGGCCAAAGTTAGAATTATATTTCCCCCTGTAAATATGAGTTGCCTCTCCTATGAGATGATGAAAAGCCTTTTTTTTTTCCACCCCTGGAAAACAAAAAGACACAAGTTTTTAAATTCTTACAAAGTACCTATCATCTTTTGATTGCAAAGAACAGTAAATTTTTACTCCTCTCTATTACAGTCATGCCTAATATTTCTATTCAATATAAGGAATATAGGGCACACTAAGAGTCTCCCCCGAGTACCTCTTTTTTGCTCATATGTGGCCCTCTCTCTCTCTAACTGAGCCACCTCGGCAGCTGAACCCACTGCCCTCCCCCCTACATGGGACCTGACTCCCAGGGGTGTAAATCTCCCTGGCAATGCAGGATATGACTCCTGGGGATGAATTTAGACCTGGCATCGTGGGATTGAGAATATCTTCTTGACCAAGAGGGGGATGTGAAATGAGACGAAATAGTTTCAGTGGCTGAGAGATTTCAAATGGAGTTGAGAAGTCACTCTGGTGGACATTCTTATGCACTATATAGATAACACCTCTTAGGTTTTGATGTACAGGAATAGCTAGAAGTAAATACCTGAAACTACCAAACTCCAACCCAGTAGTCTGGACTTCTGAAGACGATTATATAATAATGTAGATTACAAGGGGTGACAGTGTGATTGTGAAAACCTTGTGGATCACACTCCCTTTATCTAGCATTATGGATGGATGAGTAGAAAAATGGGGACAAAAACTAAATGAAAAACAGGGTGGGATGGGGGAATGGCTTGGGTGTTCTTTTTTACTTTTATTTTTTATTCTTATTCTGGTTCTTTCTGATGTAAGGAAAATGTTCAGAAGTAGATTGTGGTGATGAATGCATAACTATATGATTGTACTGTGAACAGGTGATTGTATACCATGGATGGTTGTATGGCATGTGAATATATTTCAATAAAACTTGATTTAAAAAAAAAAACAAAGAATATAGGGCACAGAGAGGAGGGGCTTAAAAAGCTGGAGCAAAATTAGAGTACATTTATTTATTACACATGTTGTTTTACTTTTGGAAGTAAATTGAAAGATACGAATAGTATGTTCCAAATGGCCAACTAAGAAGCAAATACACTGATCTGCTATGCACGAATTTATGGCCATGCTAGACAAAGTTACAACATTTCAGAACTTCAAGAACAGCCAGGAGGAGTGAACAGTGAGAAATAAATGTGGGCCTTTTGACCTGAGAGATGAGCACTGGAGTCATAAACAATTTATCTGTTACAGTTTAGTCTGCTAAGGTGACACCATTTAAAAATGGCCCCTGCTGGCCTGAAAGAAACTTGTTCTCCTCCCTGTCTCAGGACCCATCACACAGGGTTGATGTCTTTGTTTTATGTCTCTGAGCTCTGGTCCTTCTATCACTCTCTGCAGTCTCCTCTCCATTAGACTCAAGCCATTTCAATGCAAGAACTTCATCTTTCTGTACTCATTATCTAGCAGAATCCATGTTTGTTGATTGAATTAACAAAAGGGCTTTTAAACACCCTTTTAAAAAAACCATAAACCATTGAAAATAATAATTATTATTACTTTGCCCACCTGCTCCTTAGGTGGATAAAAATCATATTTAAAGAAAAACTCAGGGTGAATATGGGTAAAAACAAGAGCCTTCAATTAAGTGGTACAAAGTCCAACCCTATTAACAAATGATTTATTACATTTCCATAATGAGGTCCAGCAGAGTGAGTGTGGCTTCTGGAAGGGGGTTCAGGCCCCACAGTGTAGTACACCAAATGACATCTTCTCACAGCAAGTAGGGGAAGGGGAACTTACATTTTCTTTTCATCAAGCCTGAACTGACTTTTGGCAGCCTGGTTAATAATCACAGCATTTCTCAAAACAACATGGGAGGATCATTAGGTAGAGTTTTCTAAACACTAGGGGAAAGAGATTCACAATTAAATTCAGGCCACCACTATGGTCAAACAGCGAGTGAATGCTAGTGAATGGCACTCTCCAATTGACTTTGAGATCGTCTAACCAACTAGCCAAATACAGTACGAAGTCTTTCAATGTCTTAATCATCTGCTATTCTTAAGTGTATCTGTCCTCTAGTGCTTAACCTTTAAAACCCTTTCCAACCCTGAGAGTCTATAAAATGGCATACCTTTACACATCTAACTTCACTAATTCAGAACTGAACTCAACTATCCAAATTAGTGAGATTCTCTGTATACATGCATCTATGTCTTATATGTATAAACTATGAGCTGCTTTATACATTAAGCATTTCAGAAAATGAAAATGAAGTTTACTTAAACTGAGGGAATAGTTCAGAATAGGACTCTGCTTAAAAGCTCCAACTCTTAATAGCATCAACCACACATACACACACCGCTTCCCAAATCAGAATTTACATAATGAGGACCAAATCCAGAACTATAAATCCTGTTGTAGCTAGTCAACCTCTTCCACAAGCCCCTAAACAAAAGCCAATTTGAAGTAAAATTTTAATAGTTTTACTCAAGTATAATTTACATACCATAAAATTCAAACCCTTTAAGTGTATGATTCGATGATTTTTAGTAAACTTACATAGTTGAGCAAGCATCACTACAATTCAGTTCTAAAACATTTCCATCACCCCTAAATGTTCCCTTAAAGCAGGATGCAGTCGATTCCCACTCTCCCTCCAGCCCTAAGCAACCACTCTATCTGCTCCCTGCTTCTCTATAATGGAGTCAAACAACACGTAATCTTTTATATCTGGCTTCCTTTACTCAGGATAATGTTTTTGAGGGTCATATATTTTGAGTGTCCAATCAGAGTAAATTTTCTTGACATTCCCTTTATAATCAAAAAGAGCCTCCCTAGTCCCAGAGCATGCCCAAGGGAAATCATAAAAACTCCAGCAGGGAACATCTTCTTGACCAAAAGGGGGATGTGAAAGGAAATGAAACAAGCTTTAGTGGCAGAGAGATTCCAAAAGGAGCTGAGAGGTCACTCTGGTGGGCACTCTTACGCACAATGTAGACAACCCTTTTTAGGTTCTAGTGAATTGGAATAGCTAGCAGTAAATACCTGAAACTATCAAACTACAACCCAGAACCCATGAATCTTGAAGATGATTGTATAAAAATGTAGCTTATGAGGGGTGACAATGTGATTGGGAAAGCCATATGGTCCACACTCCCCTTTGTCTAGTTTATGGATGGATGAGTAGAAAAATGAGGAAAGGAAAAAAACAAACAAACAAACAAACAAAGGCACCCAGGGTTCTTTTTTACTTTAATTGCTCTTTTTCACTTTAATTATTATTCTTGTTATTTTTGTGTGTGTGGTAATGAAGGTGTCAGGGATTGATTTTGGTGATGAATGCACAATTATGTAATGGTACTGTGAACAACCAAATGTACACTTTGTTTTGTATGACTGCATGGTATGTGAATGTATCTCAATAAAATGAATTTAAAAAAAAAAAAAGAAAAGAAAACCTCCAGCAGGGCCAACTGTCCACACTGACTATCAACCCACCTAGTTCTGTGCTAGGTGCTCACTTATCATCGCAGAAACTCCCTATACTTTGGGGCCTGTCTGCAACCACTTCTGTAATTCACCCAAGTAAGCTCAACTTAACTCTCCATTGCCCTCGAGTTTCAAAGCACCCCCAGTTCCAGATAAGAACTACTCCTGCCTCCACTCCAGGCCTGAGGGATCACTACTGACTGGATTATCCCAGTCCCTTGTTTTCTTAGTGACGAGAGACGCATCCCATAACTAAGAAGTAATTGCTTCCATTTCCCCCAATACAGTCTTGAAGAAGCTCCCTCTCACTCTTCATCTTACCTTTTCTCTGCCTCTCAGGAGAACCATATTCCAGGGAAGGCCCTCAGACACCCACACCTTGGTTAGAGCTAGCATGAAGACAGACTTACATGGCTCTCGCCTGTGTACGCATCTAAAGGATGAGAACTTCCGTTGGTGGGGAGAAGCAGCTCAGGGAAATCAAAAGGGACTATCTTTGGCCATTCGTGACTGCAGTGGTTAAAGAAAAGGTGAGGCGGATGAGGGAAGGATGCAGGAACTAGGGGTATGGATGAATGAACGGGGGATACAAATTAATTCCTTGATATCGGCAAAATGGCAAGCATAAATTTTGTACCTCAGTGTAAGTTGTAAAATAAAATCACAGTAGAATAAATAGAAGGAGTAGAAATGCATTTCTTTAGGTCCACTTGCCCTCTTGTTCTGGAGGTCTGATTATGGGTTTCCATCAAAAATCAGAGCAGTAGTTAACTGGCTGGCCCCTGCTCCTGTGCTAAAATGCGGCAGTCGAACCTAAATCACCAAAAGCTCCTTTTTGCTCCCTTCATCTTTGCAGGGGAGTTCAAAAGGGGGACAGAGCACGTCTGTGTATGGGGTCAAACTTGAAGTGTCTCTACAATTAAGTATTCCTTAAAATGAATCAGACTTCCTTAGGGAAAAGAACATTGGCCTGTGAATTTTAATGGCCACAGCCAGGGTGATGTGTTTTGTTTGTGAATTCCAGTCACCCTAATTAACAAGGTTGCTCCAGGCAATCTCCCAGCCAGGATTTGCTCAGAGGACAATTTTTGGTTTCTGCTTCTTAAAGAGGTTGGGGGCCATATGCCGCCTGAATACATGTGCACTTAGATAAATAAACAATGAAGACATTTGCTCCTTAAGGCAACTGAAGTATTCCTCTGTGAGTTTTCAGTATACCATCATTTCTTAGCTTATTTTTTTTCCTCCCAAAAGCCTACCAAAAGGTATATATAATCTCCTCAATTTTTGTTTTCTCAAAAGGCCTCTTCTTCAGGCATTAGCCCTAGAAAGATTAAACGATACAATCTAGTCTAGAAAACACTAAGCCTTTAATGTCCAACTCCTAGGAATGTAGAAAGACATAAACAAAACGTGGAAAAGTAAACAAATGCCAAGTTTCTAAGTCACTGCCAGGAAAACCATAAATGAGAGGAAAATAAGTCACACATTTTTAACATGGCTTAGAAAACCAACACCACCATGTAAATATTATTTAAAGGCTCCCCACGACATGAGAGAAGCTGTTTCCCTTAGCCAGGTCCACTGACTCATCCCAGCAGTAGGCACCTTCACCTTCTCACCTAGAGAATTTTCAGAGAAAACTGAAATGAATGTTGAAAGTGGAAAATGGACTAGACAGAAGCCAGCCCCAAAGAGAGAAAGTGTGTTAAGAAGGCCTGGGGGCATTAGAGGAGGGCTTCTCAACTTTGATTTGAGTGGCATTTGAGGTGGATAATTCTCTGTTGTAGGGCCATCCTGTGCACTGTAGGATGGTGAGCAGCATCCCTGGCCTCCACCCATGAGAAGCCAGTTGCAGCCCTCCAGCCCCCAACCCCAATTTGGACAATGAAAAATGTCTCTAGATGTTGACAAATGTTCCCCACAGGGCAAAGAGGCACCCAGTTGAGAACCATTACTCTAGGCCGGTTTCAGGGCTGGTGGGGCCTGGGAGATCACACAGGCCAAGCCCTGTTGTTAGGATCCACTAACAGAGTCCTTTAAGTGTAACTCTCCAAGGCCACTGTTCTAGTTTGCTAATGCTGCGGAATGCAAAACACCAGAGACGGATTGGCTTTTATAAAAAGGGGGTTTATTTGGTTATACAGTTACAGTCTTAAGGCCATGAAGTGTCCAAGGTAACACATCAGTAATCAGGTACCTTCACTGGAGGATGGCAAATGGCGTCCGGAAAACCTCTGTTAGCTGGGAAGGCACGTGGCTGGCATCTGCTCCAAAGTTCTGGTTTCAAAATGGCTTTCTCCCAGGACGTTCCTCTCTAGCAAGCTTGCTCCTCTTCAAAAGGTCACTCACAGCTGTACTGAGTTCCTTCTCTTTGAGTCAGCTCATTTATTTGGCTCCACTGATCAAGGCCCACCCTGAATGGGTGGGGCCATGCCTCCATGGGAATATCTCATCAGAGTCATCACCCACAGCTGGGTGGGGCACATTCCAAGCAAATCTAATCAGCACCAAAACATCTGCCCCACAAGACTACATCAAAGATAATGGCGTTTGGGGGACACAACACATTCAAACTGGCACAGCCACCGAGCCCCTGCTTAGTGGCCACAGAGAAACCAGAAGCCATGGCACCTGACCAGGCCACCATTTTTGGAGAAGTCTCCACCTCCACCCCCCAAAAAATGACTGAATTATTAAGAGCATCATACATATTCCAAACCACCACTTGGTGAAGAAAAGAGTGTTGATAATGCTGCCCTGTCCTTATGGGTTTTTTGTATTTTTTTTTTTTTTTTTTAAGTGACAAGGGGCAAGGAGGAGTGGCCCCACTGGGTCAAGTGGGGAAGTGGCTTCTCCAGCTACAGAGAGGGCAGATCTCACTAAGGCAACCAGCCAGAGGGCACTGTGAAAACCTGAAAATATTTCACCCTTATAAAATACATCTTATATACATTTATAAAGTTACATACTTGACATAATGTAAGACTTCCCCGGGAAATCAACCCAATCAAAAAGAATTTAACACACACACACACATCCTGGGTGCTTTACCAAGAAAGACCCCAAGCTCCTTCCCATCTCCCTTCACTGATATACAGAGAACAGCCTATTAAAATAAGATAGTTACATGGATTGGATAGTTAGCAAATCTGGAGAGAAACAGTCCACACATCTGACAGCGGCTCAGGACCCTACGATGTTCCTAGTGGCTCCCAAGTGACTTACAGGAAAGCCTGATGTCACCAACAGCACCCCTCAAGGCCAAGCCAGTCCCCCTGAGCCAACTACCCTCTTACTCTAGCACCTATTAACCTAAAACCTATTTGCTTTTTGCCTTCATAAATATCTTAATCTAGATACAGGATTCTCAAGGCAAGGAAGGGTGTGGTCAAATTCTGAGTTTGGAATGGTTCTTGGCATACTAGTGGGATGTAAAGGGAGCTATTAATACATTTTAAAAAGATTATTTGGGGGGACTATTAGAGACTATTGAATGGTGAGGCCAGAATAAAAAAGGGAATTTTCAGTGCTCCTGAAGCACTTTAGTCCAACTGGTTAGCACTTTAGTCCAACTGGTTAGCAACAGAGAATCTGGGCAGCAGAAAACATGTAAAAATAAACAAGCAAAAGAACTATTTTAAAATAATAAAGAGCATCAAATACATAGATTATTAAAATAGCAATGATTTCAACACAACCAAAGTTTTTGTACTTGCAGTAATCTTTTGCAGTCACACTGTCCCACCTAACAAGTTTTGTTATTGGTTATTTTTTAAACTTTCAAATATAATGATTTAAAGAATTACACTTCTCCTGAGGCTGCTGGAGGGCAGTAGGAAGGAAGGAAGAGGGAGGAAAGAAGAAAGAAAGAGGGAGGGAGGGAGAAAGGGGAAAGAAACTCCAGCGCAGAATTCTTCTTATTTATGAATTTAGTTTTCCAAGTCCATTATTGGAGTTAAGGCTTTAATGGAGTTCTTTAGGGCTCAGACCACATCTTTATTAATATTTTTCCTCCTTTAGCAATGACACTGCTACCCAGGAGCATAACTCTAGATACAATGCTCAACATTGAGTCTTCTGTAGAGTATTCAAGAAAAGAAATAATTTGAATGCATAAATATCAAAGACATCACTTCAAAAAGCAGCTCCTACATGTTCACACCTTTCACCTGTTGGGATCCATCTTGAGCATGCTTTTATGTTTCCCAGCTGGTACCCATCTTATTCTCAGGGCATGACAGAGATGGTGTGAAATTAGGGAGGCAGAGAAAAGGCTGCTTTTACACAGGTCAATATTAATAGACTATTCTATTGCCAGAGAAATAGACACCAAAATTTTTATAACAGTGGTCATCTCAGCATGGTAGAGTTTTTCTTTTTTTGGACAGGAATATATACTAATTTCTTACCTAGAATTAAATCAAACTGATGTTTATTTTTAAAAAAAATAAAATAAAATAAAATCAGTATCTTCTAAAGCTGTGTGTTGTGGTAGCTATAATGTCGAGGCCTGCTCACTGGGCTCCCAATCAAGTCTTCCTTTTCCCATTTCAGGCCCGGCTCTCTCCAGCCTGATGGCGTCGGAACAGCATCCTGCCCCACTGGGCCATCTCACCACTTACTGTGTTGCAGTTTCATATAGCGCAAAGTCTGGAAGCCCTTACATATATACACAGCCTCACTGGTACGTGACCAAAGAAATTCCTACAGCCTGCTCATTATTTAGTTTCCTTATTTTTCAGCATTACAGCAGGAAACACATTCATAAGGAAGTGTAATTTACCTCATCTGTAGCCCTATGTTATTAAATAAATCAAGGTGTTGAAGAGAATGAAAGCTTCTTTATTACGGTTTAAGCTCCTAGAAGGCAGAGCCGGTGCTGAATTCCTCCGTACCGTGCTTAATTCCCATAACTGGAGAATTAATAAATGCCAGACGAATAAGAGCCTCTGCACGAAAGGTCAAGGGCATAAAATCACAGACAAAAGCAAAACAAGGAGTTCACTGTATTCCTGGGAACAGCCGGCAGAGCAATCATGAAATAATCGAAAACCACAGGTAAGCTGAAAGAATCAAGCTGAGCGCTTCATCCTAACCAGGTCTTTCATTCGAGCTGATGATACAAAGAAAAGAAACATAAAGTGCAGATCTGTAAGAGGTTCTTTCTCCCTCTTTGGGAGTTGGGTTTTCTATACGAGTTAAAGAAATTTGACAAATATTTACAGAGCTGTGTCTGCACGCCAGGGGCCGCATGGAGTGCCAGGTATGGGACCCTAAACGAGATGTTTAAATAGGAGCCACAGTCTCTTCACTTTTCCTTTGTAAAATGGGGATAACAAAGCCTCCTCTAAAACACTTTTATGAAGGCTAAAAAAGAAAATATACACAAAGTGCCTGGTAAATGATTGGTACATCAGGGCCACCACGTTGCTCAGCCCTGGGGCTGGGGACCGTTCCCATCTCCTCCTGCACAGTCTTCCCTGGAAATCCCAGGCTGCCTTTTTTTGTAACTCCTGCTTTGTGGCTCACCTTGTTTCCCACCTCCCTCGCTATTTCCCCACATAAATGTCAAAGTCAAAATACAATGACATGGGAGGATGGCAAACAAGATGCAAGGGACATGGGTAATTTAGATATGAATTGGCTTTTGATAGAGATCTAGTTCTATGTTGTATAACAAAACAAGGAACTCATTCAAAATCTATCTTTAGCTTGTGGATATTACTGACCACTTCAAAGAAGCAGAAAACAGCATTTAATACTCTAGTTCCTATGGGGGGTTGGGGGAGGTGCGGTTTACAAGACCCCTTTAAAAATCTGATGAAAGATAGGAATGTCTTTCCTCCAAATATGCACATATACCTAAATTTCCTTTACATTTTCAGGCCTTATAGATACATATCCCCAATCTCTCCCAATTAGCAGTAATCCTCAAAAGAGAATCAGGCTGACTTTCTTATGATTTGGTTGAAATACAGAGCAAGCTGACTTTAAAAATGACTCTATATATGGCTAGGTACAGTTCCAATATTTCTCTGTTGTGCTAAAATTCCAAAGAACAAAATGGCATGAACAAAGTCAGGGAAGTCTGCAAAGCCAGTCCACAGTACAGGATGCCTGCTATTTCACCAAATATTTAAGCCATTACCCTCACTGCTGTTGTACACCTGCAACAAAACTGCTTCATGAAACCACACTCACAGATGGCTCTGACAGACATAGGTCCACATAATAAAATTCCACAGGCGGCTCAGTTACTTGGACAAGGTTTGGAATTACGGAGATGCTGCCCAAGGCAAACACATCATCTAATCAGTGCCAACTGAGTAGCTGTCTTGCCCTTACAGCTGACTGTGTGGGGGGTTACCCCACGCTTACTGACAGGGGGCTGCTGCGGAATGATCCTGGAGGGCAACCAGACTGTACCCTAAATAACAAGGAAAGCGCAACAGCCCACAGTGCAGATGAGTGGAGTTTAGAGAAAGGTGACAAATGAATATTCATTTGCTGTCATTTTAAAATCAAAACCAATAATAATCATAAATAACTTTTTATTTGTAGAATGCTTTACAGTTTATGAGCCTTTTAACATAGCTCAATACCTCAAAAGGGCAAAACAGATATTAGTCCTGATCCATCCATTCGCTAGCACATGCTTTCTGAACATATGCTGTGCTAGGTGTCAGGGACACACAAAAAGAGTTGGACCCAGCCTTCAAGGGGTCATGAAAATAATAGGAGACAATTGCTAAAGCTGCTTTGGGTAGGAAGGGGGGTTTTCATGAGAGAAGGAGCACTGAATATGATTCTTAAGAGGAAAGTAATTTTGTCCAGAGAACTGGAATGGGAAGAGTCTGGGGAAAGAGCATTTGAGACAGAAAGTTGTGTGTGAGCAATAGAAAGACAAGAATCAGTATGTCCAGGTGACTGGCAGCCGGGGAACCCCAAGGAAAGAAGGAATGATGGGGGATGAGGTCAGAGAAGGTGAGAGGCCAAATCAAGAAAGGTTTTACCTGCAGTAGATAATGGAAGTTTATAGATAAGGAAACCGAAGACACAGATCTGCTTGAGTAGTAGTTCTCAAGCCAGGATGCACATTAGGACCACTTAGCGAGCTTTAAAAAATGAACCAATGCTTGGGGTCCCTTTGCCAGGGATCCTGAGTCAATCAGCCCAGTATGGGACCTGGGCCTTGGTGATCCTTTAAAAGCTCCCCAGGTGAGTCTAATGTCCAGTTGGGATAACACAGCATTGGACTAGAAGTTAAGCCAGTAAGTGGTGACCCAGTGGGAAGCCACATGTCAACAACTCTCCATCCAAGTCCAGGGCTCTTTCTTGTACAGTACTTTAAATTGCAGCAATTATTTCCCTCTAATTTTTAATATCAGTTTTAAGAGTATAAAAGAACAAAAAAAAGGAGGGAGAGAAAGGGCCCTTAGAAGAACAGATACATGCTTACCCCAATCCTCCTCATATTGCTCTATATTACTGCATAAAGAATTTTAGGATTTGTTACTTGAAATGCTAAATGTCTTAATTAATGCTGATATTAAATGTGAACTCACTTTTATTTCTGGGTTGAGTCTTAAGACCAGATAGGAAAAATTCTGAATATCTCTTTATTACCTGAACAATTCATCAAGTTCATGATGATTTGTTGAAACAAGATCAATAATTCAAATGTGTCTCGCCCAACCAGAACAGTATGAAGAGAGAGGAAGACACCTGAGAGATTACTTTTTATCTGAAGAACTTCAGTGCTTTCAAAGGTCATCTTACCAACAAATCTGGAGTTCACAAGCACATCAGGTGAATCAGAGGCAGTGACCCGGCAAGATTCCTTAAATTGAAACTGCTGACACTGCCCAAGTAGCAAGGATGGCAAACTTAGTCATACCTGCCCCTTTTCCTTCCCATGCCCACGAAGGACACTGCCAATGCTATTGTCCTTCTCTGTCAACACAGTGCCCCCTCAGCCACTGTTCTAGTTTGCTAACGCTGCCGGAATGCAAAACACCAGAAATGGATTGGCTTTCATAAAAGGGGGTTTATTTGGTTACACAGTTACACTCTTAAGGCCATTAAGTGTCCAAGGTAACACATCAATAATCGGGTACCTTCACTGGAGGATGGCCAACGGTGTCCAGAAAACCTCTGTTAGCTGGGAAGGCACGTGGCCAGCATCTGCTCCAAAGTTCTGGTTTCAAAATGGCTTTCTCCCAGGACGTTCCTCTCTAGGCTGCAGTTCCTCAAAAATGTCACTCTTAGTTGCACTTGGGGGTATTTGTCCTCTCTTAGCTTCTCTGGAGCAAGAATCTGCTTTCAACAGCTGTCTTCAAACTGTCTCTGTAAGCTGAAGCTCCTCTCTCAGTTCCAGTGAGTTCTTCAAAATGTCCCTCTTGGCTGTAGCAAGCTTGCTCCTTCGTCTGATCTTATACAGTGCTCCAGTAATTTAATTCAGACCCACCCTGAATGGGTGGGCCAACACCTCCATGGAAATTATCCAATCAGAGTCATCACCCACAGTTGGGTGGGGCACATCTCCACAGAAACACTCGAAGAATTACAATCTAATCAGCACTAAAACGTCTGCCCCACAAGATCGCATCAAAGAACATGGCTTTTTCTGGGGGACACAATACATTCAAACCAGCACAGCCACCATGAGTCAGCTGGACTTGGCAGTGAAATCAAAATCAATTTTGATTCCTACCCCATACGATATTAGTACTTTGAAAAGAGCTACTCACTTGGACTACTTCCAAAGAATACCAATGTATGCCAAGCAAGAAGTCCCGAACATTCACTTCTCTCTTTTTAACCGATGATATTGCCTTTTAGGGAAGGAGATATAGACATGCAAAAAATGGTTGGGGTCATAATTATTTGGAAGAATGCAATGCTTTCCATTGCCACCAGAAGAGAAAGAAGAAACAATCTCAAAACAGACTTTGGTACCAATCTTTGAGAGTGCTCTCTCCAAAAGTATTAAGACCACAAATTCACCTTTATGCACCAAAAGCCACGTTTATGTCTATTTTATTATATCTTTCTCTACAACGACCCACACGGAGAAGTAAATGGCCCTGACCTCACAAGTAATCTACCATCTCAGAAAACTTAGATAATTTTATGGTATGATGCATGCAAATACAGTTTACAAATATTTTAATATTTATCAATATTTGTTGAATGTTTGGTAAGAGATTGTTGCACCCTTCGGGACATCCAATGTCTGCCCTCCTTAGCTCAGTTGCTCTTAAAAGATAGAATTGAGAGCCACCAAAGCCCAAATGCTCATACAAGACTTTTGGACACGAAGGTCAGCAACACAGGAAAGAGACGGTCAGGTTAATGGGGCAGTGAGTCCTTAGACACACAAGGCACCCATGGCTCTGCCTTCTGGGCCATGCAGTACACCTGGCAGAGGGTGGGACGCACGCGGGAGGCTGACCGTCCAGGTGTCAAGAGAAGAGCCACATCTGCTAGAAGTTCCTCCCAGCAGCATGCTAATGTTGACCAATTTTCCTATAGTTTCGTTTATTAAAATGCTACTCACAAAACAGGGGGAGGGCACAATTTGATTTCCTGTTTTTCTTAGTCCCCTGTCACTTAGTTCCACCCTGGTTAAATACAAACTAATTTTCCTTTAAGTCTCCAGCACACTGCAGAGTGAGGCTGTCACATCTCTGTGTCGCGTCTCTCTCCCTCCCTCTCTTGATTGCAGCCTAAATCCCCAGACTCCAGATCCAAGCCCACCTCCTCTCTAAGCCCAGCTGGCCACTGCAGCACTGACAGTCCTCAGTTCCGCATTTCTGAGTCACTGCACACATACAGTTGGAACATAACAAAACGACATATCTTAACTGTGTGCGGTTGCTTTAAGCATTTTTGTTTTGCCTCCTTCTCAAGTCTGAAGAGTGTTTTTCCTTACTGTATCCACTGCCACAGCCTAATAACCCCTAACCCAGCTGAACGTGGACATCATATAGGTCCTGATCGCTTTCTCTAAGAGTGCATCTCTGATTAAAAGGCAGTCACGTAATGATGTCATGCAAACAAAACAGAACTCAAAATAGGATGTACTGTTTCACAGTGCAATGTGTATGTATGTGTCTGTACATATAGAAAAATTAAAGTAAATGGGAAATATGTGATTAAAATTTTTTTTTTTTTTTTTTTTTTTTATGTTTCAGGCTGTGTTTTTTTTTTTTTTTTTTTTAATCATCATTTTATTGAGATATATTCACATACCACGCAGTCATACAAAACAAATTGTACTTTCGATTGTTTACAGTACCATTACATAGTTGTACATTCATCACCTAAATCAATCCCTGACACCTTCATTAGCACACACACAAAAATAACAAGAATAATAATTAGAGTGAAAAAGAGCAATTGAAGTAAAAAAGAACACTGGGTACCTTTGTCTGTTTGTTTCCTTCCCCTACTTTTCTACACATCCATCCATAAACTAGACAAAGTGGTGTTTGGTCCTTATGGCTTTCCCAATCCCATTGTCACCCCTCATAAGCTACATTTTTATACAACTGTCTTCGAGATTCATGGGTTCTGGGTTGTAGTTTGATAGTTTCAGGTATCCACCACCAGCTACCCCAATTCTTTAGAACCTAAAAAGGGTTGTCTAAAGTGTGCATAAGAGTGCCCACCAGAGTGACCTCTCGGCTCCTTTTGGAATCTCTCTGCCACTGAAGCTTATTTCATTTCCTTTCACATCCCCCTTTTGGTCAAGAAGATGTTCTCCGTCCCACGGTGCCAGGTCTACATTCCTCCCTGGGAGTCATATTCCACGTTGCCAGGGAGATTCACTTCCCTGGGTGTCTGATCCCACGTAGGGGGGAGGGCAGTGATTTCACCTTTCAAGTTGGCTTAGCCAGAGAGAGAGGGCCACATCTGAGCAACAAAGAGGCATTCAGGAGGAGACTCTTAGGCACAAATACAGGGAGGCCTAGCCTCTCCTTTGCAGCAACCGTCTTCCCAAGGGTAAAACTTATGGTAGAGGGCTCAACCCATCAAACCACCAGTCCCCTATGTCTGTGGTCATGTTAGCAACCATGGAGGTGGGGTAGGCGAATACCCCTGCATTCTCCACAGGCTCCTCAAGGGGGCACTACATCTTTTTTTTTTTTTTTTTTTTTCCCTTGTTTGTCTTTTTTCTTTTTTTTTTTAACTTTCCCTTCTTTTTTTCAAATCACCTGTATGAAAAAAAAGTTAAAAAGAAAACAAACATACAATAAAAGAGCATTTCAAAGAGACCATAGCAAGGGAGTAAGAAAAAGACAACTAACCTAAGATAACTGCTTAACTTCCAACATGTTCCTACTTTACCCCAAGAAAGTTACATAATATAGCAACATTTCAGTGAACTTGTTCCTACTACAACCATCAGAAATTAACAGACCATAGTCATTTCTGGGCATCCCCAGAACGTTAAATAGCTTATCTGTTCTTCCTGGATTATTGTTCCCCCTTCCTTAATTGCTCTCTACTGCTAGTTCCCCTACATTCTACATTATAAACCATTTGTTTTACATTTTTCAAAGTTCACATTAGTGGTAGCATATAATATTTCTCTTTTTGTGCCTGGCTTATTTCGCTCAGCATTATGTCTTCAAGGTTCATCCATGTTGTCATATGTTTCACCAGATCGTTCCTTCTTACTGCCGCGTAGTATTCCATCGTGTGTATATACCACATTTTATTTATCCACTCATCTGTTGAAGGACATTTGGGTTGTTTCCATCTCTTGGCAATTGTGAATAATGCTGCTATGAACATTGGCATGCAGATATCTGTTCGTGTCACTGCTTTCCGATCTTCCGGGTATATACCGAGGAGTGCAATCGCTGGATCGAATGGTAGCTCTATATCTAGTTTTCTAAGGAACTGCCAGACTGACTTCCAGAGTGGCTGAACCATTATACAGTCCCACCAACAATGAATAAGAGTTCCAATTTCTCCACATCCCCTCCAGCATTTGTAGTTTCCTGTTTGTTTAATGGCAGCCATTCTAACCGGTGTTAGATGGTATCTCATTGTGGTCTTAATTTGCATCTCTCTAATAGCTAGTGAAGCTGAACATTTTTTCATGTGTTTCTTGGCCATTTGTATTTCCTCTTCAGAGAACTGTCTTTTCATATCTTTTGCCCATTTTATAATTGGGCTGTCTGTACTATTGTCATTGAGTTGTAGGATTTCTTTGTATATGCAAGATATCAGTCTTTTGTCAGATACATGGTTTCCAAAAATTTTTTCCCATTGAGTTGGCTGCCTCTTTACCTTTTTGAGAAATTCCTTTGAGGTGCAGAAACTTCTAAGCTTGAGGAGTTCCCATTTATCTATTTTCTCTTTTGTTGCTTGTGCTTTGGGTGTAAAGTCTAGGAAGTGGCCTCCTAATACAAGGTCTTGAAGATGTTTTCCTACATTATCTTCTAGGAGTTTTATGGTACTTTCTTTTATATTGAGATCTTTGGTCCATTTTGAGTTAATTTTTGTGTAGGGGGTGAGGTAGGGGTCCTCTTTCATTCTTTTGGATATGGATATCCAACTCTCCCAGCCCCATTTGTTGAAAAGACCATTATGGCTCAGTTCGGTGACTTTGGGGGCCTTATCAAAGATCAGTCGGCCATAGATCTGAGGGTCTATCTCTGAATTCTCAATTCGATTCCATTGATCTATATGTCTATCTTTGTGCCAGTACCATGCTGTCTTGGCAACTGTGGCTTTATAATAAGCTTCAAAGTCAGGGAGTGTAAGTCCTCCCACTTCGTTTTTCTTTTTTAGAGTGTCTTTAGCAATTCGAGGCATCTTCCCTTTCCAAATAAATTTGATAACTAGCTTTTCCAAGTCTGCAAAGTAGGTTGTTGGAATTTTGATTGGGATTGCATTGAATCTGTAGATGAGTTTGGGTAGAATTGACATCTTAATGACATTTAGCCTTCCTATCCATGAACATGGAATATTTTTCCATCTTTTAAGGTCCCCTTCTATTTCTTTAGTAGAGTTATGTAGTTTTCTTTGTATAGGTCTTTTACATCTTTGGTTAAGTTGATTCCTAGGTACTTGATTTTTTTAGTTGCTATTGAAAATGGTATCTTTTTCTTGAGTGTCTCTTCAGTTTGTTCATTTCTAGCATATAGAAACATTACTGACTTATGTGCATTAATCTTGTATCCCGCTACTTTGCTAAATTTGTTTATTAGCTCTAGTAGGTGTATCGTTGATTTCTCAGGGTTTTCTAGATATAAGATCATATCATCTGCAAACAATGACAGTTTTACTTCTTCTTTTCCAATTTGGATGCCTTTTATTTCTTTGTCTTGCCGGATTGCCCTGGCTAGCACTTCCAGCACAATGTTGAATAACAGTGGTGACAGCGGGCATCCTTGTCTTGTTCCTGATCTTAGAGGGAAGGCTTTCAGTCTCTCACCATTGAGTACTATGCTGGTTGTGGGTTTTTCATATATGCTCTTTATCATGTTGAGGAAGTTTCCTTCAATTCCTACCTTTTGAAGTGTTTTTATCAAAAAGGGATGTTGGATTTTGTCAAATGCTTTTCAGCATCTATTGAGATGATCAATTGATTTTTCCCTTTCGAGTTTTTAATGTGTTGTAATACATTGATTGTTTTTCTGATGTTGAACCATCCTTGCATGCCTGGAATGAACCCCACTTGGTCATGGTGTATGATTTTTTTAATGTGTCTTTGGATTCGATTTGCAAGTATTTTGTTGAGGATTTTTGCATCTATATTCATTAGGGAGATTGGCCGGTAGTTTTCCTTTTTTGTAGCATCTTTGCCTGGTTTTGGTATTAGATTGATGTTAGCTTCATAAAATGAGTTAGGTAGTGTTCCATTTTTTTCAATGTTTTGAAAGAGTTTGAGTAAGATTGGTGTCAGTTCTTTCTGGAAAGTTTGGTAGAATTCCCCTGTGAAGCCATCTGGCCCTGGGCATTTATTTGTGGGAAGATTTTTGATGACTGATTGGATCTCTTTGCTTGTGATGGGTTGGTTGAGGTCTTCTATTTCTTCTCTGGTCAGTCTAGGTTGTTCATATGTTTCCAGGAAATTGTCCATTTCTTCTACATTATCCAGTTTGTTGCCATACAGTTGTTCATAATATCCTCTTATAATTTTTTTAATTTCTTCAGGATCTGCAGTTATGTCACCTTTTTCATTCATTATTTTGTTTATATGGGTCTTCTCTCTTTTTGATTTTGTCAGTCTAGCTAGGGGCTTGTCAATCTTGTTGATCTTCTCAAAGAACCAACTTTTGGTGATATTTATCCTTTCTATTGTTTTTTTGTTCTCTATGTCATTTATTTCTGCTTTAATCCTTGTTATTTCTTTTCTTCTACTTGGTTTAGGATTGGTTTGCTGTTCATTTTCTAGCTTCTTCAGTTGATCCATTAGTTCTTTGATTTTGGCTCTTTCTTCCTTTTTAATATATGCGTTTAGTGCTATAAATTTCCCCCTTAGCACTGCTTTTGCTGCATCCCATAGGTTTTGGTATGTTGTGTTCTCATTTTCATTCGTCTCTATATATTTAGCAATTTCTCTTGCTATTTCTTCTTTAACCCACTGATTGTTTAGGAGTGTGTTGTTTAACCTCCAGGTATTTGTGAATTTTCTAAGTCTCTGATGGTTATTGACTTCTAATTGTATTCCATTGTGGTCAGAGAATGTGCTTTGAATAATTTCAATCTTTTTAAATTTATTGAGGCTTGTTTTATGTCCCAGCATATGATCTATTCTGGAGAAAGTTCCGTGAGCACTAGAAAAGTATGTGTATCCTGGTGATTTGGGATGTAATGTCCTGTAGATGTCTGTTAAATCTAATTCATTTATCAGATTGTTTAGGTTTTCAATTTCCTTATTGGTCTTCTGTCTGGTTGATCTATCTATAGGAGAGAGTGATGTGTTGAAGTCTCCCACAATTATTGTGGAAACATCAATTGCTTCCTTTAGTTTTGCCAATGTTTCTCTCATGTATTTTGTGGCACCTTGATTGGGTGCATAGACATTTACGATTGTTATTTCTTCTTGCTGAATTGCCCCTTTTATTAGTATGTAGTGGCCTTCTTTGTCTCTCAAAACATCCCTGCATTTGAAGTCTATTTTATCTGAGATTAATATTGCTACACCTGCTTTCTTTTGGCTGTAGCTTGCATGGAATATTTTTTTCCATCCTTTCACTTTCAATTTCTTTGTGTCCCTGTGTCTAAGATGAGTCTCTTGTATGCAACATATTGATGGTTCATTTTTTTGATCCATTCTGCGAATCTATATCTTTTAATTGGGGAGTTTAATCCATTTACATTCAACGTTAAAACCGTGAAGGCATTTCTTGAATCGGCCATCTTATCCTTTGGGTTATGTTTGCCATATTTTTCCCTCTCTCTATTAATATCCTTTATTGTACCCATACCGAATCTCTTTAGTACTGAACCTTTCTCCAAGTCTCTCTGTCCTGTCTTTGTTTCTCTGTCTGTAGGGCTCCCTTTAGTATCTCCAGTAGGGCAGGTCTCTTGTTAGCAAATTCTCTCAGCATTTCTTTGTCTGTGAAAAATTTAAGCTCTCCCTCAAATTTGAAGGAGAGCTTTGCTGGATAAAGTATTCTTGGCTGGAAATTCCTATCTCTCAGAATTTTAAATATATCGTGCCATTGCCTTCTCGCCTCCATGGTGGCTGCTGAGTAGTCACTACTTAGTCTTATGCTGTTTCCTTTGTATGTGGTGAATTGCTTTTCTCTTGCTGCTTTCAGAACTTGCTCCTTCTCTTCTATGTTTGACAGTGTGATCAGTATATGTCTCGGAGTGGGTTTTTTTGGATTTATTCTATTTGGAGTTCGCTGAGCATTTATGATTTGTGTATTTATGTTGTTTAGAAGATTTGGGAAGTTTTCCCCAACAATTTCTTTGAATACTCTTCCTAGACCTTTACCCTTTTCTTCCCCTTCTGGGACACCAATGAGTCTTATATTCGGACGTTTCATATTATCTATCATATCCCTGAGGTCCATTTCGAGTTTTTCAATTTTTTTCCCCATTCTTTCTTTTATGCTTTCATTTTCCATTCTGTCATCTTCCAGGTCACTGATTCGTTGTTCAACTTCCTCTAGTCTTGTACTATGAGTGTCCAGAATCTTTTTAATTTGGTCAACAGTTTCTTTAATTTCCATAAGATCATCCATTTTTTTATTTAGTCTTGCAATGTCTTCTTTATGCTCTTCTAGGGTCTTCTTGATTTCCTTCATATCCCGTACTAGGGTCTCATTGTTCATCTTTAGTTCTTTGAGTAGCTGCTCTAGGTGTGTCTCTTCTGGTCTTTTGATTTGGGTGCTTGGGCTTGGGTTATCCATATCGTCTGGTTTTTTCATATGCTTTATAATTTTCTGTTGTTTTTGGCCTCGTGGCATTTGCTGTCCTTGATAGGGTTCTTTTAGGGTTTGTAGACCAGTTGAAGTCCTTATCTCTAATTTATCAGATCTACAGCTTCGTGGAGTACACTTTCTCTAACTAACCAGCAGGTGGCGTCCACGAGCCACCTGTTCTCCACCAGCCAGATCTCCCCTGCTTAGCCTTTTTGGTGAGTGGGGGAGTGAGTCTTGTGGGGCCCAATTGGTGTCCCAAGCTTGCGTGTGTAGTTGGTGTTGCCTGCCCTGTATGTGGGGCGTGTTTCTGGGCAGTCGGGGAGGGGGGGTGGCCCTAACAATCAAATCTCCCTGATGATCCTAGAGTTTTAAAGCTACTGCAATAGTCTAATCCTTCAGTTCAGTCCTGCCACAGTTTGTCTCTGCCACTGACCCACAAGTCTTTGGTATTGGCGTATGGCTCCTGAGACTTGCAAGTGGGCCCCTCTTCCAGGCTGTGCACCCCGGGTCCTCTGTTGAGGGATGACTGTGCTATGTCACAGGTGAGTGCCGTCCCCCCAGGGCAGTTCTGGGCTGCTGGGCTGTGTTGGGAGGCTCCCAGTCTGCTCAAATGATGGCTGAATGGGGCTCTGTTAATTCACACTGCTCCCCCTTCCCAGCTCTGGGACATTCAGCTGAGGTTGCAGGGAAGGCTAATGTCCACGCCCAGTTTTGTGGTGTGTGCCTGTTATTTGAAGCACTTCCGTCACACTGGGTTGTCTGGGGCAGCTCTGGGCTATGGGGCTGGCGATGGGCAGGAGTGTTTCCTGTCCACCAGGATGGTGGCTGTGAGCGGACACCCCCCTTTTCTTGGGAAGTTGTGTTGTTTAGTGAATTTTCTCAGCCACTGGATTATTGCCTTTTGTCTCAGAGCTCTCTTAGTTCTGCTCTTGACTTGACGTGCCCAAATTTCAATTCTTTGAAGCTTTCTGTATTGAGCTTCTTAGAGTAATTGTTTTAGAAAAAGCAAAAAGGATTTAAAAAAAAAAAAAAAAAAAAAAAAAAAAAAAAAAAACGGCCCTCCTCAGAGATCTAATGGGTTATTGAAATGCTAATAGACAAAGCAACCAGGGCCATTAAGGAAAGGTGCCCTGGGCAGAGAGATCAGCCTTGCTTCGGGATTTGCATATGCGCCTCAAGGCCTGATCTCCGCCCTTCCCCTTTCTGTGTTCACCAGAACTCCAAAAATCCTCTGCTTTTACTTTGGAGCTTCTCGTGTTGTTTTCCTTCTATGCCCGTCTCCTCTCTGCTGGGCTGGCTGCTCTCAGAGTCTCTGGTGTCTGGCCTCAGTCTATCTATGGTTGGAGTTTGAATCAGTAGAATGAGTTTCCGATGAGAGCAGCCACTGCAATTCTCCCTTCTCCTTCCTGGAGCTGACAGCCCCTCCTCCCCCGGGACTGAGCCTGGCAGGGAGGGGCGCGGGTCCCCTGGCCGCAAAAACTTACAGATTTCGCTGATCTCAGCAGTTCCACGTTTTCATGAGTGTTGTATGAAGTATGCCCAAAGACAGATTGCTCTGTGGTGTCCAGTCCACGCAGTTCCTGGCTTTTTACCTACTTTCCTGGAGGAGTAACTAAAACATACAGCTCACCAGTCTGCCATCTTGCCCCGCCTCGTGATTAAAATTTAATAGTCAATAGGTTCTCTTTTTAAAATGTGTTTGTCATACATTGAATACTTTTAAATATCAGGATAATGAATAGCTGAGTTATAATTATTTTTAAATACTTTTGAATTGTAGAATACACCATAAATCAACTGAACTTAGCAGTAGAATCAGAATCAATTTTACTAAACCTAAATATATTTAGCTGGCAAATTTAAATATACTGCAAAAATACCCAGAAGACAAAATCATGTCTAAGTACTCACTAGCCTTATAAAGAAGTTTGTAAAACTCACTGTTGCTAAAAGAGAAAGTTTAAAGTTAAAAGTAAGAAGGAAAAATAACTTTTGATAAAATCCTTCCCTCGTTCCAACAGATTAAAGACTACTTACAAATATGCTCAAAATTAAAATGTAAGTGAGGAAATCAGGATTGAGGGAACACCGAGGGTAGTTTTTATTAAAATGAAGCTAGGAGTACATTTAGAAAATAAAATGTAAGGTCTGAGGTTCTGTACACCTGACTTGAGATAAAAATTTGGCTGTGAGTTTCCTAGCAGCCAAGGCAACAAGGAAATCAAGATCAACTTCAGGGATTTTGTTTTCCTATGTTGAGAAGAGAAGCACAACCACAGTACCAAGGGCTAGACAGGTCCTCTGTACTAGGTGCTCATAATAAGCAGAGTGAACAGAACCATGCTAAGTGTTACAGAACTGTGCCTTATCATATCCTTCAGAGAGGAAGACAACCAAGAGTCAGATGAGAGCCAAGAGAAGTGATCAACGGGCAAAATGATGTGGATGAGCACAACTCATTGCTCCTTCTTTCCTCATTTCAAGAAAAGACAAATGATTGCCCTGTCAAGAGGTGATGAAATCCGGTGGAATTGGCTCGAGTCTGCAGAAATTTCATAAGACGGACTTCTAAACGTATAAATATACTTACTTTGCAAAGAAAAAAGGCCAACTAGATCTGCCTAACTTGATGCATCATTACATTTATCTCACAGCCCAAAACACACCTGGAAACCCAGTCATGATCAAAAGATTTGTTGACTCAACGGTGAAGTGCGCAAAAACATGTGGGTAATTTTATAGCTGTTTTAGTGAAACCAGGCATTATGGAACCTTCTGCCAGCAGAGAGAAGGCTACACGGGCCTCCCTTTGGCCAGTCAGGGCACCTTCTCCCCTGGTCCAGGCTAACCTGATAAATGCCCACTGCTTAGACTTCCTCTAGTCTCAGGGAGGTCACCTCCTCCTATTCTGTTTGTCATTACAATACCCCCCACCCCTGTTTCATCTCAACATATGCTCACAACAAGCTGTAAACTTGGAAATTGCAGTCACCTTACACTGATTACACTCTACATTATAATGACTGCTGCTTCCTGGTGCCAGGTGGCGGCTGCTTCCAAATCTCACTGTTGGATGCATTTCACCTTGGACGTTTTCCGTGGACTCTGGTCCACATAGACTGGCACACCTCGGTGAAGCGTTCCATATTACCTTAACTCTCTAGATTTTGAAATCACTTCACCTTTTGCAGGTGGCCTTTGTTTACCTCCTCTGCAGTGTAACCTCAAGTCTCCTGGTTTATCTGGCGGCAGTCATGTGAGACAGCTCCACTATGAGGAGAATGTTCCCCACTTCTAGGCACCCCCAACCCAGACCTGTTCTCACAGGCCTTGGCCAGCTTAGTAAATATTTATCCAGCGCACCTGGTCTAAGCAAAAGCATTACCACAGCTTGCCTGCCCTTCACACCAGAAAAGAAACAACTGGCTCAATTTAAATGTAACTGATCAACAGGGTAAAAATATGTCAATAATCCATAATCGAGTTAAGAAAAGATCTTACTGGTTTGTCATTAGCCCTTACTGAGTCAGATGCACATAGGACTTTAAAACACCCCATCCCCTGCTAATTACTTTGTCTTATTTTTTTATTTTCCTCATGGATTAATTTACGTCATAACGTTCTTTCAAAAGGAAGCTTATATTTTGCACTTGAATGTCTCAGAAAGAAGCAAGTATATCACCGGCCTGGGGTCATCCGGTACATCACCACATTCCTCAACCAGAGTGGCTTGGCTGGATAAAGGTCAAAAATGAAGGAAGCCAAACTGAGTCCCCCACGCCCCACCACTGAGATTACACCATTTCAGAAGAATGGGATTTTCTTCAGGAACTTCACGACTTTCCGCCTTGTGCCAGTTCAACGTATTATGTCCCCCAAAACACCATTATCTTTGATGCAATCTTGTGTGGGCAGACATATTAGTGTTGATTCGATTTTGGAATCCTTTGGGAGTTTCCATGTAGATGTGATTCAATCAATTATGGACAAGACCTTTGGTTGGATAATTTCCATGGAGGTGTTGCCCCACCCATTCAGGGTGGGTCTGAATTAAATTACTGGAGCACTATATAAGCTCAGACAGAAGGAGCAAGCTTGCTGCAGCCAAGAGGGACATTTTGAAGAATGCACAGAAGCTGAGAGAGGAGCTGCAGATGAGAAACAGTTTGAAGATGGCCGCTGAAAGCAGACTCTTGCTCCAGAGAAGCTAAGAGAGGACAAATACCCCAAGAGCAACTGAGAGTGACATTTTGGAGAGAAGCTGAAGCCTAAGAGAGGAACATCATGGGATAAAGCGATTTTAAAACCAGAACTCCAGAGCAGACACCAGCCATGTAGCTTCCCAGCTAACAGAGGTTTTCTGGATGCCACTGGCCATCCTCCAGTGAAGGTACCCAATAGTTGACGCATTACCTTGGATACTTTATGGCCTTAAAACTATAACTGTGTAACCAAATACACCCCCTTTATAAAAGCTAGTCCATTTCTGGTGTTTTGCATCCTGGCAGCATTAGAAAACTAGAACACATCCCATCACTGGCCTTGGGCTGGACAACAGTGAGTGATACGTAGGCTAATTTGCCATAGGTGTTTCTTACACCGTATTCTAGACCAGCACCATCCAACACAACATTCTACTGTGATGGAAACGTTCTATAGCTCAGCTGTCCAACACAGTGGCCACTAGCCATATGTGATTTGGGGGACTGAATCGTGTCCCCCACAAAAGGCATATTCAGGCCCAACCCCTGGTTCTGTGGGTGTGAAGCCATCTGTAAATAGGACCTCTGAAGATGTTATTAGTTACGGTGTGTCCAAACTGAATGAGGGTGGGTCTTAATCCAATATGGCTGAAGTCCTTTATAAGCAAAGGAAATTGGACAAGGAAGGAGAAGCCATCGGAAAGAGCCAGAAGCTGGAAGTCAGTGGAACCCAGAAGAGAAAGAAGACAATGCTGCCATGTGCATTGCCGTGTGACAGAAAAGCCGGCCAGCCAGAAGATACAAACCGAGGGGAAGCAAGCCTTCTAGCCTCTGAAACTGTGAGTCAATAAATTCCTGTTGTTAAGCCAACCCTTCCTATGGTATTTGTTTTAGCACAGGGGAAACTTAGACACATGGCTACTGAGTTCTCAAATGTGGCTAGCGCAAATGTACTTTTAATTTACTTAGTTTTAATTAATATAAATTAAATCACCATATATGCCTAGTGATTTCTATACTGGATGGCCCATTTCTAGAACATGAGATTTCACTAAGTCTTACTTTCCCAACTTACGTAATAGATGTGTATTTTTAAATTATCCACAGCACGTACAATATGCTTAACTCACCGTGGATGCTTCTGCAACAACACACTTAAAGGCATACACTGTACTTTGTTTAAGAGCAGGAAATGTCAACAGAAAAAGTCCTACAGAGAAGGATAATTACATTTTGCTTCCTACTCTTGGAAAAGCCTTTTCAACATCCACCCACCCAAGTTTAGTTTGCTCGCCAAAGAAGTTCTAAAGAACATAGAAGCTATTGTTTCTCTCCCACAACTCGCCTCAAATAAGGCTTTGTCTTGATGTTTTAAAAGACAATCACTCTCCAAGAAAGTGCCGTGAATAATTGGGCCTAATTGTGTCGAGTTGGTGGTGTTTACACAGACTGTTCTTTCAATGACCAAGAGAGAATTGGAAAGGTCTCTTGGCATGAGGACTTAGAAGCCTGGAGGACATAATGATCATCCCACCCAAAAGGAGAATGCACCTGGTTGTAAGTAGAGACTCACCTTGAGGTGAGAGGGGAGTAACCAGTTAACTTAGAGGCAGGGGGCAGTCCAAGAGAATACCTGCAGAACAGCCACTCGGTATCAGGATAAGAATCTTGGTGAGGCCTTAAGAGCACCTGTGCTGGTAGGGAAAGTGCCCACTGGCAGAAACTCGCCCTTCATGATCACTGCTCTACAGTACTGGAACCCAACCCGACAAAAGCTGTGCTGAACACAACATATTTTATAATCAGAAACACCGGCTCGTGGTGGAATGCTAAGGCCAATTTCCCAGACCCAAATACTATCAAAAATTAGGCAAGTGTAATATTTACTTAAAATTCAGGAATGTATACTCTTTCAAATTGGAAGTCCTTTTGAATGGAGCAGATAAATCAACACATAAGATTCAGGGGCTGGGCGGGGCAAGATGGCAGACTGGTGAGCTGTATGTTTTAGTTACTCCTCCAGGAAAGTAGGTAAAAAGCCAGGAACTGCGTGGACTGGACACCACAGAGCAATCTGTCTTTGGACATACTTCATACAACACTCATGAAAACGTGGAACTGCTGAGATCAGCGAAATCTGTAAGTTTTTGCGGCCAGGGGACCCGCGCCCCTCCCTGCCAGGCTCAGTCCCGGGGGAGGAGGGGCTGTCAGCTCCAGGAAGGAGAAGGGAGAATTGCAGTGGCTGCTCTCATCGGAAACTCATTCTACTGATTCAAACTCCAACCATAGATAGACTGAGGCCAGACACCAGAGACTCTGAGAGCAGCCAGCCCAGCAGAGAGGAGACGGGCATAGAAGGAAAACAACACGAGAAGCTCCAAAGTAAAAGCAGAGGATTTTTGGAGTTCTGGTGAACACAGAAAGGGGAAGGGCGGAGATCAGGCCTTGAGGCGCATATGCAAATCCCGAAGCAAGGCTGATCTCTCTGCCCAGGGCACCTTTCCTTAATGGCCCTGGTTGCTTTGTCTATTAGCATTTCAATAACCCATTAGATCTCTGAGGAGGGCCGTTTTGTTTTTTTTTTTTTTTTTTTTTTTTTTTTAAATCCTTTTTGCTTTTTCTAAAACAATTACTCTAAGAAGCTCAATACAGAAAGCTTCAAAGAATTGAAATTTGGGCACGTCAAGTCAAGAGCAGAAATAAGAGAGCTCTGAGACAAAAGGCAATAATCCAGTGGCTGAGAAAATTCACTAAACAACACAACTTCCCAAGAAAAGGGGGGTGTCCGCTCACAGCCACCATCCTGGTGGACAGGAAACACTCCTGCCCATCGCCAGCCCCATAGCCCAGAGCTGCCCCAGACAACCCAGTGTGACGGAAGTGCTTCAAATAACAGGCACACACCACAAAACTGGGCGTGGACATTAGCCTTCCCTGCAACCTCAGCTGAATGTCCCAGAGCTGGGAAGGGGGAGCAGTGTGAATTAACAGAGCCCCATTCAGCCATCATTTGAGCAGACTGGGAGCCTCCCAACACAGCCCAGCAGCCCAGAACTGCCCTGGGGGGACGGCACTCACCTGTGACATAGCACAGTCATCCCTCAACAGAGGACCCGGGGTGCACAGCCTGGAAGAGGGGCCCACTTGCAAGTCTCAGGAGCCATACGCCAATACCAAAGACTTGTGGGTCAGTGGCAGAGACAAACTGTGGCAGGACTGAACTGAAGGATTAGACTATTGCAGTAGCTTTAAAACTCTAGGATCATCAGGGAGATTTGATTGTTAGGGCCACCCCCCCTCCCCGACTGCCCAGAAACACGCCCCACATACAGGGCAGGCAACACCAACTACACATGCAAGCTTGGGACACCAATTGGGCCCCACAAGACTCACTCCCCCACTCACCAAAAAGGCTAAGCAGGGGAGATCTGGCTTGTGGAGAACAGGTGGCTCATGGACGCCACCTGCTGGTTAGTTAGAGAAAGTGTACTCCACGAAGCTGTAGATCTGATAAATTAGAGATAAGGACTTCAACTGGTCTACAAACCCTAAAAGAACCCTATCAAGGACAGCAAATGCCACGAGGCCAAAAACAACAGAAAATTATAAAGCATATGAAAAAACCAGACGATATGGATAACCCAAGCCCAAGCACCCAAATCAAAAGACCAGAAGAGACACACCTAGAGCAGCTACTCAAAGAACTAAAGATGAACAATGAGACCCTAGTACGGGATATGAAGGAAATCAAGAAGACCCTAGAAGAGCATAAAGAAGACATTGCAAGACTAAATAAAAAAATGGATGATCTTATGGAAATTAAAGAAACTGTTGACCAAATTAAAAAGATTCTGGACACTCATAGTACAAGACTAGAGGAAGTTGAACAACGAATCAGTGACCTGGAAGATGACAGAATGGAAAATGAAAGCATAAAAGAAAGAATGGGGAAAAAAATTGAAAAACTCGAAATGGACCTCAGGGATATGATAGATAATATGAAGCGTCCGAATATAAGACTCATTGGTGTCCCAGAAGGGGAAGAAAAGGGTAAAGGTCTAGGAAGAGTATTCAAAGAAATTGTTGGGGAAAACTTCCCAAATCTTCTAAACAACATAAATACACAAATCATAAATGCTCAGCGAACTCCAAATAGAATAAATCCAAAAAAACCCACTCCGAGACATATACTGATCACACTGTCAAACATAGAAGAGAAGGAGCAAGTTCTGAAAGCAGCAAGAGAAAAGCAATTCACCACATACAAAGGAAACAGCATAAGACTAAGTAGTGACTACTCAGCAGCCACCATGGAGGCGAGAAGGCAATGGCACGTTATATTTAAAATTCTGAGAGAGAGGAATTTCCAGCCAAGAATACTTTATCCAGCAAAGCTCTCCTTCAAATTTGAGGGAGAGCTTAAATTTTTCACAGACAAAGAAATGCTGAGAGAATTTGCTAACAAGAGACCTGCCCTACTGGAGATACTAAAGGGAGCCCTACAGACAGAGAAACAAAGACAGGACAGAGAGACTTGGAGAAAGGTTCAGTACTAAAGAGATTCGGTATGGGTACAATAAAGGATATTAATAGAGAGAGGGAAAAATATGGCAAACATAACCCAAAGGATAAGATGGCCGATTCAAGAAATGCCTTCACGGTTTTAACGTTGAATGTAAATGGATTAAACTCCCCAATTAAAAGATATAGATTCGCAGAATGGATCAAAAAAAATGAACCATCAATATGTTGCATACAAGAGACTCATCTTAGACACAGGGACACAAAGAAATTGAAAGTGAAAGGATGGAAAAAAATATTCCATGCAAGCTACAGCCAAAAGAAAGCAGGTGTAGCAATATTAATCTCAGATAAAATAGACTTCAAATGCAGGGATGTTTTGAGAGACAAAGAAGGCCACTACATACTAATAAAAGGGGCAATTCAGCAAGAAGAAATAACAATCGTAAATGTCTATGCACCCAATCAAGGTGCCACAAAATACATGAGAGAAACATTGGCAAAACTAAAGGAAGCAATTGATGTTTCCACAATAATTGTGGGAGACTTCAACACATCACTCTCTCCTATAGATAGATCAACCAGACAGAAGACCAATAAGGAAATTGAAAACATAAACAATCTGATAAATGAATTAGATTTAACAGACATCTACAGGACATTACATCCCAAATCACCAGGATACACATACTTTTCTAGTGCTCACGGAACTTTCTCCAGAATAGATCATATGCTGGGACATAAAACAAGCCTCAATAAATTTAAAAAGATTGAAATTATTCAAAGCACATTCTCTGACCACAATGGAATACAATTAGAAGTCAATAACCATCAGAGACTTAGAAAATTCACAAATACCTGGAGGTTAAACAACACACTCCTAAACAATCAGTGGGTTAAAGAAGAAATAGCAAGAGAAATTGCTAAATATATAGAGACGAATGAAAATGAGAACACAACATACCAAAACCTATGGGATGCAGCAAAAGCAGTGCTAAGGGGGAAATTTATAGCACTAAACGCATATATTAAAAAGGAAGAAAGAGCCAAAATCAAAGAACTAATGGATCAACTGAAGAAGCTAGAAAATGAACAGCAAACCAATCCTAAACCAAGTACAAGAAAAGAAATAACAAGGATTAAAGCAGAAATAAATGACATAGAGAACAAAAAAACAATAGAAAGGATAAATATCACCAAAAGTTGGTTCTTTGAGAAGATCAACAAGATTGACAAGCCCCTAGCTAGACTGACAAAATCAAAAAGAGAGAAGACCCATATAAACAAAATAATGAATGAAAAAGGTGACATAACTGCAGATCCTGAAGAAATTAAAAAAATTATAAGAGGATATTATGAACAACTGTATGGCAACAAACTGGATAATGTAGAAGAAATGGACAATTTCCTGGAAACATATGAACAACCTAGACTGACCAGAGAAGAAATAGAAGACCTCAACCAACCCATCACAAGCAAAGAGATCCAATCAGTCATCAAAAATCTTCCCACAAATAAATGCCCAGGGCCAGATGGCTTCACAGGGGAATTCTACCAAACTTTCCAGAAAGAACTGACACCAATCTTACTCAAACTCTTTCAAAACATTGAAAAAAATGGAACACTACCTAACTCATTTTATGAAGCTAACATCAATCTAATACCAAAACCAGGCAAAGATGCTACAAAAAAGGAAAACTACCGGCCAATCTCCCTAATGAATATAGATGCAAAAATCCTCAACAAAATACTTGCAAATCGAATCCAAAGACACATTAAAAAAATCATACACCATGACCAAGTGGGGTTCATTCCAGGCATGCAAGGATGGTTCAACATCAGAAAAACAATCAATGTATTACAACACATTAAAAACTCGAAAGGGAAAAATCAATTGATCATCTCAATAGATGCTGAAAAAGCATTTGACAAAATCCAACATCCCTTTTTGATAAAAACACTTCAAAAGGTAGGAATTGAAGGAAACTTCCTCAACATGATAAAGAGCATATATGAAAAACCCACAGCCAGCATAGTACTCAATGGTGAGAGACTGAAAGCCTTCCCTCTAAGATCAGGAACAAGACAAGGATGCCCGCTGTCACCACTGTTATTCAACATTGTGCTGGAAGTGCTAGCCAGGGCAATCCGGCAAGACAAAGAAATAAAAGGCATCCAAATTGGAAAAGAAGAAGTAAAACTGTCATTGTTTGCAGATGATATGATCTTATATCTAGAAAACCCTGAGAAATCAACGATACACCTACTAGAGCTAATAAACAAATTTAGCAAAGTAGCGGGATACAAGATTAATGCACATAAGTCAGTAATGTTTCTATATGCTAGAAATGAACAAACTGAAGAGACACTCAAGAAAAAGATACCATTTTCAATAGCAACTAAAAAAATCAAGTACCTAGGAATCAACTTAACCAAAGATGTAAAAGACCTATACAAAGAAAACTACATAACTCTACTAAAAGAAATAGAAGGGGACCTTAAAAGATGGAAAAATATTCCATGTTCATGGATAGGAAGGCTAAATGTCATTAAGATGTCAATTCTACCCAAACTCATCTACAGATTCAATGCAATCCCAATCAAAATTCCAACAACCTACTTTGCAGACTTGGAAAAGCTAGTTATCAAATTTATTTGGAAAGGGAAGATGCCTCGAATTGCTAAAGACACTCTAAAAAAGAAAAACGAAGTGGGAGGACTTACACTCCCTGACTTTGAAGCTTATTATAAAGCCACAGTTGCCAAGACAGCATGGTACTGGCACAAAGATAGACATATAGATCAATGGAATCGAATTGAGAATTCAGAGATAGACCCTCAGATCTATGGCCGACTGATCTTTGATAAGGCCCCCAAAGTCACCGAACTGAGCCATAATGGTCTTTTCAACAAATGGGGCTGGGAGAGTTGGATATCCATATCCAAAAGAATGAAAGAGGACCCCTACCTCACCCCCTACACAAAAATTAACTCAAAATGGACCAAAGATCTCAATATAAAAGAAAGTACCATAAAACTCCTAGAAGATAATGTAGGAAAACATCTTCAAGACCTTGAATTAGGAGGCCACTTCCTAGACTTTACACCCAAAGCACAAGCAACAAAAGAGAAAATAGATAAATGGGAACTCCTCAAGCTTAGAAGTTTCTGCACCTCAAAGGAATTTCTCAAAAAGGTAAAGAGGCAGCCAACTCAATGGGAAAAAATTTTTGGAAACCATGTATCTGACAAAAGACTGATATCTTGCATATACAAAGAAATCCTACAACTCAATGACAATAGTACAGACAGCCCAATTATAAAATGGGCAAAAGATATGAAAGACAGTTCTCTGAAGAGGAAATACAAATGGCCAAGAAACACATGAAAAAATGTTCAGCTTCACTAGCTATTAGAGAGATGCAAATTAAGACCACAATGAGATACCATCTAACACCGGTTAGAATGGCTGCCATTAAACAAACAGGAAACTACAAATGCTGGAGGGGATGTGGAGAAATTGGAACTCTTATTCATTGTTGGTGGGACTGTATAATGGTTCAGCCACTCTGGAAGTCAGTCTGGCAGTTCCTTAGAAAACTAGATATAGAGCTACCATTCGATCCAGCGATTGCACTCCTCGGTATATACCCGGAAGATCGGAAAGCAGTGACACGAACAGATATCTGCACGCCAATGTTCATAGCAGCATTATTCACAATTGCCAAGAGATGGAAACAACCCAAATGTCCTTCAACAGATGAGTGGATAAATAAAATGTGGTATATACACACGATGGAATACTACGCGGCAGTAAGAAGGAACGATCTGGTGAAACATATGACAACATGGATGAACCTTGAAGACATAATGCTGAGCGAAATAAGCCAGGCACAAAAAGAGAAATATTATATGCTACCACTAATGTGAACTTTGAAAAATGTAAAACAAATGGTTTATAATGTAGAATGTAGGGGAACTAGCAGTAGAGAGCAATTAAGGAAGGGGGAACAATAATCCAAGAAGAACAGATAAGCTATTTAACGTTCTGGGGATGCCCAGAAATGACTATGGTCTGTTAATTTCTGATGGTTGTAGTAGGAACAAGTTCACTGAAATGTTGCTATATTATGTAACTTTCTTGGGGTAAAGTAGGAACATGTTGGAAGTTAAGCAGTTATCTTAGGTTAGTTGTCTTTTTCTTACTCCCTTGCTATGGTCTCTTTGAAATGCTCTTTTATTGTATGTTTGTTTTCTTTTTAACTTTTTTTTCATACAGGTGATTTGAAAAAGAAGGGAAAGTTAAAAAAAAAAAAAAAAAAAAAAAAAGAAAAAAGACAAACAAGGGGAAAAAAAAAAAAAAAAGATGTAGTGCCCCCTTGAGGAGCCTGTGGAGAATGCAGGGGTATTCGCCTACCCCACCTCCATGGTTGCTAACATGACCACAGACATAGGGGACTGGTGGTTTGATGGGTTGAACCCTCTACCATAAGTTTTACCCTTGGGAAGACGGTTGCTGCAAAGGAGAGGCTAGGCCTCCCTGTATTTGTGCCTAAGAGTCTCCTCCTGAATGCCTCTTTGTTGCTCAGATGTGGCCCTCTCTCTCTGGCTAAGCCAACTTGAAAGGTGAAATCACTGCCCTCCCCCCTACGTGGGATCAGACACCCAGGGAAGTGAATCTCCCTGGCAACGTGGAATATGACTCCCAGGGAGGAATGTAGACCTGGCACCGTGGGACGGAGAACATCTTCTTGACCAAAAGGGGGATGTGAAAGGAAATGAAATAAGCTTCAGTGGCAGAGAGATTCCAAAAGGAGCCGAGAGGTCACTCTGGTGGGCACTCTTATGCACACTTTAGACAACCCTTTTTAGGTTCTAAAGAATTGGGGTAGCTGGTGGTGGATACCTGAAACTATCAAACTACAACCCAGAACCCATGAATCTCGAAGACAGTTGTATAAAAATGTAGCTTATGAGGGGTGACAATGGGATTGGGAAAGCCATAAGGACCAAACACCACTTTGTCTAGTTTATGGATGGATGTGTAGAAAAGTAGGGGAAGGAAACAAACAGACAAAGGTACCCAGTGTTCTTTTTTACTTCAATTGCTCTTTTTCACTCTAAGTATTATTCTTGTTATTTTTGTGTGTGTGCTAATGAAGGTGTCAGGGATTGATTTAGGTGATGAATGTACAACTATGTAATGGTACTGTAAACAATCGAAAGTACAATTTGTTTTGTATGACTGCGTGGTATGTGAATATATCTCAATAAAATGATGATTTAAAAAAAAAAAAAAAAAAAAAAAAAAAAAAAAAAAAAAAGATTCAGGGGCTAACATTCCTTGTTGGTCCCTTGGTCTTCCCCTTCTCACAACTGGAAACTCCGTTTTGCCAAGAGCTCAGGGCAAAAAACTTGGAGTCATCCTGCTATCTCTTTCCCTCACACCCAATATCCAATTTCTTGATAAATTCTATCAGCTCTACCTTCAAACTCTATCCAGGAAGTTCTGGGAGGAGCTTGTTGCCTGGGGCGGAAGTCTGGGGCCCAGGGGATGTATCTGAAGTAGTGAGTGCACCAACCTGTCCTGTGGTTCCAGTGCTGGTTCTGACAGCCACATCACCATTTTTTCACCTGAGGGCCACCTCTACCAAGTAGGATATGCTTTTAAGGCTATTAATGAGGGCGGCCTTACATCAATAGCTGTCAGAGGGAAAGACTGTGCAGTAATTGTCACACAGAAGAAAGTACCTGACAAATTACTGGATTCCAGCACAGTGACTCACTTATTCAAGATAACTGGATAACTGAAAACACTGGCTGTGTGATGACAGGAATGACAGCTGACAGCAGATCCCAGGTACAGAGGGTTCACTATGAGGCAGCTAATTGGAAATACAAGTATGGCTATGAGATTCCTCTAGACATGCTGTGTAAACGAATGGCAGGTATTTCTCAGGTCTACACACAGAATGTTGAAAAGAGGCCTCTTGGTTGTTGTAAGATTTTAATTGGTACAGATGAAGAACAAGATCTTCAGGTGTACAAGTGTTATCCTCCAGATTACTACTGTGGGTTTAAAGCCACTGCAGCAGGAGTTAAACTGAGTCAACCAGCTTCCTTGAAAAAACAGTGAAGAAGCAATTTGAACAGTGGAAACTGCAGTTACATGCCTGTCTACTGTTATGTGGTTCTATCAAATGATTTCAAAACTTCAGAAACAGAAGTTGGAGTAGTTACAGTTGAAAATCCTAAATTCAGGATTCCTACAGTAGCAGAGATTGATGCTCATCGTGTTGCTCTAGCAGAGAGGGGCAAGAGAGACTAAGCCTTGTAATCTGTTTACCAAATTTATGATGCCTACGTGTTTGGTAAAAGCAAATCAATACTAGGGAGGTCCCTGGATTGAAAAAGGAACTTCTCCCACTCCTCCTACCTCTAAAGTGATCAGGACTGTAAATAAAAACAATGCTTTTGGGGTGGAAATACACACACACACACACACACATATACACCCCTATATATACATAAATATACATATATGTACACACACCCATATATACATATATATATTGCCATCCAGAGCACAATCACATCTCACCACCTCCACTCCACCACTTTAGTCCATGCCCCCACCATCTCTCCTGCATGACCCAGCAGCCTTCTCACTGGCCTCCTGGCTTCTAATCTTGCACCTCCCCTCTCCCCTCTGCAGTCCCCTCAACACTGTTTCTAGTGTGGTCCTTGTACACAGTCAAGTCAGATCATATCACTCAGAATAAAATCTCAACTCCTTCACCTATCAAGCCCCATTGTTTCTCTCTGGTCACCTCACCCCCTGCCACTCCATCCCTCATTCATTCTGTTCCAGCAACAGAGGCCACCTTGCTGGTCCTTGAATGCACTGAGCACACTCCTGCCCTGGGACCTTTGTACAGTTTCTTCACTCACTCTGAAATGACCTTCACCCCAAAACACATGACTTGTTCCCTCACTCTCTGTAGGTCTCTGCTACAAGTTTATGAGAAATACAGACACATTCAGACACATCCATACACATCCCATCCTACTCCCTTTTCTCCCTTTCTTTTTTCCTTAGCACTTAGTACCACTTGGCATACAATGTATTGAGTTCTTTTCCTTTATATACTGGAATGGAAGTTCCATAGGGGCAGGGATAGCATCTGTTTGGTTCACTGCTATACCCCCAGGGACTAGAACAATACCTAGTACAAAGGAGGCATTTACTAAAGATCTGTGGATGGTTTTTGTCTTTGAATATTGGGGTTGCTCCTTCACAAAGCCGAGTTCTCTCAATATGCAATTCATGTGACAATGTGAGCATCATGAAAAGGACCAAATATAAGTTATGGGCCATAAAATTAGAATTTAATTTATATCAAACAAATGAGTGCAAGATAATATAGTTCTATATAATAGGCGTTAGACTAAAAGTTACGTTCACTAATTCCTCAACTCTCTCTGCGGCATTCACTCCAGTCTTCTAAGGCCTAGGGAGGGGCATCCAATTAGTTCATTTGTCCATGTCCTGGTCACCGGGTACACGGTGAGGGTACAGCTGCCCCACTGGGCTGCTGCAGTCGGGAGTGGGGAATCCTCGAAAGTAAGGTTTTGTGATAGGATATTAGATTGTCCTCTCCTCCCTTAAAAAAGACAAATGTTCTCTATACACACCTACACCAAAAGGTTGTGCTGGAAGCTGCAAAATTTAAAAACATATGTGAACTTCCAGGAAGTTGGTGGAATAGGTGAGGCGGAACAAACTTCTCCTCCGTGAAAGAAACTAAAGAAGGGCCAAAGGACGCCCAGGACAGCAGTTTCAGGTGTGAGCGAACACAGAGGGACTTCCACTATATGTGGCGGGGACTTGGACAAAAAGGCAGAGAAACTGCATCTCAAAGGATGGGCCCAACTCTGGAAGTAAATTCATCACCCTCTCCCTTAGTGGGATATGACTCCCAGGGGAGAAAGCCTCCTTGGTGACGTGGAACATGACTCATGCCCTGACATTGAGGGACTGAAAATGCCTTTTTGACCAAAAGGGGGAAAAGAAAGGTAATGAAATAAGGTGTCAGTGGCTAAGAGATTTCAAATAGAGTCGAGAGGCTATCCTGGAGGTTACTCTTATGCGAGCTCCAGCTAGATATTCCGAATGCCCACAGTATGCCAAACCTAACCAACAGTCCTGAAAATACTAAAGAATACCTAGGTCCCCCGTTTGAGATGCTATAAAAGTTTCATTCACTATGTTTACTTTTCAGAAACTTAAATCCCCCAGAGTTCCCTATGCCAGGTAAGTCCCAAAACCCAGAGGCAATAGCCTCTCCAAGAACATCAACCGGGTACATCCCCTTTACCCATAATGTCAACACCCCTTTTCAACATGAACAAGTTAGGGTGGTCACTGCCCAGATATCCCTGAAGACTGAGACAGTGATCAAACAAGAAAGGATCTAACAAAGGACTATGAATACTGAATCTTAATAATTTTAAATAATTATTTAATAATTATTAAAAATACTAATTTTTAATAATTTTTTCTTTAGTTTCTAGGGTACTTGAATAGGTAGAAGGAAATAACTGACAAGGAGCAACAGTAACACAAAACATGCTTCGAAATTTGCTCTACAGCTACTTGTTAAATTATACTTTGAAAGTTATCACTTTTCCGTATATATGTTATACTTCACAGTAAGGAAATAACTAAAATGGTGGTGCTGTAACCCATAACATTCTTTGAATTTGCTCTCTAACCTCTTGTTAAAGTGTACTTTGAAAGTTATTACTTTTCTGTATACGTTATATTTCACAATAAAAAAATGTAAAAAAAAATAAAAATAAAAACAAAACGTGTGTGTGTGTCATCTACCTTTGTGTCAGGAAGCACATTCAACAGACACTAGATTCCCTCCTCATCCTCTTATCACAAATGAGAGGCTGTAAGCTCCTCCAGGAAGCTGGAACTCCACAATGGGAACAGGTTTGACTTTCAGGTTCACACCTACATACCCAGCGCTTCCCACAGAGCCTGGAACATTGTGGGTGATCAAATAAATCTTTGCTCCACAGCTGAACAATACCAGTCTAGAGCTGGGGGCCCTTGATGGCTGGTGACGCGTCCCAGGGTAACACTCAGGTCAAACGGGTTCTATGACCCATCAGAAGTCAAGGGAGACAGGATGGCTTTTACTTTTCTGAGAAAGTTGACCACATAGCGAGGTCTTCCCTATTTATCTCCAGGACAAAAGCATGTACCTCATTGATGGTTCCTGTGCTCTTTCTTTCTGCACAGGTTAATTTTAATTCCTTCTCATCTGATCCCTTTGGTAACAGATGCTGACATTCCCAGATGCCAAGTCCCTGCTAAGAGTATCTGCTCACCCCACCAGGATTAAACCAAATGACTTCACCTCCAGGACGGCAAATCCTGATGTAGGGTTTTGCAGAAGAAAAACATACAGCACACCATCCATGCCACTGGACACATAGAAATCACTATACTCTGGGCATCTAATCTGATTATCTAGACTGGGTTCACACTGAGAGTAGGAATCTCAGCTAATCCATCACTGACCTCAGTGCCTTGCATGAGACCTATGCAGAGGAGAAGCTCAGTAAATGCTTGGAACATGTAATTCAATGTGATAGACGCTGACTAACCGAAAATTAACAGCTAGCCAAATAGTTTACAGCTTGTTTACTGCATGCGGGTGGTTCAAATAAATGCTTTTCATCTATCATTGGAAAGAGATGTATTTTTTCAAGCATCACATGACAGTACAACAGGAGACCACATTAGGAATATGATGTTAGCTGCCATATATGCAGCCAGATTTACACTCAGCATGAATGAAACTGTTTTCAACGTAAGGGGTAACTGCTCAGAATTTCCTATGTTGTCCTTCATCTTTGTAATAGCTAAAGTAACATTAAATTTAATTTTTTCTTTGAGGGGAGACAGCAATGATTAGATTTACTTGCCCACACATACATATACCAGGCCAAGCATGCAGTTCCCATTTGCCGCTGGATTCAACGTATTTTCATGATTCTCGGCACAGGATTAATACAGCTCAAAAGGACATTCTGATGGTCTGCAGGAGTTGTTCCAGCAGTAGCTGACAGCTGACACTGAATATTTGAATACACAGTATCACAAACATTAAGGAGTTATAAAATAACATATCATCCCACGGAGTGAAATTGTTCATACACACCAAAGAGCACTAGGACAGAAGTTCTTACAATACCCAGAAATAGAATCTACAACATATGACAGGCCCAATTAAAACAGTTGGGAGCTTGGTAAAAATAAATAGTTATATAATGAAAAACAAGCAGTTACAGCTTGGAATAAGAAAATTTAAATCCCTGAGGCCAATATCCCACCAGTACAGAAATCTCACCCATCGACTCTCTGACGGGGGCTTACGAAACCAGTGTTACCACCTCCATGAGGACAACGCACATCAGGCGTCTCTAACCATTAGACTCACTGAGCGCCTGGGATATGCCAGACATCATGCTACGAACTTAGGATAATATGCTAGGAGACAAGATTTCTGCCCTTAAGGGTCTCGGAACCTATTGGAGAAGGTGGTTTTTTGGTTTGGTGGGATTTTGTTTATAATGTGATAGGGGACAGAGAAGCAATGGAAGCATGAAAGAGAAGCATCACGCACAAGAAATTAGGAAAGGCTTCCAAGAAGAGATAGCACTTAAGTTCAACACTGAAGTGTGCCAAGGAAACAGGGCCAAGACATTCCAAAGAAACATAAAGCAGCCCAGGAAGCACACAGAGCTTGAGGCATCTGCAAGTATATCAGTAGGCTCCAGTCAGTCCATGAAGGGTCTCATGCGTGTGCTAAGGAGTTTGGATTTTATCCTAAAGATGAAGGAAAACCACTGATGGATGACATGCTCAGATATGCATAAACATACCTATAACCTTGCTCATCGTTCTTTGTTGTGCTACTTACTAATGTAACATCAGTACTCCCCAGTAAACATTAAGCTTCATGAGGGTAGGAGTCATGTGGGTTTTGTTTGCCAGTGTATTCCTGTTATCTAATAAAGTGCCTGGAACAGAGCACTTTAATAAACATTGGATCAATCAATTAATCAATCAGTCAGTAGTCTCTAGGGGGACAGATCAAAAGTGGGTTGCTCAGAGAGGCAGCAGACAAGCTGGACACAAGATAACTAAGAGAAATAATGAGTTCTGACCTAAGGAAGTGAAAGTACGGGAAAGGAGCAGCTAACAGGAAGGCAGGATCACAAGATTTGGCCACTGACTAGTTATAGAGAAACCAAAGCAGGAAAACCAAAGGTGTCTCTTGGGTCTCTGAGTAGCTGGGACAGTGAGACCAATGATTTTAAGAAACTCAACAACGGGGTATGAGGAACAAATGAGGGACGTACTGAGCTGGGGGTAGCTAAGGGACAGCAAAGGGAAGATACCAAGTCAGACATGGGCCTGCACTTCAGGAGGGAGATGTGGCCTGGGTCACTGAAGGGGCCATGAAAGGGACATGGGTGAGGACGCCGTAGCCTGCAGAGGACTTCAATCTAGTTGTGAAAAGTGGGATAGTTTTGTGCCAAGTAACTCCCGTCAAGTTCACTACCACAGGCACAAATGATGTTTGAAAAGGAACAACTGATCTTCTCACTAAGCTATGTGCTATAGGTATTTTATTTTCAACTTTGAAAATGATAATAACTGAAGCATGGAGCTAGATTATCTCCATAAAAGACAGCTTTGAATGCTGCCTATTGGGTTAAAAGCAGGGAGACCAAATAAGCCTAACGAAATTACCCCTATGTTAGATGTAAAAAGGACTAATGATGATTCTTTTCATTACAACTAGCATCCACTTAGTTTCTGAATTTCTGCAAGAACAAGGGAACAGATTGTAGGAAAAATAATGAGTGTGTTTAAATGTCTAGCACGCACCTGGCTTTCTCAGACTGCAAATGGCATCACTTAGCAGCCATGCATCTTCCCGGAGCCTCTTTGAAATGAAGAGAAAACACTTAGAAAAATTCTGAATGAAAACGAAATAAAAGCTGATCCAGTAGAAAAGGAAATGAGCTATAGAAAGAAGCTGGATTTATGAACAGAAAACCTAAATCAATCTGTTTTATTCTGATTTTGTTAACTCCCTACAAGTTAGAAAATCTTCAGGTTGGTGGGAGGAAATCTTACCCCTATTAGAACAAATTTAAGAAAAAATTTTAAAATGTATGCCTGTTACACTGTTTTTCTTTCAAGATGAAAACAGCTTTATTAAGTCCTATGTGAGAAAAGTACACGGTACAACTTAGATTAACTACTTTATTGGATGGAATAATGTCAAGGAGAACATTAATATTTCTTAGATGCTAAAGTAATAATATTGGCACATGTTAAAAAGTAGCAACATGGAGACAGCTTTCAAAATCTTTCTTAAGGAATCAAATCATGAGCTAGACCACAAAGTTAGACCCCCATGTGACTTTCAGGTCCAGGGGCACTTGTCTCTGTTAATAGAAATGAAATGTTCCTACCTGTCCAACAAGGAATGAATTCTATAATTCATGAGATTACGTGCCTTAGCCCAAGTAGAGTCAATAGCCAGTGGAGTTGCCACTGAAAGCCCAATTCTTGTGCCTGGTTTTAATCCCATGCTCACCCAAGTTACCCTGAGGCACACTGAGATCCTCTGAATATCAAAAATTAACCTCCTCAATTCATTATGAGACCAAACTTCACTCAAGCATAGCCAGGAAAAGCCACTGAGGAAGAGAAGGAATCAGCAAGCCAAGCAAATAAATGAAATTAGTTATTCTGAAAAGTCTAGGAAGCCCTAGTGAGCAATCTGTTCATTCAGCCAATTCCGTCAAGACTCGCTACATTTTTTTTTCTGAGTATCTGTATGTCAGCATAAAGCCAGCTCAGTCATCTAGTCCTTGGTGCTCAAATTTCTAGCTCTTGGGTTGGTGTCAACATTTCTCATGGATTTAGTTTTGTCACCTAAGTACTAGGAGGTGAGAGCAAAGGTGGGCAAGGCGTAGGTAGGGAAAATTATGGTATACATACTATACCATGCCCAACATAGTAAAATATTTATGCCTAGAGGGAAGGTGGTGGCACTGATTACCCAGTGAGGGTCTATCCAGAGCAGTAAGGGCCAACAGAGCTTTCTGTGAGGATGGAAATGCTATGCACCTACCTGCTCTGTCCCATACGGTAGCTACTAGCCACATGGGGCTATTCAGCATGGGAACCATGACTGGTGCTAATGCAATGTGACTGAATGCCTGAATTTTTAATCACATTGAATTAAGTTTAAATAGCTACATGTGTTTGGTGGCTACCATATTAGATACTGCAAATTCAAAGGCCACAACCTACCTTCCCTGTCAGCTGCCCTCCCAAAAGGAAAATTCTAACCTTGAAAATTTTAAGATTTATTTGATTAAGGAAACTATACATCCTTAAGTATAGTCAGCAAAAACCCGGATTGGGTTTGGACACGCTAATTAATTTATCTTCATCTTCAGAGATACACACTAACCAAATTATATAAACTGAGAAAATTTTCACTTCAATGCATGGTGATTACCTAAAACCGCAAATCTAGGTTTTTTTCTCCCAAAGTAAAAGAAAATATCTAGAAAAATATTACTAGACTGGCTGATAAAATCAGGTTTATTATAAAAAAAATTTTCACAGATTAAAAAAAAAAAACTTCTTAGAATCCCTTAACAAATGTCAGGATATTGGCTACTGTCAGGCCAAACTTGGATTCCATTCAGTTTTGCGGCCCCTCCTTTATCTTGCCTTTCTAGAAAGTCTTCCAGGTGATTATACCAACTCCTCAGAAAGCTTTGTTGGTGACTTAGGCATCTAGAAAAATTACTAAAGTTTTAATTGCAATGCTTGCCATTTTCTACTTTTAGAAGATTTGCCTGCCACATTCAACTGTCATGAGAAGCTTGAAGATTGATTAGTCTAAATTCCAAATAACTTTAACTTTACTGACATTTACTTTGCATAAATACATTCCTCTCAAACTTCTCTTTGGTTTTCTCTTGTAATGGATAAACTCCTCATTTTCCTTACAAAAATTTCAAACTGTCAGATTACAGAAAAGCCATTTTCTTTCACCAAAGCACATACACAGTAGGTGACAGCATTATGTAAAGTTATCCTATTTAATCAAGCCAAAATGGTCCTTTTTAAAATGCAGAGAGACAAATTCTGTCAAGTGTGCATAAGATCCTTTATTACACAGAAAAATGCATAATAGCATGTGTATACTAAGTATAACTATTTTAATAAAATACTTCTTCTAAGAAAACAAATGACATCCCATTTTTATTATACTGTCAAAAAATGGAGCATGCAACAGAAGAGAATTTCCCAGAAATCCTCTTTTGAGATCAAATCTCTCACTTTTAATCCTTTTTGATAGAAATTATTTCTAAATATGTTTATAATTCTTTAATTTTGAAAACAGAGAGAACTGAATTTTAAACTTCTCATTGGACATCATTATTACTATTCTGATTATAGTATTTTAAGTCTTTGTCTATTTCTTTAGATACTCCAGTTTCTTCTTCAAATTTAGAACATTAGGGATCAAAGTGAGAACATCAGCATTGCTTTGCCCAATTTCCTGAAAATCTTCCCATTTTCTAGAGATACCTAACCCTGTGTAGGTTAACCAAGTTAATCATGCTTTGAATGAGGAACTAAGAGTGCACCCAAGGCTGCTGGAAAGAGAATTTCCGCCGACTGAAGCATTCAGAGGTCCTTGCCCTGTCCCCCACCCCCAGTTAGAATTTTGCATGTGCTAAGAGAAGTTAGAGGAGGTCAGAAAGCAGGACCTCCAAATAACAGCTAAAGTCCATTTTCTAAATAATATAAAGATTAATAGGTTAATTTACTGTTAACCAGAATTAAGTTTACTATACAATTCTTAGCAATAACGAGAGATCGTGCAGTTCATTAGCAGCTTATAGATCCCTCTATGATATATTTTCAAATGCCAATGATTTTAATGGTGACCACGTAGCAAATTTTCTGTTTGCATTTAGCACCACTTAATTTTTATTGATAAAATTAGCTAGTACTTAAAATGTTTTGGTGATCTCCTTTTAGCAATTGTCCTTGTTTTATAAGGAAGGAGGAGTCATGGAATGAGCCTAAATGTAACAAAGAAATCTGAACCAGAGGATATAATTACAGTATGATTTCAGAGGACAAAAATGAATGGATACATGAATGCCACTAAAAAGTTATTCCTTTAAAAACTGTCTATGCTGGTTTGAATCTGCTATAGTCTTTTAATCCACTCTTGTGGGAACAGACTTGTTGTGGGTGGCATCTTTTGATTAGGTTGTTTCCATGGAGATGTGATCCTGCCCATTCAAGATGGGTCTTAATTGTTTACTGGAATCCTTAAAAGAGCTCAGGGAGAGAGAGAGCTCAGATACTTGGGGATGCTAAGCTAAAGAGATGAAGCCCAGAGTTTGCCCAGGAGAAGTTAAGTGAGAACTCCGAGATGCTTAAAGAGAAAGGCACTGGAATCAGAAGCTGAAAGCAGTGCAACCCAGGAGCAAAGGACCAGCAAACACCAGCCATGTGCCTTCCCAGCTGACAGAGGTGTTCTGGATGCCATTGGCCTTTCTTCAGCGATGATATCCTCTTGTTGATGCCTTAGTTTGGACACTTTTCTGGCCTTAGAGCTGTACATTTATGAACTAATAAACCCCCATCGTAAAAGCCAATCCCTTTCTGGCATACTGCATTTCAGGCAGCTTTAGCGAACTGAAACACTGCCTTTCCAAAAGATATGATGTGTATTATCAACTACAATCAATAGATGTAATATTGTTTTCTCTATTATTTATAATTCATATTTGTCAAAAAAATGCAACAATATTACATGAAGTCTTTTAAAAAATCACTCGTAACGCAAAAGCAACCCTCTCAGAATTTTTATTGTTCTTAGTGAGGAACCCAGCCATCTATGGTCTATGATTAAAATATCAAGCACCCCTAAACAACTAAGTTAATAGCACCAAGAGTGAGAATATCATAGTGCTTTTGTAAAAATACAAAGTGGAGATAATAAAATTGAATAAAGCAATCAGTTAACAAGTTTGAGGGATATTGTCCAAGCAGGTGGATTTTCTGTAAAGATTCACTGATACAACAAATTTAGAATTTGAAGAAATGTGTATTAAAAGAAGCCACTGTAGATTTGGGTTTAATGATTTGTCCGTGCTGCTCATTTTTTAAACACAGAAACTGAATGCAGACAATGTGCCCCGTGTCCCGCCAGGTACTCTTTCCTTTGCAGGTACAAGTAAACAGCCAGGTATAAAACAGGGAGCTGGGGGGGCAAACAGGCCCAGTCCTCCTGGCCAGGGAGGCTTCCTAGAAGAAGGGTGGACTATGGCACCCAGCACATATGTAACAATGTGTGCCAAGACTGGGCAGCGGGCAGGCAGTCAGCGGTCTAGAGTGGTTTACCGTGGTGGCTGTGGAACTGGGGTGGGGGTAGGGGGTGAAGCTGGAGAGAAGAGTCCTGAAGACCTCTTAAGGATACTAAGGCGCTTGTTTTCTTAGGAAAGCCATGGCCAAATTTTTAATCAGAAATGACTAGAATGGATTTGTGTGTTAAAGGCTGATTTAGTCACGAGACAGTGGCGTTAACTGAAGCCATGGAGGGGGAAGTGCAGAGCACTCGATGAGGCGGGAGGGGAGGAAGTGAAGGCAACACGGACGAAGGGAAGACAGGAGTGAGCAGGAGGCAGAGGGAGGCAGAGTCTGGGGAAGGGGGCATAGATGTAAGAAAGGTTACATCATGCTGGAAAGGAGCCAGGGCAAAGGGAGAGCTGAGAATCCTGGGAAAGCACCATAAACGTCAGAGCAAGAGGTCTGTGGGGACCCAGAGCAGAGGGCGGGAGAGCAGCCTGGCACAGGAGCCCACATGTCCTTCTGTCTGAGCTGCATTTGCACTCCACAGCGCGGGATCGTCAGGCATACCTCCTTTCTCGAGGTCACCTCATTCTTACCCACGCCTCTGCAAAACAGGACCAAAGTATGGGCTTGCCAAGGACAGGCCATCCTTGGGAAGGGAGGTGTACTAAACACTTCAAGGAAAGCTTCATGGCTCAGCCAGGCTCTAAACCTAGTCACCACTAGCCACAAGTGGCTAAATTTCAATTAATTTAAATTAAACTAAAAATCCAGTTCCTCGGTCTCAGCCCATTTCAAGTGCTCAGTAGCCACACATGGCTAGTGGTTACCAAAGTGGACACCACAGATACAGAACATTTCCACCATCCCAGAAAATTCTATCAGACATTGCTGCTCTAAACTAAGATTGTGTGGACTTTGTTTCAAACAGCATAATACAAGGGGTGTACAAATCTAATTTTACTAATAAAAAGAAATTTCACATTACCATAACTGATTATTTCCAAACTCACTGAAAAAAATCAATGTGGAAAACAAAAACTACCATGTCAACATTCTTTGGAATATTTAAAATACTCAAAGAACTGTAGCTGAAGCAGTAAATTTCAATACTGCCACATTTAGCTTGAAATGTTTTCTCTTGTACATATGAACTTAATGTTTATTTACTGGCTGTCAATGTAGATAAATAATATTTAAAAGATACAGAAAACATTGCAGTCTAGTCACAGAAGGCTTCAAAAAGCCTTCATAAACGTTCATAATTCATCTTATTAAATTTGTCATATTCCATGAAACAAAAGGTATAAAACCAGAATTGAGGAATTGCTAAATCCAGCATTTTCCAACCTGCCAAGTCCTATGGGTCTTTTACACAGGTTTACTGATGGTTAGCAGTTATTATGTTAATAAACATATATTCTTAATAATCAAATAGCTACTCCAGTGAAGGCAGGGACAACATTCTATGAAACAATGGATTTCAACCCTCCCTGCCTATTAGAATCATCTGGAGAGTTACACACACACACTGCCCAGTCTCAGACCAAGTCTATTACAATGGGATAGGGGTGGAAGGTAAAGGCAAGCAATGGTATTTTATTAAGAGCCCCTGAGGAGATTCTAATATGCAGACAGGGTTGGAAATTACATCCATGGATTATATAAACCTTCTGCATATTCCCTGTGGTCAATATTAAACTCTCATAATGGACTTATGGAAGAAAATACAGCCCCCTTTTTTTTTAGTGCAGCCCTTTTTAATAGTCAATAATATTTCCTTTACGCTCAATTTAAAATGATATCCTCTTATCTACCATGTCACAGGATTTTTTTTTTTATTAAATTCAGTTTTATTGAAATACATTCACACACCATACAATCATCCATGGTATACAATCCACTGTCCACAGTATGATAACATAGTTATGCATTCATCACCACAATCTATCTCTGAACATTTTCCTTACATCAGAAAGAACCAGAAAAAGAATAAAAAATAAAAGTGAAAAAAGAACACCCAAATCATCCCACCATCCCACCCATTTGTCCTTTAGTTTTTATCCCCATTCCTCCATTCATCCATACACTAGATAAAGGGGGTGTGATCCACAAGGTCTTCACAATCACACTGTCACCCCTTGTAATCTACATTATTATATAATTGTCTTCAGGAGTCCAGACTGCTGCGTTGGAGTTTGGTAGTTTCAGGTATTTACTTCTAGCTATTCCAATACATTAAAGCCTAAGAGGTGTTATCTATATAGTGCATAAGAATGTCCACCAGAGTGACCTCTCGACTCCATTTGAAATCTCTCAGCCACTGAAACTATTTCGTCTCATTTTGCATCCCCCTTTTGGTCAAGAAGATACTCTCAGTCCCACGATGCCGGGTCCACATTCATCCCCGGGAGTCATAGTCTGCATTGCCAGGGAGATTTACACCCCTGGGAGTCGGGTCCCACGTAGCGGGGAGGGCAGTGAGTTCACCTGTCGAGATGGCTCAGTTAGAGAGAGAGAGGGCCACATCTGAGCAACAAAGAGGTACTCAGGGGGAGACTCTTAGGCACCATTACATGCAAGTTTAGACTCTCCTTTGTGGTAATGAGCTTCATAAGGGCAAGTCCCATGCTCGAGGGCTCAGCACATCAAACCGCCAGTCCCAATGTTTGTGACAACATCAACACCAGCCTAGGTGAGGATGTCCAACACATTCGCACCTTCCCCCAGATCCTCGGGGCTGGGGAGGGGGAGGCTGTAAATAGATTTTTTATTATCTGCCCAAATTACTCTGGGATGCCATGTCACAGGATTTTAACTGGCTGTATCACCTGCAAAGCTTTTTTTAAAAATACCAATGCCCAGATGTCTTCCAAACAAACGAATCAGAAATTCTGGTGGTGGAACTTGAGAATCTGTATATTCTACAAGACCTACAGGTAAGTAAGCCCAGTAGGCAGCTGGTACTGAGAACCACTGTACTAGATGTACCAGATGCCATGGTGCTTGAGAAGCTGAAAGAATAGTCACATGCCTAAAACAAGCCCAAGGAAATCAGACCTGGTTCACTGAATCCGTCCCACTTAGCCACTAGTGCGTGAATCTACCTTCAAAGCTGGACTGAGGGGGATTTCACAGGAAGCCTTAACTTCATTCCCCAGTACCACCACCTCCCACCTCCCTCAGTGTTAAACATAGTGCCTGGGGTGCCTGGGCTGTCTGTCGTCAGGTTTCAAAAGCTGTTGAATAAATAGAACCAATTTATCAGATGTAAATAACCTTTTTCTGTATAAATGATCAGTAAATTAATGTTTCTTTCTAGAGGAGATCCAAGATCTCAGATATGTTCTGGCACCCTATCCTGATTTGATTCAGCAAATCACCTTGAACAAAACAAGCATTTGTATTAAAATATCAAGACTTTCATGTCAACCAACCTTTGCCATCAAAACAGAGTATCAGGCAGTTTTAAAATTAAGAAGAGAATAGCAAAAGGTGAACATGTGAACAGTCACTGTAACCTTCCCCCCCCTTTTTATTTCCCTGACACTCTCAGCCACCACCGTTCTCTTGCTGTAAAACACACCCAGGGGTGGGTGGCAGTGGTGGGGAACTCTCTCCCATTGCACAGGGACTGGGAGGTGTCACTCAGGTCACAGGAAGGCTTCGGTAAAGTCTAAATCTTATTCGATTACATTACAGCTTCATTCCTAGGAACCTAACCTCTATTTAAACCATTGTACTCCAATGGGAAAATTCCATTTTGGGAACTCTTTGAATACCACAGTCAACTCATTTTGGTTCTTTCATAAAAACCCAATGGCAAAAACAATGTAATTAATTATTAAACACAATTTTAAACGAGAAAAAAAAAAATTACCCATACTTATTTTAACCTAACCCAACTGTTTTTTTTTTTAATTTGTTTAGATCTTCTATTGTGCCTACTTGTGCAATATCCTCATATAGCTTTTGTAATCAAGGATTACCCATACTCTCAAAAACTGCTGAATAAATGGAACCAATTTATGTGAATGTAGATAACTATATATATATATATATATTTTTATATATATATTTATATATATATTTTTATATATATTTTTATATATATATTTATATATATATATAAATCTGTAAATGAATATTATGTTTCTTTCTAGCGAAGATCTAAGATCTCAGATACATTCTGGGACTATATCCTGACTATATCCTGATTTTTTCCATTCATGTTATGCTAAAATATTAGGAATCACCAGCTCTATAAAATGGGCAGAAGAGAATGTACAGTCTGGGGAGAGAGTCTTGCCCCACATCACTGGTTACAAAGCCTGGGCACCCCAGGCATAATCAGCAGGCTCTGATGCTCCCAAATGCCTTTTTGACAGACTCTGAAACTCTGAGCAATCCAGAAATTAATCGTGTCCTTGGCATTTTGGGTCCTCATTCCGTCAATTACATTAATAAAAGGAAGGCTGAACATAAAGGTCTAGTCCTCAGTTATGCTCAACGCCACTGGTGACAGGCATGGGGTCGTCGGCACTCACACAACCTATCATCCTGTGAGGCTCTCGGAATGTTATACAGAGCCGTCAACAGGAAATAAAGTGGGACTTCACCTTCCTAATTGCCTTGGGAAAGGGAAGAAGGGATTTCCAGGGTCACTTAGGACTGCTGATAATTATACTCATCGTATCCGTATCCCCCCTTTTTTAGTTTCACACGCAAATCATAATTTTTGCAGCTTCCCAATTAAGACATTTTTTAAAAGCATTAAGAAATCCATGCATGAAAGAGTATTTTATGTTTCTCAACTATTTTTATATGTTAAACGAATTGCACTGCCTCCAGGCCAGAAAGTGACCAGGGGTGGGTTAGATGTCAGCCATTCATCAGTCTAAGGCTTTATTCTCTTTTCCTGATCAAAATTGTTCTGCCACCAATGCCAAGCACTCACAGGAAAAGTGGGACATTTTATTTAACTAATTGTCACAATGGTCCAGCTCAGTCTTTCAGAGCTATAAAAGAAAAGGGGGTGAGGTGTAGACATGTATTTTTTAAAACCTAAAATGTTAGATATTACTGTATTCTGCCAAAAAAAAAAAATTCTCCCTAGAAATTTGTCAGATTTTGCCTTTAAAGAAACATAATTAAATCCACCAAAACTTGTTAAACTATGGACTATTTTTTAAACATATATCAAATCACCCAACCTTAACAATTATCAATTCATAGCCAATTCTGTTTCAACTATGCCCCTAATTACACTCACACACCCATTTTATTTGGAAGCAAATCCCAGACATTATTTATTTCATGCATAAATAGTTTAGTGTGATAAATATACTTTTTAACGACAAGAACCTGAATTCACTTGTTCGTATTATTTATAAAATTCAGTAACATCAGAGCCCAAGTTAAGGCATTGATTTACTACAGAATCATATATAGAAAGCTAAAGGAAAACCATAGCTTCAGACCTCTCACAGGTCTAGTGTTACATTCGAAAGATGTTTGCCAGATAAATGCATCCATATCCTTAGCTAATGCACTGACTCACTCAAGAATGGCAAGATCAGTATAGTATTATGCAGCTAAAGCTTACTTTTTAATGTAATCAGATTACTTGGGAACTAACAAAATGTGTTATAGCCAAGTATCTATTATCAGGCTTAAATTAAAGCCTTAAAAGAGAAATTAATTATCTGAATACCAAACATACCTGATGTGAAAATAAAACCCCCCAAATTTTAAGTTTTTACTTATTTAAATGATACTGATGCCTTCTATTTATATGTAAGATTTTTAGATGGTCAAGACAGATGTGTAATGATTAGTAATCATTTTGCCAGCATTCAATGCTTAGACCGAAATCTCAATGGAACATTAAGGCTCTTGGATTTTAGGAAGTATCCAAGCGGGAGAGAGGAAGAATTTAAACGAAGACGACAACAACATAAACCTATTTCTATGCTAACAATATAATTTTTAAGGCAAAGCAAAAATCAGAGATTGAAAGTTTGGGAACATTAATTTTCAGACAAACTAGAAGCAATAAATGAGATTAAATAACAACCCCTCATCCTCCCACTTCAGTCTCTTCTACTCAGAAGTAAGGCGAACCACAGGTCAACAAGGAGCCTGTAAAGCTCTACATTTTCAGACAAAGAGAAACTTGATCTCCCTAGCACTGCTTTTTCTAAACCAAGCATGGCTATGTGCACCAGAGGAAGCTCAAGGGAAAAAGCTGTGTGGGGTGTCTCGTGTCCTCATTTAACATTTTTAAAACCTCTTTCTATTTTCCTATAGAGATCAGCCTGACAGGACAACCAAGCTCACAGGATGCAATCTAAATAAAGATAAAAGTGTGCTGAGGAAAAACATTCTAAACAAAGAAGCAAATATACAGGTGTTGTCAGAGTAGATGGGGCTCTTCCCAAAAGGAACTGCCCTCTTGGATAGGATCGAGGTTAACAGTGAGACTCAGCAAACTCTATTTCGTTATCCTTAAACACATAAAAGTGCAGGTTTTGCCACTTTTTAAACAGACTGATTACAAATGGCTCACATCAATCATAAACATTCATCATTCTCACATTTCACTTTGCAGAGGACAGGAGACGGGCTTTGTGATCAGACTAACCTATAGTTGAATCTCTTCTCTGGTTGGTCCCTCTAGTATATGAACCTCAACTCCTGGAAGTCAGAAACAGCCTTCCAAAGCTTAGTTTATCGTGGGCTCTAAATTTCTATGTCCTTGCATGCAGCATAGCATTTGCTACCTCACTGGAACTATGTAAACAACAGGTTTATGATTATTTTCAACAACATTCCTTTGGCAAATCCTTAAGGACAGCCTGTGTGTCAGAAGCTACACTGAACAAAGAAGAGAGAGAAGGTTTTAGACCTTGCATAGCTTACACTCAAGTCTGGCCAGGGCTTTCCCAGCTCTAGGCAAAATGGAAAATACTTGTTTCTGGTGCCCTCTCCTAGCCCAGCCAGCTTCTTCTTCCTGTCCCCTTGGCCCCATCTGAGCCCAATCCTTCTTATCTTCACTAATCATCTATGAAATGTGAGCTGATAAGACCTCAGATCACGACTGTAGCAATTAAAACACACCACCCCAACCCCAGTGCCAGACATCATTAATCTACTACAGCACATCTGACCCTGAACTCAAACTCCAAACCAATAGATTACAAAGTTGGTGAAACAGAAACCCGCCATGTGAAATTCTTCCCATGTTTATGCATTTTAATATCAGGCCTCTTTGGACTTAAATATAAAGATCCCTTAAGCTCCCAAACACCAAGGAAGGCCAAGAAAGTGAGAGGAAAACTGCAAGAGCCTGCATTTCATGAGTTTGCTCCAGTCAAAATTTCCTCTCTTACCTTTTAGTCATAATTATTCTCTATAAGAACTGTTGGGCTTTTTACTAGAATGCAAAGAGTACTGTTTTGTGGTATTTGTTCACCTGTGTACATAAGATGAAACAGATTTCACTGCAAAGTTAAGTGGGGCATTTGGCAAATGACACCAAGTGTTTCCTTCCTTCATGCCCTTACCATATTTGTAAAAGTGTAATCACTTGTGTAGCTGGTTTGCAAAATATCTTACCTCTTGCAAACACCAGGTTTCAGGAGAGCAGATTCCAGGCCTGTTTCGTTGAGAGTTGTTTCTCTACCAAATAAACTAGCACCTAAACCAGAGCAGTCTGTTAACTATTTACAGATCAAGGAAAGAGATTCCCCAATTCCTTAAATGATCTAAATAGCTTGTTTTTAAATTTTCTAACATCCAAAATTGGGAAATTATTGTTAACATCAACAAAATTTGAATAATATTCATGAAAAGAAAGCTTATACACTTTCAGTCCATCTTTTCCTTCTTTTATATTTCTGATTCAGAGGACAACAGAGTAAAACTATGAGGAAATTAAAACTCAAAGAATAGCTTCCTAGATTTCTACACAAAAGGCCATTTCTCTCTGCAGTATGCCATAGGATCTCCGCATACTTCCTCAAATGAATGTCCCATTAAAAAAAAGAAAAAAGGGTTAAGAAGACTTCCAGTCAACCAAGATGGCAGCATAGGACACTCAGGGTACGGTTACCCCATATAATCTTTGAACTAGCAAAAACTGGCAGATCTAGAAACACTTAAAGGATTGCAATAACTGGTTGAGTGCCAAATCACGAAAAATCAGCTTCAAAAAATGGTAAAAGTTGCTCCTGGAGCCCTTGCTGGCCCCTTCCTTATCTCCTCCCTGGCATAATGCAGAGCCAGGTGCACTCCAAGTATGGGTCCTTGGCCAAGTTCTGGAGGGGGCAGAAAACCCCTATGCGCATACTGTAGTGCCTGTAAGTTGGTGCCAGTTTATTAGGTGGCAGCCTGAAAGACTGAAGCAGGAAACTCATCTCTGGCTCAACCTCCCAGAACATGCCCTGCAGACAGAGCAGCCTGCAGGTAGCTAAAGCAGTGTAAGAAGTCAGTCAAAGAAGCCTGGGGCAAAGGATTACCTGTTTTGAGACTGACAATAGAGCACCCAGGAGGCCGGGGTTGGAAGGGGTGGAATCTATTTCACAGGAGCAGAGGGGGAATGAAGCTCTGATATATCCAACAACATGGATGGATTTTGAAGACATCCTGCTGAGTGATATAAGCCCAACACAAAAGGACAAATATTTTATGACTTTACTGGTATGTAATAACTAGAATAACCAAATTCATAGTCAGGAACTAGAATTCAGGTTACCAGGGGCAGAGGTAGGAGGGGGATAGGGAATGCGGAGTTAGTGCTTAATTGGTAAAGTGTTTCTGTTTGGGGTGATGGAAAAGTTTTGGTAATGGATGGTGGTGATGTTTATACAACATTGTGACTATAATTAACAGCACTGGATTATATATTTGAATGTAGTTAAAAGGGGAAATTTTAGGTTGTATATATGTTTGTAGAATAAAAATTCAAAAAAAAAAACCCCACAGGATGGTATAACACAATGTAAATGATGGCTACAATTAATAATATAATTATAATAATATTGTTTTATCAATTGCAAAAGTTACCACACTAATCAGAGTGTCAGGACAATTCTTACAGTAATTTTAATATTAAAATATAAACCCAACAAAATAGTATTTATTAAACACTATAGATCCACAGTGATGCTATACCCAGGGCCCCTTAAATCCACTGTAAAAGGGATAAATAGAATCTGCAGGCTATATCGTCTCCGTGGCAACCACCCCACCCCGTAGCCATAGTGGGAAAGCAGCCACAGATGATTTGTAAAGCAATATGTAGGGCCACGTTCCAATAAAACTTTATTTACATGGAATTTTGACCTTCATATAATTTTCACGTCTCAAATTCTTCTTTTTATTCTTTCAACCATTTAAAAATATTAAAACCATTCTCAGCTCACAGACTGTACAAAATTAGGTGGTGGGTCAGATCAGGTTTTAATTTGCCGGCCTCCACATAATCTAACCTCTCGATCTCATTTTGAAACAGGACTTGAAATGTACTGCAAGGTAACCAAAACTAACTAGAAAACAAGACTAAGAAATCATTAGACACTGGCTTCTATCACATGCAACGTTTAACCCAGAGAGTACTAAAGTCCTTTGTTTGAAGGCAAAGTTTCAGTCATTCTGCCCGTGTGGTGAGGCTGGCAGACATTGCTTGAATTCCTGTCATGTTTCTGCTGACCCTGCCTGAGGGGTTTTGAACTGTGAGGCACATCCCTTTAGCCTACGCAAGCCTAACTAGGCTGGAATCCTCTAGGACAAGTAAAACACCGGATTTGGGAAGGATCCACTGATGTCCTCAGCAACCATCTGCCAAACCATCCAGGTATGGGAAGGGGGATGGGGGCTTGGGTAAAGCCAAGTTTGTGTTTAACCTACAAAGCCTGGGGCAGAGGAGACAGGAGAAGGAAAGCATTTAAACCATCAACAAAGGGGAAATCTTCTACATTTATGAAACTCAAGCTTTCCAAGCCCACACCAACAACCAGATGGAGATGTAGGGGCCAAGTTTACCCAAAGCAGGGACTGTGATGCAGGAGAAAAATCCCCAAGACAACTGCACTCCGGCTGCCTGACACTGCCACAAAACCAAAAATTAGGTCAGAATTTGAGAGGTTCTTTAAGAAAACAGAGTGGTCCTTGTTTCAGGAGTCACTCACTGCTGAAACTCACTGTTTAAAGTATAAATATATTTTCTTACTACGATATTAATTTAGCCCCTAAGTAAAATAATAACCTTTTTTTCTGTGTCTCAATTCCATTTTATATTTTTTGATTATGTGTTTTATTAATGATGAAAGAGCATCTTGCGGTTGCTTTTTTCTATTTAGTCAAAACGTAATATCTGGAAATTTTGAAAACTGGTTTGAAATTTGGGACTTTGGAAAACTTTCCGGAGGTGGTTGTTCCAAACAGTGACTCAGACTAACCTAGAACTCCCCCTTCTCCACCAAGCAAGTGAATGAGTAAGCTCAGTGTTAATGTTCAAACTCAGATAATAAAAGCTGGTGTTCATTTAGTGTGGCCTGCATGTTGGGCCCTGTTCCAAATGCTTTACCTACATTATTTCCTTTAAAGGACAAAGTTGGTATTGTTAATCCCATTTTCACAGAAAAACACAACAAGGTTCAGAGAAGAAACTTGCCTAAGACCACACAGCTAATAAGTGGTTGAACTGGGATTTGAGCCCAGATCTTTTGACATCAGAATTAATGTTCTTTCCCTTCTGTCTTGCTTCCTTTCAAGTGGATCAAACAGGAATGGGGTCAAATAATGTCAACATCCCTTGTGCTAAAGTGAGCTGGAGAAGCATTTTAAATACAACTCTAACCTCTTGGTTACATTCTCACTAGGCCTCTGCTTATCTATAAAGGAAGGAGTTTGGTGCAAATGGCAGCTGTTAATTTCATGTCCCTCACACCAATTTTGTCTTCATTTGTCAGTTGTGCTAGGGGAAAAAAGTGGAAAAAAAAAAAAGCACTTGGAAGTCATTTGGCTTTTTTTTTAGCTAATTTTTACCATCATATAGAGCCATCCACATCACCCTTAGGAACGGAGGGATTATTTGGGCAGGACAGAGAGATTTACATGTCATCGGGACAATCAACTAGTCTCCAGCATGCCATGTGACGTATGCTGCCATACATGGAGCGAGCATTGCATGGTCTGCCTCTTCCATCTGACTGGGAGGTCTGATGACAGAGGCCATACTTTATTCCTCACCATCTCCACAGGAGCCAGAGCCTTGAGCAGAACAGAAGCCAATATACATGAGTTGTTGAAAGTAGGATTGAAATACATTTCTTACAAGGCAGCATTAAGGGCTGGGGATCCCAGGGAGGCACAGCTAAAATCACCTACTTTTATGTGCCAAAACAGCTGGATGCAAATTCACTAGATTTATACAAATCAAACAGGAAGGGTGTGTGTTTATCTCGCACACTCAGATATGCATAATATCATCTTTTTGATGCTTAGCACTATTTGTTTTTCAAAGTGCCTCCACACTTTCTGAGCCTCTACTCTATGACAGGGACTATGTTTGTTACCTTGCAGAGTTACAAAGTTAACTGAGATCGGGAAATTCCTTCAATTCTGACCTAAATTCTGGAAAGGTATAGTACTTACCATGTAAGCAAGTCCTAGGAATACAGTTTATAAGTCACAATAACGAATCAGTTTAGATATGGATTTCCCAAATGAGACCATGTCTAAGCAAGATTTGGAAGGGGAACAGTTTTCAAGATGGGGGTAGGGGAATGGGACAGAACATGTAAGAAAGGCATTCCAGATGGAAGAAACAGTTATGCAAAGGCCCGAGTCTATCACCCTGGGTAATGCATTAGGGAACCAGAGGCAAGACTTTCTCACTAGAGGGTAAAATATGAGGGCAAGATGGAAGGGACGTGAACTGCCAAATACAGTTCCCAGGTGATCCCTAAAGCACTTGTAGGAAACGAAGAAGATACTATTAGCTTCATTTTGTAGATTAGGAAACCAAGACAGAGGCAGGCAGACCCTAAGCTCTAAGTGAGTCGGGCCTAAGCCTGCCTTGTACCCTGCTACAGTCTCCACATCCACCGCTTGGGGCTCAGTGAGTGGTTGTTTACTGCATGAGGACATCAGGGGATTTGCCCAAGGCCACGAGTGAATTAGTGACAAGTCAAAATTAGAATGAAGAACATACCAATGGTTATCACAAAAGCCACTTATTTCCAAGCCAGAAATAACTCATAAAAAGTTGGGGGAAAACAAGGTTAAGATTCACAATCAGCAACCCATGAGATCAATTCTGAGCAAACAGATATCATTTAATGGTTAGAAAATATTTTACTTTATGGATGTACCATGATTTACTCAATCCCAAACTGCTGGATATCTATGAAGCTAAATTTTTGCACAAAAATCTAGTTGTGCCAGTTTGAAACTGTTATGGACCCCAGAAGAGTGATGATCTTTTAACCCAGTCTTGTTGAGTGGAACATTTTGATGCAGTGTTTCCATGGAGATGTGACTCACCCAGGTGTGGGTGAGACCATTGATTGGGTTATTTCTATGGAGGTGTAGACCCTGCTCATTCAAGGTGGGTCCTGATTGGTTTACTAGAGTACTTAAGAGAGCTCAGGAGCCAACACAGACACTGGTGCTTGGAGATGCAGACAGAAGGATGTCTGGAGATGCTAAGATAAGAGATGAAGCCCAGTGTTTGCCCGGGAGAAGCTCAGAGAGAACCCCCCAGATGCTTAGAGAGAACTGCCCTGGGAGAAAGAAGAAAGGACTCAGAGGAGCTGAGAGAGAGGAGCTAAGACAGATGCCCAGAGACATTTTGGAGAAAGCCATTTTGAAACACAACCCAGAAGCAAAGGACCAGCAGAAGCCAGCCACGAGCCTTCCCAGCTGACAGAAGTGTTCCGGACACCATCAGCCATTCTTCAATGAAAGTATCCTCTCGTTCATGCCTTTGTTTGGACACTTTTATGGCCTCAGAACTGCAAACCTGTAACATAATAAATCCCCTTTATAAAAGCCAATCCATTTCTGGTATTTTGTGTAACGCCAGCATTAGCAAACCAGAATGCTAGCTATTTCCTAAGAATAAATTGCTTCAAAGAGCAACCGCTACTCAAAAAAGAATATGTATTTAAAAAGCTCACTTATTTGATGAGCTCATGAGCAATTTTTATTTTCTTTATAATGTTTATTACTTTCTGAATTTTGTATAATGGGCATGGATGTTTTTCTTTTCTAAGAATAATTTTTAAAATAAAGTACAAAGAACAATATAACAATAACCACGCATGCACCACTCAGAAATGATAATTTTTCACATTTGTTTCAGTTCTTTTTTTTAAATAATAGAAATAAAACATTGCAGATAAATTTATTCCTGTCCTTTCTTCCTATAAGAACCATTATCATGCATTTTGTGTATGCCCTTGCAATCTATTTATAACACCCACACACACAAATCCATAAAAATACAGAGAATTATTAGTGTGCATTTCTAAATAAATAAATTAAATCATATTTTGTATCATTCAACTTTTTTTTAAGTTTATGAGATCAGTCTATGTGGATTTCAGTAACTGGAGTTTATTTCCTTTAATTCCATGATAGTATTGGTTTAAATACACCATATTCTATTTATCTGTTCTATTTACATTTGTTTCCAATTTTTCTCTAGAAAATCAATTTGGATACACTACACCATGGTAGCACTTAGCTTCTCCAGAATGAACCCATTACCTGTACATGCTAATAAGTAGTAGCCAAATGATTTGGGAAGTTAACTTTGTGTTTGACAGAAGATAAGTGCTGACAGATTACTGGCTCTAGTCCTCATTGTTTAAATTTTAAATGAAAAAAAAATTTCACCTAAAAAATCTCCTTCAACTAATATTATCAAAATGCCATTAATACATTAATACATTAATTCAATGCTAATATTGTAACCAGGTGACCTCTAATGAATATAAAATGCATCAATTCATTAGTATATGCCTAGAATGAACAGTTTCCATTAAAACTATAATTCAATCTGTTCATTTCTATCCATTTTAACTGCAAGCCTTTGCTAGTTTCTTCAATAGGCTCAACTTTACATGATCTTAAACAGAAGACACTTGATTACCTAACCCAACACAGAGGAAAATCATATTTATAAGCCTCCCACCAACTGTTTTAGTCTCCCTAAAATAAATATGCTGTGCATTACATGTTTGGAGGAAGAGGAATAGTTGGCGATTAAGAATAATGTGGTATCAACCTGTAGGAAGAAAAATTAGCACAAGGAGGGTTGTTAAATGAATCATCTGCATGGAGAAATGCAAGCCATGTGTTACTTCCCCCCACCCCCCACACTCCTACACAAGCATGTCATTTATCAAAAAGATACCGTGTATATTGCAAACTCTAATATTTTCACAAATGTTAATAAATGCTCTTCATTTAACACCATAAACTCCTTCCCACAAGCAATTTTTCCAGCCCCCTCTCTATCCCATTCAAAGCAAAAAGCAAATCTCAGCAAAAATGCACACAGCCACAGCCATGCAGTTTTGCAGAAGCTGATTTACATCAATGAGAATGAATGAACATTATCTGACAGGAGGTGGTTGTGACAACCTGGAACAAAAGGCCACTTTCAAAGAGGGGGGAATGCAGACAGATACTGGAATTCCTTTCTGGAAGGCAGGGATGTTTTTCCCCAAGAAAGAGCCAGTGCACAACAGATCCCCTGGGCTTTAGCGGGGCACGGGCCAGGCCAGGGGCTTGCCCACCCACTGGCTCTGCCAGTGCCTCTCCACGGGATCAATCAAGTCACCTCCTCCCTCCTGGCCTCAGGACTCACCTATAAAACGAGGGCATGAGCCCTCACCAGTGGTTCAGAGTTCACTCAAGCCACACGCTCTATCGCCACAACTCCCCCTGTACGTCCAATTCCCACGGGGTGGGGAGACCAAAGCCCCCTCTTGCCCTAATAACTCGGATACATCCTTCCTCCTAGGAAAACGGCCCCACCTGTCCATCCTCAAGTCTAAGATGCCTGAAATAATGTCCCCAAACAGAGCAGGAATTAAATGTGAACATGAATCTAGGAGCGTGTGATTCTCGCCAGATCTTTCTCCTCATGCGTCTGTGTTTAAGAAATTAATATTGAAGGCTTTCCTCTCTCCAGCCAAGGGGGGCGGGGCAGTCTGGGACCACATCCGGGCCCTCTGCGCGCTCTCTCTGTGCCTGACTCAACACTGCTCCCCAGGTGCTGGTAAACCTGGCAAGAAGCAGATGAGAAATTAATTTCACACATGGGTCAGCTTCTTGGCAGAACAGTGAGACAAAGACCAGAGCAGAGTTTACGTGGTAGAATTCACTGCCTTAAGAGAATGTGAAAAAGCATCTTTAGCAAAAAGATCAGGGAATTCTGAGAACAGGGGCCTACAAACAGGTGGAGAAGGAAGTAGTCCGGGTTGTTTTAATAAAACAAGCACTCATGGTCTAGCTCGAAGTTTACCCACGGTATTGGCTTTCAAGGACCCAGGGTCGAGCTGTGTTCAGCTCCAGACCTCCGAGCACCACAAATTCCATCTCTCAGATGCTTGCATTGTTTATCGCGGAGTCCCAGTGGATGTTTGCAATGGCTGAGCTCAGTGAGGATGAAGGTGCCTTCCCTGGCCAAAACGTGTTCTTACAAACATTGCAATAAACTAAAGGAGAATAAAGGAAAAAACTAAGAGAAGCAGTGTTTCATCCATCAATAGACAACAGAGGGAATTCTGAACACATGATTAGTAGCATCTCAAAATATAAGACAGGTTTTGAATATTTTAAACAGTCAGATGAGCAATGAATAACTAAATACACACCAAATAAAAATACATCATGCCTTTTCTGTGTTTCCCTGAAGAAAACAAGCCCTCTTATTTTATCAGCTCACATTAAAACAAAAACTCTTTTCAGGGAAAGGAGAGACCAATAATTTTATTAAAATTAAGAACTGTCCCCTCCCTACAGCCAGTCATGAAAGCCTTGGAATGTGGTAGATAGTGAAGTAAAAATCATATTATGATTAGAATAAGTAAATTCAAAGAATCTAGAATATGGATTACCAGAAGACAGGTTGGAGATAGGGAATGGAAATTTAATGTGTAAAATGTACAGGGCTCCTATTAGGAATCATGGAAATGTTTTGGTAATGGATGGTGGTGATGGTAGCACAACATTGTGAACACAATAAACAGCACTGAAATATATATATCTGAATATGATGAGGGGATTGTTGGAGTACGTATAATGGTGACAGAATACAAATTTAAAAAAAAATCCATGGAACTACATTACAGTCCAGTTAAGCCATGGATTTTAATTTACAGTACAATTATAAAAATGTGCTATCATCAATCGTGGCGAATGTCCCACACCAATGCAAGATGGTGGTGGTGGTGTGGTATATGGGAATACTATATTGTATTCATGATTGTTCTGTCTAATAAACACAAAAGAAAAAAGTCGTATCATGAAACAAATTTTTTAAGTGCATATTATCCATGTTAAGGACTGGTTATTTCAGAATATTCCACGAAATAAGCAGCCCATTTGGCAGATGCAGGAGTTTATGGACTTAATATAGTTCAGAATCCCAAAGGATTAAAACAGGAAAGAACCCGAAGGATCAATTACTCCAACTCCCTTGATTTACAGACAAGGAAACTGAAACTCAGAGGGTAGACTGTCCTGACATCACACAGCTCTTCTCAGAAACAACACACTTGTGAATTTGTGTCTTTTTAAATTTCCCATTTCAACGCTCCCTGGAATATCCCCTAAACCATCTCCCCTCCATCCAACCTGAACCTTTGATCCTGAAGCTTAAGCCAAGCACCACTAGTCATCCTATAAAGACCTCTCCCCACTTTTTCTTCTAAAGCGTGCAAGCAGTCAAGTTCTCAAGGAACCATTTTGGAATGTGTTTTCACAACATCTAATGCTGCCATTTTTATAATCAAACACTGAGAGTGTGTGAGGGATGGTGGTCCGAGCTGCCAACCCAGCAGCCAGTGAATCTGGGGGCCACTAACCACCAGTCCCTCCTTCATGGGGAATCCTCTTTTGCCAAGGCTGAGAGCCCCAGCACTGACAGGCAGGTGAGCAGGAAGACAGGCCACGCCTAACACCAGACACCAAGGTGGCGGCCACAGAGATAAATTTCGAGGACTCACTCCAGACTAGCAAAGGGCACACTGCGGATTTTTAAAATAAGCAAACCTGAAATCAAGAACGTTTTAAATTCTTGAATTAATTACCAATTGACATCACATAAATACATATGAAACATTCTACCAGATGGCAGCTTGCTTATGCTGCTTCATCTAGAATTTGCCACTTGACCATGAGGGCAAGAAATCAGACATCTGGCAGAGGGGAAGAGACTCAGTGAACAGCTGGATGACTGACTATGGTGCATTTTGTACCACCACCAGCTCCGCAACTATTCAGGTCTTTCATTTCAATCCACACTCCTAGAAACTTTACCTTGTCAAATTAAACAATACCTGTTTAGGTTACAAACAGTAAGCATGATATTCAAGTACCTAATGTAATAGCAACATGTACCGATATGTCTTGATAAAAAACCACACTGGTTATTGAGTGCATAAATTCTAAATATTATTGAAGCTTTTAAAGGAAAAAGTAGGGGCTAGAAGTTTGATGAAATCCAAAAATAAACCTCAAAAGGGTTTCCCAAATCTGCCTTTCTGAGTCCTGTTCCATTATGTTTTCAACAGACCAAGTAAAAAGTCAGTTTCTAATAGAACAAAAGTTTCATTTTGGATATCTATCTTGTAGCTTCATCAATTAGAGTTCTGGTTTTTAAAGAGGAGTCAAACATATTTATAAAGAGAAGGAAAAAGACAATGTGGGATGAGCAGAAGGTAATGGAAAACACACAAGGAAAAGGAAAATGTGTATTTTTAATTTGACACAATTATACTGTATCAGCAAGAAAGATTAGCAAATCTTATCACACTTTATAAAATTCTACCATGTCCAAAAGCATCAAGGACACTATTTGGCACAGATTTTTATTGCATCTTGATTACTGACATTGCCAAGGCCAGCAGTGTTTTAAATACACAAATGAGTCCCTCTTCAAAAAAAGACTGAAGAAGTTGAGAAAAATCAATAGTTATTATACTTTTTAATCAAAACATCTCTCTGCATTTGATAATATTAAGGATTTTTTGATAACTACTTTAGGTGTGGTAATGGTATAGTGATTATGCTAAAAAAAAAAAAAAAGGCTTTCCCTTTCAGAGACACATTCTGAAATATTTACAATTGAAAACCAAAATTTTCCTTGAGAAGGCAAATCTCTCTGTTGGTAAGTGATGTCCACACACAGACTTTACAGAGCCCTTTTACTTTCATGGATTCAGGACTAATATCATAATACATTAAAAAAAAAGATTACAAATACTGATTCAATACTTATTCAATTTTTATTTGCAATAAACATATTTAGCAATATTTTAATAGCTTTACAGAATTCTACATATAAATAAATCATAATTTAAGAGGATTTATGATTTTATTAACACTTTCATGAACATCTCTGCATGGATATTCTTCTAGAAATGGAAGAAAGAGCTTGGGCAAAGGTATGCACATTTTTAAGATTTTTGACTAGTTGCCAAAATGGTTGCCAGAAAGGTTGTTGCTTTAATTTTACCGATTTTTCTAGTATTAAAATAGATTGTTCTGGATTTGGGGCTGGGGGAGGGTGAGATGATGTTCAAACAATGACCTACACTTCCAGCTAAACGTTTCCACTGAACTTCCTCTTCTTGTAGTCATGATGGACCTTTCCCATGTGAAGTCTGTCTGACAAACAGTACATGAGGTAAGAATGAAATTTTATGAAGGGGACTTTTCATTAATTTGAGAAATTAATTTCTCTTAGAGAAATCTGCTACATATAAGGACTGTAAAAGAGGCAATAAACAAAATATATATTCCATCTTATCCTTGTTACTAACATTTTTCAAAACCAACCCATGAAAGTAAATTCAAAAAAGCAATGCTTCATAATATTTTAAGGTATCAGCAAATTGGTACATCCTATGATTGCACAGCAGCCTTTTCTGCATTTTCAAGAAAACTGCCAAACTAACAATTTCTACATTTTTATTTTATCTCTTGCCCATTAAACTGAGCTTATTTGGAATGGCCAAAGAGGGGCTAAAAGAGACCTTCCCACTCCCGCATCCCCCTGCACACCCAAAATTTCATTTCTCATTGAAGCCCAATACTCTGGTGATGGAAATTCATTGTTTCATAAACTGCTTCTAGAAATAAAAATTCCTTCTTTTGCTTTTTGATGCAAAATAACCTTTAAAAAAATTAGAACACCATAAAAGGAACTTTGCACTAAGAGTATCTTTTTCTTTGCCCCAACTGGGGCCAAGCCAGCAGTTCCTGTCCATGAAGTGGTTCGTAAATGTCTCATGGTTACTTTTCTCATTTCCCCACTGCCATCAGTTACACTAACATACGTTTTCACTTACAGTATTATGGATATTCTCTAGACAGTCTGTTGAAAAGAAATTAATCCCAGCAGTGAGCTAAGATCCTGAGTTCTCAGCAATTTCTTGTGAATTCATGGTAAGGCTATTTATACTGAGACTGAATCTGAATGTGTAAATAACTGACCGGGGCTAATCTACTATATACAATTTGCTTGAATTTTGGCTTAAATCTGATTTTGCGTTTAAAGCAATGTAGGCAGAAAAATGCATTTCTCATTAATAGATTCTCTACAAATACAGCAGACAAAATTCTTACAGTATCTTCATGTTCATAGTCACCAGAACAGAAGAGCTACTTTTTATTGGGCACCAAGTCTGTATCAGGAACGTTCTAATCATTTTACCTGTGTAATCTAGTCATTTTACAGGCACTATTGCTAACTCAAAAGTAGACAGATTTTGTTCTCATCCACATAATGTAACTGAGACTCAGCAAATAATTTGTTCAGAATCACCATTATTAAGCTGTAGAGCTGGAATCTGAACACTCCTCTTTCTGGATCCCCAACTCAGAATGCTAAGATGACACAAATGCCAATAACGGCACATGTCAGGGCATCATTATGAGATGAACTTTTAGGGATGGGGTGGAGGTGTAGTACTTAGTACTCTTCAGGAATGCCCACACATTACTGATGCTTCTTAGATCATCACTTTTGCCTGGAAATTCAGAGATTCCAATATGAGATGTTCTTGGAACACAAATAACTGAATGACCATATGGATAAGAAGTATAGCAAGTTTGGGTTTGCAAAGAGCTTTCATAACCAATCACTAATCCCCATTTTGTGTTACGGAGAAAGAAACAAATATGCTACTCAATTTGTTACAAATCCCAAACACAAAGCATGCATGCATATACACACACACACAAGACAATAGATTCTGACTTCAAATCCAGAAATTCTGCTTCCATCCAGGGTCTATTCATTACAGAGAACCAAAAAAGTAACATGTGACCCAGTTTCCAAGAAAGAGTTCCTAGGAAATGATACAGGACTGTACAGTACAAAGAGTAAGAACTTTGAAGCAAAGCACATCTGGCAAAAACAGCCACAAACATAGCAGCAGCTCATACTCATTGAGTACTTTGTAAGCCATGTGTCATCACTACATACATTATCTCATTGAGTCTCACAACCACCTTTTGAGGTAGGTACTGTTTTCCTCATTTTATGAATGGTAGAAGCAAGGTCATAGTTTAAAACCGGCAGATGTGGGAATCAAATGCAGTTTCAGTCTAACATCCAAGTCTTTGAGTCTCAATGTCTCCATCGATAAACCAGATAGAAATATCTGACTCAAATGGTTACTGTGAGCATCTTCCTGAGAGAGCATCCAGAGAGTACTCTGCAGCAGCAGGCACTCAACACAAAGTAGCTGCTGCTACTATTATCACCACCAGTAGCAGCAGCAGCATCTGGCTATGGAGGCATAAAAGAATAAACTCATCACCATCACCATCATCATCACCATCATCTTGGTTACAGAGGCATAAAAGGATAAGCTCAGGGTCACTGCCAATAAGTCTTTAACAGCATTCCTTAATGCTTCAAATTATTTTCATCTCCCTCAACACCCTTTTTCAAAGATTAGGAACTTGACATTTTTCCTCACTGAACAAACTTGGCTTGAAAACCCCTTTTGTTGCAGCCTAAATCAACATACAGCTATTAATTCGTCATGCTCCGCACTTACGGTATCAGTGCCACCAGGAATTTCTCCAGCCTTTGGAATTCTACTTATTCATAACCAAGGAGCGTGTGTTTTGTTTTGATAAAAGCTACTTTAAAAATCTCAGGGGCCCATGCTTGCTAAAATCAAATTTTAAAACATCGGTGTCAAGCAATTTGGAAGTGTTATTTTTAAAGTAATATCCTGATAATTTCAGGCAGTTGCATTTTGCTCTGTAGTATAAATGATCACCAGGGCTCATCAAGGCACTGCCGTGAATATCTTAGTGGGCCAGTAGATAATGTTCCTTAAATATCAACACCAGATGTGTCCTTTAACATTGATATACACACAAGTTAAGGCTCTCAGAAGGTACAGGCACATAAACAGGTTGGTGTTAAAGAAAGACATATTCAACAGTGTTTAGAGCAGAAAGTACTGAGCTGGCAGGCATTTCTGGAGAGCACAGTCTAAAGCAGACCTGGGGATGAGTCCTCAGCGTGCTGTAGTACCCGAGAGGTCAGGCCCATTTGCCTGCCATCACAGCTCTCTAGCTTATTGGCAGGGCCATCATTCACTTGTCTTTTGGGTACTTATCAAAACATATGTGACAAAGTAACCATCACGAGAAGGCAGGGTCATAGGCATAGAGCAAGTGGGTCAGCAGAATCTTCAGATACCAAAACCCAGTCCCTACCTTTCGAAAATTTCATCTTTTGGAAAATAAATGAATGAACTGTATCGTGGGCCTACCTAGAATATATGGGTATCAATTTGCTAAGGGCCACATTTGAAGCCTTAAGTAAGTCATTGAGTGACATCGGATGTACCATTTTTCTTTCAGTCTTGTGATTTTCGTATTGAATATGTCAGAAATTGTCATTTTTATAAGAATAAACCTTTTCATTTCTTTGTTCAGTCCATAAACATCTATCAAGAGCCAGCTAGAAGCTAGAAATAGATGATCAGAATTCCCCGCCACCCCCCACCTCACCCTCACAGTTAAGTGGGAAGACAGGCATTAAACAAGTAACTAAAAAACCAGATCATGCTCTTGTTTAGTATGACACGTACAGTAAGCTATAAAGAGAAGTAAGGGAATGAGTAACACAAAATTCAGGTAGTGGTTACTTCTGCAGGGAAGGAGGGTGAAGTAAATGGGGAAGGGCCCCACTGATAAGTGTTATTTTTTAACTTGGGTGCTCATTTTACTAATCTTTAAACTACACTCACACACACACACACACACACTTACAGCCTCTTTTGCAAACATGCTATATTTCACAATTAAAAGTTTTATGACGTAGACTGAGTGAGAAAAAAAATACAAACCATGTACAAACCAGAAAAGACTACTATTATTGCTCAATTCTTTAGAATCTAAATATTCAAAACATACATGGCTTCAGATTTTAACACAACAGTTTTGGCAGGACTTGAGATGACATTTTAAAGAACAATAAGCCCAGTTCTCATTTGTTTTTAAGCCCACATTCCTTTTCAGAGTGCCAAATTTGATATAATTAAGTCACTGGGCAGCCCCAATGTTGGGTGTTTGGAAATTGCTGATAAGTCTCATCAATAAATCTAAACCAATATATTATTTAATACATACAAAATCATACATTTTTTCCTTTATCAAATACATATCTGTATCTTTGACTAAAGTGCTTGAAAACTTATAAACATCAAAAATTATGTTTTAGGAGAAGTCAACAACCTAAAATCAGCTTAATTTTGAAGAACTTCTAAAAGATTTAGGAACAGCACTGCCAAACATCATAGATATAACTGAAAGGCCACAGGTGGGTAGATAACCAGAGAGTTCATTTCCCGCTGGAATTTCATTTTTTAAACCCCACCACTGGAAACCATCACTGAGAAATGATACTGGTTCAAGTTTCTTTCTGTCTTTTTTCTTCTATAATGCTCAAAGACAGGTGTAAACACAAGGTCTCTGTGATCTTTCCTTTGTAGACGTTCATCTGGTTACCTTCCTGACTCCCACTGAGATGCAGCCCCCTGTGGCATCAATCATTGCAACGGCCAAACAATTTATGTGTCATCAAAGGACCATAACTTTTATGGAGAGCATGGGGATGGGGGTGGGGGTGCGGGGCCACAAGATTACTTCTACTAAAATGTCTCTGTCACCATAAGGAAAAAGTAAAACAGTGACTAGACTGAAAGTTATTTTTAATGCCACTTTCCTCAAAGGTAAATGCAGAGCTCTTCCCCCAATAAAAGGTCAAAGACTAGACTAACCCTTGCTAAAAGGTTTTGTATTACAAGAGTTTTAGGTTCTTACCATGGCAAGTAACAGAAATACTATGCCATTAAAATATCATTTTCCCAAAATAGACACTAAGAACATTAACGAGCAACTATTATGTGTGCATACTTTGCAAAGGCAAAGTTGTAAAAGGAAAATAATTCAATGAAAGCATCACCTGCTCTGTGTTCATTTGTTAAAAGATATTTGAAAATTCCTATTTTTCAAATTATTAATTATGGGAGAACTAATTATGATGCTAAAAAACAGTCATTTTTAACTTGTATCTTCATTTAATTGAAAAAGTTCAATTAATGAACTCAGCACATCACAATTTTAACAGTGACATTAAAAGTGTTTCTATGGAACCTTCCTCCCTGGTGCCGAGGGAGATGGTTGAGGCTGTGGTTCACTACGTTACATGTTCCTCTCATACTGACCCTTGGGAGAGGTTCATTTCCAGTCTTGGTGTGAGAAATCTGTGACACTTCTGAGAACTGCTTTGTTCTTGTCATACAAACAGCTAATCAAGTTCCCAGTGAACAACCTTCCTCACAGCAACTACGGGAAGTATATGGCCACACTTGTGACTCATCTTTGGACTTGATGGCATTTATTTTGTGAACAGAACCCATTTCTAGATCCAGTTTATATCTTGCCCTTGTTCTCCCTTTGTCTTGACTTGTTTAACCTACTTCTAACTTAACATTACCTACACTCTCTGAATCTATGTAAACTACCTTGAAACCTTTGTAAGGGAGTGACATTTGTACCACTTTCCTAACTTCCTCTCTGCTCTTTCTGATTTCACACAGATTCCTGAGTTATCTTCTGTTGCACCCTTTTCGCTGCAGTCTTCCTACGTTAGTTCAAATTGTCCTCTGGGTTTCATATCGTCATCCATCCTCCCAGTATGCTTCATACTGCAGGGCTGTGGGTATGGAAAACCTACACCAGCCAAACTGAAGAATGAGATGTCCATGTTGGTGATGGCCCGGTCAGTTAGTGCCCAGTGCAACTTTCTTAAGGAGCAATTAAAGAAATCATATGTGGGTCCAACCAAGTCAGTCATTATTTGAAAGGCTGCACACCACCAACAGGCCACACACTTTCAGCAAGATGGCAGACGCACTCTTCCAGGTGCCCTCTTGAAGAGGTAGGTTCACAGGACACAAGGAGCTCCTGGCTCTAAGTTCCCTACAGAAACTGCCCAGGCAGGATATATGGGCTCAATGAACTGCTGGATTATTTTTTACCTATTAACAATTAATGTTCCATTTCAGTGCCTGGTCTAGAAATGCATTGACAAAGCTTCTATTCACTAAAGTGCTGTGTTCTTACATGATGTCATTCTGTCTGTTTGCAATTCAAGTACCTGGTTAAAATTGAACTGTTCTAAATGCCTCCCTTATAGCATTGTTTCAGCATCTGTGACTAAGGACTTTGAGCTTATAAAATTCTCCTTAGGGAAGAAGAGGGTAGGAAGAGAGTATGTAAACACACACACACACACACACACACACACACACACACGACACCATACTTTGAGTATTATATAACAAAAAAAATAGTCACTTTTCTAGACAAAAACCATAGGACCTAAATTTTTAAGAGTTATAAGATTGAGAAGACAGCTTACTTTCCTGGTCTATCCATACTTATTAAGAACTTATCTCAAAAATTGTAAGAGTAATGAAGTATATCTCTATTTTCTGTTATTTAAAACTGTTACTGCTGTGTAATCCATTTGTAATTACAAAGCAAGTTTTTCTTTTAAAGACCTGTTCTATTAACCCCAAAAGATTTCTCAAGTATGAAAAATAACGAAATAACCATCTCCAATCCCAGCAGTTCAGGCTTGATCATCCACTTACTCTGGGAAGGAAAACTGGAAGAGGGTTTTTTTCTTTTCTTTTTTTTTAAGAAAGCCCCATGTGTTACACTACCTGTGTTTCAGTCAAAGTGTTTTCTTCATATTATTTAGATGCTCCATGACTTTATCATATAAAAACTGAATTAAACATGAGAGTTGAAAATTTGTTTTCCCATCAAAATTAATTTTACTCAAATGAACATCGTACAAAATGCTTATAAAGAAACTGAAAAGAGAATCATGAACTAACAAGTGACTATTTGATTTTATTAGTCTTTGCAAAAAAACTTTACTATTAATAATCTATTATTTGAATTAAAAAGTGATTACTATATGTAATACACCACATCAATAAATCAAAGCAGAAGAACCACATGATCATCTCGATTGATGCAGAAAAGGCATTTGACAAAATTCAACATCCTTTCCTGATGAAAACACTTCAAAGGATAGGAATAGAAGGGAACTTTTTCAATATGATAAAGGCAATATATGAAAAACCCACAGCTAACATCACACTCAATGGGGAGAGACTGAAAGCTTTTCCTCTAAGATCGGGAACAAGACAGGGATGCCCACTATCACCATTGCTATTCAACATTGTGCTGGAAGTTCTAGCTAGAGCAATTAGGCAAGAAAAAGAAATAAAAGGCATCCAAATTGGAGAGGAAGAAGTAAAACTTTCACTATTTGCAGATGACATGATTCTATGTAGGAAATCCAGAAAAATCTACAGCAAAGCTACTAGAACTAGTCAATGAATACAGCAAAGTATCAGGCTACAAGATCAACATGCAAAAATCTGTAGTGTTCCTATACACAATTAATGTGCAACAAGAGGAGGAAATCAAGAACAAAATCCCATTTACAATAGCAACCAAAAGAATCAAGTATTTAGGAATAAACTTAACCAAGGACACAAAAGACCTTTACATAGAAAACTATAAGAAACTGCTAAAAGAAATTGAACAAGACCTGAAAAAATGGAAGAACATACCATGTTCATGGATTGGAAGACTAAATATAGTTAAGATGGCAATTTTACCTAAACTGATTTACAGATTCAATGCAATACCAATTCAAATCCCAACAACTTACTTTACAGAAATAGAAAAACCAATAACTAAATTTATTTGGAAGGGTAAGGTGCCCCGAATAGCCAAAAATGTCTTGAGGAAGAGGAGTGAAGCGGGAGGTCTCACACTACCTGACTTTGAAACATATTACAAAGCTACAGTGCTCAATACAGCATGGTACTGGCATAAGGACAGATATACTGATCAATGGAATCGAATTGAGTGCTCAGAAGTAGACCCTCACATCTATGGACAACTGATCTTTGATAAGGCAGTGAAGCCGAAGCAACTGGGAAAGAGCAGCCTGTTCAACAAATGGTGTTTGGAGAACTGGATATCCATTTCCAAAAGAATGAAAGAGGATGTCCATCTCACACCTTATACCAAAATTAACTCAGAGTGGATCAAAGACCTAAACATTAGCACCAAGACCATAAAACTCTTAGAAGAAAATGTAGGGCAATATCTTAAAGATCTTGTGAAAGGAGGTGGTTTCTTAGACCTCACATCCAAGGCACGAGCAACCAAAGAACAAATAGACAAATGGGATCTCCTCAAAATTAAACACTTTCGTACATCAAAGGACTTTGTCAGAAAAGTCAAAAGGCAATCTACACAATGGGAGATGATATTTGGAAACCACATATCAGATAAGGGTTTAATATCCCGAATATATAAAGGAATCCTGCATCTCAATAACAGAAAGACAAACAATCCAATTAAAAAATGGGCAAAAGACATGAACAGACATTTTTCTGAAGAGGAAATACAAATGGCTCAAAAGCATATGAAAAAAATGCTCAACTTCACTGGCTATTAGGGAAATGCAAATCAAAACCACAATGAGATATCATCTCACACCTACCAGAATGGCCATTATCCAAAAAACAGAAAATGACAAGTGCTGGAGAGGATGTGGAGAAAAAGGCACACTTATTCATTGTTGGTGGGAATGTAGAATGGTGCAACCACTCTGGAAGACAGTATGGAGGTTCCTCAGGAAGCTAAATATAGATTTGCCATATGACCCAGCTATTCCATTGCTGGGTATATACTCAGAGGAACTGAAACTTAAGACACAAACAGACATTTGTAAACCAATGTTTATTGCAGCATTATTCACAATTGCCAAGAGATGGAAACAGCCCAAATGTCCATCAAAGGACGAGTAGATAAACAAACTGTGGTATATACACATGATGGAATATTATGCAGCTGTAAGAAAGAACAAAGACATGGATCATGTAATAATGTGGATGAACCTTGAGGACATTATGTTGAGTGAAGTTAACCAGAAACAAAAGGACAGATTCTTTGTATGGTCTCACTAATATGAACAGACATTAATGAACAAACTTTGGGAGTTAAAAGCTGACAACACAGGCGACCAGGAGATAGAAAGAGGGCAGAGATTAGCCATTTGATGCTGAAGGACTACAGAATGTTTAGGATTGATTGCATAGATCCAGTAATAGATAGCATAATACTGTGTGGTGGTAGCACGGTATTGTAAGAACACTGAACAAAGATGTCTGTGAGTAAAGCTGAAAGAGGTGGGATAGGAGAATGTATGACATCAGAGGTAAAGACAGATGATAAAGACTGGGACTGTATAACGTGGCAAAAACTGGAGTGGCCAATGACTGTTACTAAATATACAAATATAAAAATGTTTTTGCATGTGGGAAAGCAACTGAATGTCAACCATGTAGAAATTTGAAAAAGGGATGGTATTCAGGAAAAAACATAATCAAAGCAAAGTGGAGTCTATGGTCAACAGTAACATTGTAATATACCTCCATTAAATGTAACAAAGGCAATACGCCAATGCTAAATGTATATGAGGAGGGGATATAGGGGAGTAATATGGGATTCTTGGTAGTGGTGTTATTTGCTGTCCTTAGTAGTATATTGTATTGTATGACATGTTATTTTTCTTTTTATCATTTTTTCTTTTTGCTTAAAAAAAGAAAAACAATTTTTCTTGTAGTAATCAGTATGTTCAAATGCTGATTGTGGTGATAAATGTACAACTTTATGATGATACCATGAACAACTGATTGTACACTGTGGATAAATGTATGGTATGTGAATATAACTCTATAAAATTGTAGGAAAATATATATATAGGAGTAAAAGTGTTGGAGAAAACATGGTGAGAGGGATGATGCCTCACCAATATGGACTAACTACAATGTGTAAACTCAGAATTGAATCTTAGAACATAGCCTAACGTGGACACAATAATTTTAATAGTCCCTAGATTGTAAGCTCTTACAGCAGTTAACTCTATCCCTGAATTGTAAGGCCTATCTCTAAACTTTGAGATGCTGATCCCCTAGTGTATGTTGTCACAAACATTGGGACTGGCAGTTTGATGTGCTGAGCCCTCGAGCATGGGACTTGCCCTTATGAAGCTCATTACCACAAAGGAGAGTCTAAAGTTGTATGTAATGGTGCCTAAGAGTCTCCCCCTGAGTACCTCTTTGTTGCTCAGATGTGGCCCTCTCTCTCTCTAACTGAGCCATCTCGACAGGTGAACTCGCTGCCCTCCCCCCTACGTGGGACCCAACTCCCAGGGGTGTAAATCTCCCTGGCAACGCAGAGTATGACTCCCAGGGATGAATGTGGACCCGGCATCGTGGGACTGAGAGTATCTTCTTGACCAAAAGGGGGATGCAAAATGAGACGAAATAGTTTCAGTGGCTGAGAGATTTCAAATGGAGTCGAGAGGTCACTCTGGTGGACATTCTTATGCACTATATAGATAACACCTCTTAGGCTTTAATGTATTGGAATAGCTAGAGGTAAATACCTGAAACTACCAAACTCCAACCCAGCAGTCTGGACTCCTGAAGACAATTATATAATAATGTAGATTACAAGGGGTGACAGTGTGATTGTGAAGACCTTGTGGATCACACCCCCTTTAGCTAGTGTATGGATGAGTGGAGGAATGGGGATAAAAACTAAAGGACAAATGGGGTGGGATGGGGGGATGATTTGGGTGGTTTTTTTCACTTTTATTTTTTATTCTTGTTCTGGTTCTTTCTGATGTAAGGAAAATGTTCAGAGATAGATTGTGGTGATGAACGCATAACTATGTTATCATACTGTGGACAGTGGATTGTATATCATGGATGATTGTATGGTGTGTGAATGTATTTCAATAAAACTGAATTTAATAAAAAAAAAAAATTGATTACTATAGAGTTCTTACACCATACTAATATGATGCATGGGAGTATTCCTTCCCAAATTTAAAACCTTTCAGAAATTAAACTCCAGCAATTCCAATTAACATTATAAAATGGATGAATCTAATTAAGAGGCAACTTGGGAAAGGGAGATGGTTTTTAATTTCAGCACTAGCAATAAACCAAATCTCTCTGGTATGTCCAATTTATGACTGGAAAGGAAGTAGAATCCTGCCCTAGTATCAAATAACCCACAGCAGAAAAGCCTTCTTGCTCCTCTTTAAGAGCTATCAAATCTGGAAGTCAGAGCTAACCTCATTGCAGATCTCTTTATAGGAGGGTCCAACTCCTATATAATGAGGCTTCAGATGTGTCAGAGTACATCTCCATCTATGCCCACCCAGCAGAAAAATAACTTTTCTTTGGCACTCAAATGTGTTAGTATCACATTTTAATGTAACTTTAGCTGTTGCCAATAATTTTCTTTGAGAAATAATGAAATAGGATTTTAGATCCTAACTCAAAAGAAAGAAGGTCTCCAGTGAACGCTATTGCTAAGATTCTACTTTGAGCACCAATTTATGCAAGAAATAGAGCTCTTTTCTGGATTAATGAAAATTCTGTCCTCTCCAAATTTTTCATTTATGTAGGGATAATAGCGAAATGCTTGGGCTTCAAAGGGCATCTCAGTATACAAAAACCATCTGAGTGGATCAGAGAATGGAAGGCGCAATAACATCTGTGGAAGAGAGCAAACGCTACCTCTCTCTTGAAAGGACATTTGCTAAGAAAACAAAAATGCCAATAAATAATTCACTGGAAATTTGGGTTGAATGCATTTCCATCATAAATTATACCCAATTCTATTCCACTTTAAAGTTATACAAACACTCTAGTACTTACGTGAATATATTTTAAGTTCAATAAAAGGCCCCAATTAAATCCAGTTCCAAACACCCCAGAGGAAAATGATCATTGATATCCTTTTCAAAAGATTTTTGTTCGGGGAAAAAAAATTAATTGTAGTGCTTGGGGTGGGGTGGGGTGGGGGGGAACGACACATGTGTTTTCTTAAAGTAATTATTTAGTAATATGACTATAATTTTCATGCACTTTGAAGAAAAAAGTTAAAATTAACACTGAAATCCAACATGTATATGATGGGGTGGGAGAAGGGGTTAAAAACCTAAGAGCATTCTCACATTCATTAAGAATGACAGGCTATTCCATAATGTACTGAGTTTTACTTTACCTGAGGTGGCTAAAGAAAATATTAAAACTAATAAATAGATTAAACATCTCAAAACCTAGCTCAGATCTAGATTGGGAATCAACATATGTCAGTTATTAATAATGTTTTTTGGAGTTGAGGCCCCTTATTGGGCATTTGGTTTTACAGTATCAGCCTAGATAACGCTGAATATCGCTGATCACCATCTATAAGGGAGTGAATGAGTGAATACAGTTCCTCGTGGCTACAGTAACACAGCGAGTTTTTCTTCCCATTGGAGAATGAAAATTAGGTCTTAGAACAGATGCATAAAAGTAAAAAATAAGCAAAGTAAGTTCATTTTTAACTTTCCCTGAGCTAAATGCTCAGAACATTAGTTCTTCCCACAGGTAATATGTTTTGAAGACAGATGAAGACATTTAACTTATGAATGCAATTCATAGACAATACAGATAGACATTAAAATCTTAATCTCTTTAAAAATGTATTATGTAATCGAAGATAAAATTAGCCTTTCAAAAGCTTTCATGCATTATAAAATATTCTTGAAAAGTGTTAAGCTTTTTAATATTCTTATATCTTTGAAAGAAACAAAGATGATAGTATATTTGCAAGCATATATCTTCTTATTTATTTCCCCTAACTTTGAGTAGCAATAAAGTCTACGTTCTAAATGAAACTGAACAATGGTTTTTGAGATTATCTATGAAGGAATATATGTATTTCCATATGTATGTATAAAATTATATACTCACACAGAACTTACATTCTAAGAAAAATTCAGGTTCAGAACAAAATCATCCTTAATCTGAGAAGTGATGCCCCCACAAATAAGTTTCCTACTCAGCTAGTGACAGTTTAATACTATTCCAGTCAAAAGCATTTAGAAAGCAAATTTTGACGCAAGTAGTAGATACCAATTTTTTGTTACCTCAGCAGAAGAGAGAACACTAGAAATATTTATATATCAAAGAAATATGTTTCTTCAATAGCTCTAAAATGTAACTTTCAGGGTGGTCCATCCAAAAGTGGGCCATGTGTAATACAAAATGACTTCAAACAGAGCCTGTCAATACAAGATGCATGCTATAACTCTCCCATAAAATAGAAAAATAAACAAGCAGTATAGCCAACAAAGTGCAGAATAGAGGTTTACATTCAGCTGAACATGATGCACCTCCCCCCCCAAGTACCTCCTACCCATTTATGTGCTATGTAGTCTATTCCATCAATACAACATGTCTGTATTTAAGGGCCTCGCCCAGCAAGACGGCTGAATACTTCCGCTCCAGTCATCTCTCCTGACTCCCCTCGAGCACATTTATCCCTGCATCTGGAAGGGCTCTAGGCTTCATCCTGCCAGCACACATGCTGAGGCCCTGGAACTCTACCTACTCCTCCTATCACCTCCTTTAAAACTTCACTGAGGGCTTCTCCCACCCCAGTTTTCAACTCCACCCAGCTCTTCCCAATGCCAGCTTGTACATTCCCTCAGTGCTTATGAATTTCGCTTATACAATATTACAGTAATTTATATTTGCCACGTTTTACACTATAAACATGTACACCAGATTAGACCGTTCACTAGGGCAGGGATCTCGTCTTCTAATTTCTTTCTTCTGACTCATCCGCTAGAGTTCTTCCTCTATAGTGTTTAGGACAGTAGAGTCATGTCTTCTAACTCACGGTAAGTCAAAGGAGAAAACTCAATGCCTGATTCTAAAGGAATACTAAGTTTCCAAGTTATACAAAATTCTTTCATTTTGTCCTTCCCCTATGCCCCTCCTTATCCCTTCCCATCTAATCTTTGCTATTCAAAAGGAGGTTTCGGAAAACATCACAAAAGCAACCCTCACCCTCTTGGGTAATATTTATCAACATGACAATTTTGTGTTTAAATAATAAAAATTGTCATCCTTTATTGAACATTGAGATAACTTCACTGCATAGCCATAAAGTCACCCCCATTTGACCAACCATTCAAAATTGCCACCAATCCTTCCTGGCAAATGACTTCTCTTCCTTTTTACCTCAGCTCTAACACTTTCATTTCACACCAAAAGACCCAGATTATCCACTACTAAAGGGTTTGGTAAAATTACTCATAATTTTGTTAACTTGTCAGTTACAGAAATACCAAAAAACTGATCTGTTCCCTTTTTGTTTGGCCCCAAATTTCCTACATCGTCATTCTTCTCTCTCAACAGCTGAAGGACAGGTAACGAAATCATGCTTCAACAAACTGGAAACAGCCACATTTTTTCCTGCTGTGCTTCAGAACGCCACTCAAGCAATCTCTTCAGAGGCAGATTCATTGTGAAGCAAAAGCAGTTTGAGCTTCAGGGTCAGTCACTCGCAGGCCCTTCCTTCCAAGGCCTCAGACCTAATTTTGTGTTCATAATTTTGCATTCTTTTTTTAAAGGTGGGCCCATAAAATGTGACTCTTCCCTGAATCAGTGGTGTTATTAAACTCACTGTCAGAATGTACCGGCCACCAGCCAAAGTGTCTCCTTGCCCTAAGTCAGACAGCAAACCTGCCTGCATGGAGACGACGACGCAAGACCCCTCCCTACCACACGGGGCTACAGAAGAAAGAAGCAAAAAGGCCTACTATTATCTCCCACTAATTTCCCTGGCTCACCCAACTTCCCGCCTCATAGTATGATCACGCCACATCATCACCCTCCCTCTCTCTATCATCTCTCTTGGAGGAGCAGAGTCTCCTTCTTCCTGGTAACGTTAACCCGTCCAAGCTGTCTGGGCCAACTCCCTCCTTCTTCAGCTGAAAAGCAGCCCCTTGCTCGCTTCTTCCTTCTCTGGAAAAGCTCTCACACAGCACAGACATCCAAAACTACACATAGGCTGAGGACTCCGGATGTATTTTTCTAGCTTGGACCTGAAGACACAGCTGGCCCCACACAACTCACCTCAGCTCAAAACTAACCTCGCCTTTCTCCCCCCACCCCCACTCGCCGAGTCTATCCCCAGTAGCCAATGCCCCAGCCAGAAATCTGGGGGTCGTCCTCTCCCCTCCGTCTCCGAGGCCCACTCAGTCCCTCGGCAGCTTCCTTGGGCGCCCACCCTGCTGTACCTCCTCTCACACCCAGGCTCCCGCCCTTAGTTTCTCAACAGCACTGCCTGACTCAGGCCCAACTCTTCACATGGCTACCGGAGAATAAACCTTTTAATTCTGATTAGGTCAACTCTCTCCCCACCACTTACAATTATTCCATGGTATGGGAGTCATTTAAAACAACTAAAAATGCTTAAGCATAAACAACGTCTTTATAAACATAGGGGTGATCTAGCAAAAAATCTAGATTTATCAACCCGTAAGGGAATACAATTAATTCAAGGCCAAAAAGCTGACTCATGAGCAGCCGAGCAATGGAACTCCTTCATGAGCAATGAGGCAATGGAACCAACTTTTGTCCTGAGGGTCTTTGCTAAAGGGGACCCTGGGCTCCAGTTTTTATAATGGGGGTAGGGGAGAGAAAATACCTCCAGGGCCTGTCCAAGGTAGGGAGTCTAATAGGAGACGTCTGCATAAAGCTGGCATGTGCTCCTTTAGGGATCCTAGGCTTGATAACGGTAAATATTTTGAGCATTCCAATTTATTGCATCCTGGTGTTCTTTTTCTATAGCTGTAATAAGAGACTTTAAAATATGCAGGAAACAGTCCGTAGATTTGTCAACTCATAACGAAATACAATTATTTATGGGTACTGAAAAATAAGGTCCCACCTATACCACTAATACTTCTTTCTCAAGTAGAGCAAGTTGGGTTTTCCCCCTGAAATAAAGGCAACACATGCTTTCTCTGGTATCTGGTTTGCAACCCAAAGAATTATTTGAGGAGTGTACCTAGGAAATGTTGGTAATGCATTTTCTACTCCAGTTTAGTAAGTCTTTGGCCAGTTATAACATTACTAGATTTATGACCCTATATAGTTTTAATTAAATCTTTTCCTTTGGAAGTGTATTTCATTTCATTAAGCCTTCAAACAGGTAGTACTTACCGGGAGGTCACACCTCAGTGAGTCGGTTTTACCTGCTACAAATTAAGATTTCAGAAGAAAACAAAAAATGCCTTTTGACTGATGGCTATGGTTAAGCAAACTTTTATATGCTTTGTGCTTCAGTTAGATGATGACTTCACCAATGATGATGGAAAAACAAAACAAAACAAAGCAAAACAAAACAGGACCCTGAAAAAGAAACCAGTTACAAAAGACCACATATTGCAAGATTTCATTTATATGAAATGTCCATAACAGGCAAATTCATAAGGAAACAGAGTAGATTAGCAGTTGCCAGGGGCTGGGGAAAAGGAGGAATGGGGAGTCACTGCTGATGGGTACAAGGTTTCTTTTTGGGTTGATGAAAAGTTTCTAAAATTAGATAGTGAATATACTAAAAACCACTGAATTGTACACTTAAAATGGGTGTCTTGTGTGGTACATGAATTATATTTCAATAAAAGCAGTTTAAAAATGGACCTGGGAAAACATACAACCTGATTCAAAGTTGCTGCCAAATCATTCTGTTTTTCTTCCTTAGGCACCTCCTGCTTCCCACTTTCGGGCATTCATAAACTCCTGTCATTTTTGGCACAGAGGGAATTTTTCCCCCTCTCTCTAGCCCCAGTTTAGTTCCCTTTACCACATTCCCAGGAGTCCTTTTATATGAGAAATACCAGGCATAATCAAAAGCTTCTATGCAAATTACTTTAGAATTCCTCCTTAGATAGTGCCTCTCAAGTCATTCGTGGCTTTTCCAGGACTTTTAATTTCTATTAGAATATTATGCTCGATTCCATGGGGCCTACAGCCTTGGGTAGTGCAACGATGTTAGTATGACTGTAAATGTGGCTCTACAGAGACAGCACTGGCAGGACCACACAAAGTTCTCTGTAAAGCTGATTCTGAAATTGGGGCGTGTCAAAATTCTAGCAGCTAAATTCTATCAGTAGAGCAAGCCCAAGGGTTAAGAACAAGCAAACCCCATGGAGACTCCACCACTTGCCTGTAGTATGGCCTTCAGCAAGTACTTAACCTCTGGAAGCCAGATTTTTCATGTCTGTAAGATGAAAGTTATAACACCACTTCTCTCATAACTTACAACAGTGCCTGGCTCTGTAAGCTTAAGCTGCTATTATTATTGTTGTTGCTGCTACTTTGTTATTAATCACTAAGCTCTTTTTTAAAAAATATCATTCTGTCCATATGTGTTAGTTTGCTAAGCAGCTCAAAGCAGATACCATGAGATGCATTGGCTTTAACCATGGTAGTTTATTAGCTTATGAGCTTTTAGTTTTAAAGCTGTGAAAATGTCCAAATCTAGGCATCATCAAGAAGATGCTCTCTTCCTGAAGATCAGCTGCCGGCGATCCTGGCTCTGCCTCATGGCTAAGCACACAGTGGCGTCTGCTGTCCCTTCTGGGTTTCATTGCTTTCGTGGCTCTCTCTCTCTGCCTGAATTTCCTTCTCTTTTGACTCCAGTAAGAGGATGAGGACCCACTTGGGCCACATCTTAACTGAAGTAACCTCATCAAAAAATCCTACTTATGATGGGTTCACACCCACAGGAATGGACTAGCTTTAAGAACATGATTTTTGGGGGCACATACAATCCCAAACCACCATACCATATATGAAGAATGATAAACTACAAACTGGTTTTGTGCTATAAGGCAGTGACAAAAACAGCCTAGAATATGGTTATACTGTTAGGCAACTACCTGGTAAGGACACAAAAGCCCCAAGAAAATCTAAAGACGTTGGCACAAGGATCTGCTAAACACTACGTATCTTACTTACAATGGTCTAACTCAGACTTTGTTTATTATTACTTTATACAGAAGTCCAACAACTTTAGTTATCCTTTCTGAGGATTGAATTGTGAACCTAGTCTGGATGTTCTCGTTTTTGGCCCACATTCTAGTGGGTGTGTACCCATTGCAAATAAGTTCTGTTGAAGATGTTACTTCAGTTTAAGGTGTGCCCAGCTGAATCTGGTAGGGCTTTAATTCAGATTACTAGAGTTCTTTATAAGCAGGATGAAGCTCAGACATAGAGAAAGCCACAGGAAGGAGCCAGAAGTCAATGGAACCAGAGGACAAAGAAAAAGACATCACCATGTGCATTAGCATGTGACAGAAAAACCAAGGACCAAAGATCCCCAGTGACCAGCCCAGCATGCCACAGTCTTCAGGTAGAAATTATCACCTTGCCGATGACTCAACTTTGGACTTCTCTTAGCCTCAAAACTGTAAGTCAATAAATTCCCATTGTTTACATCAACCCATTATCTCCCAAATAATAATAGAATTAGTAAATTAGAGGGCACTGGGAAAAGCTTAGGGCCAAGAACATAGAACAGTAATAAAAATGAACTAACAAACTGTCAGAAATATTATTTTTTAAACTGACCCATCAAACATGAAAATAACAGCAGTGTAACTTTACTCATTTTTTATTTATTCAGCAATGTTTAGACATTTATATTCCATGCATGATCCTGGGGTTGGGGAGACAACAGTGAACAAAAAATTTCCAACAGGGGACCAACAATTTAAAAAAACTAATTACCAGGAAGATTTCCAACAGTGATAAGCTCGTTTAAGTTTCTATAAACCAAGATTCTCTGAAAGTACAGTGTACAATATCTGACTTTATAACATCGACTCAGAACCACTATTCAGAATGATTACATTATATCCAGAATATTATGATTCAGAGTCCAGGAAATAAAGGAACACTTTAGAAACCAATCAGAATCAACTAGTTTTTATATTTATGATAATGGCTTCTTCCACGACCACAGATCAATACCACCTTCTCTCTAAACATTAGCCACCCAAAGCCATCAACTCTTCCCATTCCAAAACCACGATAAAGCCTACTGCGTATTACTGCCACCAAGGTCAAGAGACCCAAAATGCTTGAACCACCTTTAATTATTAAATGAGGGCATGGGAAGACATCTAGTTAGCTATATTTGTCTTCTAAATAGAATAATAAAATTTCTTGTGATTGATATCATTAGCATTGAAAGATAAACACCAGCTTAGGAAAGGCATTACAAATGCAATGTTTTTGGAAAAACAAATTTTTTAAGAGAAGTTGGAAATATTTCAGGATGTTTTGATCATAGTGGAAAAATGGGCTTCATGGAAATTCTCTGCTCAATGTGTTACCTCCAAATGCAGGATATTTCATTATATTTAGATATAAATTCAAAGCAATATCACAAAATCTCTACATTACATCTTTGGCTGCTTGTCCTCATTCATGTCTTTGTTTTTGTTCTCTCCTTGTCAATACTTCTAACTTAAGAGCAACATATTTCAGGCATAATGTTATGGAATAATATTCTGCTACTGAAATTTTTCACATTGTTTCATTAACAACTAATACAATATCACTTCATCAGGTTTCACTAGACAAAGTATTATTAAAAGGATACTTGGGGATTCGCCCAGATGTTTAGACTAGTATTTAATGAAGCTGAAGCAACATGTTCTTTGAAAATTTTTTAAATTTTGAGATTAAATTGGTTTAGTTAGGTAAAAGCCAGAATATTAATAATAAACCTAATATATCTAATACTACCTGTTGTACTTCTCTTGAATACTGCAGCATCTTTTCCACTTATAGGCAACAAAAAAAGGAAGAAGAGTTGGACTATGATTTTAAATACACTCTGGCCTGTCTGTAATGTTACCCATATTATTCTTTTGGAGGAGGGGCAGAATTAGAAGATTCAGCTACCTAGTGAATCTCATTGAGTAAAAATTAGAGAACAGGACTGTCTGGATTAGTTAAAAGAATTATTGGATATATGTGATTTTGCCATTTCCAACTGACAAAACGTTGGCAAATAGGGGCAATGCCAACAATCTGCTTTTTATAGGCAAATAATATTGCTTAGAACACTAAACACCAGTTTTTTCAATGCAATATTGTTGACACAGTTAGTTTGCATTTAGAAAACCCTTTACTACACAAGACAAACATAAACATTAGTGGATGCCCTGTCAGAACTAAAATCTGCAAATTAATGAAACCCAAAACAATGAGCTTTCACTGCAGGAGAAATTTCTAAGAACAACATCAGTACATCTCCCAATCCTTTAAAAATACTTTGAATAGATTACAAAACTGTCAAGCAATAACAATGGTTGCCAATTTGAAAATTTTGTTAATATACACATTTTTTAAATGAAAATACAAAATAATTATGTCCCTTACATCAGATTTCCTCGAAACTTGAGCTTGCATAAAAATCACTTGAAGAGCTTGTGAAAACACAGATTTCTGGGACCCTCCCCCAGAGATTCTGATTTTGTGGGTCTGGGGTGGAACCTGAGAATTTGCATTTCTTTCTAACACGCTCCCAGGCGACACCAATGTTCTGGGTCCATGGACCACAGTTTGAACACATCGCCTTACATTATATACGTTCATATGTAGTTCAATCTCACAGGGGATTCCAAAGCCAGAATCCTTCCAAAATAGGAGCACACAAGAGTGGGAAGAATATGAGTTTTGGACTTGGACAGATTTGGGCAAGTTACCCAGTTGTACCATCTGTGAAATGGTGATAATCCACCCATCTTGGAAGTTGTGTGAGAATTTAAGAGAGTGCAGGGTGAGACTTCACACACTGCCTGCCTGGCTCCAGGGAGTGGGAGCCTCGGTGGTCACTACTGCTGCTACCACCACCAAATCCAGGGGTACACTGGGCACGCCCAGTCAGAGCCAGTGTAAAACTCATAAAGAAGCAGATGCCATCTTTTAACAAAACCTCAGTCATAAATATACTCATTAGAGTAAAACAGAAAAAACTAAGAGAACCAAAGAATACGGAAACTCGGAACACTAAAAATAGACATTGGCATTCCTAAAAAACAAAGTTGTAAGAAATCACAGCAAAAGAGATTTTGACACATCATTCTGCCAAAAACTTTCGTATCTGCAAAAACCAAACTTGGAAATTATGAAAAAAACATATGCTAACACTGTTAAGAAATAGATTTTTAGGTATGGCAACATAAAGAATGTTTTCTTCACTGTAACAGTCCAATAATCATATAAGATGTAAGAATAAAACATCATGTGTGAATATTATCATAATTCACACCTTTTAATTATTTCCTTGCTGCTGTTCTTCCAAGTTATTCCAAAGAAATAAATGAATCTCATTTTCTAGCATACTTCAGACCAGCCACTCTGAACAAATCCTGCCACTAGAACAACGATACTGGATATAATTTTAAAGTTACCTTCTTAACTGCTTTGTCTGGCTGGTTAGAAAGTAGGGAAGTGCAGAAGCCCAAAACAGTGTGAACAAGGGAGTCCAGAGAGTGACACGGAGCACCGAGTAGCCCTGGAAGAACTGGGTCAGGATGGCGCTCATGGACAGATGGACAATCACATAAAGTCTTCAGACCAGCTGGGCCTCGACCACATCACTGCCCAAAGGTACTAGGGACTTGGAGAACAGAGAAGGAGGGGAGGAAAGAGAACCTAGAAGCAAGAGTCCAAACATGGCCATTACCCTCAGACAAGAAGGTCAGGTTCAGAAATTGTTCTGAGCTCGGAGATGTTCGCCATGTCCTCACAGCATGTCCGTTTCAACAGTGGAAAAGAACATCTCTAAATCCTTCCTACTTACCACCCTGGGGTGTCATAAATGCCATAGGGCCAAATTAATTAATAGCTGTAAAGCACCAAAGACGCCAAGTTTCAAGTTTTCTGTATCCTCCCAGTGCTAACTAGAGAAGAGTTAGTAGATTCCAGCTGTTCACCACACAATGCCACACACACACACACACACACACACACGCGCGCGCGCGCGCGCCCCTCCACTCAGCTCATCAGCTCAGAGCATGCTGGCCACTCTGGAAGCTCTGCAGGCAAAGAGATGCCACAACTCTTCTGGTCTGGGGCCTGTTTTTCTCCATGGTCATCTAAAAATGTGGACCGTCAAAACTGGACACGATGCCTTCAGAGACCTGGCACTCCCAAAAGCCCTTCCCCATGCTGAGCCTTGAAATACACTGTTTGCAATTACTCTTGGACCCAGGCTTTCAGGGGCTGCAGCCTGGAAGGTGAGGCAAATAAGGGAATCATGAACTGAAGTGAGCCTCGTCCAATGACTTCATTGGTTACAGAAGGGAGAAAAGGATCCCGTGCCAGGCAGAAGCGAAAAAGAAGAAGAGTTAAAGAAAAGCAGCATTAGAATAAAATCAGGAGAAAGACATTTCTCGGGTGTCTGGCAAAGAATATGCTCAGCTCATAAAAAAGAATAATACAGGCAATGAGATGGAGAGACGGCTGGGTATGCCCTGCCAAAACATCTCTTAAGGGAAAAAGTAAGTAAAGAGAGACTCCTAAGAACAGTCGCTAGCACACAGGGAAGGGCTTCTTTCATGTCCTTTGGTCCTTATGTTGGGGACTTCTCCTCCAGACCTATTAGACAGGGAGGCCTGCTGTCTTGAAAAGGTAGAGGAAGAAGGAACAGGACATAAGGGGTGGGTGGCTGGAGCCTGAAATCATAGATGGGCACCAGCAGCTCAGCTGCTGAGACCACGTGGAGGATGATGCTTTCCTATTATGTAGGAAAGGAGCCAAAGACTTTGTAAACACTGAAAACCAGAGAGATAAAATCAGAATTAGAGCACCCACTCCCTTCTCTCTCAAACCAAGAAACATGTACATGTTGACTTCGTTCCTTCCCCATCCCTCACTTAAGTAGCATTCCTTTAGATGCCTGCACGGTTTCATTAATCATGTATAACTAAAAATACAACTGCTTGCTATTTTGGAGAAACAGTGCCAAGTAATTAGGGCTTACATTTTTTAATACGGCAGAAAGTCACTTTTGTAAGAACATTTTCATTTTTTGAGAATTACTGTGTTAAAATGACTAATATTATTGGATACACAGTCTGTTCATCTTAACTCTAGTCCCTTACCATCCCCAGCCCCTCCCCCAAAAAGCTCCCCATAAAGCAAGACAACATTAAAGGTCCAGTAAGACATCTTAGGGCATACAGATGGAAATAAATTAGATACAGATATAGATATATAGATCAGTTTTTCTCCTTTCCTTTAATTAGAATCCCAATTTGGAACTAGATTATTGATGTCAAGAATACAGCCAAAGTAGGTCACAAGGATAGACAGAATTTAAAGCCAGGCTAGACGCAGACCATTATAGAGAGCTGGTAGCTTTACTATGTAAATAAAGGTCTGGGGGGAAGGCTGTAGGTCAGTTAGATGAACAAAAGCTCTGGTCTACTATACCTGGAAGCACAACAGACAAATTCAGTGAGGTATCCAGGATAGTTCCTGGATGGACAGGAAATTAGGCAGGAAGACAGCATTACTTCCTAAAGTCAGAAAAGACTTTAATCCTCAAATCCATCATCTACTTGAGGGGTCCAAACTCTAGTTATAATATTTCCAGTTACTGATGAGACTTCAGGAATCATAGGGATGATAGCATCAACTTCAATTACCCCAACGGTCCGTAACATATCCTCAGTGAACTGTTTTATTGACATTTAAAATGGTGTTTATGAAACATTTATAACATGGGGATAAAAATATGGTATATATATAAACTGATTAGATATATCAGTGTGTCCTGGCTAAAAGCTAGCCTGGGTTATAGGTGTGAAACAGTCAAATTCAGTTGAAGATGGTGTATCACTGGCAGGAAAAGCAAATTAAAAAAAAATAAATAAAAAGGTAAATACTATTCATCTTTTTCCTTATGATCTCAGAGTTTCCTATGTAACCTAAAGGCTAAGTATTTTACTGAATGTTTCCCTGATGTTTTATTTGCTACATTTAGAGCTAAAGCTTTAATTCATCTGAAGTTTTTTTTTGTATCAGGTACAAGATGGAGAAGCTATATTTTTTCTTCCAAAAGGATTTACTGAGTATGCCAGCACCATTTAATAAATAAATCATTCTTTTCCCACTGGCTTTAAATGTACTTTTACCATATAGAATTTCCCATATTTACTTGGACTCTATTTCCATATTGTATCTTTTCCATTACAGTGGTTCTAAAATTCTAACATATGAAAGAACAACCCCATTTTACATATTTCAAAAACGTCTTGGTAATTGGGGTAGCTGGTGGTGGATACCTGAAACTATTAAACTACAACCCAGAACCCATGAATCTCGAAGACAGTTGTATAAAAATGTAGCTTATGAGGGGTGACAGTGGGATTGGGAATGCCATAAGGACCAAACTCCACTTTGTCTAGTTTATGGATGGATGTGTAGAAAAGTAGGGGAAGGAAACAAACAGACAAAGGTACCCAGTGTTCTTTTTTACTTCAATTGCTCTTTTTCACTCTAATTATTATTCTTGTTATTTTTGTGTGTGTGCTAATGAAGGTGTCAGGGATTGATTTAGGTGATGAATGTACAACTATGTAATGGTACTGTAAACAATCGAAAGTACAATTTGTTTTGTATGACTGCGTGGTATGTTAATATATCTCAATAAAATGATGATAAAAAAAAAAAAAAAAAAAAGTCTTGGTAATTCTCAGACATTTATAATTCCCAAATAAACTGAAAATCATTTTGTCCAGTTCCCCATCTCCACCACCCAAAAATACCACTGGTACTCTGATTAGAAATGCAATAATGGGTAAATGAATTTGGGAAGCACTAATATTTTATGATATTGTCTTCTCATGCAAGGGTATGGTGGATCACTTCACCATTCAGATTTCAAGTCTTTCCATAATGTTTTACACTTATCTTGTTATCAGACATGCACCCCCCCTTAAATTTATTTCTAAATATTTTATAGTTTTGGTCACAATTTTCATCTTTCCCCCATCTCTAGTTATTTTAAGTATGAAAAATAAGGCTATTGATTTCAACATAATTTAATTTAGTCACCTTTCTCAATTTTCATAATTCTAAAAGTATTTAAAAGATTATCTTTGGTTTTCTAGTGTATGGATCATAACCTCCAAAAACAGAAATAATTTCTTCTCTTTTTTTCTCCAGTCTTTTCCATTTCTTATTGCATATGTTAAAACCTTCAAAATAATACTGAATAAAAGTGGTGATGGAGGGTGTACCAGTTTGGATATATTATGCCCCCAAGAAGAGCCATGATCTTTTAATCCAGTTTTGTGGGATATTGGGATTAGGTTGTTTCCATGGAAATGTGACCCATCCAACTGTGAGTGACACCTTTGGTTAGGGTGTGACCTCTGATTGGTTGTTTCTATGGAGGTGTGGCCTTGCCCATTCAGCATGGGCCTTGATTAGTTCACTGGAGTCTTACAAAAGCTCACAAACAGAAGGATCTTAGAGCAACTGAGAGTGACATTTTGAAGAGCAGCTGCAGCTAAGAGAGGACAAAACACCCCAAGAGCAACACTTTGGAGAATACCATTTTGAAACGGAACCTGGGAGCAAACAGATGCCAGCCACATGCCTTCCCAGCTAATAGAGGTTTTCCAGATGCCACCGGCCTTTCTCCAGAGAAGGTACCCTTTGTTGAGGCCTTACCTTGGACACTTTATGGCCTTACGACTGTAACTTTGTAACCAAATAAACCCCCTTTATAAAAGCCAATCCATTTCTGGTGTTTTGCAAAAGGGCAGCATTAGCAAACTAGAACAGAAGGCAATCATGTACTTGAGCTCAATTAATGGGAATAGCTTTGATATTTCACCATTAATTTAATGTCTGTTGCTGAATCATGGTAGTCTGCATCATATTTAAGTAATTTCCATCTATTTCTATTTTACTCAGGTATTTTAAATGGTTTTTAAATACAACTATAGGATTTTTGAAAACATGTAATGAAGTGTTTCTTTAAATTGCTTATTTATTATTATGTTGAACCATCCTTAAATTCACATTATAAACATCACTTGGTCATGCTTTCTTTTATTTTAATACACTCCTAAATTTAATTAATATTTTGATTATAATTCTTCCTATATTCATTACTAGTAAAACTGAACTACACTTTTTTTTTTCATATTATCTTTGTTAGGTCATATGGTTATAGTATAATATCAGAAATTATGTTTTTAATAATATAGAAGATTGACTATAAAACCATCTAGTCCTCATGCCTTTTAACAGATGTATAATGTTATGTTCATCCAGGAGAAATAAAAGGATCAGTTCATAAGAATTTATATGCCAAGCTATTTGTACTAGAAACAATACAATGGCACAAAAACCTGCAAATGCCTTAAATACTGATCAACAAAAAGTAATTGAATAAATTATGATTTATCTAAACAATGAATTATTATGTAGCTATTAAAAAGGATGAGTTAAATTGTTATCTACTGACCTGGAGACTGGTTTATAATATATTGTCAGGGAAAAAAATATACACATATATGAGTATGTAAATTTGTATGAATATAGAGAAAGGTGTTAGCCGATAAATGCCAAACTCTTAAAATGCTTCACGTAGAATGGAGTAGGGGACTGCCGCGGGGAGGGAAGTAATTATATTTGAAAGAAAAAGCATTTTCAAAGATCATAGGGGAAAAAAAAGGTATGGTATAAAAATACACCAAATTGTTAGATCAGTCATCCCTGCATGATCGAACTATGGGTGGTTTCTTTTTCCTATTATACTGTATTTTCCATTTTTCAATAATGAAATTGTTGCTTACATTACCATTATGTTTAAAATTGAGGAAAGTGGGCAGTGGGAGATTAACCTTTTTTTTTTTTAACCTGTTTGGGGTAGTTAACTGGGGGATCATGCCTTTACATGTCATTTTCCAAGAATAAGTCTCACTGAAGATGTGAGGGAGGGAAAGCCTAAAGCATCTGTGTTTCCAATGGTTTGCCCTCTGGTGACTTGCTCTTTGGACTAGAGCCAGGGGCCCAGCTGAGAGCCAGCTGCTGCCTTCCCTGAGAGTTTCTAGCTGTTTCTACTCTCTGAGAATATAATTTCCTATATCTTCCTGTCTGATTTCAAGACCACTCCAATAGGCCTCACTTGCCTCAAAGAATATCCAAAGAAGCCCAGCTTTCTTGGTGGAACTGAAATTCTCCAAAAAACAAACTCCCCATAAGCAGGGAGTGAGAATGAAGGTGAGATGAGGTGAAAGGAAATCACTATACCACACACAGGTTGTTTAAAGACGTCAGTGAGCAGAGGGTTGGATCCTTTAAGAAACTGTGCAGGGTGTAAAATGGCAGGACTTAGCCAAGAAGTGATGCAAGCGAAATAACCCTTGATAGAAGGAAACAAAAGTTTAGTAAATTATCAACTTGGTTGCAAATGTCAACCCTTTCCTGATTGGGAAAGAAATCCTCAGAGTCAGTGTAGACATATTTATACCCATCAAGGGAAGATGTGGGATGATATTTTCCTCCAACTCTTCAATCTGACTTGAAAAGAAAATACAAGAGAAAAGTCATTATGGAATGAACAGTCTGAACCTTCCTGAGACAAGCAGGGCATTCTACTTGAGAGGAAATTCTCAGTGATTTCTGAGATCCTCTCACGGAAGACACTGAATCACTTAATTCAGACCCAAGAAAAGTCAGAATCCCATTTCATTCTTTCAACCACTATTATTAAGTGTGACAGGAAATAAAAATATCCCTTAGGAATTCCAAACTTCCTAATTTAATTGAGTAGTGAATGAATCCTGGAGGTTTCCGGTTTCTACCCTGAGAATTCAAACTTCTTCAATGTATCAAATGTACATTATATATATGTGTGTGTATGGAAGAATATATATATACAAACACATACATATATATACACACATGAGAGACAGAGAGATGATATAATCTGTGTTATCTCCAATGTAACAACATTTCCGTGCAATCGCCTTCTCGTGGTTCCCTGTGGAGGGACTTCTCCAGAACCCTACTGGCCTTTCCCCCCAGCCCTCACTTATCCCTTCCCCACAGCTTATCACTGATGGATTTAATCGAGTCCCCCAAAAAGATATGTTCAAGTTCTAACCCTGGGTCCCACGAATGTGAGCTCACTTGCAAGTAGAATTTTTTGAGGTATTTAGTAAAGATGAGGCCAAACTGGATCGGGGGAGCCCTAAGAGCCCTGATCCAATATGGCTGCTGTCCTTATAAGGAGAGAAAATCTGGACAAAACAAGAAATAGACAGAGACACAGAAAGCCATGTGACAGAGGCAGAGAAGGGTTAACTGCCACAAGCCAAGGGCGCTGTGGGTTTGCCAGCCACCCGCCAGAAGCCAGGGGAGAGGCACAGAATGAGTTCTCCCCTCTGAGAGGAAGCCTGGCCTGCTGTGGGCCAGACTGCAGACTTCTGGCCCCAGAAGCAGGACACAATATATTTCTGTTGTTTAAGCCAGCGAGTCTGCGGCACCTTGTGACAGCAGCCCTGGCCAACAACATTCGGTTGGTTCTGAGAGGAAGAGGATGTTACCTGCTAACATCACCCACTCTTAAAGCTGAATACCACCTTTATTTTAACAGAGAACTCAGAGTGAGTTGCTTTGTCGACATCCTCACCTTAACCATTGAGCCTGACCCTTAAACCCAAGGCAGCACTGCTCACTTAGAACCTCAAAATGTGTAGGCACCGAGCCCAGGAGGACATAGATTCCTCCAGAGGCCCTCGGACTTCTGACCCTCCAAAGTGGCAACAAGCAGCACAAAAGGCCCTCCTGACGTCCACCCTCCCAATCTGAAGTCACCCTGCAAAAAGGAAACTCGGGGCCCACCTGATCTTCTGTTGAACAGGGAAACTATTACAGACTTTTTCTGGAAATTCAGACAATACTATTAAAAACATCCATTGTGCTAAATATATTTTAAGCACTGCATTCTCAATAAAAAAGAATTCACAGGTATATAATTTGTAAATGCCTTATTAATTAGGCACATTAATGCCAATTTATGAAACCTGCCCTCATAGCAAGTAATCTGAAAATCACTTCTGATAAAAATGTTTTCATCCAGACCCTTGCAGTTCTCTTCCAAAATACAATAACTGAAATCTGAAGTTAGCGCATCTCACTCAAATTATGGTTTTCAACAGGGATAAGTTAAATGGGAAGTGAAACTAATTGAAGGAAAAATAATAGGCCTCTAAGGATTCATCAGTTCAGCAAAAAATTAAATGAAAAAATAATTTTTAAGAGAATATTTTATTCACTACAAGAAAAAAAGAATACTACAGTCCCTTTAGCAATCTTAAGGGAGAGAGAGAGTATAAAACATTATCTAAATGGGGAAACTTATGTGTTGTCCTGTAAAACGCTTGGCTGCTTCTGATTTCCTTCCTTGACTGCTAATAAGCTCATCCAGGATTTTCCTTTTCTGCTGTTGCCTCTTAATCCTTTGCTGGCCCCATATCTTAAGAATTTGTTTTGTGTCTACCATCCAAACATCAGCTTGGCTCAAGCAGTATTGGGGAGTCATCTGTGCTCCCCATGCCTGTCAAAGGCCCTTTCACACTGAACTGTTAAACCATGTCCTAATAATCACAGGGCTTGCTGACAAGCTAGCAGCAATTTGTCTGTGAGCCTCCTCTGCCCCTGGGTTCTTCCTCTTTGTCAAGACTCCCATCATCCAACAAAACCAGTATTATTTCCCAAGGCAGATAGAATGAGGAACCCCTAATATGTACAATACGTCCTGATTTCATAAAATAATATTTAAGAGGCAACTGGGATAGCTGCCTTGTGCACAGTAATATGCAAGTTCATGCTATTTGACTAAGGTGAGCTGCCCATCAACCTTCCAACAAATTCCCCTCTTTGCTTACATCGGCTAGAATCATTTTCTGTTGCTTACAACCACAAGACTCTGAATCAGGAAAATACATAAGAGAAAAAAACCAAGGATATACCCTAAAATATCAATAATCTTGTTTGGTTGGATGATGGGGGCTTTTTTTTTTTAAGTTTTTATGCTTTTTCCCAATTTTCTGCAATGAACACAGATTGCCTTAGGGGTAATATTAAAGGAATCAAGAGGTTTTGAGCTAATTTCTTTCAAAGACCAAATGTGTTTCTGATTCTCATTAAACCCAATAATCTGTTCGAAGGTGCCAGAATCTTTTATGCTTAAAGCCATTTTTTTCTTCAATTATACCTGTATCTTTTTTTTGGGGGGGGGGCAGGTGAGGGGGATGGCCAGTTCTCTAAAGCAGATAATAGTCAGTGACTCATTTATTCCACAGCCTCAGAACTAAATAATGCCCCTAAAACTCCTGGACATGACCAGTAACCACCATGTTGCCTGCTAAAAGATCATTATAAGCACAACTTGGATTGTAAACAATGCTTTCTCTCCAAATACTTCTTAAAACACTCATATATTAAAATTACATATTGAATTTACCTTTTATTTTCTTTCAGCTCCCTAGCCTGTAACAGACTGCAGAAATTTCCCTTCTGCTCTGTAGCATACACTGTGCTGTGACCCTGATACACGCTTTTCTACATGATACTACATGTCCTGTCACTACAGTTAATATTTTACAATGTCATTCAGAGAGCTCATGTTGTGAATAAAATATAAATAGAAAGGATTCCATAATGTGTAAATTTATCCAAATGCTACACTTTTGGAACACAAATTTTAAATTTCTCACAAGAAAAACTTGGCTGCAGGTTTCCAAATGCTACAACACAGTAGTATACGTATTTGTTTCATCTGCACTGTCAAATGAATCTTTGTAAAGAAGGGTAAAATGTGGGCAGAAGGGTATAGAACAGAAAATTTATTACTTGCAGAAAATTAATTAGAGCAATGTACAAATGGTATGTCTTGGCAGCTCTTTGCTTAGAATATCATACATCACTCAAAAACTATATTTAATAGCAGGATCTGCATACCAAGTGCAGTAGGGAGATCCCACTTGACTTGCTTACTCAAAAATAAGTCTGATGCAAATATTAAAAGACTGTTTCTTTTCACAAATTTTATTCAATAGGTCAACTGACCTGGAAATTGCCAGAAAATAAAAAACCGCATAACACCTTTAATAATTTCAAAAACATTTTGAAATTGTGTCTTTGCAAAATGTTTTCAATCATAAGATAACCTAAAACTCAGCAAATAATGCAACTGGAGGTGAAGGGACCCTTAAAATTAAATGACTTGCTGAATATCCTGGAAGTAGATCAATGAATAAAAAAGGCCTATTAACTACTCACTCCTGGTCTGTGCAGAAAACACACTTAGCATCTGCAGAGGTCACAAAGAAGCTAGTTCTAGCCTTAAAGGAATTTAACATTTCTCTGGGAGGCAAGATCCAGAAAATGATAACAAACAACATACAACAGGAGATAAAAGCCAAACGAATACTAGTGAAACTTAAATTTTATCTTTGCTGTTTTCAAAGCATCTTCATCTATAGATAGAACTAGGGTCACAATCCTTATGACCTAGTATTTTAGTTTATTTTATTGAATGAATTCTTTCCCTCATCCTTGTCTCTTTACCCCAGCTTGAATCTGTTTTCCCCAACATCTAACAAAGAGCCTAAGGTGTTGTCAGGGTTCAACTGGAGATCTAGGAAATGAAGGAAATGACGACCTAGACTCTTTTTCTCAACAGTTGAAATCAGCTGTGGCTACGTTAACTAATTTCAAATCATATTTCTCCTTGGTATAGCTCTGTGAAGACTTTGAAAACCCTGGGAAAATTCGTATCTGCCAGAACAAGACTGAATGATGGTAGAAATGCAACAGGATGCTGGGGGGTGGGGGGGATGGGACTACACAATGACCTCCTAGCTAGCACTTTCCCATCACTGATTAGTGAAAAATGCTGGGGGAGAGGTGTTGGTAGAGGAAAAATGCCTCAAAACCAACCCACTTCTACACTTGATTGATTCAGCCAAGATCCCTCATCTAATCTATCTGTCCATATATCTGTCCACACCTTAGATCTAACTTCAGTCACGTGATTGAAGAGAGTTCTGGGTGATAGAGGTCTCCTCCACTTACTGGGAAAAAGGTCCATTCTACCTTGTGCCTCCAATGGAGCCAGAGCAGAAGACTGACAATCGAATGGCCCAACCATTTTTCAATGATGTTATATAAAGAAACGAAACAATGGAAGACACTATATTTCAACCAATGTCAAATTAAGTCATTAAGTGACAGAATAGCTCAGGAAAATGGACTATACAACTCGATTCCACAGCACATGTTGCCAACAGGGACTTACAAACATGATTTACTGCCCTGAGGGTTCACATGGGTTCTGGATAGAGATTAAAAAAAGAAAAACTTGTTTCTGTCTAGTACCTTATATACCACCAAATAATAACCAAAAACAAAACCAACACCCCCTGGCCCCATGATCAGGTAGCCAGACAGAGGGGCAAAAATTAAGTTTGGAAGCTAAGCCATTCTACTCTTACCTATGTAAAATCTCTCTGTAAATGGGCCCAAGATGGCAGAATGCCAAAGGGCTTCTGGTAGTGTCTCGGTTTCTGCTGAAAACGGATTATGAAGAAAATTCGAACTTTATTTTCTAAGATGGCCATGCACCTTCCAGGAGCTTCCAAAGAGAAGCAAGGCAGCAGAGAAGACTAACAGAAAAATTCCAACACAGAGACGGGAAAAAAGAAAAACTATCTTTTCCATTAGGGGTTCCAGAAGTTCACAGTTAGCAAATGCTAATAGTTTGGTTGGAATTAATATTCTCCTCTTTAGATATGAATAATGGGGTAAGAGCCTCTTAAATCACCGGTACTCTAATCAGTGTGCTGGTGCTAACCCAGGCAGTTCAATCATGTGGTCGACAACGAGGAGCTACGATCATGACCGTAAAATCTACCTGGATGCAATGAGCTGTTAAACACACTGAAACCGAATTAACATAAGGAAAAGAGTAATTGCCAGCAGTGTATTACGAAGCCAAACATACCATTTAACAACTCTAATAAAAAATGCCATCTTGGTACTTACAAAACAATTAGATCAGGCAAAGGGATGTTAAGATGGCTAGCTAATATTTAAGTTTTATTTTAACTCGAATATTCAAGATATGCTGTAAGGTCTACATAAACCTATCTTTTTTTTCTTCATTTGGATTCTATTAATAAAATCGTCTACAAATTTAATAAAAGCATGTCCACAAATCATGTAATGAGAATAACAAAATGAAGAGTCAGACCAGAATGATTCAAAAACCAACTCAATGCTAGCACTGAAAAAAAATATCACAAAACATGGGGGGGGGGGGACTTATAAAACTCAGGGAGTGGACTTTCATAAAAATGTTACCAAATATGTATTATGGGACATCTTTCACATCAAAGTATCTCCAGTGCCCTAAATGCGAGAACCATTTACATATATCATTTGTATCTTCTTCTCTCTGCTGTTTCTAGTTAAAGGACACATATTCAGAATCAGAAACTGAGGAGTGCTTCAAATTATATATCACATAGACTACTGTACAGAATAAGTTGTAACTGTATTTGTTTTCTAAAAATAAAGAGGAAATCTTTCTATAAAATTTTCACTGAGAACAAACACTGAAACGTTTTTAAAATAAAGGGTATGTGTTAAGAGAAAGCCTTCTTGAGGCTTAGAGTGAAATTTGTGTTCTTGGGTTGTTTTTTTTCCCCCATTCTTACAGTGTTAAATATGCCTTTAACCATGAACCAAGTATTGTTGTGATACCCCAACAATTCAACAAATGCTCTCTGGTCTTGTTTTCAAAAGTTTAGCTATTCAGTCTTACGTCTAGAGCAAAGGTAATTGACCACTTGAATTCTGACTGCTGGCAGAAATACTTACTGACAAGTGACCACTTAAAGATTATAATAGCAAATGTGATTTGTAATTCATGTCATTACATTACATCCAAATTAAATGACGAGCTAATCAAAAGCGATAGCCCCCATTCCTTTTCAATGCTTTTACATGGAATCCTTTGAAGATGAAGGATTTAAATGCTTTCCCAGTTCTGTCTTCATCTATGTGTGGCAAATTGAACAGACACATTTGGGGTGAAGAGTAAACCAAAATTACAAGAGTAAATAAAGTTTTCCTAACAAAAATTGAAATCGAGCAATCAACCTTCATTTGTCACTTCCTTTATCCAGTTCATACAATTTGTATAATCACTATGAATCCTGGAAGTTAATTTACAGAGGCACAGATTTTTCCTTGTGATTAAAAATAAGACAGTATCTTTATTAGCAACATGAGCAATGCCACTTTCATGTCGACAACAAGAAAGACATTATTTCTAGTAGAGCAGCTGTCATAAAAAGGCCCGTGCCAGTTGATTTCCTATTTCTGTGTGATAGGCCTCGAGCCCACAAACCTCAGGATTGTCTGTGTTCTCGCACTCCCTGGGTGCTCGTGTTTCATCAGCTGCAAAGTCCCACCACAGCCTCCTCCACAGCCTTGTATACGTCAGCCTCCTGATACTCCTGCGGCACTCTGGTTTTGGTCTTCATCAGTCACCGTTGTGTGTACACAACACTGCTGTGGCCTCTGGTCACTGGCTTTCCTCCTCTACTGCTCGTCCCTGTTCAATCCATCCTCTCCACTGAGGAGCACCCATCACTGGCACCCGTCACAGGTTCTAGCAGGACAGCCACGCTCTATTATCCTACCAGCTCCTTCTGGCTCAGGACCATCTAACACCGTAGGTAAGAGCACAGGCTTAAATGTAAGACAGATCAGGGTTGGGACTCCGGCTCCTTCTTACCAGCCGTGTGACCTAGATCAAGTGATGTAGCCTTTCTAAGCCTCCAATTCAGCATCTGAAACCAGGATTATTCACACCTGGCTCCTAGACACACTAACTAAGAATAAATGAGACAATGTATAGACTTGGCACAATGTCTGCAACACAGCAAGGGATTTTTAAAAGGGTAGTTATTTCTATTTGTTTTCTTATTGCCAGAAGCACCTTGCTTGGCATGTAAGAAACTGCCTGTAAACATCTGTTAAATTCATACCATATTTCCAAGATCACATCACACAAAATAAAATCAGAGCTACAGGATTCTATCATGGGTATCTATTTCTTGATTTTATAAATGAAGAAACAGAAACCTATAAGGTGCTTGCTCAAAGTTATTAAAATATTAAAGACTTTAAGAACTGTTCTTTTACATGATCATTTATTTGCCTATAGAAGAAAAAAAATCCTACAATGATCATTCCATTTCTCTCTTATGAGTTAAAATCATTATATCATATCCATCTCAAATGTTGAAAGTAATGGAAGACAACAAATAAGCCAACCATAAATGGAAGATAATAAAAAACTTGATCAGATTTGTATTTGCAAATGGTTCTCATATTTACCTTCAAACACAGGAGGGTCTAGTTGGCTGAGAGTTCCCTTCAAATATACCCAGTGAGTTGGCGCTGGGAAGATCTGCTCTGGAGAGGGAGGGTAGCTAGCCACTGCCCTGAAATCCCACGCTCTGTCTGTGCTAGGGGGAAGCACGTTTCTCCCGGGAAAACCCTGGCTCTATGGAAGTGGTGGAGTCTTTGGGCTGCCTAAGTAAACAGAGGAGACCAAGAAATCAGTAACGGTAAAACTTTTAAGCTGAACAGAATATTTCCTACAATTTTAAGTTGATCCAAGTGAAGCTCAGAGAAGCTACAGATACGTTAAAAAAAAACAAGAAGAAGAAGTAAATGTGCTTGTCAGAAATTGAGATTTCACTGCAATTGCCCAAGTGGCACTTCCCTTCCTATGGCTCCTCAGAAAGCCATCTGGAACACATCGCTATTTTAGGTAATGATTTACCATCCAAAGAGAACCTAAGTCTAAATGTGACACTACACAGAAAGCCAGGGGAGAGAGGGGATTATTCTACCTTACACATGCATGCTACTTTTTATTTTAAAAGTGCTTTCCCACACTTCTCTTTTTCCATCTGACCTACACAACAGCTCTACAATGGAAGTGAGTTTGAATTCTGTTAAAGCACAATAATGAAACTAAATCTTAGAATGAAAGAATAAGGCTAACTTTCATATGAATCTAATATGTGCCCCACACTCTGCAAGGTGTTTGTACAGAAGGTATTTCATTTTAACTTTGCCACAGCCCCACGGAGTAGGTGTTCTCCATATCTACAGATGAAGCTTCAGACTGAGAATGCTTGTTGACTCACTCAGAGCCACACTACTACTAAGTGATAAAGCCAGGCTTCAGGGAGCTGTGTTTTCCACTTTAACCACTCTGCTTCTTCTAATAAAGAAAAGTTATTATCTCCAGTTGAAAGGGAAAAAAAAGCAGCTTCTCAAACTTCCTACATTTTTTTCAGAATTCACTCGTTTTAATGTCAGATAAGGACAGTCTCGATTACAGCTTATTCTTTTTATTTCTTAGGTTCTACTGAGTAACTCATTTTTTCAGGGAGAAAATAGCAAACAGCTGTTAAAGAATCACTGCAATCATTTCAAAGAACTTGACTTTGATCACAAGCTTCTAAACTAAAGTTGAAAGAGGCACATGCAAATATTTTGGGACAAAATTTTAGTTCTATTCTTTGTTTCTAAGGGACTACAAAGAAAGGTTAACAGTACTTACCAAAAATATTTCAAATATATTTATTTTAATGTATTAAAATAATCCTTAGATCTAACCTCCCAAAGCCAAACCGAGACAGTCCAATTTATCATTCAAGTTAAATAAAACACAAAAATGACTACACGAAGCAAAGTGGACATTTCAGAAACTTTGTTAATAAAGGAGCCAAGAGCAACACTGATAAGGAGAAAGCAAAGTTGACTTATTTTTAAAAAGCTGAGTGAACATGTGAAATTTCCTCCGCTCATTCTGGTTCAAACTGCAGCTGCTGCTGAGGCAGCTAAGTGGGCCCCAGGCACACATGCCTCTCTCTCCTTCTGGTTTTAAATGGCCAATTAAGTTTTATTTAGGTTTGTCCTCCTCCACCACCTCCTATGTGCCAGGCATTTCATGAAAAGGAAGAGAATCAAGTAGCCCTGGAATTCATAGTTTCCTTCTATCATCACTATAATCAAAGCAACCTGAGGGAACCACCCCACTGCCAGACACTGCTAATTCCAGGGGAGTCACAAGCAGAGGGCTTGTCAGAAAGGAAGATATATTAAATATATTCTCCCCTAAGTCCTTTATTTAAATGTGTAGGCCATCTCTTACGGGGAAAAGAAAAAAGAAAGATTTCAGCAGCTTACCAAAGAGGGCACATTCAATAAAATGGTTGAAATAGAAATAATAAGGGGAAACAAAATTCATTTAAAATAAGTAAGTGTGAAAGAGAGAGAAGGCAAATGTGCTTTTATAAAGACAGTTTAGATGAGTGAGCACAAGCCCAGTTTGAAGCCATCGGCCACAGCTTTTCCTATCACATATCTGAAGTCCACAAAATGTAAATACAGAGCTTTTTTTAAAAGGACAAACTTTGGCTCCTTCCCTTTTTCTGAAATCAAGCTTCATAAAGACAACTTTAAAATGCTGCAACAATTTAAGACCTTTCACTGAAACACAGGGCATCTGGAAGAACAAGTCCTCAACTGATGTTGAGCCCAGGTTTCAGGGATAATTAAAGAAATTAAATGACTGTTTCATTTAAAAGGGTAATAAAATAAAATTAATGTTTAATCATTTAAGGGCTGGCTGCATTGGACTCCTAATTCAGTCTTAGAGACAACACTAGCAATTCCTTCCCCCACCCCTACTTGGACTCTGCCCCTGAAAAACTTACATGATGTCTTTTATTATGACAGGCAAAACAATCATTTTTTAAAAAAAAAATTTTCAGATGTCCTTCTGTTTTCAAAATACCTATTTTCTACTCATGATGTGCCATCTAGAAAATATTTGATTTCTTTCAGTCTGCTTTCATCCATTTTCAAGTGGCATGTAGTTTTAGCCCTATTTAACCCAGTAAGATTTATGCAAGTGACCCCCCCATACACACACACAAATTAAATCATTGCATTTTTGATGCCCTGTGAGTAGCACAGCATGCATAATTCATAGCTTACTTATTACACCCTCACCGCATACTGTTCTTTAGCACATACTAGGTAGTAACTACTATGTCTGATCAGGTTTCGGGAGCTTTTATGTTGGTGCTGGTGTTTTTTTCAAGATTTAAAATCCCTGGCTTCAAAAAGTTTACCATGTGTGGGGATTTAGCAAACACAGTCATGAAACTTGAAACAATTCATCAACAAGGATGGTGACACAGGGTTCCAACTTCCAAAATGGAAAGAGGGGGATAAAAAGCCTTTAATGTCATCTGGGTCAAACACCTCATTTTGCAATTAAAAAAACTGAATCTCAGTGATGTGAAGGAACTAATCAGTGAGAGAAGCAAGATTAGAAACCATGGTTAAAAGTCTAATTAGGGGTACAGATAAGTGCTGTGAGCTACAGCAGAAAGACCACCTCCAGTAGCAGCACCCTGGGAGAGTGGAATTGAGCCTGTCCTGAAAGCTGGATTTTGATAAATCAGAGAGGACTCGGTGGGGCAGCGGGGAGTAGAGTGAGGAGGGTGGGGGGGGGGGGTAGGGGGCAATGTTTAGAAACAGGAAAGGAACAAGAACAGCCCAGAGGTAATGTGAGCAGTGTTCAGGACAGCAAGCTAAAATAGGGACCTTCTGTTTGGGAGCAGGAGAAGGGAAGTTTGAAAAGATCCAATGGTGCAAGACTGTGAAAGTCCACAAAACTTATAAGGGGAGGCAGCTCAGGGCAGGGGAAGGTGGAGAAGTTTAGGGATCAGGCATGCCAGGTTCCAATCCCAACCCCACCTTAAACATGTGCAAATGTGGGGAAGTGACCTCCAAGCTCTTGCGGTGGATTCCCTCATTTGTACCAAGAGGACAACTGCATTTCATAGCTCGTGTTGGAGTTAAATGGCCTAACATGTGGGTCATCCGCCAGTCACCCGTCTGGAGTATCTGCTGGACATGGGGCACCCTTCCAGGTGCTGGAATATGATGATAAAAAAGAACACGAGGCCTTGCCCTCACTGAGTTCACATTCTATCTGCAGATGGCTACAAAGAAGTATGTAAACAAATAGAGAATTTTCTGGCATGAGATGTTATAGAGAAGATAAAATACTGAGGACTGTGGTAAAGATTAACTATGGGAGTTGCTCAAGCACCTTAGCAGGATACAGTAGATCCTCAAGAACGCTCAGTGCTTTCCCCCAGCCAGCCCTAAGAAATCCCTACTTGATCCTTGGGCAATTGGAAAGCAATGACAGGATGTCAAGACAAGGAAATTATGATGAGATTTCTGGGGACAACTGTCACTGATGTCACATTCTTCCTGCCTGCCACAGCCAACTCTGTGCCTTTGCTGCAGGGAGGGCTTCTGGGGCTCTGTTGTCGCCCCTCTGCCTGCAATAGGCCTCTCCTGCTAACTGCAACAGAGACCAGGTGTTTTCTTCTAACCTGAGAACATCTTCCCAAAGTGCTTTTACCTGCTGCTCAAGATACGCAAAATAAGGCTACATTTTATTTCCTCTGCTGTTCTCGGCTCTTCCTACAGTGGCACTGCTAATGGAAATACATACACTGAATAAACACTCGGAGAAAAACCATCTGCTTCATCCTATGAACGTCAGTAGAAACCGTGTGTGTTTACCAGCAGGGTCTGTGGAGGGAACACAGAAAACCTTCTCAGGGACCTCCCTGTCCAGGCCCTGGCTGGAGGGGACATGTCATTAACTCTTTCAGCTCCTCAGGAGTCACTGCATTTTCTCATCTCCGGTTTGAAGAGAACATTGCAAACCACAGGGCGAGGCTTATTACACAGAATTTCCCCCATAAAGATGATAAAATATTGTAAAAGAATTTACTATCAATAATGCTTTTGAACTTTCCACTCTGCAGAGGAAAAGCCTAAAGAGCTTTGTCCAAGTTTATGGGACAAGTCAATGGCGAAGGTGGTTGTGGCACTAGTTACAGAATGGAAAATACTGTGGCACTCACTGCGCCAAGGCATTTTGAAAGGTTAAATTCTTAAAAAAAAAAAAAAGACTATAATATAAACAAGGATGAGAGACAACCACAAAGAGTATGGTTTCCTTATTTGTGCCAAGAAGTGTTCAGAGAATGTGACTTAAAATGACTAGTTTGCCTGCGTCCATACTCAAAAACAAAAACAATAAGAAAGATCCAGGAAACCCAATCCCCAACGACAAGACACAGCTCACAGGAGAATGCTCCCAAAGGAAAACTGCAGGGACTGCTGGCCGCCGGCCCCGCTCATCTGCGTGGCAAATACGAGTAAGCAACAAGAGTTCATTCACGGATGGTGTCCAACCAAAGGCGGGGGTGTGCGTGGGCGAGGGGGACACTGCCAACGTTAGACACTTGGCCTTGATGGATTAACAGCAGAAAGTTCTGGACCAAGATTTTAAAGCTGTTACGAAGAGCCGGGGCTCTTGCAAAACTGCAGTCACTCTTCTCCCATCCCTTGAGAGCTGACTGAGTCACCCTGGGCAGCCCTGATGCCTTCCAGCTGTGTGACGGCCTGGCCATTTCTGTTCTTAAAGAGCACAAGGTAGCAATTTTGAATCCGCTCCATCAGTAAAAATGCTGACATCTGGCTTTCCACAGCCAGCTAAGGAACATCTGTTGCCCATTGATTGAGAGGGAACATTCTGACCAAAAAAAAGAAAGAATAGATGAGGCATGTGAAAAATGACATTAAGTCTATACTTGAAAGAGAAATGTATTCTAACACTCAGTAAGCACTTAATGAGCCCCTACTATGTGTCAAACACTGGGCTAGGTGCTGGGGATATACAGATAATAGAAGGCAAAGTTCCAGCCCCAAGAAGCCAGCAGTGCATAGGGAATGCACCACAATCAATACTATCAATCATAAGCATGGATTATGCTGTTAGTGTGGGCCAAGAATTGTTCCAAACACTTCAATTGTATCAACTCTTTTTATTCTCCTAATAGTAGGAGTCAGGATTTCTTTTTGGCTTCATTTTACAGATGAGAAAACTGAGGTACAGAGAGGTTAACCTTTCCAAGGTCAGTCAGTAGGAGAGGCTGGGATTTGAACTCAGGCCATCTGGTTCCACCCTAACAGGTGTATGAACAAAGAGCTCAGCAAGGAGGGAGATAGAGCCCCCGCCACTGCCAGAGGGAGTCAGCAACCAGGGAAACTTAAAGGGTGCCTGCAAGTTTATCTGGGGAAGGAGAAGGGTTCCTTCCAGACAGAAGAGCTACAAATGCAGAGAAAAGGCATCAGAAATCATCAAGTAAAATAATTTTAAAAGATGAAAACACAGCTCTTTTACTACTTCTTAGGCAGGGAGTTCCTGTACAGTTCCTAGCTAACTAGCAGCTAGGAAAAGAGTCTTGACATTCTTTGGCTTAGGGAAACCGACGACCCACCAATGATACACTACAGTACAGTGCTCCCTGGGGTTCATGCACACAACAGAAGCATTTGATGGTTCCCCAATCCAAACCACATACGGGAATACCATTTAGGAGAATGAGTTGCTAGAGACTTCAGCTCACAGTCCTTAAGTCCTTAACAGCACCCAACAGGAAATACTGAAACTAAATACCTCACTAAACCAGTCCGACAACTCAGAGAAAGGGGGGGAAGGGGAGGGGGAAGCACATGTTCCCAAAGGCCTAATTATAACCGGATGGCAGGTGTTCTCCTCAATGTATTTTACCTCTCCAGCAGATTAGCAACGGCTTTGTTCATCAGAAGGCGAAGACGTTCCCATGTCCTTGAAAGATACGAATTCCACAACAAGAAAATCAGGGAGATACAAAGGTTGTATGCAATGTGCAATAAATTGGCAGTTCAAAACATAGCTATTCTGAGGTTTATGTTTCCCTGAGATACTTAATGTTAATTCACACTCTCTGAACAATGTTCTCTGAAATAAATATAATTTACCGAATCATATCACATAAATGATTAAATGATGGGTTACAAATATTAATGCCAATTATTAAATTTCAGCCGCACCAGCCAACAGGAACAGACAGTCTCCATTTTAAAAATGGGTTATGTTCCCAGAATTTGTTTATAAGTTGGTTGTTTGGGATTCAGGGGTTATTTTTTTTCCCCACACAAACAATGTTAGAAATGGTGCTTGGGGCCCAAGACAGACCACAAAAACCTAAATCCATAGTGTGCTAAGAGTCCTATAGAACCTAACCAAGGTGAGGGACAATGATTGTTGAGGAAAGTACATTCATGGTTCTGGAAAGCCAGACACACCTATCTTACTCTTGCCTTGGGAACAAGAAATCCTCCACCTGCACTTAAATGGTGGTGATTCCTAACCGACAGTAGGTGTTCCATTTATGGAGGAGGTTGGGGGAAAGATGAGGGTAACAGGGGGTGAGGGCCAAGGAAAAGGGCTCTGACTGTGAAAGAGTTAGAGATACACTGGCCAAAGCTTAAAGGTTTTGCTCTGCAGCAGCCCCCAGCCACCTCTGAGTTTCTTTCCTGGCCCCTGGAACGCAAGTCCTCTTCATTTTTAGGGAAGCCACAGTGCGGGCTTTGATCTGGGCTTTTCTACATACCCATCCCCCAGCCACTGAAGCCAGTCAACTTCTCTCCTGCTCTCATGACATTAAAACATGCATACAGCTCTTTGATGGTTGTTCTCAGGATGTTTCTTGTCCGTAACCTAGAAAAGCGGCCTGTGCACACTCTCCGCCACCCACTCTGACATGAGAGAGGGATTGCCTGTGATAATCCACAAGGGCACTCTTCTCTCCAACACACACAAACACACACACAAGTACACACCCATATACATATATATATAATACATACATATGCATATGCATGTACATTATTTGTGTAGGGACAGTTGTAGCAAAATTCAAGTGACATGGCCACTGGTATCACTATATAGGCAATTCATGCACACATCTAAGAATCAGATCAGAAGGATGATGGGTTAGGAGTGTGTTGGGGGTGAGGAGGAAGGAGTGGTCTATGTAGACCGTGCCCTGCTCCTGAACCACAGGAATGAGATGAAGCTCCCCATGCCAAAGGCTGCCCCACCTGCTTGCATTCAGATACATCCCCAACTTACTGGAACTTCAAATGCCTCCTGGGTATCATCCAACATCTGGATTTTGATGGACATGAGTTTTCCTGAAGGTGTTGGGGGCAGCTTCTGTCCATGTTCCAAAGTACTGATCCCCGAATTCTCCGGGGCTCCAAGTCGTGATCCTGGAGTCGGCCTCTGCTCTATTTCTCCCATGATTAAAGAGGCTTATGTGGTATCTGCAGGGAGCAATGAGAAAGAAAACTAAATCAGAAGAGGAGACTCAACGAAACTCCGACGTAATTTTTTCCGGAACCACACCAAGAAAAAGCTCTCCATCCCCCTCACAGAAAATCACTTATGGTGAGGCTCCATTCATTCAGGAACATAATGTCACCTTTAAGCACTCAAGACATGTGAATATTTTTGCATATTTTATTCTTTTGCATATTTTTGCATATTATTGCCTATTTTGATTTTTCCTCATTTTACAGTTTTTAAATATTCATACCACAGATTCAGCTGTGTTCAACATATTATTCAGTGTTGATGATGAGCAAGGCACTACTTTTTACAAGTTGAGAGTCTAGAGGGAAGATGATAAACAGTACATAAGCCATATCATTGACTTATCCATTAATTATCTTTTATGGACAGAGCAACATACCAAGTATTATGGGTATTATGAAGATAGATATGTAAAACACACATGTGGCTCTCAAGTGTATAATCTATTTGAAGCAACTAAACATACACTCACACAAACACAGCCGAAAGGAGAGAATCCTCTTTCTCCATTTCTAGTGTTTGTTTCTACTACAATGACCTCCTAATTCATTTCCTTCCTGCCCTCCCTTTTTCAACTGCCCCCCCATCCCAAGAAGCCATTCTTCATAATACAGTATTGACCAAGTTACTTTCCTAAACACAAAACATAATCCTCTTTCATCTCCACCGTCCTCTCCCACGGCACACTGCACTTCCTCCTCTCCTCTGACCTCAAGGTGCTGCCTCTGTCTTGTCCGAGTCTTCACACGTGTAGCTCTCTCCGGCCGAATGCCTTCCCTCCTTCTCCACCTGGAAACAGCTATTCTTGCTTTAAAACTCAAGTTCAAGCATCGCATCCTGACACCCTGGGCAGAGCTCATTCGCTGCTGCCCCTCTTTCTCATGGCTGTTAAAGCCTCATCGGGATGCCCGAGTCCACGTGTGCTTGCGTGTTTCCTTCCCCCAGGACACTCTGACCAGTCTAAGGCAGGAACCTAATCTCAGATCCTCCTTGTGTCAGCACCCACCCAGGCGCAATGCCTGGAACAGAGTGGGGTTCAATAATGGTTGCTTAATGACCCAACGAGTCGACAAGTAAATTTATACCATGATGGTATAGTATATTCAGCATCATAAAAGCACAGAGGAACAAGCACTCAATGTGGAAAGTGGTTAGAAGAGAAACGGGAGGGGGAAGAGACACCCATCATGGAAAACTTCAGAACTGAAGGGGACAGGAAACACAAAATGGAAGAGGATTACAGGGAAAGTGAACAGTATAAGCAAAGACATGGGACAGAAAGAAGAGTGTATATGGGAAGAAAAGTGAGAATCACAGCTGAAGAGTTAAAGATGCATTTTTAAAAACAGTCTGGAGTCAGGGCCTCAAATGCCCAGCTGAGAGACATGGTCTTGACTCTGTAGGTGGTAGGGAGCCACTGGGGTAAGAATAATGGCATTTTCAATAAAAGCAGAATTTTAGAAAAGAGAATCTCAGGATCATTTATATAGACTAGAATAAAGGAGATGGGCCAGCAGGGGCTGGGGGCCTCCAGTTAAAAAATTATATCAACAGTTTGTTCGGGGAGATAACATGGATAGTGGCAATGGAAATTAAAAGGTGATGCTATAATAACCTACTTTTATGGAAAAAAAATTAACCAATGTTGTAAATGGCTAGCTGTTGAGAGAAGGAGATAAATGTATAACATGACCAGGAAGCTTTAAATCAGAACAGGAGAGAGGAAGTGGGAGGAAGAGGCAAGAGTCTGGTGTGGGACGTTTAAGGTTACAAAAGGACATCCAGTCAGCTGTTAGAGACGGGGATGGAATTGGGGTGTGGGTTCCAAGTCCATCTCACTGTACAAGTAAAAGCTGCGAGAGGGAATGAGGGGGGAAACAGGAACAAAAAAAGCAAGAATGTCTACTCATAAGAGACAATAGAGAAAGAGAAGATGGGAAAGAGATGGTAATACCAACTTATGAGTCATTTACTGATAAGGAAAGCCAAGGAAGAGGCTCCCGAGGGGCCACCTGGAGTGAGCAGGTGCATTATCTTATGCATTCGAAAACAAATCTCCCTTCAGCTCTTCAGCAAAAACCATCAAATTTATAAATCTTATTTTGCAGGTTTTATTGTTCAGCTTGTTCTCTCTTCCTTCTGAAGAGTCAGATTCCCAAAAGTTTCCCAATTAATTCCATATGGAAACACCTACCTTCCTCTCAGTGAAACCTCTAAAGTTTGCCCTGCAGACGTGGAGGGCTGGCCCTGAGATCAAGAGATCTGGAACAGTGCGGTCATATCAACCTAAGTCACTGACAAAATCATCGTGGCATAAAAGGATGTATCCTTTGATCAGTCAGGGAAGGAGAGAGGGGAGATTCACCATCTCAAAACGGTAAAACATAAAAATGTTGAGGTTGCAACATAAGATAACAAAAAAGAAATAGGAAGCAATGGCCCAGGTAATGGAGCACTTACAGCATTAGAACCCATCAGTACAGAGGAAAAGACCTGGGACATTCCAGACAGAGACTTTTTAATAAATGGTCTTAAACATGCTTGAAGAGCTAAAGGAAAAACATGGACAGAGAACTAAAGGAAATCATTTACTACTTAATTCTCCCTCATTGACTTTCTCCATCCATTTTCTACCAAATCCTGTTAAAGATATTTATTCATTCCTTATGGAGTCCTTTAAGATTAAGAGTCTACCACAAGTCAATGCTAGTTAAGGATCAGCCCTTTTGAGAACTGCTCCTTCTTTTGTGAGTGCCTGTCTATGATTTTGCAGGCCTGTTAAGTATCTTCCTAATTTCTAACCCAAATAAGCTTTTTCTAAGACCCCAATTCAAATCGATGTGGCTCTGTGACCTATCAGCCAATTAATTCACCTATTAGTCTTTTGAGATACCCAAGTAGGTCTTGCTAATCTCCAAAGCCCAGCACTGTGTTTTATACCAAAGTAGAAAATAGATCAATATTTGTCCAATGACTCAAATACTGGTGGCAACATATTAATTATGAAATCAATTGTGTTCAAAATAATCTTCATAAACCAAGAACAATGAATTCCCTACATAGTTTCTGTTTATCATCTCACAGTTAAAGATAAATGAAAAGGTCAATATAGTGGAGTCAAGAAGCTTCAGGGATCCATTCCCCCCACAGAAGCTTTGACCCACCAGTAACGGCTGGAAGAAACATCTTTCTCAAAGCCCCAGAAAACAGTTACAGGACTGCAGTACCCGGGCAAGTGCTGAATCAAGAAAAAGGCTACGTAAAAGCAGTAGGATCTCAGGGCACCCTGGCTGGCCCCTCCCCGCCTCACCTGCTTGGCATGGAGCAGGCTTGCACTCCCAGTGCGGCTCCCTGGTCCCAGTTCTGGAGGAAGATGAGTAACACTCATACACAAACCAGAAGAATCTAAGTCTAACCTGTCTGTCTTGTGGGGGTACTGAGGGATTCACCATCCCAGAAATTGTCCTGCATGTAGAAGGAGGCTCACAGAGCTCTCCTACAGAACACCATACGAGGACAGTCAGGTGGTTGCCTGGGGAAGGGGACTGCTGGATCTCGGACATACAGTGAATGCTTAGAATCGAGAGGAAAACAATTCCTAGGGAAGAGGGGTCATTACTAGCTGCACAAGGGGGGAATTACCAGGGCAACATCCACAGAAAGGATCAGAGATTGGCCTACAGCTATTCTCTAAACTCTTTGTATGAATAAGCTCTGAAGGAGAGCACTCCCACAATCAATTTGCAAAGACTGGAAAAGATGTTTCCTCCCCCACCCCTCTTTTTTTTTGTTAGTACCTAGAATTCAAGGAAAGCTGTGTCAAAACATTAGCTGGATACAAACTTAAGAACAGATGCTTGGAGTCCAAATCTCAGAGATAAAACTGTAAAACATCAAAATGTCAAGGTTGCAACAAAACATTACAAAACAAAAAAGAAATAGGAAGCAATGGCCCAGGTAATGGAGAAGCTTACAGCATTAGAACCCATCAATAAGGAGGACCAGACCTGGAACATTCCATACAAAGACTTTTTAATAAATGGTCTCAAACATGCTTGAAAAGCTAAAGGAAAAACATGGACAGAGAACTAAAGGAAATCAGGAAAACAATAGATGAACACAAAAAGAATAACAACACAGAGATGGAAATTATGAAAAGGAATCAAACAGAGCTGAAGACCACACTAACAGAAATTAAAAATTCTCTAGAAGGGTTCAACAGAAGATTGGAGCTGGCAGAAGAAAGAATCAGTGAACTTGAAGATAAGGCAACTGAAATCATCAATCTGAGGAGGAGAAATAGGAGAGAATGAATAAAAATGAACAAAGCCGGAAGAACCTGTGGGACACCATCAGTAATATCAATTATACGCATTGTGGGAATCCCAGAAGGAGAAGAAAGAGAAAGGAGCAGAGAGAATATTCAAAAATAATGGCTGACAATTCCCCAAATTTAATGATAGACACGAATATATACATTCAAGATGCTCAGCAAACTCCAAACAGGATAAACCCAAACAGATCCACACCTTGCTATGTTATAATCAAACTGCCAAATGGCAAAGATAAAGAGAGAATTCTGAAAACTGCAAGAGAGAAGTAACGTGTCACATACAAGGGAGTCTCAATAAGACTAAGTGCCAATTTCTCATCAGAATCCATGGAGGCAAGAAGGCAGTGGGATGGCATATTTAAAGTGTTGAAAGTAAAAAATTGTCAACCAAACATTTCCATCCAGCAAAACTGTCTTTCAAAAATGAGGGAGGATAATGTCAACACCCCTTTTCAATATGAACAAGCTGGGGGGGGGTCACTGCCAAGACACCCCTGAAGATCGAGGAAGAGATTAAACAAGAGGAAGGGGTAGCAACAGACAAGAGAGGATTTAACAGAGGACTATGAATACTGAATCTTTATATGAATTTTTTTTAGATGCCAGGGTATCAGAATAGTTAGAAGGAAATAACTGAAATGGTGGAACTGTAACCCATAACATTCTTTGAAATTTGAAATATTCTAACTACATGTAAAAAACTACTTTGAAAATTATCATTGTTATGAATATTACAATAAAAATGTATTTTTCAAAATGAGGTAAGGATTAAGACATTTCCAGATATACAAAAGCTGAGGGACCTCACCACCACTAGTCTGGCTCTACAAGAGATGCTAAAGAGAGTTCTGCAGGTTGAAAGGAAAGGACACTAGACAGTAGACTGAAGCCACATGAAGAAATAAAGATCTCTGGTAAAGATAACGACATGGGTAAACATAAATGCCAGTACTAAAGTATTTTTGGTTTGTTACTCTGCTTTTCACCTCCTTCAGGATCTAAGAGGCAAATGCACAAATGCAATGATAAAGCAGTGGTTTTAGACTCATAACGTATAAACATTTAATTTGTGGCAAGAACCACATAAAGGTGGGGGTACAGAGGGGTATAGAAACATAGTGTGTGTATATCGTTGAAGTTAAGTTAGTATCAAAGCAAACAAGACCGTTATAGATTTAGGATGTTAAATTAAAGCCCTATGGTAATCACAAAAAAATTATGAAAGAATATGCAAATACATAGAGACAAAACATTTACTAGGAGTGAGGGACAGAGTCAATGGAGAGTTAACACAAAATGAGTGTAGGGTTTCTGTTTGGGATGAAGGGAATGCATGGTGGTGAGGGGACTGCAACACTGTGACTATGATAAATCCCAGTGAATGCTATGTTTGGGAGGGTTGGGATGGGAAGATTTATGTTGTGTTATATGTTTTCATAAATAAAAAAAAAGAAAGAGAAACTAAAGAGATAATGACATGATACTGAAGGGGATCTAAGAATGGAGGAGAAAAGGCTAAAGAGCACATTACTGGGACATAAGAAAAATTACAATATAGAATATAAGCTTTTTATCAATGATAAATTCTTGAACTTGGTAACTGCTCTTAAAGTGATTTACTTGAGTGAATATCCTTGTTGGCAGGAAATGTACACGGATGTGTTATGTGTTCAAGGAGTATAATGTGTGCAACCTGCTCTCAAATGTTCAGGAAGGAGGGAGGGAGGGAATGAAGAAGGAAAGGAAGAAATAAAAGAAATGGCAAATATGGGGAAATATTAAATGGGTGTCTGGAGTCATGGGTGCATGCTGAAGTCCTCTGCGTGGGGTTTGTACTATTTTTGCAACTGTCCTGTAAGTTTGAACTTTTTTTTAAGTTGAAAAATAAATAATAAATGCAACCTTGAGAGAAAACCATGACATCAGTCAAATGTGCCTTCCTCACTCCCAACCTCCTCTTTGCACTTTTTCCTACTTTGGAGTTGATTCCTCCCTGCCTCTCAAAGCATCCACTGCTGCCCACTTCCCAGCCCTGCCTTCTCTTCCTTGCACTCCATCCGAACCGACAGACAGGCCCTGCCCTTAATCATGTAGGCTTGGCTTTCCCATTTCTTGCTCCTACCACTCTGAGAAGAGACAATGAGGCATGGGTCTTTTGTGGCTCTAAACACCCATCCAGGGAGCTGAAAATAGAGAGGCAGTGGCCTCTTCTCCTCAGTCACCTTACATCAAACGGGCTAACTCCCTAGAAATGCATTTCCTCCTTGTCTTACCTAAGTCAAGAGCAAGGCCCTTCATCCCCTAAATCAAACCCTTTCTCTGCTTCTTGTCCAAGATCTTCAGATGAATATACACCATAGCATTTAGTAACTTGGCATTTAACATCAAATTGAGTTAGTGATTAATAGTCACTTGGTATCTTAAATTTCCTTTTCTTTAGTCCTTGAATGACCACACGCCTATAGTATTTCTACTTCTGGATATTGATGTTTTAACAAAGTGTGTCACACTTTCTTTTTGTTATCATACTTGCATGCAGACTGTTGCTGCACTTAGAAAGTATTGTTTAATTCAAACATAAATCCAACCAAGAGTGTTGAGTTGGGCAACCTAAGAATGCCAAGGGGTTATCTCAGGAAACTGGCAAGTCATAAATGGGTAACCATAATTGATGCTTGCTATCAAAAATGGTAAGCCCACTAACAGAATGCAGTCCTCTAGGTAAATAAACCTAAAAGCTGAGTGTTTATAAAAACTAATCCACGAGTAATGAAAATGTTCAAAAACTGATTGTGGTAATGAATGCACAACTATATGATGATTCTGTGAACAACTGTACACTTTGGATGATTGTATGGTATGTGAATGCATCTCAATAAAATTGCATAAAAATTAATCCACGCTTTACTCTGACTTTACCTCAGTAACTTCCTCTGCCCTCTGAATTTCTTAAGGAAAGTCAAAATAAAGGAAATTAATATTCTTTCTTTGTGGTTCATTATTATTAATGCAATCACTTCTGTCTGAAAGTGAGAAACTGTTTATAAAACTACTTTATTTCTCATATCTATCTGAAGAGTTACTTCAAAGAACTAACAGCAACAAAAAAAAGGAAAGAGATTTCTACCCAGCAGAGAAAAGACAGAAAACCAGAGGTGTCATGTCATAATATCCGGGCTTAAAGATTTCCTCTCGGAAATCATCCAAAAGTAATTAAGGAGCACATCAAAAAATATATTCAAACTCCATCCTTGAGGAAACTAACAGACATCCATACCCAAATCACAAACATGAGGAAGTTGCCAAATTGCCGTAAATGTCAAAAAGAAGAAAATGAAATGCTCCACAAAGTCGCCCCATGGCTGCAGATCTCAGATAAAACTAGCAGAGCCACATTTTCCAAAAAGTAGAACATCTTTAACAACAAAACCAGCAATAGTATTCTTGAAACAATAGGAACATATGTGCAGGTTTGCAGAAAGAGCTCCTCTGGACACAGTGACATGAAATCCCAAGAAGCATAAAAGGTGGTGTTGAATGAGGAAACACAGAGTCAAGCCACATTTTAGGAAGCATCTCAGGCTGAGGCAAGGTGAGAAGACACACCAGAGCCCTACCATCCTCAGCAGGCGAGGTAAAAGCAAAGGTTAAAAGAAGCCCATATGAACATAACGTCAGGTTATAAAAATTCCAGAAAGCCTGGGGATGACCCCATCCCCTGACCCCTACTAGCCTCCTGCAAATAACTAGCTCATGAAGAAATTGTCTAATAACACAAAAAAGAACCTTTACAAAGATGCTACAAGAAGAAGGAGGGAGAAATAAAGAAAATAAATGACAGATGAAGAACACCCACCAAAGAAATGTTACTTGCAACAGATTAAAATTTGGCCCAAACATATTGTCATAAATTAACACAATGTAATGAAATGATTGATTCTATAAACAAAAACACAAGATGATTTACAAGTGTTCAGGGAAGCTATGGAAAAACATCAGAAGGAAATAAAGCATTAGGGCAGACTTCGGGGGCAAATAGAAACACTGAATATCATCACCACCAAAATGCAGACCAATTTGGTAAGCAGGGAAAAGAAAATACTTATTGATGAAACCATGAGGGTCTTGAGGGGAAGGACTGAGAAAAAGCAAGCAGAAGAGTTAAGAGAGAAAAGAATAATAACTACAGAAGACAAACAGAGGAGGTCCAACATACCCACAATCGATATCCCTAAAGAAAATAAAATTTAAATAATGGACCAAGGGGAAAAAGTTAAAGGCATATTCAGGAAAACATTCCAGAATTCCACGATTCTCCAGAATAAATGAACATATATTGCAGGAATAACTAAAATAAAACTATCAACACCAAGACATTTTCTATGTCAACACTCATCTTGAAAGAGAAAAAAAAAAAATTAAGAAAGAACCATTTGGGAACCTAGGCAAAAAGTTCAAGTAAAATATGACAGGGCAGAATATCAGACTTGTTCATAGCCACATCCAATAATTCTTGAATGAAAAAAATGTCTGCAAAGAAATAAAATTGGAATCAAAACTTTAAACTCAGCCAAATTTTCATTCAAATATACTAGCCAAATACTTTTAATAGGAAGAACTCAGAAAACTGTTACCCTGAGCTTTTTTTGAGGAAATTAATAAAGGATAAACTTCAGCAAAACAAGAGGTAAGTGGCAAAACAATGAAAATTACTGTAAGCTTTAAATCCATTTCTACTGTAAGAGCAAGCCTAAAGTAATTATAATGGCTGAAAAATATTACAAACCCTGACAACATAGAAATAATGTAACTTTTAAAATTGCAGGGAAAGCAGTAGAGGTGGTGAAAGGCACTTTAGTTAACTGATTACCTCATCTTTCAAAACTGATAATAAAAAGATGTACAGTTAATATGTACAGTCACTTTGGAGGACGGTATGGCAGTTTTTTAAAAATTTAAACATAAATTTAGCACACAGCCCAGGAAATCCTTCACCGAGTGACCCGGCAATTCCACTCCTAGGGATCTAAATGAAAACACATGTCCACATCCAGACCTGTACACAGATGAGACATTCACAGCCAAAAATGGCCAAAAGGGGGAATAATCCAAATGTTCATTAACCAGTGAATGAATAAAAAAGAAACGGTGTATCAGTACAAATGGAATATTAATCAGTAATAAAAAAGGAATGAAATGCTGATGTAGTCTACAACATGAATGAAGCTCAGAAACATTTTGCTAAATGACATAAACCAAATGCAAAACACTACATATTCTATGACTGCATTTACCTGAAATATCCAGAAAAAGCGTATCTACAGAGAAAGCAAGTGATTGCTTGGAGCCGAGAGTGGGAGCAAGAACTGATCGCAAAGGGCACGAGTAGCTGAGATCTTCATGGGGTGACAAAAATGTTCCAAAACTGGATTGTGGTGATGGTCACACAACTTGGTAAACTTCCTAAAAATCTTTGAATTGTACATTTAAAATACGGATAAATTATGATCTGCAAATTATACTTCAATAAACCTGCCAAAAATATGTGTGCCTCTGTGTGTGTGTGTGAGTGTGTGTGTGTGTGTGTGTGTGTGTGTGTGTGAAAGCATGTCCAGACCCCAATTGTGAATATCCTCGTAAACACAAAGAACATCTCTGGAAGGATTCGGAAGGAATTGGTATGAGTGCTGCCTCTGGAGAGATAACCAGCCTGCTTGAAGGATAGAAGTGAGGGAGACTTGAGATTTGCTTTTTATTGTATGCTTTTTCAGACCTTTTTAATTTTGCATCCTATTCATATATTACCAATTAAGAAATAATTAAACAATTGTTAAAATTTCATCTACCTAAAGTGCATAAGCACCTACTGCCAGAAGTACATTCCAGCCCCATTCAGAGCATGAAATCTACATGAAATCTAAAGAGAGAATGCAGGTAAAGAAGGGTGACAATTATCACTCCAGACAGACTGAAGAAGAGGACCCCTTTTAGCAAAAAAAAAAAAAAGGTTTGGCAGTTTTACATACAAGCTACTGAAAAATTTCAGGTTCGGATAAATTCATAGAAAATTTTGTTCATGGGAGAAGCCCAAGAGGTAGAGCTACAGGCAGCTAGTGTGCTGGGTTCCGGGGCCTCCACTTCTGAGGACCACATGTTGAGAACAAAGGGAAAAGCATTTGCCATTTGGGGGGAACAAAAATCAATCATGTCAGAGACACAGGAGAGCAGAGTACAAGAAGCAGATGAAATCCGTTCACACAGCTCTGCCCTCAGAAGCCAGAAAGGGCGCCTGTGACAAAACCACCTCCGGCTTCTGACCCCTGGGGAGCCACAGGCCAGGAGCTGGCTCCAGGAGAAGGGCAGGGAGGAGATAAACCAGAAAAGGCAGCCTGGCCGGGCTGCTCCTCGAGAGCACACCCAGCTCAGCTTGGCCTTTCACAGGGACATAGATAAGGGAGTTGAGACAGTTCAACAACAGTTATCTCTGCGGATAGACGTGCTTATTTCAAAAAAGTATGTGAGCAAAAGAAACAACTGCAGATCAACCGTTTTACATGGACCAGACACTTCAAACAGGCGAGGAATTGTTCAGCCTATTTGATCATTTGGGAAAAGGAGCCTAAGATAGTAACTGTCTGCAAGGAGGTTGTCCCCATTTTACCACCAAAGTAAGGAAATGAGAGACTGCAGAAACTAAAAAAAGATTTATTTCTTCACTGTCTTTTCATCCAACTGGAAACAAATCAAAAAGGCTATCTTAAATACCCCAACTAATCTCTTCAAAATATTTTAAAAAGAAAATTTCTCTTCTTTCTGAGTTTTCTCATTTTACATAGGTTATTCTGAAAGTCCAGTTTTAAGTGTGTCCCTTTTCTACTCAAAAATTTGAGCCTAGTCAATACCGAGTTACATGTAAAACGTCTCAGCCTGGCATTTGAATGGTCTCCCATGATTCTTCTCCTCATAACTAAACCATTTTCTAATCCAGCTGGACTCTCTAATCCAGCTGCTCGGCACACCCTATAATTTCCTAGCACTCTGCTTTTTGCAGTTGTTTCTTCTTCCTAAAATACTTCCTTCTCTACACAATTGCAGTGTCACCTCTCCTCCAGAAAAAGCCTTTCCTGATCTACTTCATCAGGAAAAAACCTCTCTTTATTCTTCTCTGGGTTTTGCTTGTATACAGCTTATAGTCCCACGTGCTTTCTCGGCCATTGTCCTCTTGCCCTGCACTTCCCACTAGACACTGGTCCCCAGAGCCAGGAAGCGGGAGTGTGACGTCACTCCCCTCGACTCCGACAGGCCTTAGTGCAAGAGATGGCTCCAACTCAGTGTTCCTGGACTTGTCCTAACCTAGAAAGCAGAGGTGGGGGGGGGCGGGGCAGGATGACCCGACCATCTACTGAGATGGTTCTCAAAGTGTGGACCCCAAATCAGTAGCAGCATCACCTGGGAACCTGTTAGAGCTGTAAACTCTTACACCCAACCCAGATCTACTGAATCAGAAACACTGGGGGATGAGGCCCAGAAACGTGGGTTTTAACAAGCCCTCCAGGTGTTTCTCCAGCAGCCTTTTTGAAAATCACAGCTCTGCTTCATGGGGTCCCAGTGAGAATTAGCCACGATAATGAAACAGAACTACTGACACAAATTGAGTGCTTTCTTTGCTAGATGACTTTACCACAAAAAAATAAAACTGCCATATTTCACTCATGTACCAAATGTAGTGAGTGCCTAAATTTTTCAATAGCTCTTAACAAAACAAAAAAAAATTGGCATTCCTTTTTCAATCAATTTTAATTTATATTCCAACCTTGTTTTAAAAACGATTTAAGACAACACATTCATTTGCAATTTCTACTAACTGATTTAGTAGAGCCTATTTCTTCCATTAAATAGCTATGCAAGACAAAAACATGTAGAATGGAAACATGTAGAATGGAAACATGTAGAATGCAGGTGGAAGAACAAGGCATTCAGAAGAGAGTAGCAAAATCAGGACACAGAAAAAAATCTCCAGGAATTCACTGTTCATTGATGTTCATTTCTTGATGATTCTGAGACTACAAAATTAAACTTCAGCCCACCCCTGTTCTACCTCTAAGCAAATGGCCAGGGTAAATAAAACATACGGAGAAAGGTGGGACTACTCCAGCAAACCAGCTTCCAGCCATTCTCCATTCCCACACTAACAGCTTCTCTGCAAACAGAGGCTCATCTTTCTTAGGCGGCAGCCAGGCTCACTCTGCTTACCACACATCATTCTCATTCACTGATGAAAGTCCTCTCTCTCTCTCTCTCTAATCAACTGGTCAGCCTCTCCAAATATTGGTGGAAAGCACCTAACCCTTGCCTGGCCCCATAATGAGGGTACAGTTTACCATCTGATTTGCTTACTCAACATCTTTGAAATAACATAATGTTTAAAGTATACTATCATTCATGTGTCACTGTAATTGGGATCATCACCATTAACAAACATTTACAGGCAATACACTTAGCACTGCATGGGACACAAAGTAGCAATATAGCACCATATGGTTTTGTCTTTATGGGATGTATAATCTTTCAGGCAAGAGAGAACAGGTACCCTTGAGATAATTGTTCAAGGTAACATATTTACTTCTTACAACAGATATTACATGAATTTTAAAAGCTGCAGAAATGGAGAGCACGCCTCAGTGAGGAAGTGGAATTTCAGCTGGCCCCTGAAAAAGGGCTTACAGTTTTTAAACAGCAGTGATGGGTATTTACAAATATTGTCAAGAATTAAACATCTTCCAAATCCCACCTAGAATAAGTGACTTGATGCTTCCTGCTACTTGCAGGGTTTACCATTTACTATTTTCGTGGGAGTATCACAGAACCATCATAGATATGTCAATTTGGATGAGTGTGGAATGGCTGTTACCTACCCCTTAGTGGACGTTGTCTGCCGTTGTGGTGGGGAGAGCAATATTACTTCCGTGTACCTCCCACCCAGCCTGGAAGGGATCCACGGCCTCCTCCCTCCTCCCAACACATATGTCTGTCCACATTGCTAAATTTGCATATGTATATTTTTACCACATTATGTAAATTCTCAATCAGCCTGTCTTGTTTAGACTAAGTCATCATGTCTGACATTCTTGTAACAACTGTAAGATCTGTAAGATTCCTATAAGAAATACTGCTTAAAACAAACAAACAAACAAAAAAAACAGGTGGAATGGTGGATAAGGCACACATTTTCCCCAGAGTTCATTCTTTCACTCAAGAAGTACTTACTAAGTGTCCACGATATGCCAGTGACTGTGCCAATGGTGGAGACAGATTAGTAAAGATGTGAGAAAATAGTGAAAGAGAAAATGAGAAAGGTAGGTGAACTGGACAGATTTTGGTATGCTTAAAACAGCAGGCCATGCAGTAGGAACGTCATCTGATGGGTCATAATGGTTTTAAGAAGAAATATGACAGTGTTTGTTGGCTGGATTAGAAGGCAGGTTATACTGATAGGTAGAGGTCAGTTAAGAAATATCTGTAATTCTCCTTGCAAGAAATGATGATGGTGACTTTGGGAATAGAGGAGCAGATATTGAAAACACTGCCATTAAGAAGCTCCTGAAACTGATGACAAGTTAGATATGAGGTGAAAAGAAGGAGATATGGGCATGTCCAAACTTAGCAGCAAGTCAGGCAGAACAAGGAAGTCCTGAGAGGTCCAAATTTGTGGCCGGTTGAAGGTAACTGCAGGGCATTGAGGTGGATGTCCAGCAATAAGCTACAGATCACTGTCTCCATTTCTTTCCACATTCACCATTTTTCAGCCCCAATTACCACCTCTGACATGCTAAGTTTGCCTCTGGCAAGCTGAGGCTCAGGAAAGGGACTTTACACTGCACATGAGGCAGAGGTGACACTGTGACACTGGATGAGCTCTCAGAGGGAGTCTGTAAAGTAAGAACCAAGACTGAAACCAATATTTACAGGGTGGGAAGAGGAAGGCAACTCAGTGAAGGAATCCCAGATTCTCAGAATTGGAAGGAATGTGAAGGGGACTCTAGGATAACTCTCTCCCTCAACCCTGCTGGATGAATCCCATGTTAATAAAAGAATGAGCCTGAAAAACCATTATAAAGTCACAGCAGGAAGCGAGGGGGAAAAGAGCATCACGAACCAGGAGTTGAACCACACTACCAAATGCCGCCAGGGCATCAAGAAGAAGGGGGAGGAGGCGGGGCAAGATGGCAGACTGGTGAGCTGTATGTTTTAGTTACTCCTCCAGGAAAGTAGGTAGAAAGCCAGGAACTGCGTGGACTGGACACCACAGAGCAATCTGACTTTGGGCATACTTCATACAACACCCATGAAAACGTGGAACTGCTAAGATCAGCGAAATCTGTAAGTTTTTGCAGCCAGGGGACCCGCGCCCCTCCCTGCCAGGCTCAGTCCCGGGGCAGGAGGGGCTGTCAGCTCCGGGAAGGAGAAGGGAGAACTGCAGTGGCTGCCCTTATCGGAAACTCATTCTACTGATTCAAACTCCAACCATAGATAGACTGAGACCAGACACCAGAGAATCTGAGAGCAGCCAGCCCAGCAGAGAGGAGACAAGCATAGAAAAAAAACAACACGAAAAACTCCAAAATAAAAGCGGAGGATTTTTGGAGTTCTGGTGAACATAGAAAGGGGAAGGGCCCTGAGGCGCATATGCAAATCCCGAAGAAAAGCTGATCTCTCTGCCCTGTGGACCTTTCCTTAATGGCCCTGGTTGCTTTGTCTCTTAGCATTTCAATAACCCATTAGATCTCTGAGGAGGGCCCGGTTTTTTTGTTTGTTTGTTTTTTGTTTTTTTTTTTTTTTTAATCCTTTTTTCTTTTTCTAAAACAATTACTCTAAGAAGCCCAATACAGAAAGCTTCAAAGACTTGCTATTTGGGCAGGTCAAGTCAAGAGCAGAACTAGGAGAGCTCTGAGACAAAACGCAATAATCCAGTGGCTGAAAAAATTCACTAAACACCACAACTTCCCAAGAAAAGGGGGGTGTCCGCTCACAGCCATCATCCTGGTGGACAGGAAACACTCCTGCCCATCGCCAGCCCCATAGCCCAGAACTGCCCCAGACAACCCAGTGTGACGGAAGTGCTTCAAATAACAGGCACACACCACAAAACTGGGCATGGACATTAGCCTTCCCTGCAACCTCAGCTGATTGTCCCAGAGTTGGGAAGGTAGAGCAGTGTGAATTAACAAAGCCCCATTCAGCCATCATTTCAGCAGACTGGGAGCCTCCCTACACAGCCCAGCAGCCCAGAACTGCCCTGGGGGGACGGCATTCACCTGTGACATAGCACAGCCATCCCTCAACAGAGGACCCGGGGTGCAGGGCCTGGAAGAGGGGCCCACTTGCAAGTCTCAGGAGCCATACGCCAATACCAAGGACTTGTGGGTCAGTGGCAGAGACAAACTGTGGCAGGACTGAACTGAAGGATTAGACTATTGCAGCAGCTTTAAAACTCTAGGATCACCAGGGAGATTTGATTGTTAGAGCAACCCCCCCCCCTCCCTGACTGCCCAGAAACACGCCCCATACACAGGGCAGGCAACACCAACTACACACGCAACCTTGGTACACCAATTGGACCCCACAAGACTCACTCCCCCACTCACCAAAAAGGCTAAGCAGGGGAGAACTGGCTTGTGGAGAACAGGTGGTTCGTGGACGCCACCTGCTGGTTAGTTAGAGAAAGTGTACTCCACGAAGCTGTAGATCTGATAAATTAGAGATAAGAACTTCAATTGGTCTACAAATCCTAAAAGAACCCTATCAAGTTCAGCAAATGCCACGAGGCCAAAAACAACAGAAAATTATAAAGCATATGAAAAAACCAGACGATATGGATAACCCAAGCCCAAGCACCAAAATCAAAAGACCAGAAGAGACACAGCACCTAGAGCAGCTACACAAAGAACTAAAGATGAACAATGAGACCATAGTACGGGAGATAAAGGAAATCAAGAAGACCCTAGAAGAGCATAAAGAAGACATTGCAAGACTAAATAAAAAAATGGATGATCTTATGGAAATTAAAGAAACTGTTGACCAAATTAAAATGTAAATGGATTAAACTCCCCAATTAAAAGATATAGATTCGCAGAATGGATCAAAAAAAATGAACCATCAATATGTTGCATACAAGAGACTCATCTTAGACACAGGGACACAAAGAAACTGAAAGTGAAAGGATGGAAAAAAATATTTCATGCAAGCTACAGCCAAAAGAAAGCAGGTGTAGCAATATTAATCTCAGATAAAATAGACTTCAAATGCAGGGATGTTTTGAGAGACAAAGAAGGCCACTATGTACTAATAAAAGGGGCAATTCAGCAAGAAGAAATAACAATCGTAAATGTCTATGCACCCAACCAAGGTGCCACAAAATACATGAGAGAAACACTGGCAAAACTAAAGGAAGCAATTGATGTTTCCACAATAATTGTGGGAGACTTCAACACATCACTCTCTCCTATAGATAGATCAACCAGACAGAAGACCAATAAGGAAATTGAAAACCTAAACAATCTGATAAATGAATTAGATTTAACAGACATCTACAGGACATTACATCCCAAATCACCAGGATACACATACTTTTCTAGTGCTCATGGAACTTTCTCCAGAATAGATCATATGCTGGGACATAAAACAAGCCTCAATAAATTTAAAAAGATTGAAATTATTCAAAGCACATTCTCTGACCACAATGGAATACAATTAGAAGTCAATAACCATCAGAGACTTAGAAAATTCACAAATACCTGGAGGTTAAACAACACACTCCTAAACAATCAATGGGTTAAAGAAGAAATAGCAAGAGGAATTGATAAATATATAGAGACGAATGAAAATGAGAACACAACATACCAAAACCTATGGGATGCAGCAAAAGCAGTGCTAAGGGGGAAATTTATAGCACTAAACGCATATATTAAAAAGGAAGAAAGAGCCAAAATCAAAGAACTAATGGATCAACTGAAGAAGCTAGAAAATGAACAGCAAACCAATCCTAAACCAAGTACAAGAAAAGAAATAACAAGGATTAAAGCAGAAATAAATGACATAGAGAACAAAAAAACAATAGAGAGGATAAATATCACCAAAAGTTGGTTCTTTGAGAAGATCAACAAGATTGACAAGCCCCTAGCTAGACTGACAAAATCAAAAAGAGAGAAGACACATATAAACAAAATAATGAATGAAAAAGGTGACATAACTGCAGATCCTGAAGAAATTAAAAAAATTATAAGACGATACTATGAACAACTGTATGGCAACAAACTGGATAATGTAGAGGAAATGGACAATTTCCTGGAAACATATGAACAACCTAGACTGACCAGAGAAGAGATAGAAGACCTCAACCAACCCATCACAAGCAAAGAGATCCAATCAGTCATCAAAAATCTTCCCACAAATAAATGCCCAGGGCCAGATGGCTTCACAGGGGAATTCTACCAAACTTTCCAGAAAGAACTGACACCAATCTTACTCAAACTCTTTCAAAACACTGAAGAAAATGGAACACTACCTAACTCATTTTATGAAGCTAACATCAATCTAATACCAAAACCAGGCAAAGATGTTACAAAAAAGGAAAACTACCGGCCAATCTCCCTAATGAATATAGATGCAAAAATCCTCAACAAAATACTTGCAAATCGAATCCAAAGACACATTAAAAAAATCATACACCATGACCAAGTGGGGTTTATTCCAGGCATGCAAGGATGGTTCAACATAAGAAAATCAATCAATGTATTACAACACAATAACAAGTCACAAGGGAAAAATCAATTGATCATCTCAATAGATGCTGAAAAAGCATTTGACAAAATCCAACATCCCTTTTTGATAAAAACACTTCAAAAGGTAGGAATTGAAGGAAACTTCCTCAACATGATAAAGAGCATATATGAAAAACCCACAGCCAGCATAGTACTCGATGGAGAGAGACTGAAAGCCTTCCCTCTAAGATCAGGAACAAGACAAGGATGCCCGCTATCACCACTGTTATTCAACATTGTGCTGGAAGTGCTAGCCAGGGCAATCCGGCAAGACAAAGAAATAAAAGGCATCCAAATTGGAAAAGAAGAAGTAAAACTGTCATTCTTTGCAGATGATATGATCTTATATCTAGAAAACCCTGAGAAATCGACGATACAGCTACTAGAGCTAATAAACAAATTTAGCAAAGTAGCGGGATACAAGGTTAATGCACATAAGTCAGTAATGTTTCTATATGCTAGAAATGAACAAACTGAAGAGACACTCAAGAAAAAGATACCATTTGTAATAGCAACTAAAAAAATCAAGTAACTAGGAATAAACTTAACCAAAGATGTAAAAGACCTATACAAAGAAAACTACATAACTCTACTAAAATAAATAGAAGGGGACCTTAAAAGATGGAAAAATATTCCATGTTCATGGATAGGAAGACTAAATGTCATTAAGATGTCAATTCTACCCAAACTCATCTACAGATTCAATGCAATCCCAATCAAAATTCCAACAACCTACTTTGCAGACTTGGAAAAGCTAGTTATCAAATTTATTTGGAAAGGGAAGATGCCTCGAATTGCTAAAGACACTCTAAAAAAGAAAAACGAAGTGGGAGGACTTACACTCCCTGACTTTGAAGCTTATTATAAAGCCACAGTTACCAAAAACAGCATGGTACTGGCACAAAGATAGACATATAGATCAATGGAATCGAATTGAGAATTCGGAGACAGACCCTCAGATCTATGGCCGACTGATCTTTGATAAGGCCCCCAAAGTCACTGAACTGAGTCATAATGGTCTTTTCAACAAATGGGGCTGGGAGAGTTGGATATCCATATCCAAAAGAATGAAAGAGGACCCCTACCTCACCCCCTACACAAAAATTAACTCAAAATGGACCAAAGATCTCAATATAAAAGAAAGTACCATAAAACTCCTAGAAGATAATGTAGGAAAACATCTTCAAGACCTTGTATTAGGCGGCCACTTCCTAGACTTACACCCAAAGCACAAGCAACAAAAGAGAAAATAGATAAATGGGAACGCCTCAAGCTTAGAAGTTTCTGCACCTCAAAGGAATTTCTCAAAAAGGTAAAGAGGCAGCCAACTCAATGGGAAAAAATTTTTGGAAACCATGTATCTGACAAAAGACTGATATCTTGCATATATAAAGAAATCCTACAACTCAATGACAATAGTACAGTCGGCCCAATTATAAAATGGGCAAAAGATATGAAAAGACAGTTCTCTGAAGAGGAAATACAAATGGCCAAGAAACACATGAAAAAATGTTCAGCTTCACTAGCTATTAGAGAGATGCAAATTAAGACCACAATGAGATACCATCTAACACCGGTTAGAATGGCTGCCATTAAACAAACAGGAAACTACAAATGCTGGAGGGGATGTGGAGAAATTGGAACTCTTATTCACTGTTGGTGGGACTGTATAATGGTTCAGCCACTCTGGAAGTCAGTCTGGAAGTTCCTTAGAAAACTAGATATAGAGTTACCATTCGACCCAGCGATTGCACTTCTCGGTATATACCCGGAAGATTGGAAAGCAGTGACACGAACAGATATCTGCACGCCAATGTTCATAGCAGCATTATTCACAATTGCCAAAAGATGGAAACAACCCAAATGTCCTTCAACAGATGAGTGGATAAATAAAATGTGGTATATACACACGATGGAATACTACGCGGCAGTAAGAAGGAACGATCTCATCAAACATATGACAACATGGATGAACCTTGAAGACATAATGCTAAGCGAAATAAGCCAGGCACAAAAAGAGAAATATTATATGCTACCACTAATGTGAACTTTGAAAAATATAAAACAAATGGCTTATAATGTAGAATGTAGGGGAACTAGCAATAGAGAGCAATTAAGGAAGGGGGAACAATAATCCAAGAAGAACAGATAAGCTATTTAACGTTCTGGGGATGCCCAGGAATGACTATGGTCTGTTAATTTCTGATGGATATAGTAGGAGCAAGTTCACAGAAATGTTGCTATATTAGGTACCTTTCTTGGGGTAAAGTAGGAACATGTTGGAAGTTAAGCAGTTATCTTAGGTTAGTTGTCTTTTTCTTACTCCCTTGTTATGGTCTCTTTAAAATGTTCTTTTATTGTATGTTTGTTTTCTTTTTAACTTTTTTTTCATACAGTTGATTTAAAAAAGAAGGGAAAGTTAAAAAAAAAAAACAAGGAAAAAAAAAAGATGCAGTGCCCCCTTGAGGAGCCTGTGGAGAATGCAGGGGTATTCGCCTACCCCACCTCCATGGTTGCTAACATGACCACAGACATAGGGGACTGGTGGTTTGATGGGTTGAGCCCTCTACCACAGGTTTTACCCTTGGGAAGATGGTTGCTGCAAAGGAGAGGCTAGGCCTCCCTATGGTTGTGCCTAAGAGCCTCCTCCCGAATGCCTCTTTGTTGCTCAGATGTGGCCCTGTCTCTCTAGCTAAGCCAACTTGAAAGGTGAATTCACTGCCCTCCCCCCTACGTGGGATCAGACACCCAGGGGAGTGAATCTCCCTGGCAACGTGGAATATGACTCCCGGGGAGGAATGTAGACCCGGCATCGTGGGATGGAGAACATCTTCTTGACCAAAAGGGGGATGTGAAAGGAAATGAAATAAGCTTCAGTGGCAGAGAGATTCCAAAACGAGCCGAGAGATCACTCTGGTGGGCACTCTTACGCACACTTTAGACAACCCTTTTTAGGTTCTAAAGAATTGGGGTAGCTGGTGGTGGATACCTGAAACTATCAAACTACAACCCAGAACCCATGAATCTCGAAGACAGTTGTATAAAAATGTAGCTTATGAGGGGTGACAATGGGATTGGGAAAGCCATAAGGACCACACTCCACTTTGTCTAGTTTATGGATGGATGAGTAGAAAAATAGGGGAAGGAAACAAACAGACAAAGGTACCCAGTGTTCTTTTTTACTTCAATTGCTCTTTTTCACTCTAATTATTATTCTTGTTATTCTTATGTGTGTGCTAATGAAGGTGTCAGGGATTGATTTGGGTGATGAATGTACAACTATGTAATGGTACTGTGAACAATCGAAAGTACGATTTGTTTTGTATGACTGCGTGGTATATGAATATATCTCAGTAAAATGAAGATTAAAAAAAAAAAAAAAAGACATAATGCTGAGCAAAATAAGCCAGGCACAAAAAGAGACATATTGTATGTTACCACTAATGTGAATTCTGTGAAAAATGTACAATGTTTTATACTGTAGAATGTAGGGGACCTAGAGATACCAATTAGTGGAGGGGGAATGATAATCTAATAAGAATAGATAAACTATGGAGGGTAATCTCAATGTTATGGGAATGCTCAGGAATGATTATGGTTTGTAAACTTTCTTGGATATAGTAAGATCATGTTGGAAGCAATAGAGTTATTTTAGGTTTTTTTTTCTCTTATTTCTTTGTTTTCTTAGGGGTTGTTAATTTTCTTGGGGTATGGTAGGAACATGTTGGAAGCAATGTAGTTATTTTAGATTATTTGTTTTTCTTACTCCTCTGTTTGGACATGGTTTATTAATTTTCTTGGGGTATGGTAGGAACATATTGGAAGCAAAGTAATTATTTTAGGTTATTTGTTTTCCTTAATCCATTGCTTTGTTTGAAATGTTGTGGGGTTTTTTTGGTTGTTGTTTGCCTGTTTGTTTTTAATTTTTTGATAAACAAAGTTAAAAAATTGAAAAAAAAATCAGTAGAAAAATGGGAGTAAAAACTAAATGACAAATAGGGTGGGATGGGGGGATGGTTTGGGTATTCTCTTTTCACTTTTATTTTTTATTCTTATTCTGATTCTTTCTGATGTAAGGAAAATGTTCAGAAATAGATTGTGGTGATGAACGCATAACTATATGATCATACTGTGAACAGTTGATTGTATACCATGGATGACTGTATGGTTTGTGAATATATTTCAATAAAACTGAATTAAAAAAAAAAAAAAAACTATTTCAGTACCATTTCAAAACTCTTAATTATATGATGGTTCTAAAGTTCCATTTTGTGGTCACTGTTAAAAAAAAAAAACGCTAATTAAACCAATATAGCATCAAAAAATTATTTAATTAACTGAATTTTTAGAACTTAAAACTTCAATTTAATTAATTGAATTTTTAAAAAAGGATTAAACAACTACCCTAAAATGCAATATAAAAGTGGATTTTTAGTGTCATTAAGATGTCAGTTCTACCCAAACTCATCTATAAATTCAATGCAATCCCAATCAAAATTCCAACAACCTACTTTGCAGACTTGGAAAAGATAGTAATCAAATTTATTTGGAAAGGGAAGATGCCTCGAATTGCTAAAGACACTCTAAAAAAGAAAAACGAAGTGGGAGGCCTTACACTCCCTGACTTTGAAGCTTATTATAAAGCCACAGTTGCCAAAACAGCATGGTACTGGCACAAAGATAGACATATTGATCAATGGAATCGAATTAAGAATTCGGAGATAGACCCCCAGATCTGTGGCTGACTGATCTTTGATAAGGCCCCCAAAGTCACTGAACTGGGTCATAACGGCCTTTTCAACAAATGGGGCTGAGAGAGTTGGATATCCATATCCAAAAGAATGAAAGAGGACCCCCACCTCACACCCTACACAAAAATTAACTCAAAATGGATCAAAGAGCTCAATATAAAAGACAGTACCATAAAACTCCTAGAAGATAATGTAGGGCAACATCTTCAAGACCTTGTATTAGGCGGCCACTTCCTAGACTTTACACCCAAAGCACAAGCAACAAAAGAAAAAATAGATAAATGGGAACTCCTCAAGCTTAGAAATTTCTGTACCCCACAGGAATTTGTCAAAAAGGTAAAGAGGCAGCCAACTCAATGGGAAAAAATTTTTGGAAACCATGTGTCTGACAAAAGACTGATATCTTGCATATATAAAGAAATCCTACAACTCAATGACGATAGTACAGACAGTTCAGTTATAAAATGGGCAAAAGATATGAAAAGACAGTTCTCTGAAAAGGAAATACAAATGGCCAAGAAACACATGAAAAAATGTTCAGCTTCACTAGCTATTAGAGAGATGCAAATTAAGACCACAATGAGATACCATCTAACACCAATTAGAGTGGCTGCCATTAAACAAACAGGAAACTGCAAATGCTGGAGGGGATGTGGAGAAATTGGAACTCTTATTCATTGTTGGTGGGACTGTATAATGGTTCAGCCACTCTGGAAGTCAGTCTGGCAGTTCCTTGGAAAACTAGATACAGAGTTACCGTTCGATCCAGCGATTGCACTTCTCGGTATATACCCAGAAGATCTGAAAGCAGTGACACGAACAGATATCTGCACACCAATGTTCACAGCAACATTGTTCACAATTGCCAAGAGATGGAAACAACCCAAATGTCCTTCAAAAGATGAGTGGATAAATAAAATGTGGTATATACACACGGTGGAATACTACGCAGCCGTAAGAAGGAACAATGTCGTGAAACATATGACAACATGGATGAACCCTGAAGACATAATGCTGAGCGAAATAAGCCAGGCACAAAAAGAGAAATATATATGCTACCACTAATGTGAACTTTGAAAAATGTAAAACAAAAGGTTTGTAATGTAGAATGTATGGGAACTAGCAATAGAGAGGAATTAAGGAAGGGGGAAAGATAATCCAGTAAGAACAGATAAGCTATCGTGGGTAAATTTAACATTCTGGGAATGCCCAGGAATGACTATGGTCTGTTAAATTCTGATGGGTATAGTAGGAACAAGTTCGTAGAAATGTTGCTATATTAGGTTACTTTCTTGGAGTAGAGTAGGAACATGTTGGAAGTAAAGTAGTTACCCTAGGTTAGTTGTCTTTTTCTTACTCCTTTATTATGGTCTGTTTGAAATGTTCTTTTTTTTTTGCATTTTATTTTGAAATAAATTCAAAGTTATAGGAAAAAAAAAAAAAGAAGAAGAAGAAGAAGAAGGGGGATTAAGAAAAGTTCAATCATTAGATCTTGTGTTCCAGCAGTCACTGATGTGAAGAGGAAAAGTTCCAGCTGAGAAATGGAGGCAGAAGCTGGGCTGACTATTAGTAACAGGATGGCAAATACATGATTCTAGACTAAATTCTTTGAGATGCTTTTTCAATTAGAGAAATGGTGCAGAGGTACCTCCAGAGGCAGCAGGATCAACGTGAGGGTAGAAATGAGAAGCAAAGTCCTGGGCTCATTGGACGGAAACTGTGCTATCAATTTCTGGCTCAGTCAAGCCCACCTCGGGTCTCTGACAGGTAATTTAGCTCATTGCAGAGATCTTATGAAATAACTTTCCTCCTTTACATCATGAAAAAATGACAGACCTTAAAAAATAGCTAAATATGTACCTGGAAAGTAGTGTTAAGAGAGGGGAAAAAAGCACTAAGTATTTTCTTTAATACATAAAAAGCATTTTTAGGTTTAATGGTTTCCTAATCAAGCCACAATATTTCCAACAACCTCGTTATTTAATAAGGAAGTTTTTAGTCAAAAGTTCACCTGCAATTGAATATGTTATACACATACTCCTATCATTCTCTGCTCACATTGCAAACTACCTAGAAATGATGCTTAGGAAATAAATACCAAAATATAAACATGCCCTGCATTCTGTGTAACATTCCACTGACATCTGTTCTGGAGTAACAGCATAATTTTATACAATGTTCAGAAAAAAGAAAAAAAAAAACAAAAAACATTTTCTAAAGCTTACCAAACCCCATGAATTATAAACTAAGAGGGCTTCCTTTCGGGGTGGAAAAAAAGGAAAGCAATTTCTTCTATTAAACCATTAAAGGTATAAGCTATTAAATTCTATGACAGTTTCAATATTATTCAACAAATAAACTATGCAATATTATCATAAACCAAATGAAGCAATAAAATACAACAGAAGTGTATCCTGGATCACTTTCCCTAGAATTGTTAATTAAAATAGTGAAATGTCAAGGGGGAAAAAGCACATAATAAAAAAGTGAAATCCTTTGCAGAAAAAAAAAAAAAGAAATTTAAATATCAGCCTGGTTAATAAATAAGGTATTTAATTAAACAATGCTGTACATTAAAAAAATTAATGATTACAAACAGCAAATGTTTGCTGTGGAATGCTGAGAGGGAGGAGAAAAGGCTTAGATTGTCCACTAAACTGTGGTCACTCCCCAACACCACTAAAAGGGATGATCAATGGCCTAGGAGGCTTGGTTCCAATCCCAATTTTCCATAATTTTGAATGCATCATAAAATTAGCTTAATCTTTCTCAGACTTTAGCTTTCTTGTCCACAGGACATGGAAAAAAAATAAGTATTATTTTAATTTAACAAACACTTATGGAGCACTTATTGCATGCCAGGCACTGTTCTATGAGCTTTGAAATACTAATTTTTTTAATCCTCATCACCATTATTAGTCAGATACTATTAAATGACCCCTTTTTACAGATAAGGAAACTGAGGCATGAGAGATTACATCAACTCATCCACCCAACTTGTCAGCAGCAGACTTGGGACCAGAACATAGACAGGCTGGCACCTGAGTGCCAGCTCCTCACCACCCCAAGGATGAGAGCACCTCTACAGCTGTCACACTCTGTAATGTCCAGTGCTCTTCTGACTCAGTCACTGCAGACGCAATCACAAAGGCTCCCCAAACCTACCCCCTTTTCTAGCAGAAAGGTGTCAATCAAGCCGCTAACTAATCACCCATGGAAGCCACTGAGAATGCCAAAGGGGAAAAGCTATCAAGTCATCAAAATGTTTACTCAACTATTACTAGACCTTAAAGAACTCCAGTGTACTGCCCCTTTACGGTTCTAAATTATGAATTTTTCAAATGTCTTAAGGCTTACCTCAATTCCATTACCAAGAATTTATTGCATACATTCTATTTATGCAGTGGACTGGTACATACACTCAAAAGAAGGGTCCACGGTGCCCCCCCCCCCCGCTTTGTTTGTGCTATCAGAAAGGCGGCATCAAGTTTAGGTCTGCTGCTCCTGCAGCCCTCACTGAAGTTTGGGTTGGAACTTAAGAGCTTCACAGTGAAGGCAAAGGAGGTGACCTGAAAAGCAGTTAAAAACTACAGAGCTTCAGGTAATACTGAGATACACACACAGTAGACACCACAGGATAAAGTACAATAAAATACAAAGTGGAAAATAAAGATAGCCCTTACTGTCAAAAAGCAGTTCCTATGGAAAAGCATCTTGATTAAAATAGACGGATGCAAAACCAGATACAGAACTTATCCTCGGCCACAGGCCAGGAGAGAGAAAAGGCTAACAGTCAGGTGGGGTTGAGGAGTGAATAGTAAGTTCCAGATCACTTTGTGGCTAAGAAAACAAGTCACAGCCTGAAAAGAGACATTGAAGAGCAGGACCTGTATTTCTGGAAGTGTTAAGAAATATAAGTTTTCCATTCAAATAGTTTCATCTTTTCAGGAAGCACTTTCACCCAATGACAGGTGTCATTCATTATGCACTTATTTGCATTTCTTAATTTAATCCTCACAATACTTTATACCATATAGGGTAAGTAACTGGATAAGAGTGTTTTATTGGGAGAATCTATTAAACAGAGAGCCGAGAAGGGGAAAGGGAAGGACAAGCACATCACTGGTTAGATGGCAGGCCCTCCCCAATGGGCCCCACAGCCTGAAGTTGGTGCCAGTATCTATTTCCCAGACAGGGCACTCAAGACTCAGTTCAGTAGCAGCTTGTGATGGTTAAGATCAAGTGTCAATCTGGCCAGGTTATGATGACCAGTTGTTTGGTCAAGCGAGACTGTTACCGTTGGGACATTTTGTGGACTTCCATCATCAATAGGTTGATTGCATCTATGGCTGATTACATCCGTAATCAACTGAGGAGACTGCCTTCAGCAGTGAGAGAAGTCTCATCCAATCAGTTGGAGGCTTTAAAAGGAGAAGTGATGATTTCAGCAATGAGAAGAGACAATTTCCATCTCTACTTCAGCCAGCCAGCTTCTCTTGGGGAATTCATCAAAAACCTTCATCAGAGTTCCCAACCTGCAGCCTGCCCTATGGAATTTGGATTTGCCCATCCTCACAGTCATGTGAGACAATTCTTATAAACATCTCATGATATTTACATACGTACGTATATTTCCCATCTTTTCTGTTTCCCTAGAGAACCCTGGCTAATACAGCTTTGGTACCTGTAGTGGAGTAGTTCTGGAGAAACAGAAATCTTAAGGATGAGATTTCTGAATTGGTTCTGAGTTTTTGGAATTGGTTCTCCAACCTTATTAGACTTAAAGGCACTAATGACTCTATTTCCAACAATGAAAACAGCACCAAGAGTCCATGGCTTGAGTCAGCAATAAAAAGACACAAAATATCACCACTGGATATGGCTACTCAAATGCTTATTTGAGGCAAGGCTCTGGGTGACAGTGTTTTTGACATCTTAACATAGTGTGTGGAGTTAAACGGTATAATGATGTTGCCTCATTGTTCCTAAATACACTGGATACAGCTGTAAAAGAAAGGGATGAGGTCAAGACTTCAAATTTCCATCTTAAGCACTGTATGAAGGATGCAGAAGTTTCTATATACTCCAAAAGAAAAACTTATTTCACGTAGCCGCAGACTTAAGATTTCTGAGAACCAGACCCAGAATCTCGTTGCACAATTGGCTGAAGTACAACGTAAACTAAATTCCCAACCATGTAGGGTATCTACTCTTAAAGCCAGGACATTGATTGGAAAGGAATGGGATCCTGAAGATTGGAATGGGAACAAATGGGTTGAGGATGGTGGCAGTGGGGACACTGAAACCCTAGATTCTTCTGAGTCTTTGTAAGATAAACCTGTCATGGTCTGCCCTGAAAAACCAGCCACCCAACCTCTAATCTGCCCTGAGGAATCTGCCATCCAACTACCACCTGAAGACTTAACCCTGCTGTGCCTGATAAACCTGTAACCACCTCCCCTGGGGAAAGAACCCTCATAGCTTTGTCTGAAGAGATTAACCCTGTTTCACCAGATGAAACTGCAGCGGAATTCCTGGAGGTAGTTGTCTTGCAAAACACTTCTAATCTTTTTGTGACCCACCCCCACCATCTCTCTTTTCTTCAAGACTGAAGTCCCAACAGACACCAAAGTTGAGGTACAAAGTGTGACCCACGATGAGGTATGCTATATGCCAAAGAACTGCATGATTTTTCCAATTTTTATAAAAAGAAATCAGGAGAATTTGTGTGGGAATGGATATTAAGGGCATGGATAATGGTGGAATGAATATAAAGTTTGATCAGGCTGAATTTATTGATATGGGCCCACTAAGTAGAGGAAGATTTTAAAAATCAAGTAGATAGGATGTCCTGTTCTGTGGATACCAATTGGCCTCTTTCCCAGCCACTCCGGTCATTGCTCAATGAGCTCATGAATAAAGTGGTCACGGTGGCAGGGACCAAGGTTATGCATGGGCTTAGCAACATGGACTTTCACTCACCAAGGCCAAACTGGATTCAGCCACTACTGAGTGCCCAATAGGCCAGCAGCAGAGATAAATACTCAGTCCCCAATATGGCACCATTCCCCAAGGTGATCAGCCTGCTATCTGGTGGCAGATTGATTACATTGGACCACTTCCATCATGTAAGGGGCAGGGTTTTGTTCTAATTGGAATAGACACGTACTCTGGATATGACTTTGCCTTCCCTGCATGCAGTGCATCTGCCAAAACTACAATCCTTGGACTTACAGAATGACTTAACCACCTTCATGGTATTCCACACAGCACTGCTTCTGATCAAAGAATCTACTTCACATCAAATGAAGTACAGGAATGGACACATGCTCATGGAATTCACAGGTCTTACCACGTTCCCCATCATCCTGAAGTAGCTGGATTAACAGAATGGTGAAATGGCCTTTTGAAGACTCAATTACAGCACCAGTTGGGTGACAATACCTTGCGGGGCTGCAGCAATGTTCTCCAGGAGGCTTTGTATTCTCTAAATCAGAATCCAATCTATGCTGCTATTTCTTACATAGCCAGGATTCACAGGTCCAGGAACCAAATACGGAATGGAGAGTGGAAGAATGTAGTTGTAAATATGAGCTACAATCACGTGACCAGTTACAGAACAGTGAACTGTAATGGTTATGAATATTTTTCCCTTATTTTATGAGGGTGTGGGTGCATGAATTTGTGTATATATAGAAAGCAAATATCTTCATTTTCTTCCCTATCTTATTCCCTTCTCATATAACATAAGTTGTATTAGTTCCATGTCATAGTTTTTAAGTTACAGGATAGCATGTTTAAGAGTGAATATTACCCAAAGACTTGTACCCTATTCTGAGGAGAGTTAGTGTATTTCAGGTTGTATGCAGGACAATTGAGTATGTTAGGCGAAAATAAGACTATTATTGTTTTTACTTAGAGATTAAGCATAGTTTAAGGAGATAGATATGGCTGCCAAGTTAACAAGGGGTGGACTGTGATGGTAAAGTTCATGTGTCAACTTGGCCAGGTTATGGGGTCCAGCTGTTTGGTCAAACAAGCACTGGCTGTTACTCTGAGGACATTTTGTGGACTTAAATCATCAATATGTTGACTGCATCTACAGCTGATTACTTCTACAATCAACTGAGGAGATTGGCTCTGTGCCAGTTTGAAACTGTTATGGACCCAAAAACACACCATGTTCTTTTATTCCATTCTTGTGGGTGCAGACATATTGTTGGGTGGGAACTTTTGAATAGGTTGTTTCCATGGAGATGTCACCCACCCAATTCAAGATTGGTCTTAATCCTTTACTGGAGTCCTTTAAGAGAACTCATGGGAAGAAAGCTTAGAAAGAAAATGCCCTGGGACAAGCAAGAAGGACCCACAGAAACTGAGAGAGCCGTTTTGAAACCCAGGAGAGAAGGACCAGGAGACGTTACTATGAGCCTTCCCATGTGATAGAGGAACCCTGGATGCCATCGGCCTTTCCTCAGAGAAGGTATCATCTTGTTGATGCCTTAATTGGGACATTTTCATGGACTTAGAACTGTAAATCTGTAACCTAATCAAACCCCATTGAAAAATCCAACCCATTTCTGGTATATTGCATTTCAGCAGCTTTAACAAACTGAAACGGCCTCCAACAATGAGAGACATCTCATCCTATCAGTTAAAGGTTTTAAAAGGAGCAGTGGTGATTTCAGTAGTTAGAAGAGAGAATTTCCATCTCTACTTCAGCCTGCCAGCTTCTTCTGGGGAATTCATCGAAAACCTTCATCGGAGTTCCCAGCCTGCAGCATGCCCTATGGAATTTGGACTTGCCCATCCCCACAGTTGCATGAGAGAATTCTTATAAAAATCTCACAATATTTACATTATATATATATATATATATATCCTATCAGTTCTGTTTCCCTAGAGAACCCTGACTAATACACAGCCAAAATCTAGAAGGCACCAACATCTATAATCCACTCTTAGTACTAAGAAATAGAAACCCAACCAGTACAATAAATAAGGACAGAAATAACATATCCTGAGAGCAAGAAATGACAGATAAGGAACATAGTTATTTAAATACCAAAAATATTATTTTTCAAATAATAACTTGCTGCACTACAAAGATTCACCTATTTAAAAAAAAAAAAAAAAAGAATTCAGGGGTGTTGGGCTACCCCACCTCAATGGTTGCTGATGTGCTCACAGACATAGGGGACTGGTGGTTTGATGGGCTGGGCCCTCTAACATGGGACTGGCTGTTGACAAGACTGTTGCTGCAAAGGAGAGGCTAGGCCTGCTTATAATTGTGCCTAAGAGCCTCCTCCTGAATGCCTCTTTGTTGCTCAGATGTGGCCCTCTCCCTCTAGCTAAGCCAGCTTGGCAGGTGAAATCACTGCCCTCCCCCCTACACCGGATCTGACACCCAGGAGAGTGAATCTCCCTGTCAACATGTAATATGACTCTCAGGGAGGAATCTAGACCTGGCTTCATGGGATGGAGAACATCTTGTTGACCAAAAGGGGGATGTGAAAGGAAATGAAATAAGCTTCAGTGGCAGAGAGAATCCAAAAGGAGCCGAGAGGTCACTCTGGTGGGCACTCTTACACACAATATAGACAACTCTTTTTAGGTTCTAAAGAATTGGGGTAGCTGGTGGTGGATACCTGAAACTATCAAACTACAACCCAGAACCCATGACTCTTAAAGACGACTGTATAAAAATGTAGCTTATGAGGGGTGACAATGTGATTGGGAAAACCATATGGTCCACAGTCCCCTTTGTCCAGTGTATGGATGAATGAGTAGAAAAATGGGGGCAAAAAAAAAGGCACCCAGCATTCTTTTTTACTTTAATTGTTCTGTTTCACTTCAATTTTTATTTTTATTATTTGTGTGTGTGTGGTAATGAAAATGTTCAAAAATTAATTTTGGTGATGAACACACAACTATATAATGGTACTGTGGACAACTGAATGTACGCTTTGTATGACTGCATATGTGAATATATCCGAATAAAAATGAACTAAAAAAAAAAATTTCACCTAACAGTAATTCTATGTATATGCGACACATTCTCAGATCATAACACATAAAATAAAAATAACAAAACAAAACTCAACCAATCATTTGCAAGCTTAAATACCCTAAAAAGAATAAGACACTAATTGAAGGAAAATAAACACAAAGTCACTAAGTGTTCCAGTTTGCTAATGCTGCCGTTTGCAAAACACCAGAGATGGATTGGCTTTTATAATGGGGGGTTCTTTGGTTACACAGTTATAGTGTTAAGGCCATAAAGTGTCCAAGGTAAGGCATCAGCAATAGGGTACCTTTACTGGAGAAAGGCCATTGGCGTCTGGAAAACTTCTGTTAGCTGGGAAGGTACCTGACTGGCATCTGCTTGCTCCCAGGTTGTGTTTCAAAACGGCGTTCTCCAAAAGGTCTCTGTATCAGCCTCTTGGGGTAAACTGTGGGCTAGTATCTCCAAAGCGTCAGCAAAACTCTGCTTTCAACCGCCTTCTTCAAAATGTTTCTGTAAGTTGCAGCAGCAAGCTCCTTCTGTCTGAGCTTCTTATATAGGACTCTAGTAAACTAATCAAGGCCCGTGTTGAATGGGCGGGACTACATCTCCATGGAAATTATCTAATCAGAGTTATTATCTACAGTTGGGTGGTTGCATCTCCATGGAAACAACCTAATCCAAAGGTTCCATCTTAATCAACACTAATACGTCTGCCCCCACAAGACTGCATCAAAGAACATGGCTTTTTGTGGGGGACATAATATATACAAACTGGTACACCAAGAAAATATTTTTAACATTGTATATATAAATATAATATAAATAAATGGTGTTCTACCAAAACCCCACTGAAAGGAAAATGTACCATTCTCCACAACATTACCAAGAAAAATGAACAATCTTTATCTACAGAATTTTGAAACTAAAAAGAGAGTAAAAAAACTAATATAATCTGTAACTCAGAGCATGAATAGACCAAAAAGGAAAAATTAGAAACAAAATTATGAAATCCTCCTTTTCCCTACATCTAAATAAACAAATAAGCCTGGGAAATAGTTCCCAAGTTTCGCAGATAAACAACCTTTTTTTAAAAAAAATTACGTTATATTCTCAAACTCATTTTATTTGAACTTAAGCAAAACAAGAACATTTTAAAAGAAAGTTCTACACAAAAATTTCTAATAAAATCCTACATAATCAATGGAACAAAGCACAAAAAGAATATGTCCTGTGAATAAACAGGACTTAAATTGGGAATTCTAAGATGGAATAACACACAGAAAACTATACACTGAATTCAATGGAATAGGAATCATGCAATAACTAATCAATTCAAAACTTGAACATATATTCTCCATTAATACTCTTATTTATATGAGCACTGAATAGCAACTTGGGAGACACCAAAATAAGTTTTCTTCGGGTGGCGAGACTATGAGTGATTTTTGTTTTTCTCCTTTTGAGAAGGTCCAAAAGTCAACCTGAAATAGACACCCATCTGAAGCCTATAATAAGGAGAGTCAGGCCTCATCTAGGACAAATGACACAGGGTCCCTCCAGGCCAATAGGGAGTGGGAGACTTTCTCTGGTGCCCATGAGGAAGCCCATGGAGATAGCTATCCTGGTATCCTCCCCAGCAGGTGACACCAAGTTCCAGAAAGGACCATCACTGCCAGGAGAGAGAGCCAGCCTCTCGGGAGTAAGTGAAACCCAAGTCAGGCCAGGTGATGTTGGTGCCCATTGATTGGCACAGGCTGGACAATGTGGGGGGGGAGGGTAAGATAAATGACAAACGTTGGCTCCCACTCCATAGTGCTAAGTTATCTAACATCAATTTAATGTCTTAAATTTGTCACTACAGTTGAACCCCAAAACAGAAAAATGAGCCTCAATATGCCATTCCAATGGCCCCACATCTGGAATTCAGACATTTACAACTCAGTGTCAGTGCACTTCAACAGCGTGCAGAGACGTGCACAACATCCCTGCTCCCTAACCCCTGACTCGCAAACAGTTTCACCTTCTGACGTCTGCTTTTGCCATGAACTACATAAATCTCAAGGAAAGGCTCTCTATATTATGTGTATCATGCATTGCACCTGTAATCAAGCTGCTGCTTAGTGGCCATTCTTTGCAGGGCAACCATGGAGAGCTCAGGAGTGGTCCTTCACAGGGACTGATTCGTGTGTCCCACACAGAACTTGGATTGTGGGTTTATACAAAAGAACAGCCCAAAGTTCATGAGGCTAACAGTTCTGTATTCATCATAATAATTATCAAAAATTACAACCATTCCAATATTAACTATGTTCTTTCTAGTAAAGTGTTAAATTGTGATTAATAATTATCTTCATCAATGCCGACCATCAGTTGTGGCTAATTAGCAATTAAAAGTCATAAGTAACCTGAAAGATAACCTGTTACTGTCTCGAAGGAACAAATACAGTAGAAATGACAGCCTTCTTTAAATTAATCCATAAATTTTATGCAATGCAAAAATCCAAGGAAATACAGAGCATGATGAAGGGAAAACTCATCTAGAAAATAAGCTGGCAGTGAAACTAAAGAATATATTAATTTTACACAATACCAGAATTGTACATAGGACCAGAATTTAAAATGTGCTGCTAAGGGATAATTGTCAAAGTGAAGTGTTACAGAAGGGGAAGGAAGCAATGAAGCACTTAGAACGTAGGACGGCCTCATTCAGGACACATCAGGCCGCTGTCACCTCCTTTCTGTCTTGGATTGATTACTAGGTCGGTACATTGGGAGACTGCTAGAGCCACAACATAGCAGGATTTTGGCAAAGCATTTGGAAGAAACAGTCATGACACAGCTGTGGACAAGAAGAGTACAGACATGTGGGTTGCTACCTGAACAATGTGCTCAGGGGGTTTTCAATCACTAACGATTATCTCCCTAAATTCTGAGTTCCAGGACAAGGCCCCATCCTTGTAACTTATCAGGTATTTTTAATTAATTGTTTCAAGGAAGGTTTTAATGGCATGCAAATTTTATTTCTGGATGACAAAACCCTAAGACAGAAAAATGTCGGGAGGGAATTTAGTAAGAATATACCAAACATCGTACATCCTACCCCTCACTGGGCATGGTCCCACCCACTCGGACAGTCCGCTCTAAACAAGGAAGCCACCTGGCTGCTTCTACTTGAGCTGGTTTTGAGGGGAAATAAACATATGTAAGAACAGTCTGGTTTTATGGTAACTGGGCAATGGGCAAGCACGGCCTCTTACTTATGAAAGGTTGCTATGCCCTGATGTTTTTTTTTTAAAAAAAAAAAAAGCAACACATTGCATTCACAAAGAACTAGAGAAACACCAACAGTTCATAAAATCTTAACTTGAGAAAATACCAATTTAAGATTAGAGGGACAGAGAATTTTCTTGTACTTACACAGGCAAATTTGTCTGACTTCCTTATTTTTCTTCTCAGTTGTCTTCATCTGCCTATAATCAGGGTGTTTATTAAACCACCAAAATAAAAATTGCTTTTGGAGATTTTTTTTTTTTGAAAGTAGCAAAACAAGTAACACTATGTTACATCACTGGCATTGATGGAAAGGCGATGCAACTCTTTTAAAATCCAAAATGGGCCATTACCGTAAATACTGCAGGCTCTCTGTAATTTGCCACTTAAGAAAATTTATCTTAAGGAAATCACGCCAAAGAATGAAAGGTTATAAGCACAAAGGTGTTCTTTGTTGTGTTATTTATATTAGTATCAACTAGAAACAACAAAGAAAGGTTAACCAAACTATGGTACTGGTGCCTGGACTACTATACACTCAAAAGTTATAAACACAGAGACTGCGGAAAATAGAAAAATCACCACATTATGATGTTAAAGTTTAAAAAAAGAATGCAAAACTGCTTCTGCACAATGAGTATGCATGCATAGACTGAGTTTGGACATCAGATGCAAAGAATTTGACTTATTTAACTGAGAGGCTGGTTTTATTGCCACACTTCATGAGGGAGAAATAAAGAAATATTGAAAATAAAATAAAGCAGCACAGTTTTAAAATGCCTTCATCATTTGGATGAAGTTCATATGGGTGGTCTACAGATTACAAACAGGTTTTATTCCAAGCATTTACTCATGTATTAATGAATATTTGAAACCCAAAAGCATTTTTCAGTGTTAACATGGTGAGAAAGTTCTCAAGACAGCCCTCTAAAGCCCATTTCACCCACAATGAAGCTTAACAATAACAACAGTATGAGCAAGACCAAACTACCACTCATAGTTTTATTTCTATGCTGAAGTATGTTCTGTGGCACAATTCACCATCCCCACACCTCATTTCAAGATTCCTACGGTTGCTCCGCTCAGTGTAGAGTTAAGGGGGCACCAGCAGAGGAAGTGCCTTTGATGTTGAGGACACTGGCACTTTAACAGAGGCAGGGGTCCTGCAGGGCAGAGCCCTGGGGAGCAGGAAGAGCTGGCAGTGCCGCTGCATCCTCAGTGGTAACTGTGACAGTCTGTGACAGTAGGGACGGGACTGGGAATTCCCATCAGGTCTCCAGCAGCACAGTGGGAAGTAAAGGTCCCTGCACTTTTGTGCGTGTCAAATTTCCACACTTTTGAAGGGCTGGGGCAAGGGTGGGAGACAGACCCAGGAGCAGTCTCCAGGAGGTGGTGGGAAGCCAGTGTTTGTACATTTGGAGCATTTGTAACTGGTGTTCTGAAGTCAGGGACTGTTTATATATCAGTTTGTCTTTAATGGAGGAAAAGAAAGCAGAAACCATAGTTCACAGATCTACTTGAAATCTATTATGTCTGTTACCTGTCTATTACTGGGCTGGGAAGGAAATCGACTTGGCAAATTCCATATTGGTCAACCTTGACTTTGCTGCTAATAAGTTCAGGAAAGAGAGAAAGGTACAAAACAAACGTGTACAGAGTTAAAGACTTTGAGTTGGAGCTTCTTTGCATACTGACAATGAAACTTTCTCTAGGAAAAATAGCCTAAGAAAAAGGAAACTTTTCCGAGTTTGACCATTCTTCAGGATGATGTACAGATACCAACATAAGAACAGAATCCATCTTGAAAGTCTTGCACAGTAATTGTTCATTTATCAATGCAAAATAACCTTGCAGAAAGGAGAACACTCTAAAATATTTTTAAAAGAAAATGACAAAGGAGTAGGGATCACTTGATCCCACCCCCATAGCTAACATTTAGACGTTGTTAAGCAACAGTTCCTCAACAGATCAGATCAAAAAAAGTTAATACAAAGGCAATTACAAACAGCGTCAAGAGAATCAAAGGGCTATGGACTCAAAGACAGAATGACACGGTGGACTCAAAGACAGAATGACACGGTGATAACAGGCAAAAGACAGAAAAGAAGGGAAATTTCTGTCACAAAAATACCATTTCTAAGTAAAGCAAATACCATATAATACAAAGAGGGAGAATTTCAATCAAAAAGGTAAAAATAATTCTTTTCAACAATAATCAGCCAAAAGGTGTTTAACAGAAATCACAAATCTTAGCTGTTGTTCCTAAAATCGTGATAATACACTATTTACATTTGAAATAACTAATGCAAACTATATTTATTGCATTGTGCAAAATATATTTACTGCATTATGGCACAAACTTTTTAAAATGTTTTATTGTAATAATGTATATACAACTCAAAATGTCCCATCTTAACCACTTTCCAATGTATAATTCAGTGGTATTAACTACAATCACAATATTGTGCTACCACACAAACATCTATTACCCAAAGTTTCATCACCTCAAACAGGAATGCTGCACCCATTAAGCAATAACTCCCCATTCTCCTCACCCTTCAAGCCCCAGTAACCTGTAATCTACTCTGTCTCTATGAATTTGCTTATTCTAGTATTTCATATAAGTAAGATCATACAATATTTGTCTTTTTGTGTCTGGCTTATTTCATTCAACATGATGTCATTAATATTCATCCATATTGTAGCATGCATCAGAACTTAATCCTTTTACAGCTGAATATTTCATTTTATGCGTATACCACATTTTGTTTATCCCTTCATCTGTTGATGGACATGTCCATCTTTTGATTATGATGAATAATGCTGCTATGAACATTGGTATGCAAGTATTTATTTGAGACCCTGTTTTCAATTCTTTCCTGAGGCTAAGTTTTAGATTAAAAAAAAAAAAAAAATTCAACCCTACTTGACTTGTGGAGTCTTCGTAATATGCATGGTAATAATAAGTAAATATTCTCTCTATGGGATATCTATTTAATTTTCTATTACATGTTGCCAGTTAGGGAATTTCTCTTCCCACAATTTACATAATCTTCATTTACTATTTTAAAATCTACTCAAATCCTTTTCTGTACTGTTAATTATAACATTATGTTTCTTAATCTTGAGTTTCATAGCAACAAAATGTGGCACTTATGGAAGTGTGGCACAAAAACTGAACAGGTATTCTCCATAATCTTGGCCTAAAACAGACAATGGTGATCCAGGTAGAAGGAGAACATTTATTTAAGAGTGTATTCAAAATTAAAGGCCTTAAATATACTTTAACTTCTTTTCTGTTACTGTTACATGGTTATGAAACAAATACTCATTTTCAGCCATCATCACCTTAGGAAGCCTGCCTTGGCTCCCAGGTCTACTAAAAAGCCCTGCAGAGGGAATCATTCCACACACTTGGCCACCCTGCTCTGCCAAATCTTGCTCCTAGCTAATGAGCACAACCTCCCTCCATCAGCCATTACATCAGGTTACCCTGCCTTGGTCATTCAAGGTTCACTGGGAACATCATGGTGAGTGGCCCTGTTTCCTGTGGCACAGTCTCCCTCTCTACCACAGTGGTGCAGGATGCAGGGAAGCCCATGGAACGCTGACACCCACAGTGCTGGCAAACTTCCAGGGGCCGTGTCAGTTTGCAGCCAGCCTGGAGTTCCAACCTTGGAAACATCCTGCTTCAAGAGGCCAAGGATTTTCCTCTCTTCTCACCATACATAAGGTAAACGTCAGTTAAAGGACTAGTCTGATCCTACTTAGTGTATCTTGGATATCCAGGACAAACACTCCTGTTTAGCACCACAAACAGTTCTGAAATAGGACTATGGAGTGACCTGTTTCTAGGAAGTAGGGTCCTTCAAGGGGCAGTAAGTATAGACAGCAGCCTTCACTTTTGTCATGGCCACAATTCCAAAGTCAGAATGAGATCTGCATCAGGCCCTCAAGTAAACTGAGGCAGTTCAGGAAGTAGTCAAGGCACCAAAGCCATACTTTAAGCCGTTAAGATATCTCACTCTCAGTTTTGTATCTCGAAACTTCATTCATTCAACAAATATTTATTGAGCCTTCTTTCTTACAGGAACTGTTACAGATGTTCAGGATAGAGCTGTGAGCAAAACAAATACAGTCCCTACCCTCAAGGTTATTGGCAAAAGGTGAAAGACAGTTTGACCCCACCAGAAGAGTCTACACCCCCAGAAGGATGGCTACTGGCCAAGTTCAAGTTGGTAACTGTGAACTCAGGTTAAGCAAAGCGTACACTGCTCTCATGGGAAGGTACTTTAGAGCTTGGAGGATATTTCTTTTGACTGCATAGAACAGCATATTTGAATGCTTTTCCCCTTGGGACTCTTATTTCTCTTAAATCGCAAGTAATTGTCTTAATTATTTGACTGGCTCCCTTCCACACAGCATGTCATATGGAATAACATTATAAAATTAAAGGTAAAAAAAAATAAATAAATAAAATAAAAATTAAAGGTAAAAAGGTGATAGACAAAACTTGAACAAAATTCTTGTCACAGAAATTACAAGATGAAAATGGAAATAGGACAACAAATTTTATATTTTCCCTGCTAGACCACTCGGCTAGATTATTTCAACAGCATAAAGGTCTTTGCAACTATCGCCTCCAACTCAACATGTTAATACTCCCTACCGCCCAGATTAAAAAGTTTTCAAAGCAACTACAATTCTGTTACTCCTCCTAAGTTCCTTAGCCTGACAATTAAAGGCCCCTTAACCGGAACCAAACTTCCTTTTCCAGTCCTTTCTCTTTCTTCTGAGGACACAGACTGCAAGACATGTGAGTCCCTTCCTTGCCTCTGCCACATCACTCTTCCCTAAATCTCTACCTGGCAACATTTTACTCCTTTCAAAGATTATCTCAAATACTACTTCCCCCACGAAACTTCCTGTTAGTCCTCATTTGAGCACTCAGAGTATATTGTATTTCTCTTCCTGTACTTATCTTCTTATGCCTTATGATAGCATCTGTTCTTTTAATTAGGCAATCACGTCACACATTAGACATTCAAATATATGATGTGTTGAAAGAATTCCATCCCAAGAGACAAAGCTCATGGAAAGCATGCCAGTGTGGTAAAAGGAACAGCCAACAAGAATGCCATCCTTTTGGAAACCTAGTTTCCAGGTCAAAAAAGGATGTCAGAGATCTTTCATACAGTAGGAACCAACAAGAAAACTTCCCTTAACTCCCTTTTTACACTTTATGGTAAGTAGCAAGGGGGAAATGCATTTATAGATCATTTCTAGGCAAAATTGTGAAGCTAACAACCAACCTGTTTCTACCTATACGCACCTTTATGTTACTAGAATTGGGAATCATGGCCTCTTAAAAAGAAAAAAAGTCACCATCTGCATTTAGCTATATTCATATATTGCATTCTGTATTTTTTTGTTTGTGCTGTAAAGATTCACATAATAAAAGTTGTGATGTAAAAAAAAAAAAAAATGATGTCAGAGAATCAAAATCATCTGGAACATAAAAAGGTTCCTGAAAGAATATGCGCCACTCTCCAGGAAAGATGTCCTCCAAGAAAGGTGTCCTCCTACTCCAAACACCAAGGAATGAGATAACGAGGAGCACAGCACTTGATTATTTCCCCAAGTCTTCTATTGGGATTCTGATCACATGGAATCTTAAAAAGAAAAGCAAGCCACCCCAGAATAAAGTTCTAGATCTAAACAGCACCTGAGCCAACCATAGGCAGCTCTACCAGAGTAACCCCAATTCCTGAATGCTTTACTTTCTTTACTTTACTTTTTCTGTTGTTTCCTCTTGAAACCTCAAAACTGTTCTTTCCAGTCATGTGCTGCACCCAGTTTGTATCAGCTCATGAGAGCCCTTGTTAAATTTTCAGGAATTTTTACCAGCTAGTTAAATATAGACATTATTAAAAATTAAACTATGCTTAAATTGTATTAAAAACAAAGGTAACAGTTACTCAAAACTCATTGCTTCCTAATTATTTTACTTCATTTTACCATTATTAATACTCTTGAGGTGATTTACATCTGTGGTCTAGGAGAAATACTATATTAGGGGGTACTACTGCATCTCTCTAATTTCACATTCAATGGCATCAGGTTGGTGGCCTGAAATCAGCCATGGCAGGAGTAGTAAATTCCATGGAAATTGGTAAATGCTACAAAATCAGAGCCCTCTCTCCACTCAGAGCTAGTTATTAAAACTGGTTCTTCCCTATTCAAAGCACCACATCAATTAAACTATATACTTTTAAAAAATAGTCACAAGCATAAAAATGACCAACTATTAGTATTAGCCACAAACATGAAAGCAGAGTTGACTTCAATCCAAAAGAGTAGAGGAGGCAGGGCACTTGAAACTATCTTTAAAACAGGGGAGTTTCTCCCAAATTCTTGGAGTTTATAACCAAGATATCCCAAAGGACACAGAGTCTGCTACTACCACAGCTGAGAGCAGAATGTACTTAGAAATCTGAGAAATAACATTTTCCTATTTTTTCCTTCAAATATTTTTTAACACAGTCATACTGTTTTAAAAGTCAAAAACAGGACCATACTACTCACACATACTGCTTTATAAACTGCTTTTAAATTTTAAGATAGTATGTACAATATCCTCCTGCACCATTATGATAGCATGTAACTTTAAAATGACGGATGATAATACTTGATAGATAGGCCATCACTTTCCCTCCTCAAGTGTTTTAAAAGTGAAAATATGGCCAAATGGCAGGGAAGTTAGAGCTGAAGGAGAAACCATGCTGATGGTGTTTTTAATATCTAACAGAGACCTAGCCTGAACCAGTCCAAAGAAAATTGCTGAAGGTGAAAAAAGGGAGTGGGACAACCGCCAGATCCACCATATGCCAAACTTTGGCTTAAGAGAGCCTAGGCATTACAGGGATTTTCTGTGAGCCGCAATAGCCTCCTAAAAGTCAAAAACTGAAGACACGTTATTCTCAAGGCTAAACAACAGAATTGGTAAAAAGATCCTGGAGGCAATGAATATGAATAGACGTTTCACAAATCTCCCTACTCCAGCTTTCTAACCCTCAATGTATTCCACATCAGTTTTTCATTTTGTTTTGTTTTTTGGATTTTTTTTAGCAAATAGCTCAGCCTCATTCCAAGATGAGTAACCACGGAGTAGGAACACAGGCAAAAGGCAAATAACAATATGTATTGTAAAGAAAATCACCAGGACCGGTTGCCTAATTCATAGGGTCCAAGTCAAAATGAAAATGTGGAGCCCCTTATTCAAAGTATTAAGAATTTCAAGAAAGTGACAGCAGAGCATTAAGCCAAGCACAGGGCCCTAGGTGAAAACACACATTACGCACCATGAAAGCTGGCCCTGGAAAATCACCCAAGGTAACAACAGAGTTCAGAAAAATTAGTTTTCCATTGTCTTAAAAATATTGAAGATAAAATGGTTTCTCTAAAAAATGGGGGCTCAGAGACTAGATACGAAATTTCAGAAAACTGATTATCATTACTCCAAGAGATTAAAAGTCTTGAAAGAAAGAAGAGATTAAAGTTCAAGAAAGAAATGGATTAGAAAAAATACAGCAACCACAACAATAAAATACAAAGCAAGCATCTGAAAACAAAGAAAGTTTGGTAGCAAGCTTGAAGAAATCACTCAAAATTAAATGGAAAGGGAGGGCGGGGCAAGATGGCGGCATAGAGAGGAATGGAAGCTAAGTAGTCCCCCTGGAACAACTACAAAAAACCAGAAACAACTAGTAAATAATCCAGAATAACTGCGGGGGAGCAAATGAGACCATCCACTCATCATACACCAACCTGAATTGGGAGGAATGCCTGAGAAAACAGCATAAAATCTGTAAGTAAAACCTGCGGAACCAAGTCATGGGACCCCCTCCCCCATAGCCCGAGCTGCAAAGCCTCGTGGTGCCAGAGAGAAGCTCTCTCCCAGCAAGCAAATATAGCTCAGCTGAGCTCCAACTGGGGTTTTAAGTGTGAACTGCTCACTACAGGTACGCATCCCCAAAAAACAGGCAGAGGCTTTGGGTGACGACTGACCTTGGAGAGCTGGAGGGTTGCCTTGGACTGGGTCTGAAGGGGACTATCTGTTTCTTTTTCAGCTCAGTGGAGAAAGCCCCAGTCATATTCAGTTTCCAGGGCTGTGACTCAGGGAAGGGTGGAGACAGCACAAGCAGAGAGAGAGACCATTGAAATGTTAATGACCTCCACCTGGGGGGTCTGTCTTCTCTAGGAGGAAAGGGGTGGGGCCCTTTCCATTCAGAACCAGACCCCAGAGCCTGGGGGAACACGGCCATACCTCCTCACACCAGTCAAGAATTATAGGCCAACAGGCATCACCTGCTGGGCAGAAAAGCACAGTGACCTGAGGCATCAAAGGATGGAGCAATTTTCTAAGACACACCAGCAGGGAAACCAGATACTGAATACTTCTTCCCTCTGGGACCTGAGCCTGTTCTGGTCTGAGAAAACCTGATTTGGATAACCAAGGAAACCACGCCTAGACAACAGAAAATTACAACCTACACTAAGAGAAACAAAGTTATGGCCCAGTCAAAGGAACAAACGTATACTTCAACTGAGATAGAGGAATTTAAACAACTAATGCTAAATCAAATCAAAAAGTTTAGAGAAGATATTACAAAAGAGATAGAGGCTGTAAAGGAAACACTGGGCCTGTATACGGCAGAAATCGAAAGTTCAAAAAAACAACTAGTAAAATCTATGGAAATGAAAGGCACAACACAAGAGATGAAAGGCACAGTGGAAACATACAACAGCACATCTCAAAAGGCAGAAGAAAACACTCAGGAACTGGAGAACAAAATACCTGAAAGCCTACATGCAAAGGAGCAGATGGAGAAAAGAATGAAAAAATATGAGCAACATCTCCGGGAACTCAAGGATGAAACAAAGTACCATAATGTATGTATCATTGGTGTCCCAGAAGGAGAAGAGAAGGGAAAGGGGGCAGAAGCAATAATAGAGGAAATAATTAATGAAAATTTCCCATCTCTTATGAAAGACATAAAATTACAGATCCAAGAAGCTCAGCGTACTCCAAACAGAAGAGATATGAATAGGCCTACGCCAAGACACTTAATAATCAGATTATCAAATGTCAAAGACAAAGAGAGAATCCTGAAAGCAGCAAGAGAAAAGCAATCCATTACATACAAAGGAAGCTTAATAAGACTATGTGCGGATCTCTCAGCAGAAACCATGGAGGCAAGAAGGAAGTGGTGTGATATATTTAAGATACTGAAAGAGAAAATCTGCCAACCAAGAATCCTATATCCAGCAAAGCTGTCCTTCAAATATGAGGGAGAGCTCAAAATATTTTCTGACAAACAGACAATGAGAGACTTTGTGAACAAGACACCTGCCCTACAGGAAATACTAAAGGGAGCACTACAGGGTGATAGAAGGCAGGAGTGCGTGGTTTGGAACACAATTTTGGGAGATGGTAGCACAACAATGTAAGTACACTGAACAAAGGTAACTATGAATACAGTTGAGAGAGGAAGGTGGGGAGCATGTGAGACACCACAAGAAAGGAGGAAAGATAATGACTGGGACTGTGTAACTTGGTGAAATCTAGAGTATTCAACAATTGTGATAAAATGTACAAATATGTTCTTTTACGAGGGAGAACAAGCAAACGTCAACCTTGTAAGGTGTTAAAAATGGGGAGGCATTGGGGGAGGGATGCAATCAGCATAAACTAGAGACTGTAACTAATAGAATCATTGTATTATGCTTCCTTTAATGTAACAAAGGTGATATACCAAGGTAAATGCAGATAAGAGGGGGGGATAGGGGAGGCATGTTAGACACTTGACATTGGTGGTATTGTCTGGTTCTTTATTCTACTTTGATTTAAGGTTATTTTTCCTTTTGCTGCTTCCTAGCTGTCATTTTTTTTTCCTCTTTCTTTTGCCTCTCTACCTTCTTTGACTCTCCCTCCTGCCTTGTGGAAGAAATGTAGATGCTCTTATATAGATAATGGTGAAGGTGGTGAACACATAAATGTATGACCATGCAGAGAACCATCGATTATTTACTTGGGATGGAATGTATGGTGAGTGAACAAAACCATATTAAAAAAAAAAAAATGGGTTGATGACAAAACCTCAAGGGCAATATACTGAGTGAAATAAGCCAGACACATAAGGACAATTATTGCAGGTCTCCCTAATAGGAATTAATTTTAATATGTAAACTCATAGACATTAAATATAAGGTACCAAGATATAGGACGAGGCTTAAGAATGGGGAGTGGTTGCTTAGTATGAGCAGAATGTTCAATTAGGATGAACTTAAATGTTTGGAAATGAACAGGGGTGTTGGTAGCAAGATGTGAGAATAACTAACAGCGCCGAATGGTGTGTGAATGAGGTGGAAAGGGGAAGCTCAGAGTCATATATGTCACCAGAAGGAAAGTTGGAGGTCAAAAGATGGGAATGTATAAAACTGAATCCTATGGTGGGCAATGTCCATGATCAACTGTACAAATACTAGAAATCACTTCCATGAACCAGAACAAATGTATGACAATACAATTAGAAGTTAATAATAAAGGGGCATATAGGGAAGAACTATATACGTATTGCAAACTATATACTACAGTTAGTAGTATTTCAACATTTTTTCATGAACAGTAACAAATGTACTATATCAATACTACGAGTCAACAATTGAGGCGGGCTGGTTAGGGATAGGGGAGGATTAGAGTTTCCTTTTCTTTTTTTCTTTTTTCATCTTTCACTTTATTTCTTGTCTGGAGTAATGAAAAGTTTCTAAAAATTGATCAAAAATTAAGTGCGATGGATGCACAGCTGTATGAGGGTACCCAGGGGCAAGTGATTGTATACTTTGGATCTTTGGATAATTGTATGGTATCTGAACAATCTCAATAAAAATGAAAAAAAAAATTAAATGCAAAGGAACAAAAATACAAAAATAATTACAAGAACAGACGCTAGATGTGGAAGACAGGGGATAGAACTATAGTTCCTGGAAAAATGAACATTATCCAAAATATATTCTAAAATATTAAAGGATCTGTGCCAGTTTGAATGTATTGTGTCCCCCAAATGCCATTATCTTTGATGCAGTCTTGTGGGGCAGACGTTTTGGTGATTAGATTTGCTTGGAAGGTGCCCTACCCAGCTGTGGGTGATGACTCTGATGAGATATTCCCATGGAGGTATGGCCCCACCCATTCAGCGCAGGCCTTGATCAGTGGAGCCGTATAAATGAGCTGACTTAAAGAGAAGGAACTCAGTGCAGCTATGAGCGACGTTCTGAAGAGGAGCAAGCTTGCTAGAGAGGAACGTCCTGGGAGAAAGCCATTTTGAAACCAGAACTTTGGAGCAGACACTAGCCACGTGCCTTCCCAGCTAACAGAGGTTTTCCGGATGCCACTGGCCATCCTCCAGTGAAGGTACCCAATTACTGATGTGCTACCTTGGACACTTTATGGCCTTAAGACTTTAACTGTGTAGCCAAATAAACCCTCTTTTTATAAAAGCCAATCCATCTCTGGTGTTTTGCATTCTGCAGCATTAGCAAACTAGAACAGGATCTAATAAAAAGAAATCATCCCTGATGCAAAGACAGACTTTAATCTATAGGCCAAATGGTATAGCAAGTCCCAGTAAAATGACAAAACAACCAATGCCCAGACATGCTGGTAAAGCTCTAAACTTTGAAAATATTGAAAGATTCTTATGTGCACCTCTGATGGCAATAGGTAGACACATTGAGAGAGGAAAACATTAACCATGCCTCAGGTTTCTCCTCCAGAAATATCCAATGCTAAAAAAGAATGGAGAGAAAGGTCTAAGAAATTCTGAGGGCAAGAATGTGTGACCCAAGAACTTGATACTCAGCCAAGTTGTGCTTCAAATAGAAAGGCAAGAAACAGACATTCCCAGGCGCTTAGGAATGCAGGGACCACAGTACCCATGAGGACTTCTTAAAATAAAACAATTTGACAATGAAATCCAGCCGACCAAGAATGAATCAATATAACTCAGGGATGGCAAAACCACAGTAAACAGCCAGTACCAAATCCATCCAAAAATAGACCAAAGTAAAAGAGCAATAGGAGTTGTGGTACCAGGACAAAATATAAATGTTATAATCCTTTATATTGTAAATTTCACGACATAAAAACATGGAGCTAAGGGGAAGAGGAGTGGCACGAGGCTGGTGTTAATTTCTTAGCTTTCCTCAGATGAAGTCAATTTGAAATGTGCTTGAAAGTAAATTATTCCAAACCCAACCATTTTTGTCATCTTTTCTCGTAATTTAGTTTTCTAAAAGATAACTCTCATCTCTGTTATGGTGAAAAAGTCAGCAGTTATTTCTGTCTCACTTCCATTTCTTTTTCTTTGCTTACAGTAAATTTTACTTTATACCTTAAGTAAATTAAAATATATGGGAAGATCCCCTCCATCCATTTAACTGACGCAGTTAAGTGGGTGGTGTTCATGAAATGTTAACATTATTTCTAAAGGGTGAGATTTAGTGAGTTTATTTCTTCTTCATAATTTTCTTGTATTGTTTAACTTGTATAATGAGAATGCATCCTTTCCTTCCAAACAAGTCACTTCTTAAAAAACAGCAAAGAAAATCTCATCATTACTACCCTAAGAAATTAGTTTTATTGGTTTCTTCTTCTGCATTCCTGCCAGTCAGGGAAAAATCTAAACTGAAGTCTATTCACTTTTCATTATTCCTATTATCCCCAGTTTACAGACGATGAAACAAAGACCCAGAGCAGTTAAGTAATTTGGCCATGGCCACTAAGCCAGGATTTGACCATAGGCAGCCTGACTTCACAGTATCTAGGTTGATGGAATTAAGGATGCTAAATTAGCTCACCCAAATGAACAACTCAGCATGTTACATCCAGTCCTACATTGACAGGAAGAAGTCTTACCTGCAATGACATGAGGACACTCAGTCATGTCTGGTGTAGAAACTGGTACAATGCTTTCAGAAAGCAAGCTGGACAAATGTATTTAAGACTCTTTAAAAGCTTTTTACACTTTAGCATGGTAATTCTATTTCTAGGAATCTAGTCTAAGAAAATAATTGTAGAGTCAGGAAAAGATAGATAAATAAAGACATTAAGGGGATGATTATTTATACTTACAAAAAATTAGAAACAGATTGTCTAAACAGGGGATTGGTACAATAAAGCACAGCAGAACCACATAACTGACAACTATGAAGGCATTAAAATTCACATTATAGGAGAATACTAAGAGCCATGGAAAAATACCCACCAAGTGAAGAAGGCCCGCTAGGATTTCTAGTTAAACAGCAGATTCCACGCAGGCATTCAATCTCTATTTCCTCCCAGAACCCCAGTAAACTGATAACTATTAAATTAAAAGGCGTAGTCAAACAAAACGAGTCAGCAGAAAGGAAAAGTAGAAAACAGTAAATGTAAATGATATTTTAGGAGAAGGAGAGTGAATTGAAGAGCATTAACTGACTTAGAAGAAAGCCGAAACCTAATTTTGCAGAGGAAGAAGACAAGATAATTCCTAAGACATGTCCCTGGAAACTTCAGGACTTGCAAGCATCAGATACCACTGAAAACAGAGGGGAAGGAACATAGGAGGATGGGATGAGAATCTAGAGAAGCCCTCACTCCTGTGCAGCCAGGCACCTGCTCTTTCCCTGCCTGGCAGAAGCAGGACATTCACTTTCTATGGAGACTGAGTCGGAGACGATGTCAGCTCAAGGGATCAGGAGGTTGAAAGTAGGAGTAAGACACTGTACTAAGGGGGGGGGGCTTAAGTAAAAGTTTGCACCCCAGTTTGTGAGACCTCCCCTCTCCAGCTGCTCAAACCTACAGTTCCCACTACAGAACCCTGGCTGCAAGTCTCACACCCCACAGCAGAGCATTAGGAAAATCTTCTCCATGGAAACCTGGGAACCCAACAGAAAACACCTATAGGCACCAACATTTGTGGTCATCCAAGAAAACAAACGGGTCCCAAGAAAGAAGGCGGCCCCCAGTGCACAAGCTCTATCAACACACACAATTTCCACTAAGCTTTTAAGTGTCTCACTCTTAAATATAAACATCCAGAGATAACCAGATATTTTAGGAAAGCTTCCAACATGAAAGACTGAGAATAAGTCAAACAAATGGGGGGTAGGCGGGAGTAACTAAAAGGAAACAGAGGAGAGAGGGACCTGAAGGGAAAAGCTGAGGTTAAAAAATCTAGAATTAGTATCCTAAGAGAGATAAAAGCATTATTACCATAAAACAAAAACACAGGACACCAGCAAGAAGTAACATTCCAAGTATCAAAGCACCTCGAAATTAAAAGATTAAGATTTTTTTAACATTTTTTATTATGAAATATAACATGTATATAGAAAAATGATAACTACTTGTTAAATCATACTTTGAAAGTTAAAGAGCAAATTTCAAGGAGTGTTATGAGTTACAGTTCCACTACTTCAGTTATTTCCTTCTGGCTGTTCTAATACCTAGAGACTAAAAAATATATATATATTTATGTAAAGATTCAGTGTTCATAATCCTTTGTTAAATCCTATCCTGTCTGTTGCTACCCCTCCCTCTCATTTGATCACTGTCTCTATCTTCAGGCAATTACCACCCTAACTTGTTCATACTGAAAAGGGGTGTCAACATTATGGGCAAGGGGAATGCATTTGGTTGATGTTCTTGAAGAGGCTCTTGCCTCTGGGTTTTGGGACTTATCTCGCATAGAAACACTCCAGAGGATTTAAGTTTCTGAAAAATAAACTTAGTGAGTGAAACTTTATCGAGTCTCAGAGAAGGAACTGGGTATTCTTCAAGATTTTCAGAATACTGCTGACTTGTGCTTATCATACTGTGGCCATCTGGCATATCCAGCTGAAGCTTGCATAGGAGTAACTTCCAGGACAGCCTCTTGACTCTATCTGAAATCTCTTAGCCACTGAAACCTTATTTTGTTACACCTTTTTTCTTTTCCCCCTTTTCGTCAAGAAGACACTCTCAGACCCTCGATGCCAGGGCCAGGCTCATTCCTGTGAGTTGTGTCCTACATCTCCAGAGAGACAAGATTAAAAATTTTTAATGTAAAAAGGCTTGTATGATAAAACTGAGAAAAATGAACCAGAGAATAAAACAAAAAAGGAATTGGAAAAAAATTAAAACCAAGGTACAACATCAAAAAAAAAAAAAAAAAAAATCAGAAAAGAGAGAGCAGATAAAATAAAGGGGGGAAAATGTCCCAGAATTAAAAAGACATAAATCTCAGACTGAAAGACTCATTTAGTGTCCAATTCAATTAATTAAAAAAAAAAATACTGAGGCACGTATTTTGAAATTATATAACACTAGGGTTTAATAAAAGGTCAGAAAAGCTTCCAGAGAGAGAAAAAACAGTTACATACAAAGCATCAAGAATCAGAATGGCTTAAGACTCAACAACAATCTAAAAGCCAGATAAAAATAGACCGATTCCTTCAAAACCCCTTGAGGAATAATATTCTTTGGGAAATTGTTTCTAATACAGAATTCTATACCCAAACTACCAAGAAAGTCTGTGGGTACAATTAAACATTAGCAGATATGCTGCAAGAGGCCTCAAAAAATTTATCTCCCAAGCATCCTTTCAAGGATGCTACTAGAAGAGGCTCTTAAACAATTAAGTGATGAAAGAAGAAGACATGAGATCCAGCATAAGAGAAAATTCCACCCAAGAAAGAAGCTAAGAGAATCTCAGGATGATGGCTGATGGTGACAGGGAATCCCAGGACCAAGGCTACACAGGAAAGCTGGACGATAAACAACACACACGGGAAGAAAAAGGATACCAGGAAGAATATCTCCAGGAAAAAGGTAAACTGATATATTATGTACTGGTGAACATACTGGGAGAAGATTTACCTTTCCAACGGAGATTCCAAAAATGAATTTAGTGATAGATACCATTTGAAAAACAGGCAAACAAGATTACCTTGAAAGAAAAAGTGTAAGAGGAAAGAATTGCAGCTATAGTGCACTAAGTAGCTCAGCTGTGAGCACTATTTACTTAGCCATAAAAAGACAAATGTCAACCAATGCTATAACTAAACATTGCGAGGACTGGGGAGATGCTGGGGGAGGAGCGGTTGTGTTGTTTGGGTGGGACACTGCAAGTCAGTTAAATCTCATCTTCCTAGTTAGTAAGTCAAGAGTAGAAAGTAAATAGCAAGTAAAAAATAAAGACTAAATCTGAAACTATAAAATTACAGTCACTATTTTATAAGATACATCTACTGAATGATTAAGAATTGCAATCAACCTAAATTATACAAATAAATAATTTCAAAACAAAGATAAACATTAAAAAAGAGTGAAAACAGCTGAAAATTATTGCCTCCAGGGATTAATAATTAGTGTGTAGATGCGAATGGGCAGGAGACAACTGATTTTCATTATAAATAAGTTTAAAGTTTTTAAAAGCATGTACATGTTTCTTGTATTAAAAAATAACAGCAGGCTACAAAACTACGCATGTGGTGTGAGATGGCAGTCTTTTAGTGAAGAACTAGATAGAAAGAATTCTAGAAAGAAGAAACCCTAATCTGTCAATGGTGGTTATTTTTGAGGGGTAGGGTTACAGATGTCTTACTTTTCCTTTGTATTTGTTTTCATTTTCTGCACTGAGCATGTATTACCTTTAAATCTTTAAAAAGTGTATCTGTTTTAGGATAACTACCATCCGTGCACTAATGCAGTGGAATAACTCAACTGGAAGTCTTAGGGTGTGCTGAAAAGTGAATGTTAGAGGGAAGAGAGCAGCAAAGACTACACTTTCAAGGAATCCATCTGAGAGTGAGGAAATGGTCAAAAGATGGAGGGAAAGGTTAGGGAAAAAAAAGGTTTTTTATTCACTTTTATTTTTTAAGATGGGAGATATTTAAGTCTGTTTATAGTCTGGGCAGAAGAAGCCAGGTGAGGAAGAACAGAGAAAGAATGATGGAGCCAAAACTGAGAGGCAGAAGATGGAGTTCAGGAGTAAGCAAAAGAGCAAATAACGGGCACCAGTTGAGGAGCTAGGAGCAGACAGCTGAAGAGTTCAATATGCAACAGAGCATCTATATTTAAGATTTAATTGTCGTTAATGTTAACATTCTCTCACTTAAGAGAGCAACTTATTCCTCTCCCAACAAACCCAAACCAAACACAACCACATTGAATTCCTTACGGCTGAACTCCCTATAAGAAATTATGTTTTCTATTAAGCAATTCTTCAGGAGACCATATCTCACAATCTCAACTTTGGCTGTAAACTTCTTGAAGACAGAAACAACGCTTTATACTTCCTTTGAATGGCCAATAAGAGATGCCTCAATAGAGACTGGTTGATTCATTGAAAGTTAACCAAACCAAGCTTTCCAGCAGTCTGCCACTCAAGTACCTGCTACAGGGTGAATTTAAAACAAACCCTTCAACCTGATTTTAACCTTGGATAGATCTCCCTTTCCTACCCCACCGCCAGGGTTCCAGTCAAAGGAAGCAGTCAGACTGGGTTCAAATCCTGGCTCTACTCATTACCAGCTGTGTTATTTGGCGCAGGTGGCATGACCTTTCTGTGCCTCCATTTCCTCGAATATAACAGTACCTATTTCTGAGTTATTTTGAGGAGAACACAATATATGTAAAATACTTAGACCAGTGCCTGGCATGTAGTATGTTCTATAAAAGTGCTAGTTATTATTATTATTATTTCAGTAGGGAAAATGCCAATTTGATGGCAGACAAGGCAGACAGTTCAAGTGCCCCACAGAAAGTGTGTCATGTACTCTGGCTTCTCACAGAGAGCTTTCTCTAATTGTCTTTGCCAAAGCCAACAACACAATGCTTGTGTACAATGACTTACTGGGCACTCCCATTCTAGCCCTCAGTTTTTGTCAGTCCTGTCAAAGGACCATTTTATTCACTTGCAAGCCTTCCAGAAATATTTGGCATCTGCACAAAAGAAGACATATGAAACTCTCAAGCGGTGATAAGCAGAATTCCTAGGCTTCCATTCCAGAGTTTTCCTTGCAATTCTCATAAGACTTTCTGTCACAACACCTCTCCAGATATGTGCCAGACTCGGTTATATCTCGTGAACTTCATCAATTCCAAAAGTACACTAAAAGATATATTTTATTCTATTTTTAAATAACAGAATAAGGCTCGTTATTGATAATTTGCAGAATTATGCAGGAAGGCAATCGCTGTTAGTAAATTTACTTCTGGTCTTTTCTCTGTAAATTTTTAATATATGAAATAAACATTCTGAAGTTGAAAGGAAAGAAAGAAGTAAGGAAGAGCTAGCAGCTCACACAGTGGAATCCACACAGTCACTGGCAGTTGAGTCCTTCCCATCACCCCCCTCCGAGACCACAAAGCTGTCGCGGATCTCTTAGCCTTTTGCTTAAATAACTGGGAACAGGGATGAGACCACATCCCCATCAGCACCTTCCTAAATAGTGAACTGGTGGGGGGTTGGGTGTGTGTTGGCTCTTGGTTATAACAGTGGTTACCAACCTTTCACCCTCTAAGGATCTGGAATCCCTCTCATTAATCCCATACCACACCACACCACACCACACCCTATCCCTGTGTGAAAGGAATGCAAAGACCAGGTTGCAGTCAGCAACAACTAACTCATTTGCCTACTTTTTATTCATTAAATGCACATGCAATGAATGGTCAATAAATCCCTCTGATCAGCATGAGATTACAAGTGTTATCACACTCACATGAGATACATCTGGCAAAATGAAACAGCACTTCCATGCTTTCCTTAATATGCAGAAACTTACTGAGCAAACATGGCATTCTGTCTAGGCTAATACTGGAAGATATCTCACAGACCTCCATTCCAGTGTTCCAAAGATCCCAGAGTGAGAGTCAAAAACCTTGGAGTAAATGAAAATCAAAACCTAAAGACATTGCATCCCGGTTGATGGATATTCTGCAATATACAAAATTCCTTCTAAGGAATTTTCTTAAGTACCACCTGAAATTTAAGCAAACCATGGTACAGTCTGCCCTTGACCTTTCATTTATGCCAAATGCCCATAAAAAGTCTTCTCCTGTTTCACCAAGGACAGAACTTTCAAGAACAAATGACCTAATTAAGCATGAGATTTCCTAGCTTAAAGCTATCCAGAAAGCTAAAAGGCTATGAAATGATGCTGAATTTGAAAGGGGCTGTATGCCAAATTGATTTAGTGAATAGGCATGTTTTTGATGTGCATATCCAATATTAGAGCTAAAAGTTAGAATGACAGACATCCTTGACTATATTTATTTAAGAAGCATCCAGAGTGCGTATTTTCCCACTTATCTACGGCACATTTTTCAAAATGTGATTATGTAGCACTATGAATGCATCTTTTTGGCACAACTTGCCAGTCTGCCTTTGATTTTGGGTTGCTGCCACTGCAATGCAATAGCGTAGATATGTTTTCTCTCACTCCAGCTTTCAGCAATGTGCTAAATTACCCCATACACTCGCTTTGGCTCTAGACCCCCACCCCATCTGATTTGCACAGATGTTCCAGGAGAAAGAATTTTTTCCTTTAAACAAATGTCAAGGGCCTGGCCAAATACTATACAAAGAAATGCAAAAGTCAGCACTGTGTTGAAAAGCTGGTTATTAGCTCACTTCCTTCTTTCTCTCTCCAACTTCTCTACTTTCCAAAGGAATAAATATGGATATGATCACACTTGACCGAGGTCTAAAAGGTACCAGGAAATGGGCAGGCTAAGGGCTAATACGTAATTTTTCCTTGTTCTTTTATGTTGAACTTCAAGGAGATGTTGGGTTTGTGGGTGAGTTTTCAAGGGTACTTTGCTAGAGGCAGTCCCTTGATCCCCATCCTTTTGGCTACAACCCCTGGGGAAGAGAGGTCATGGGGAAATTCCAAGGGGGTCACAGAAACTAGAAACCTAGCTGTTCACATAACTGAGTGATACCCTATTTTCAGAGCCTTGTTTATTCTGCCAGTTTCTCCTTCCCTCTCCTCACTTCCTCCCCATCACCAGCAAGCCCTCCCTAAGCAGTCAAATATTAAATCATTAGCCACACCCCAGTATCTGCTAGATTCCTAATCAGAAATGTCTCATTCATTGTTAATCAAAACTAGAATTCTCAAACTTTTTCCCACCCCACCCAACAGAAGAGCAAAGAGCAAAAAAAAGCACAGCAGGATTTCCACATCCCAGAGTTGTCAGTGACATCTTTTCTTTGTTCCATCCAGAAGAGAATTACTAAACTGATGTGAGGCTGGCAAGCACCCACAGAGAGAGTGAAAACATCTGTAGTCAAGAGGTTTTTTTTTTTTTAACCCTCAGACAGGCTGAATTTGATTTTCTTTGTGATTGGGAGAAAAATGGGATAGAATAATGTGCACAAATGAGTGTGTGATACATGCAGGGGCACAATTATGCTTGAATGGCAAACCCCAAAATATCATTCACACTGACACACTATTTCAGAGGATGCCTCATTGTGGGAGAAGGTGGGGAGGGGAGGAGTGGATTTAAGCAAATCATATAAATTCTCTTAGGCTAATCCATCTGTACCCATAGACAATGAAAATTTTGCAGAGTTTTTATAAAATTCAGGTCTGGTATTATACTTAAGTCAATATTTGTAAAGCACTTAAAATAATTCCTACCACACTTTTATATAGTAGGCATTATATAAAAGACAAAGTAACAAGTATAAACTTGTGGAGAGGGAGCAATATGGAAATATCTATCAAAATTTAAAACAAATATATCCTTTGCCCACTAGTTTCACTTCTACAAATTTATACTTCAGATATATTCACAAACATCAAAGATTTCTATTGCAGCACGGTTTATAACAGCAAAATATTCTAAATTTAAATGTCTATCAATAGGGAAAACATTAGATAGTTTAAGGTATCCCTATAAAAGTGGAATTTTATGTGGCCAATAAAAAGAATGAGGCAAATCTGTACATACTAATATGGAACAATCTTCAGGGTGTATTACATAAACTGAACATATTCATATACAACATAGCATATACTGGGTGCTACCATCTGTGTTAACTATCTATGCATAGAATATTTCTGGTAGGATATTTTTTTAAATGGTGGGAGATTATCATACAAAGCTTCTATCAGATTTGTTTTGATAAGAATCATTAATAACGCTAAAGTGCTGGAAAAGTCTCTTCTCTCAAATAGAGTAAACTTTCCTCTTTTAACCTTATTTTCACTATTTACTTAACAACCTTTTTATCCCATAGCATTGTGTTAAAACAAACTTCAGCCTGACAAGAGTTCAAGGTGCTATGAACTCTGCACTGGGCTTAAAAACCAAGGCACGTTGGTCCATATACATAATCGAGCTTACAATACCTGTTAACACTTCAATAGTTAAATCCCTGTGAAAACACTGACAATGTTTCTCTAAAAATGTTTCACTTCTATTAATATCAGAATTGCAAATTACAGTACCAGTCTAAGCTTTTGAAAGATAAATAAAACAAAGTAAAAAAAATTAAACTAAACTTAATGCATGGTACTTTCATGATACAACTGAGGCGCAATAATCATACCACTCAACTTTGGACAATCCTACCTGCCAACAAGTCTTGGCTTGCCAGACTGGGCTCTATTTCAGAGCTACTTCTCTCAGGCAAATTTACACATTAGACAATAGAGGAGAAAGCTAAAGCAACAGAATGAAGAACGCTAGATAATTCTTAAAACAATCAAGAATAAAAGCTTGTTTCGTGTTAAACAAAAATCTAAACTCTCTAAAAGACTCCAAACGCCTCCACTGGATTCACAGCAGTAGGTAAAAACGCATAACAAGTGAGAGCCACAGACATGTTGCTCTGTTGCGAAATCAAACACAACTCAAAAGAATCTTATGCCAAGAGATTCAATTAGGCAGACTCAAGGGATTTTTACTTTAGCATGAACCCACTGAGAGCACCCCAGACTCTCTGGCTCTTTCCGTGTAGAGTTCAAATGCCCTTTTCCACATTCTCCAAACAAGTGTCCCTGAAATACAGCCCAGTGGATGTCGGAAAAACAGAGTCCAGCTGTTAAAGCAACTTCCATATGGTCAAAACAAACAGCCTCCCTCGAAATGAACCAAGGTAAACGGCAAATCTACAAATATTAAGGAGGCCCAATATTCACACGCCAATTTCCTGATCCTCTCTTTCTTTCCCTCCTCTCCCCCATACTCTTAAATGCTATTAGTTACAATGTTTACTAAAAGTAAGACTACTTAAATGACTTGGTGCCAGTAGCATTACTCACAAAGTCAGACTCAAGCAATCCAGTGATTTCCTCAGAATTAAGCTAAAGAAGGTAATCACAGAGTAGTCAGAAAAGGTCACGCTTCGTTTCATTTATAGGCCACTAATGTATGATATCATGACCTCCAAATAAACATTTTTTCTCTAAATGGGTAGTTGCTTTTAAGATCTCCTTAGCTTGTGAGTTAAGACACCTCAGCCATTCACAGAACATTTTAAGAGAACCCCTGATAACTTCACTAGAGGCTAACCAAGCCTGTACCTGAGAGGCTAACGCAAAGTCTGGACGCTAAAGGTTCTCTTAAGTAAAGAGTATCTGAGGACTAGGATGATGAATAAATTCAGATTTGCCACCAATCTGGGATTATAAATTCCAGGCTCTTTACAGAGCATGGGCGCCAAAAAGTTGGTGAGGGGGTCAGCTCAGATTTGAGAGGTTAAAGGTAATTGTAACAAGAAGCCCCAAGAGGGAGTTCCATTTTCATTCATTTAACGAAGGTTCAGCGAGCACCTACCACTTGCCAAGCCCTGTGCTCCCAGTGGTTACACAGCAGTGAAAAAATAACCTGGGCTGTAGGTACACAGGAGAAAGAGACTTTTCCCAGCATACATAACTGAGAAGGCAGACTTGTTTCTCCCCACTACCTTGGATTCATACCCAATTTTCCAGTCCTCAAACTTGCAAACCAGCAGGATCCAGAGTATTATTAACTGCCAGAAGCATTCATCTAAGTTTGTTCCTCTAGCTCCCAAGACTACTCTGAAAACACTCCTGCTCTAGTTCTATTTTCTAAGTCATGAGGAAGACTGAACAGTTTTAATAGAAAGTGAATTCCAAACCCCCTTTCAAATGCAGTTGAGTAAAAAAAAATCAACTAGTAAAAGAAACAGGGAGGATGGAGTCTTCATGGTCCCTAAACCCTCCTAAGCACATTCTAGAAAATCTCTACATGATAAACATTCAAAGGGCAAATCATCCTCGGGGTCTCCCTGACTGACCTCAGCTGCACCGCTCTGAGGAAAGGTCAGCAGGAAATGACCTCATGAGACACTTGATTTTAATAAAGTCAACTTAAGGGTCCCTGAAAGCAAGATCACAGGAAGAAAGAAAGCCACAAAACACATGTACATTTATAAATTAGGAAAAAATAAACATTGTAAAAAACGCCTAAATTAAGGAAAGGAAAGAAAAATATATAAAACAAATAAGAAAAAGAAAATCTGTGTGTGGTAGGGTGGTGGTAGTTAAAACAGGTGTGTGTGTGTTTCACCTGACTGCTTGTCTTTGCTTTTCAAATTTTCTACAACAAAAAAAATGTTTTTTTTAAACATTATTTTTAAATGTTTAATTTAAAAAGAAAAGACTTTGTGAAACATGGCCAACTCCCAAGTGAGATAGGTTAAGATGTCCTTGTGATCTATTTAGGACACCCCATCCACCCAGACCATTCCGCCCAGGGGAAGAGGCAATTACCCCGCAGGGCCTGCCCAGCCCCCATCCTCACGCCTGCAGGGCACAACTGATAGGGGGCTGGGGTCAGCATCCCCGGCAGGCCTCATTTACAGCCCCTTTATTATGTGACTTCAATTTAAAAACAGAACTTCTGTTTCTCCCCCAAAGCACAGCGACCAAGCTACAAGACAGGCAGTTTCCTGGTCACAGGGACTCTAGAAGGCTTTAATCAGACCTGGCTTTGGTATACCAAAGCTAAAATGCTACACGCCAGCTATGGGCCCAGCAACTACACGGCAGAGACAGGGCAGCGTCTTCAAATGGGAAGCCAAGAAGTGTCCTTAAGACTATGATTAATCCCCATGCCCACCCAACCCCCCTCCAAAAAAACAAAATTCTTGAGGGAAAAAAAAATCATTACGACAATGAAGACTACGATGAAGTAATCTGAGGGCTGATTAGATTTTCTTTCTGACTCCAGAACTGCTTCCTATTAGGGGTTAAGGTGAGACAAATGAGGCACTGGCCTTGGGTGCAAAATTTAAGGGGGCACCAAAAAGCTCAGTAATTAAAATAACATTTTAATGTATATTTTTTAAAAATCAAAAGTGATGCAACAACAACAAAAATCCCCAATGAACAAAAAAATTTTTAAATAAATCAGGGTCTGACCCTGAACTTGGGCAACTCACCTTTCCTACCCTGGTCCCAACCCCATTCAGTTATAGCTGTACTATGAGAAAATCCCAAAGTGAGCTGCAGAGTGTAGACTTTAGAGACTTAAGGAAAACCTGATTTTACATCCTGGCTCCTTCTCTTACCTGCTGTGTGCCTGAGCATTTTACTCAACAATCTAAGTCTCAGTTTCCTCTACCATAAAATGGAGATAATACCTTCTTCAAGGAATAAGTGATCAAGTAAACACATATATGCAAAGCATGAAACACAAAGCTTAGCATAAAACCTAGTGCAAAATCGGCAATCAAACCAGCCTCCTCAACAAGGATCAGAATTCCAAGGATAAGCCAGAAAGTGCTTACCAAGTGCTGTCTGCTCTTTTAGCTGTGCAGTGTATAGTTCGAGCAATTTTCAGGGGATGGTTTTTGACCAGTTATCGGGTTTTCCCTACTGTCACCCTGAAAACAGACTTTTATTTTCTCCTTAGTCTTTAGAACTGATGGACATTCCTGACACTGGGGATAAGGAGAGTAAGTGAGGAATGGAGAATGAGGCCAATAACCCATCCTGTTTAGCTCCTCAATATAGAAAGGTAGGTGTTGCCACAAAAGAGCATGGCATGGTTAAAAGACAAAACAACTTCCGCATTTCTCAGAATTTTGCTTCCTAGAGTAAAGCACAGCCATTTTTTAAATAAAAGGAATCAAACCAGGGCCCAGTTAACTATCCCCTGCAGCCCTTGCTAATTTGCCTGCAAGGCGGAGAAAAGCAACTGTTTTCCACCCATGCTTCCCTGCCACGGGCTTTGAACCTTACCGTGAACCCTGGACCTGTTATTCAGACCTTAGAATTTATTTATGTGACCTTGGAATTACTATTTATCTGACCCTGGAATTACTACTCTCAAGTGGTACCCAGAGTCTGAGCCCATACTAATGAATTCTACCTCCAAAACAAAAGCATCCCACTGATCTGGACAATAGTCTTCTGGCAACCTTGAACTTCCAAACCACAAATAAATTGCTCAGGGCAACCATGTCCCAAGAAGATCTCACCCAAATGTCACACACATCTATATTCTTTTGTCATGCACCTTGGAAACACCAGGAAGAAGAAAATGGTCTTCGAATAGATCATTTCTAGGGCACAGCAGAGAAATGCTTGCAGCGCATGTTCTATAGCGAAAAGTATGTTTCACATAACTGTTTATATATGTGATCAGGCGTAGCTTGATTTACAGGAAAAAAATCTTAAAAGAGTTTCCTTTTCTTGCATCTCTGAAAGATGGTTTACTTTTCTCATTTTAAATGGCATGGTTTGCTGATTATAAAAGCAATAGAAGTCTATTATGGGAAATTCAGAAAATGTGGAAAGGTCCAAAGAAGAAAATAAAACCGCTCAATTTAGTCCTATCTAAAGAAAACTATGGGTAACATTCTTTTCTCAGTGTATATAAATATATCTCACATAGAATTTTTAGCAAGTTTGTTCATCTGTTAAGTAGCAAACAAAGAGTATAATACTAAAGGAAGTGGCAAGTGACCCCAACCCCCAACCCAGGAGGGTCAAGGAAGAACATTAAAAGTAACCTCAGAAACTCAGAATCCCACAGACAGCTAAGAGAGACTACATCTTACAAAGAAATGTAAAAAAAAGGAATTGTGAAAAAGTTTCCCTCTTAAGATAGCTGAGCATCTACTATATTCCAGACACTGCCAGGCACTGGGAATGCAGAGGTGTAAAATAAGAAGTTGCTCTCAATAAGTAGAGAAAGACTTCCTGAACTTCTATTTCCACTCGGCCCATTATAAGCTGCGAGACCTCAGGCAGATCAATTAACCTCTCTGTGCCTCAGTTTCCTCCAGTACGAAATGAGGACAATGATCGTGCTTATGGACGATTATGATGAGTAAATGGGTTTGTACACGTAAAGCACTTAGAACTCAGCCTGGGGCTTAGAAGTGCTCAAATAAAATAACTAAGGAAAAGAGTAAATACACCAGTAAAAGTACAGAGGGCCCAGGTTGTTACCCAAGAGTAGACCTTACCCAACCTCCATGTATTAAGATAAAGCTTCTGGAATGAGGTGGGCAGAGACTGGGTGGAAGTCAGAGCTGAGAAGGACTTGGAGGAATGCTCTCACATTCCAAGGAGAGGAAGCAGCAGGTGTAAAGACAGGAAGATGTAAGGAGGCTTGTTTGAGAAACTTCTGGTAGATCAACATGGGAGTTGGGGGCAGGCCACCAGGAAGGGCCAAATATTGGAGGCTGGGAAAGAAAGTAGGGCAGAGATGCCAGATTCCTTTCAGTTACTCTCATTTTCAGTTACAGCAAAACAGGTAGAGTTACATTATTCCACATCGCGATCACTTCAGAAAACAAAGCTTTTTTTTTGACTCCTCCAATAAAGTCAAAGTGTGCTGATTTATGTATTTTTAAATTATTTTTACAGGTGAGTGTTTTCTAAAAACTCTATCAAGAGAGGGTGGTGTAGCTGGATGATCCCTCATAGCAGCTCTCTGGACATGCTACACCTCATCAATAATGTTCCTCAGAATCTTTCCAGCATGAAACAACAGATCTCAAATAATGTATTTCTTATTTGCGGGTATTATTAAAGATAGAGATCTGAAAACAAGAATAGATGAGGAACTTGGTCTCTGCTAATTCGGAATGATTGGATTTCCCCTTTCAGGAAAGGAAAACACTTTTAAAAACATACTTAGAATCTAAAAGTAAAAGAAGCTCTGACCAAGATCTTTGCTAAAAAGAATGTTATTATTGCTTACTGTGCTTATCTTGAGTTATATGTTCCAAACAGTTAAGATCCAAGCTTCACAGTTTACCAACAGCTACCATTTATAGTTATTATCTGGCAATAACTATAAATTGCCATAGTCCCTTCTTATATATTCTCTTTAGTTCCCTAAAAAACATTATTCAGTAGGTGTTATTTCCATTTTTAAAACCATTATTCAAAAATTAAATGGCTCACTCTAGACCATACAACTTGAGGGACAGAGTTGAGTTAGAGCACATGTTCCTCAGAACCCATGGTAGCCAACCTTCAAGATGGCTCCCAATGAGTCTCACCTCTTGGTTTTCACACCCTTGTGCAGTCACCTCCCTCTGAATCATGGTTGGCCACGAGTGAAAGTGTATGATTTCCGAGGCTAGTTCAGAAAAGACATAGCAGTTTCTTTCTTCAGTCTCTCATGGGTCACTCACTCTGAAGGAACCAGCTGCCATGTTGTCAGGACACTCAAGCAGCCCTACAGAGTCTATGGAGTTCCTTGGAAGCAGATCCTACAGCCCCTAAAGTTCATTGCAAACATCTAAGCCAGAAGTGCCCAGCAAAGCCGCTCCAAAAGCCCTAACCCACTGAAGGACAATAAATATTTGTAGTTTTTTAAGCCACTAAATTTTGGGTGGTTTGTCATGCAGCAATAGGTAACATGCTCTGAAGCCTGTGTTGTTTTCTCCACATCTACAATGTCTTTCAGTTGCTTCCATAAGTTTATCTTTTAATTATTTTCACTGTATCAGAACAAAGAGAATTTTTAAAAGTTACTGAAATCAAGCACATGTACCTTATCATCTCTCTGAGAGAAGCAACAACAGGACTGACGTCACATTTATATTTATTTCCTGTTGGCATTATTACCTTCTGGGCCTCAGATTTTATGTACAGAGTTGTCCTTTTAGATTTGCACCTTTAAAACACAGGCAGCTGACAGAGCCTTTAAGCCTATGCTAGATAGTCCAAGAAACTATTTAGTCATCTCGTTGGTTAAACTCCTTTTAAAGGTGGTAATTTTTTTTTCTATGTCTTGTTTAAAAAAATTAAACATAACCATGATGAGATACCTCTACACGCCTATTAAGAACAGCTACAATTAAAAGTACTGATACTACTGAGTGCTGGTGAAGATTCCACTTCTAGGTATTCACTTCATGAGAAATCAAAAATAACCACATCAAAACCTACATGTGAAAGTTTATAGCATCTCCATTCATAATTGCCCAAGACTAGAAACAACTCAAATGTCTTTCAACAAGTGAATGGGTAAACAAACTGGTAACATTCATACAATAGGATACTATTCAGCAGTAAATAACATGGTGAATGTAATTTACACCACTGAATTATATATCTGAATGTGGTTAGAAGGGGAAATTTTAGGGAGTATATAAGTTCCTAGAATGAAAATTCAAAAAAGAAACCACAGGAATGTACAATACAAACAGTGGGCCCTAATGTAAACTATGGATACAGCTCATAGCACAATTATAATATTCTTTCATCCACTGTAACAAACGTACCACACTAATGCAGAGTGTTAATAACAGGGGGATGGGCACATGGGAACGCTCCATTCTCTACATGATTTTTTGGTGAACGTACAACTTCTCTCACAAAAAAAAAAAAAAAATTAATAAATAAATAAAAAGAAAAGTGAACGATTATCAATTCTCCCAACAACTTGGGTAAATCTCAAAAACACACTGAGTGAAAGAAGCCAGTCTTAAAATATGACTTTCTGGAAAAGCCCAAACTATAATGACTGAGAACAGATCAGCGGTTAGCAGGCACTTGCGGCAGGGAGAGGGTGTGCTACAAAGGGGGAACATCAGGGCATTTTTTGAGGTGATGGAAATGTTTTGTATCCTGATTGTAGTGCTGGTTACACAAATACAAATAAAACTTAGAACTGTATAAAAATGTCTATTTTACTTCATGTAAATTTAAACAATAAAAATAAGATGACTATACAAATACTTTCCTTTTCAGGCAATTTCAATTCATTTTTCCCCTAAGGAGAAACTTACAGTTTGTTAAATTACCTTCGGGATCCAGAACCCTCCTGATTTCCAAATCCTAGAAAACACTGGTGGCTGGACTTTTTATAAGTAAGTTATCTGGAATCCGTGATATCTCAGGATTCCACCTTCTTTCACATAATTACCATTCAATATTTCCCTGGACTGCTGAGGACAAATCTCTTGCTCTACGTCCCTGTATACACCCTTCCCTGGGAGCAAAAGATCTGTTAAGAGAAATAGCTGCATGAGTTCTCAACAAATACTTGCTGGGTGGTGAACTCACCTCTGAAGGGACAGGACATTGGCTGTATTTGTCCCTCGAGTGCCCCAAGGACATCTGCCTAAGGGCCTCTGGGAAAATCCAGCCCACCCACACCCCTTGGGACACTTCTCCAAAAGCTCTAAGAGGGATCCTTGTCCTGGTCTGTTTTATTCACTGATGTGAATGCCAAGAATAGTGACTGCCTTAGGTGCCCAAGTTACAGATGTTAAAAAATATCCTTTTTATTTTTTCTAACTTGTAAAGACCTACTGAGAAATTAATAAGGAATTGTGATTTTACAGCTGCTTTTGGTCCATTTGGAAAGACTTTCATGAATCAATCAAAGAATGGTTTTTTTGTTAAGTGTCTGGGAGACAAGAGATTTGAGACACGGCCCCTGACCTCCAGGAACTCACACTAGTGAAAAAGGCAAATCCACACATAAGGGAGTAATTAACTCCGCAAGATACGGTAAATATGAAATGGGTTACACCCGTCCCGATCAGCGCTGTCTATTCAACACTTCCTATGTAAAAGTGCTCCTATGTACCATCTCAAAGCACATGCCAATGGAATTTAGAAACTGGCACTGATTCGATGGGGGACTTCGAAAAAGGGGTAAGAGTTGGGTGTGTCCCAAAGGGGATATCATCCCTCTCAACATACTGGGATTTTCACAAAAAGCCCTTGTTTGCTGGGGATTGATGAGGGCTGAGAGGAACAAAACTACTTCGGTTACTAAGTGGCTCTGACAAGTAACCGAGAAAAGAGGGCAGGTAAAAAGTCTTCATAATTAGAAAAATAAAACAGTATATGCACCTCCCCATCCCAGGCCTACTTAATGGGCTCCACATCCCAACTTTGGACCCTACTCAACCTTCACAGGTAGCACATCTATGCAATAAATTCACACTGAGCAAGGTCTAACTCTGTCTTTTCCTCCCATTCCAGAAAGTAGATCTGAACACACCAGAGGAAAGGTGTCTTGGGGATAATATATAACTAGTGACCAATCACTTGTGGCACTGCTCACAAGGGATCATTATGCTGGAACTGTTGTTCTCTGAGCACAGACATCAACCTTTATGTGATCATAAAGGTTGAGCTGCAGCACAACCCTACCAGGAAGTGAGACAGAGGATGTTTCTTTCCATTTCTGCATTTGCTTTCCTTGTTGATCCTTCCCCCTTAAAGTTTGGTTATGTTTTGTTATCTTTGCCCATCAATTCTATCCATCTGGAAAAGGTACTGTTGTCTGAGCACAATCTCCTCTCCCCCACTCTCCCACATCCGTTTACACACCTCCCACCCCACCCCCTACACGCACACCCACCACAAAAGTGACCCCTGATCTAGGCTGAACAAGAGTCAGTGGGGTGGGATTGGGTGGGATGGAGAGGACAGGGTTCAAACCAGGTGCATCAATCAGGTATGGAATCACTCTTCTCCCAGGGGTACTGAAAATACATGAAGATGTTACTAATTTCCAAGATGACTGGGATGCTGAATTTTAAGGCAGGGGCCATAAATGCTTTATTTCCTGTGCAGGAGAACTCACTCTCCCCATCACAACCACCACCAAACAAACTGCCTCACTCAAAATGGCAATAGAAAGATAACCAGAAAAATGAAGCCAATGCCGAGCAAAAAGCAGAGACTAAACAGTGTGAGAGAAACACCACAGGGTGTTGTAACTTTGACTCCAGGACTCTATTCCTGAGACTGGATCCATCTCTGCCCTTTCTCGGTATGGTACAAGGAGATAAGAAAGCCCCATTTCTTATGCTGGTTCATGCTGGGTTTCCATACCTTGCAACAAAAGAGACCTAGAGACCCTCCTTCCCTAGATTTATGTACAGATGGTCATTAGGACAAAATATTGGAAACAAAATGACCGGTAAAGGACAATGTTAAATACTTTATGTAGAACTACACAATGGTCATCAAAAATTTTAATTTCAAAGAAAACTTAATATGGAAAAATACTCAGGCAATGTTAAAGAGAAAAAAGGGCCTCTAAAGGTACATGTATCATTCTCCCAATTTTTTTTAATGTGTGTTGGTATCCACAGGAAAAAACTATTGGAAATAAACCCAATATTCCAAAAGGTAAACAAAAATAAACCAAAGTTTAATTGTCATAATCTTTGAACGTCAGGATTGCAAGGGAGTTTTACTTTGCTTCATACGTGAATATTTTTTCTAATTCTGTTACAACAAACATGCTACAAAGGGAACACTAAAATAAATGAAATACACACAGATACACACACACTACATCATTCAAGACTCAACTTAAACGTCACTTCCTCCAACCAGAATCCAATGTCTTACTATACCAAACCCTTCTATTATTAGTAGTACATTTTGTAAAGCTCTTAACATATTCCACCTTGTATTATAATTACCTATATGCTTCTGTCATCCATTCTAGATGCTAGACTCTTTAAGAGTATGGACTAACCCTATTTTGTGGCACCAACAGTATCTAACATATTCAACATAGATGTTCAATAAACATTTGTTGACTTAATAAACCCTTATATAAACTGAAGTAAAACTAAAACAACAGTGAATACATAAATTACGCTCATCAGTTGGCCATTATTATGGTGAGAGGGGAAAAGGACCCATTTCTTTTTAGAGATTATATCATGTAATTGAAAACAGATAGGACCTATTGTTGCTCTGTATTATGCAATTTGTTCAGCTGGATATTTTATATTCAATTCATTTGCTTGAATGAATACTTGTGTTTTTTTTTTTTAATTTTATTTTGAAATAAATTCAAAGTTACAGGAACAGTTGCAAAAACAATACAAAACCCATACACAGAACTCCTGCATACCCCGAACCCCCTCCCCCAATACCCCATCCACCAACTTTAACATCCTGTCACACCACCATTTCTTTCTTTCCCTCCCTCCCTCCCTCATCATCCGTCACCTATTGCTATGTCTTCTGAACATATGAGAGCAAGCTGTACACATCCTTGAGCAAACAATATAATTCACATATACAATTCCCATGAACAAGAACACTTGAATGAATATTAAGGTTACCATTAAATCATTTAAATTTTCTTCACAAAGTCACAAATACATGTGTCTAATTTAGGAAACCTCTGGTTTCACTAAATCCTGTCATTTCCAGCAGCTCAGTTTACTAATAATCTTGATGCACACTAAAAGCTGGTGCCAGGGAACCAACAGCTCTGGCAAGATTATAAAGGAAGATATTAAGCCCCTAATTAAAATAAAGTCTTCATAAATCTCCTAAATAATATCAAATATGTAGATAAACACCCTTCCACGTTGAGAGAAATGCTAAGCACTATCATCATTTATCATTAAAGAAATGAAATGGTATTCTCAAGTATATTCTGTAGTCCAAACTGTCAAATGGTAAATATCAAGCAGAAGTCCTATAAGGCCACCTTAAAAAGAAAGGAAAAAACTCATGAAGACTCAGTTTTATGATTTGTACACATTACCAGATACTGGAAGTCATTGAAAACAATTCATCTCTCACAGTGATTTGATATGACCACCAAATCACTTTCCACATAATTAATTTAGGTAGAAACCCATTTTCTCATAGATAACGTTAAATGACAGATTAGAGATTAAAATCTTCCAATTAATGTATCAGTCATGATGCTATGAATGGCAGTAATAGAAAACCCCAATTCAAGCAGGATTAGAAAGTGTGTGTGGTGGATTGTATCACATGCCCCAATCAAAGGCATTTTCTTAATCCTAATCTGCGGTCCTACAGGTGTGAACTATTTGTAACTAGGACTTTTCTGAAGATGTTATTTTTGGTTAAGGTGTGGCCAACTGAATCAGGATGAGCCTTAATCCATATTACTGGAGGCCTTTTAAAAAGAAGAAAACAGAAGCCAAACATCAGAGAAAGCCACAGGGAAGAGTTAGAAGCTGGAATGCAATGGAAACCAAAAGAACAGACACACAGACACACACACACAAAAGAGACTGCCATGTGATGGGATGCAGAGATGAAAGCCAAGGAACCCAAGGGTTGTGGCAAACCAATGCCAGAATGACACAGACCTGCAGAAGAAAGCAGAGCCGTGATGATGTTTTGATTTTTAACTTCTAATCTCTAAAACTATGAGATAATAAATGCTTGTTGTTTAATCCAACTCATTATGTGGTATTTGTCATAATAGCCTGGTGAACTAACACAATAAGTAAATCTATTATTTAGTATACTAAGTCCAGATCAGGACAGCTCCAGGAACAAGAACATCAATGATTCAAGGACACTGGTTCCATCTTTCAGCTCTGTCATCCTATTGACTGCTTCTTCCCAAGACTAATCTCAACATGGCTGCCACGGCTCCAGGCATCACATCCAGTCTCATCTTTGTGTCTCTTTTAAAGGGCACAGAAGCATGCTCCAGAACCTCCTTTAAAAAATTCCCAGATGCTGGAGGCTTCTGGGAATGCTTCTGCTCAATGACAAAAACAGCCTAAAGAAACCTGTCCCATTATTGATCTAGCAACAAAAGTGTGCAAATACGAAGCTTGGAGTTGCAGCAGCCTAGCAATAAATTAACCATTAGGCAACAAGCCCAAGTAGAAAACGCAATATGTCAAATATGGCAGAGTAGGACAGAAAGAACTTGGATCTGTGATGACACTGTGAGCTGTGACACCAAACTGAAAGCCCCTTCCTCTTGTTACATGAAGCAACTAAAGGCTTTGATAGTTCAAGTTGCTATTAGTCAGACATTCTGTCTCTTGCAGATAAATACATCTTAAATGTTCCCTTGAGGTTTTAGGGAAAGAGCACCAGTAACATGCCCGACAACAAACAGATTAAAAATGTATAAGGGCAGGTCCTGCTGGCTTTACAACTTATACTCCCAACTCTTATAAACTTTGATACCATCCTGTAACTTCCTTATTCTAAAATATTAAAGGGCTCATTTCACAAGTTTTAATTCAAACAAACCAGTATTTATTATTTACCTTTCATGGGCAAGAGAAATAAGACTTAGGAAAACATATGTCTTGACCTGACAAAGCTTGTTATTCTGGATAAGAATATAATGAGAATACACAAATGACTACAGAACCAAGATACAATTATTGCCAATACAGAGAAACTAAAGTACTTTCACAACTTCCCACGGGTGCCACATTGACCTCTTTTTAGGATTGTACATCTCAATTTTACCCAGGGCACCATTTTTTTATTGATTTCAAAAGGCCTTCTTTCCCATAATCCTTCTGTGCACTAAAGAATAAACAACTCAGTTTTGGATTTTAGAAACACTATTTGATCATAATTTTAAACACTTATTGCCCCAATTTTCAAGATAAACAGGTAATTATTTTAGTTCTTTTCAACTCAGTTTTACTTAGGAAAGAACAAAACTGCTCCATCACTCTTAGGTAAATGAAGTCTAGACTCTTGAATAGAGCAATTCTCATGCATGCCCCCTACACAAGAAATGTGTTATTTCTCAAAAGCTGAATAAATTCCCTGACCTTTAATAGGTCCAATAATTAGACTATGTAAAATATTTCTCCCATAACTTTTGCTTCTCAAAAGACACCAATAAAAAATGAAGAGGTTAAAAAATATACCAAGTGAAAACACAGTACTTAGATTTAACAAAGGACTCATATTCAGAAAATATAAAGAACTCCCACAACTGAAAAATAAGATGACATTAAGTCAATCTGTGCAATTTGTTGTATGTCAATTTTACTCAATAAACCTGCAAAAAATACAAAAAGACAAAAAACAATTAAAAATGCAAAATTCAAAAGACACCTCATAAAAGGTGTACAAATGTCCAATAAGCACATGAAAAGGTAAAAGATGATCATTAGTCATCAACAAAATGTAAAATAAGATCACAATGAGATACCATTATATACCACCAGAATAGCTAAAATTAAAAAGATTGATGATTCCAGTTGTTGGTGATGATTAGAGCAACTGGATCTCTCATATGTTGCTGGTGGGAATATAAACTGGTAGAACCACTTTGAAAACAGATGGCAGTTTCTTAACAAGCTAAGGATACACTTAACATCAGACACAGCAGAAAAAGGAAAACCTACTCTACACAAGGACTGGTTCACAGATATTCATGATAGCCAAACTGGAAACTACCTGACTGCCAAAGGTGAATGGATATATAAATTGTAGTATATCCAAATATTGAAATAATGGTGAGCAACAGAAAGAAACAAACTGATAAGAGGATAGAAAGAAGAAGAGAGGGAGGTGGGAGGAGGAGTGGGGGGTGGGGAATAAAAGTAAAGAGAAATTAAATGATACTTAGACACATTATAGTTAAACTGCAGAACCCAAATATCTTAAAAGTAGTCAGAAAAGGCAGACTGTCTACAATAACAATTAGCCAGATAGCAGACATCTCAGCAACAACCAGGGAACCAGAATACAGTTGATTAGTAGAGGAACAACAAAGAACTGCATACACAAGTAATCTATTGTTCAAGAAAAAGGATATTTAAAGGCAAACAAAAACTGAAGTTAACACCAACAGAAAATCACTGATGGAATTTCTAGAAGATATACCTCAGGAAGAAAGTTAAGCCAGAAGCAAGCTTCAATATACAAGAAGGAATGGTGAGCAAATTAAATCTATGCAAACAAGAACTGTATAAAACAACGATTATATCAAATTGAGGGGAGAATAAAAATGAGAAGGATATATAAGAACAGATACCTAAATATTAATGGTAGTTGTTCTTGGGAGATAGAATTTCAAGTAAATTTTACTTTCTTCTCCAGGCTTTTCTTTATTGTCTGTTTTTTTTTTTTTTTTTTTTTTTTTTTTTAAGTTTCTATCCTTTTACAATATTACGTGGCTTTAAGGATTAGTTTGCTAAATTAAAATAAAATTGAAAGAAAATTAAATATCAAATTTTCAAATTCTCAGAACAGAACCTATCAACGTTAATATTAAGTTTATTTTTAAAACCCTAAAGCCTAATTTCAAAGGACCTTAAAACCAGTTTATTCATTCACTCACAAAGTATTTATACTAAAACACTTTCATGGAAAGCATTTTGCCAAAAGTCCGCACATAAAGTGAAGTGATCCTTGTGGGAGAGAATATTATCATACTATAATGGTCAAAAATACTTATAAGTTAAAGGCCATCTAGTTTGCCCTGTGGCTCCATTTTTGAAAATTTATGCACACATGACAATTTTACACATGAAATTAATTCAGTGTAATTGATGAATTCATACCTTAATTTGCAAATCTTGCAGTTTGTAATTCTCAACCCCCATTAAAATAAGAAAACTGCAGTTCTGCCTGAAAACACATGGGCAGAAGGACAGAAGGAGTCTGCACTCAGTCTTCGTCACATTGTACTTGATGGCTCACAGTTTTACCTCACAAGTATCAAATGCACAGGACACACTATTTTAATAATGTAACAACTGCCCACTTTTGCTGAAAGTATCCACTTGGCAAAACATTGTTAACTGGTTTAAAACTGGACAGGATCAAACTATAAAAAGCCAATTTCTGCACTTAAAAATAAGTATTTTCTGGGGGCATCTTGATTAAAAACAAAAGCTGCAGGTAGCATAAAAGGACTGGAGAAGCCAATATCTCCTGTAATTTGAATGGAAACCCTTTGCTCTGATCTTCCGGACATGAGGTAGCAGCCATGTCTGCGAAGCCGTCACAGAGGCAGGGCAAGGCGACGCTGATCAGGTATAACCACTTCAATGAAGAAAAGGAGGCAGCAAGAAAAAGTCGCTGATCCACCATTTAGCATTCAATAGCCAGGCTTGGAACAATAGGGGAGAGACAGCCACAAAAACCTAAAATCCCATTCTCTCCCCTCCCAGGCATATGGTAACACATGGAGTACCTGTGCACCAAAGGTAGAAAGGACTTAAGTGACTTAATTGGATTATCTGGGTACCTCTGATCAGTAGCGTCTTCAATTAGAGGAGAAAGTACGTTTCTCAAAATACTAAGCAGTTCTCTGTAAGCAAGGCCAGTTACAAAGGGTTTGTTTAAAATACCCAGTTCACCATGTTATCAAAACATTAAGCAAGTACTTACAAATCCATAAAATATCCCTCATCTTCTGGGAGAATTACAGCTCCATTTTTCCCTTGGAGTATTCACCATGCAAAAACTAGGCTCTTGTCTTTTCTCTAGTGTTCTTTAACTTCCTCCAGGTTGGAAGCATTTTTTCTTTTTTCTTTTTTTTTTATGTCAATCACAAGCATTTTCTCAAAATATATATATTTTCCAAATGAATTAAACTCTTATGTGCCATACAATGAATATTAGTGTGAATTCTACTTTCATAGAACTAACCCTCTCAGTGCTTTATTTACTTATTTTTAAAAAACCGTATTTCCTTGGACAATTTTTTCTAATGAAAAGCAAAACAAAAACATTCACGCACATTCTTCTCCATCTCAAGAAAAGTATGAGATAGGTACAACAACCCAGCAAGAAAGTAGTCTAGGATGGATAATTTTAAAGCTTTCTTTTTGCTAAACTGGGCTATAGAGTAGCATTCGTATTCTATTATGCTCCAAGGAATTAAATCCCTGCATAAATTTGAGGAAGATTATTGATATGAAAAGGGATATTATACACTTAACTAAGAAGGATTCCCTCAAGGACAGAACTCCTCAATGAAACACCACAGCCCAACTCACAGGTGGGGGGGGGGGGGCGCTGTAGAGTCTGTGACCCTATGAGGCACAGCTACACCATCACCTAGTATTTCAAGTTCCCAGTCCACTTAAAAAAAAAAAAAAAAAGAAAGAAAGAAAATCCAAGCTGGAGATGGTGGCAGGCTCTGGGTTAGCAAGGCATCTACTCACTACCCCCAGCAATTCCCCCAGTAAGTTTGACACAGCCCAATAGCATGTCTATTTATTTTACCCAGAAGCAGATTTACTAGCCAGACATTCTAAAAACACCAACGTTTTGCTTGGAGTAACTCCAATATTGGTGCCTTGCTGCAGATCAACGCTGCAGGAATATAAAGCGAGCCACGCGGATGCTGTACCCAACGCACCAAGTGCACCATCAGAAACCATCCTACCCAGAAAACCAACCCGTGGGAAAGGCTGAGGTAAACTCCCAGCAAGAATGCCATGGAATTAGGGAAGAAAGCCAAAGATGGGAGACTTCAGAAGGTCCCTGCCAGATCCGAACAAGGAAGACAAATTTCAAGGCAACTCCCCCAAAGCTCTTAGGACCAAAAAGTCGGTGCTTTCTCCTCCCTGTTGTTAGAATAAATAAGAAAAGCAAGACAATGCCTGAAGGATGTTCTGAAATGGGCTTGACAAGTCACTGTGAGCGGACCACATTAAATAGAACCAAATGCTAGGCCTGGGATTAGCTCTCAGAACCAGCTGCCTGCTAGATGGAGATGGGGCTCCAGAAAGGCCATGGCTCAGGGAGATGGGGAGGAACAGAAGGTAACTGGGAGTTCACTGCAGCAGCCCCAGCGAGCAAGTCAGATTTGGGAAACTAACAAGGAGAGGGGCATTAATAATAATAATAAAATGAAACAGCCCGAGGCCACTACTGTACTCCAGAGAGCTCGGAGACAGACAGGCTGAGACTGCTAAACTGTTCCAGATGAGAAGCATTTTCTCCCCACATCTTAACAAGCTAACCTGATACCGGGATCCCTGTTTCTTTGTGAGCCTCACTTTCCTCATTTCTGGGGACCCTGCACAAACTCCGACAGCCACTGGGCTCCCACTGTTATAAATGAAACTCAGGCTCATTATTGGGAAGTCATAATAAAAAATCACACACACACACACCGGCAGTTTAGCCGGATCACACGTCTAAAGTTTCCGGAACTTAGATCGTAAAACCACAATCAGAAGTTGTTTTGTTGCTCATAACAAAAATCTGCGTTCTTTCTTTAAAAAAAAAAAAAAAGAAAGAAAAAGGAAAAAAAAAACTTTCTTCTCTATAAAGGAAGGCGGTAAAGACAGAGAAAAATCTAACTTGGGTAGAGGGTGTTCTCTTCTTTGTCACACGGATCCGAGGCCGATCGGGGACCCGGTGCCCACACGAGCGCGCTGCGGGCACCTGACAGGGCAGCGGCACCCGCGCCAGCAGCCACCTCCCCGGCAGGCCACCGGCCTCAGGGGCCGAGATTGTAGTCCGACATCCAGAGGCAGCCTCCAGCGCTGTCACCGGGAAGGGTGGGAGAGAAGGAAGCGGGGGGGAAGGGCGCCGGGGTGGTGGGGAAGCGCGCTGGGGGCGGGGAGAGAATGGGGCGCGGGGCAAGGAGCCCAGAGGGAGATCCCTGGAGGTGAGAGGAGATGGGTGCAAAGGGCTGCGCGGGAGTCCGGGCGGTTCCGAGCTCTCCGCTTTTGTTGCCGCTGCTGCTCCCAGCCCGGCCCGGGAACCTCCCGCTGTAGTAAACTACCAATCCCACCCACCGCCTCCCCTCAGCAGGACACCCGCGGGGCCACGCTCCCACCTCCCTTCCACTCCCCGCGCCCTGACTCGCACAAGTTGCTGCTCACCCCCGCTGCCCGGGACCCCGCCGCCCGGCCGCCACCCGCCCCGCGCCGCGTTCATTGTTCGCGGCGCAGCTCCTACCTCCACGGCGGCGGCTCCCGGGAGGCTCTGGCTCCCCTCCCCGCCTCCCGGATCAGCAGCTCCCGAGCTCCCGGGCTGCTGAGGGCCGCAGCGGCTCCGGGCCGGGGCCGGGGCTGCTGCTGGTGCTTGGGCGCTTTGCTATTAATACCCGCGGACCGCAGCGGCTGCAGCTCGCGTCTTCTGCGCGCAAGGGGAGCTGGCAGTGGCCGGCCGAGGTTCGAGCCATCAAAGGAGGCGCGGGGAGGAGGGGAGGGCGGAGCAGGCGGCGGGCTCGAGGGAGGCGGGGTGGGTGGGGATCAGGCTCAGGGTCGCCATGTCCGGCTCGACGCCTGGGCGAACACCATTTGCACCCGCACGAACCGCGCAAAGCGGGCGGCCGCCGCGTTCCCGCCCGGCACCAAAGCCGAGCGCCTGCAGCGGCTGTGCCCACCCTGGACCCGCCGCGTCCGAGGCCAGCAAGCGGGAAGTGCAGGCGGCAGCGGCGGCGGCGGCCCAGCCCCTCCCAGCGCTGGGCCGGCCCCTAGTCGGGGGGAGTCCGGGGGAAGCGGAATCCGAGCGGCGGGGACCGCGGGAGAGCCACAGCCCCCTCCAGCGTTCAGGACCGCGACCTGCGCGCCCGCGCGCCCCACCCGACCCCACCTCCCAGGGCTGCATGTCAGGTGCCCGGAGGGGCAGCCCGTGGGGGGTGCAGGTTTTTATGAGGGCTGCAGCTCACCCTCCCAGAGCACCCCCTGCCCGACCCAGGCGAGCTCACCTCTAAGCTGTACCTTACTTTGTGGTACGGTCAAAGCAGGTCTCGGCGCTGCGCCACTGAACAGAGCGCGGAAAGCGCTGGGGAGGCTCTGCGCCACCGGGGAGAAGCAAATCCTGCTGCTGCTGTGGTTAAAAGCTAAATAAGGACAGCGGTAGACGAGTGTAGGGATAAAACCAAGACGGTCTGGAGGGTGATCAGTGGCACGGACTCTGCAGTTCACTCTTTTGAGGTCATACAAGGGGGTGCCCCGCGTGCTTGTCCACCTGGGACCTCGTCTACTTGCTGTTTGGGGAGTGGTGCTTTGCAGGAAACCACGAACCCTGACCCCCTCCCCCGTCCCCCCAGGACCACGAGCACAGGATTCCGGGCACCACCGTGGGGTGCGAGGGCCTTAATCCCAGAGGCCATTTGCCACCTCCGTGCCGGCTGCAACACAGCCCAGCGTCCTCACCCGGGCCCCACGCCCCACCCCGGGACACGAGCAATGCCCCCCCGAAGAAAGGTGTGGTGGAAGAGGTTAGGGGTTGGTTTGCAGATTCTTGTCAGCCTTCTAGGTTTCTAGAACTTGATGGAAAAGGGAGCAAGCTTCAGGACTGAGGAGACAAGGACCTTGGACGGTGGGAGTGGGGAGCAGGCCCAGGGAGCTGCCGTTTTACCTTCTCCTTGCTGAGCCCCTGGTGTCGCCCTTTCTTCTAGTCCCTATAAACCCCTCAGTGCCTGGCGGAAAAAAAGTCTTGGGCTGCAGCAGGTCAGAAACAAAGCAATGCTCTGCCAAATTACCAAATCCAGAGGCTAGCGGATTACTGGCCTCTGAAGTCCTCTGGTTCCAAATCCAGTCATTTCACACCTCAGAGAAGGCCACAGACCTCAAGCCCAGATGACAAGTTTCATGGGAGAGGCCACAACTGAATTAAAAAGGATACGAGCTGGGCAGGGGACAAAGGGACAGAGGTGGGGTGCAGGGACAGGTGTAGAGAGGGGGTTGAGACAAGAACAGGTTGCAATAGCGATCCTGGGGGTTCTTTGCATAGCTAGAGCAAGCTGTTTCTGGAAAGAAACAAAGAGGAGACTAGTTTTGAGTATGAGGTACTGAACCGTATTCCTTTAACACCTGCATAGTTGGTGAAGGTGGAAGGACATAAGGAAATAGAGACAAGACCTAAGAAGCAGCAGCTGGTTGGTAAGTTTGTGGTAGAAGAGAAGAAATACTAGGTTTGAGGCTTGGTTCTGTCACTAACAGTAAGTCTGAGGTGGGGGCTTGAAAGTCTGTATTTCTAACAAGCTCTCAGGTGACGTGGTTTTTGCTGGTCCAGGAACCACATCATAACTTCAAAAAACAAAAAAGTAGAAATCACAGAAAAGTGGCATTTACCCAGTCACTCTTCTTCCCAGACATTTTCTCTATGTTGGAGTGTTTCCTTCATCGCCTTTCTATGTCTAGAATAGGGTTTTTTTGCTGTTACTGTTGTTTGTTTGTTTTCTCTTAACATACACATGATCTTTATAAATACATAGCTTCTTATGCTGTTTTATTAACTTAAATTGCCAGCATTTTTGAGGGAAGGTGACTGTTTTAAATGCAGACCATCTGAGAGGGTTTGTAGGCAGAACAGCCTGTGGGGAAAGCTAGTATCACAGGAGAAGAGAGCTAGTTCTGAGTATCCTGTCAGGAAGGGCTGGAATGGGAAGGCACTAGACAGCTGCCTGGGTTTCTTTCTAGCTCCCATTAGCATTCTGTGGTTTGTTCTTAATCTAATCGAAAGTAGTTTTTAAATTCCCTTACCAGAAAAGCCGGTGTACCTGGCCTGGAAAATCCACAGGCTGGATAATCAACCCCTGAAAAACTGTGTATCATGTCATTTTGTGTTGTGTTGTCTGTGCCTAAATTTCAGAAGATAAAAATTTATAATTACCTAGGTTCCCTTTTTACCCCCATGCCATGGAATAGGGTTATTTAGAAACTTTTTCTCAGTTAAGTAATCACTCTACTTAACCCTTCGTTTTATTAATTTTAACTAGTTTTTTAAATTACAAAATAAATGTGTGCACATAATTTAAGAACACAAACAGGATAGAAGGATATTAAGCAAAACATACCAGGGACTCTTTCCCGCATCCCCAATCTCACTTCTCAGAAATAACTCTCCCAATAGTTTTTATAGTCTTTTAGAAACTTTCTAGGATTATACAAAAATGTGTATTTTAATCTTTTATACTAAAGAGATCACCTGCCACAGTGAAATGAAACTTCTTATTCCGCCCTCTCCCCAATACCACATCACCAACACCAACACCCTTTGGTGGTGGGGGTAATTTCTGGATTTAGGGAATGCTGCTCTCTGGAAATGGCACTGCCAGTAGCACAAGGAAGCCTATAATAAAAGCCAAGGTGGAGGGGAGAGGATTTGCCCACAGTACCTGTGTGGCAGCTTCTGACAGGGCTGCTGGTACTGACTCCTGTAACCGCCCAGCCTCAAGTGTGGCTGGACCTAGTGACCCACTTCTCTTGAAGAGACTACAGCAAAAGTGATGGGATGTCATGCCCATGATTAGTAAACAAACGACTGTGACCTGGTCTTGCTAGCACTGGTTCTCTTCTGGGAACTCGCTCTTATTCTCACTTGCTCCCTTGTAAGTTGCCACATGTGAGATGTTCTATGGAGAGGCCCGTGTGGCAAGGCACAGAGGAGTACCTTGGACCTGGAGAACCAAGGACTCAGTCTATCAGCCCTCAAGGCACAGAATCCTGCCTGCAATCACGTGGGTAAACTGGGAAGGGGTCCTTCCCAGGCAAGTCTCTAAATGACAGCTTCCTGAGAGACAGAGCCGGGGCACACAGCTAAGCTGCACCTACACTGTTAACCTGCAGAAACTGTGAGATGATAAATATTGTGGTTCTAAGCCACTAGATTTGGGAGTAATTTGTTCTGCAGTAATAGATTAGTATACTAACAGCATAAAATGGTAGGGTAGTTGTACAGTATTAGAAGAAGCAGGTTCAAAGTCATGTCACTAGGAAAAATAGCAATCTCCCTGTAGGGTAGGTGGGAAATAAAATCTTGGAGTCTTGAGCTGTGTTTAATCTCATGTTCTTTGGGAAAAAAGCAACAGCAGCCCAGAAGGGAGATCCCCATTCTTTCTGGAACCCTGCTACCCATGAGACCAGAGTTACCCCCATTCCTTTAATGGAACCAGCAGAAACTGAGCTGCAGGGACAGCAAATGGCATGAAGTAGACACCTGAGGATACAGAACTTCTGCGATACTAGAAGGGATGTGGAGACCAGGACACAAGGCTTCTGCAGAGAAGGTTCTAGACCTCAGAAGGGAGAGCGGCAGCACTGGCAGTGACAGAAATCAGACAGAGAAAAGCTTAAGGAGGGACATGAGGGACAAAAGATACTTGCGTATTAAATTTGGTGGATATTGTAAAATTACCTTCCAAAGACACTGCAGTAATTTATCCTTCCACATGGCCACAAGTTCTTTGACACTTATCCTCTTGAGAGGTACAGTTTATGTCCCTTCCCTTTGAATCTGGGCAAGCTATGACTCTTTCAGTCAGTGGGCTACCGTGGAAGTGATGCTGTGTGATATCCATGGTTAAGTAATAAAAAGTCATGCAGCTTCTAGCTTGTGCACTGCATGCCCTTGTTCTTCAAGCAAGTTCTAAGTTCAAGTTCTGAAAGTGATCATGTTACAATTTGTATTAGAATTGCTTTGACATTTTTAACCCTTGGCTTCAACTCCTAGTGTTTCTTCTTCTCTACTTACAATAATCATAGCTAAAACATATTGAGCGATGAGTACTTTAATGAATATTAACTGATTTCACTGTCTCATCAATCCTATAAAGTAGGAATTATATAATCATCCCCATTTTACAGCTGAGGAAACTAAGGAGCAGAGAGGTTAAGTAGCTTATCCAGGGTCACAGAGCTAGTAGATGGCAGAGAGGGGGATTTAAACTCAGGTAGTCAGGCTTCAGAGGCCCGGCTCCTAGCCATAATGTTATGTTGTGCCTCTGTATTCCTAAATCTAGCACAGCTAGAGGAAAGTATAAGAGTATATACTTCTGTTAGGATAGAAAATGGAATAAGATTAAAAGTAAGGACTTTTGTGTTATCTTTTTTTCCTTCCACTTTTAAAAGAAAAATTTAGGAGGAAACCAGAGCAAGGACACAGATTATAAACATTTTGAGCTTGTGGCCTTGCCTTTTGATCCCCAGGGAATGAAGTGACACATAAAGGGAAGATCTATCATTTATTGATGGTTACTTACAGTATTTTCATTGTTTAAAAATGCATTAAGAGTTGAAGTAGGAAAGTGGAGGGAAAATATACTTGTGTACGTGTAGGTCTGTAATCAAAATAACAAATCTCCTTGGGCTGCTCATCTCAGGTATGATGAGCCATGCAACGTAACTCTAATACTGATAAATCTTTGAATAGCGTTCCAAATGTATTTGCATAATTATCCCCTTCTTTAAATTGGACCTAAACACATTTTAAGGCAAAAACAAAGAAAATGTTCTGTTCTCCACACCCTGCCCCCCCCAACACACACACACACACACACACACACACACACACACACACACACACCACAGTTCTGCCGTCAACACAGGATACACAAGTCTAATGCATGTTGAAGGATAGTCAAAGAAAATGTTCAAAAAGGCACCACAATCTTGCTCCTTCCTGAGTAGGATAAGAGAGAGCTAGTCAGCTTGGCCTATATCTCTGAGCTTAACTCCTGCTTTCCATGTTTCCATCTACTCTTGGCTAAGGGCAGTCAGTCCTATTAACCCGCAAATAACCACCAACTCTATGGAGAAAATGTTTGATGAACTGGGACTTTAGCAACTTCTTTTTCCTATTGTATCAGCTCAAGAATGCTTAAGTACAACTCTTAATTCTTGAAAGGAAAGTGAATCCTAAATAAAACCACACCTTTTTCCTCAGCAGTGGGATGTTGCTTTTCCCAGCAAGAGGGGCACCTGGTCTTTCAGCTCATTAGTAAAGGGATTAAAGGTGGACAAACGTAGTAAACTGGTACTTGGTTGAACTATTCCCTTCTTCTTTCATACAGATTGAGAATACTAGGGGAAAGAAGAAATTGAAGGCATATCATTTATGAAATATCTTGTAACGATTTTAAATCTGTTATATGTTAAAAATAACCTAAATAAGAGTGCCATGTCTAATGAAAAACAGTCTCTAAATATTTCTATTTTAACTCAGTGACTGGAATGAGGATTAACCAAGAGAAATGGGCTTAAAATATAGTAATCTGGAGTCAATTAAGTGCTTACAGTAGTTATGCAAAACCAAAAAAGAATACTGAGATAAAAAATTTTCCTTTCCTGAACATGCTTAAAAATAGAGTAGATATTGTGTATTATCAGTGGTTTTCCAGGATTGTCCAATAAAGCAGGATAGTAAAACTTTTAAAAAACATAATAGCAATTTAAAAAAAAATGGGGGAAAGATTTAAACAGACTCTTCACAAAAGAAGACACATGAATAGCCAGTGATTAAAGTGCCCATTACCAGTCAGGTAAAAGTTAAAGTACAATGAAACACCACTACACAACCACTAGAACTGCTAAAACTAAAAAGACTACCCACACCAAAGCTTGGTGAGGATGTGGGGCAACTGAAACTCATACATTGCCAATATGATTGTAAAATGGTACAAATACTTTGGGAAAAAATCTGTAGTTTCTTCCAATGTTAAACACACTTACACATATTACCCAGCAGTTCCACTCCTATGTATTTACCCCTCAAAATGAAAATATATGTCCACCAAAAAGCCTATAGAAGAACGTGCATAGGAGCTTTATTCATAAACCTAAAAAACAAACAAACAAAAAACGGGGGCAACCCCAGCTGTCCAGCAACAGGAGAATGGATGGAGAAGTAAGCTGTGGTAGATACATACCACAATAATAAAATAAGGCTACAATATGATCGACTGTCAAAATACGCTGAGTGAAAGGACCATTACAGCAAAAAAGTACATATTACATGATTTCATTTATATCAAGTTCTTTAACAGGCAAAACACATATATGGAGTAAAAATCAGAACAGGGGTTGTCTGAAATCCTGGGAAGTGGGGATTGACCAAGAGGATGCATGAGAGAATGTTCTGGAATGACGATCATGTTCCCTTTCTTGACAGGGGTTTGGGTGATACAGGTGCATTTCTCAAAACTTAGTGTATAGGGACTTGGGCAAAATAGCGGCATAGAGAGGAGTGGAAGCTAAGTAGTCCCCCTGGAACAACTACAAAAAACCAGAAACAACTAGTAAATAATCCAGAATAACTGTGGGGGGGGGACAAACGAGACCATCAACTCATCATACACCAACCTGAATTGGACACAGCATAAAATCAGTAAGTAAAACCTGCGGATCCAAGTCGTGAGACCCCCTCCCCCATAGCCTGAGCTGCAAAGCCTCGTGGTGCCAGAGAGAAGCTCTCTCCCAGCAAGCAAATACAGCTCAGCTGAGCTCCAACTGGGGTTTTAAGTAGTGAGTGTGAACTGCTCACTACAGGTGCGCATCCCCAAAAAACAGACAGAGGCTTTGTGTGACGACTGACCTGGGAAAGCTGGAGGGTCGCCTTGGACTGGGTCTGAAGGGGACTATCTGTTTCTTTTTCAGCTCAGTGGAGAAAGCCCCAGTCATTTTCAGTTTCCAGGGCTGTGATTCTGGGAAGGGTGGAGACAGCACAAGCAGAGAGCGAGACCATTGAAATGCTAATGACCTCCACCTGGGGGGTCTGTCTTCTCTAGGAGGAAAGAGGTGGGGCCCTTTCCATTCAGAACCAGACCCCAGAGCCTGGGGGAACACGGCCATACCTCCTCACACCAGTCAAGAATTATAGGCTAACAGGCGTCACCTGCTGGGCAGAAAAGCACAGTGACCCGAGGCATCAAAGGGTGGAGCAATTTTCTAAGACACACCCTCAGGGAAACCAGATACTGAATATTTCTTCCCTCTGGGACCTGAGCCTGTTCTGGTCTGAGAAAACCTGATTTGGATGACCAAGGAAACCATGCCTAGACAACAGAAAATTACAATCTACACTAAGAAAAACAAAGTTATGGCCCAGTCAAAGGAACAAACGTACACTTCAACTGAGATACAGGAATTTAAACAACTAATGCTAAATCAATTCAAAAAGTTTAGAGAAGATACTGCAAAAGAGATAGAGGCTGTAAAGGAAGCACTGGGCATGTATACGGCAGAAATCAAAAGTTCAAAACAACAACTAGTAGAATCTATGGAAATGAAAGGCACAACACAAGAGATGAAAGACACAATGGAAACATACAACAGCAGATCTCAAGAGGCAGAAGAAAACACTCAGGAACTGGAGAACAAAACACCTGAAAGCCTACACGCAAAGGAGCAGATGGAGAAAAGAATGAAAAAATATGAGCAACATCTCCGGGAACTCAAGGATGAAACAAAGTACAATAATGTACGTATCACTGGTGTCCCAGAAGGAGAAGAGAAGGGAAAGGGGGCAGAAGCAATAATAGAGGAAATAATTAATGAAAATTTCCCATCTCTTATGAAAGACATAAAATTACAGATCCGAGAAGTGCAGCGTACTCCAAACAGAAGAGATATGAATAGGCCTACGCCAAGACACTTAATAATCAGATTATCAAATGTCAAAGACAAAGAGAATCCTGAAAGCAGCAAGAGAAAAGCAATCCATTACATACAAAGGAAGCTTAATAAGACTATGTGCGGATCTCTCAGCAGAAACGATGGAGGCAAGAAGGAAGTGGTGTGATATCGTTAAGATACTGACAGAGAAAAATCGCCAACCAAGCATCCTGTATCCAGCAAAGCTGTACTTCAAATATGAGGGAGAGCTCAAAATATTTTCTGACAAACAGACAATGAGAGACTTTGTGAACAAGACACCTGTCCTACAGGAAATACTAAAGGGAGCACTACAGGGTGATAGAAGACAGGAGTGCGTGGTTTGGAACACAATTTTGGGAGATGGTAGCACAACAATGTAAGTACACTGAACAAAGGTAACTATGAATATGGTTGAGAGAGGAAGGTGGGGAGCATGTGAGACACCACAAGAAAGGAGGAAAGATAAAGACTGGGACTGTGTAACTTGGTGAAATCTAGAGTATTCAACAATTGTGATAAAATGTACAAATATGTTCTATTACGAGGGAGAACAAGCAAATGTCAACCTTGCAAGGTGTTAAAAATGGGGAGGCATTGGGGGAGGGATGAAATCAGCATAAACTAGAGACTGTAACTAATAGAATCATTGTATTATGCTTCCTTTAATGTAACAAAGGTGATATACCAAGGTGAATGCAGATAAGAGGGGGGGATAGGGGAGGCATGTTAGACACTTGACATTGGTGGTATTGTCTGATTCTTTATTCTACTTTGATTTAAGGTTATTTTTCCTTTTGCTGCTTCCTAGCTGTCATTTTTTTTTCCTCTTTCTTTTGCCTCTCTACCTTCTTTGACTCTCCCTCCTGCCTTGTGGAAGAAATGTAGATGCTCTTATATAGATAGTGGTGAAGGTGGTGAACACATAAATGTATGACCATGCAGAAAACCATCGATTATTTACTTGGGATGGAATGTATGGTGAGTGAACAAAACCATATTAAAAAAAATGGGTTGATGACAAAACCTCGAGGGCAATATACTGAGTGAAATAAGCCAGACACATTAGGACAATTATTGCAGGGTCTCACTGATAGGAACTAATTATAATATATAAACTCATAGACATGAAATATAAGGTACCAAGATATAGGACAAGGCTTAAGAATGGGGAGTGGTTGCTTAGTATGAGCAGAATGTTCAATTAGGATGAACGTAAATGTTTGGAAATGAACAGGGGTGTTGGTAGCAAGATGTGAGAATAACTAACAGCACCGAATGGTGTGTAAATGAGGTGGAAAGGGGAAGCTCAGAGTCATATATGTCACCAGAAGGAAAGTTGGAGGTCAAAAGATAGAAATGTATAAAACTGAATCCTATGGTGGGCAATGTCCATGATCAACTGTACAAATACTAGAAATCACTTCCATGAACCAGAACAAATGTATGGCAATACAATTAGAAGTTAATAATAGAGGGGCATATAGGGAAGAACTATATACCTATTACAAACTATATACTACAGTTAGTAGTATTTCAACATTTTTTCATAAACAGTAACAAATGTACTATATCAATACTATGAGTCAACAATTGAAGGGGGTTGGTTAGGGATAGGGGAGGATTAGAGTTTCCTTTTCTTTTTTTCATTTTTCATCTTTCACTTTATTTCTTGTCTGGAGTAACGAAAAGTTTCTAAAAATTGAACAAAAATTAAGTGTGATGGATGCACAGCTGTATGAGGATACCCAGGGGCAAGTGATTGTACACTTTGGATCTTTGGATACTTGTATGGTATCTGAACAATCTCAATAAAAATGATAGAAAAAAAAAAACAGTGTATAGATAATGGAGATTTGTGCATTTTATGGTAAACTATCTCAAACGAAATCAAAAGAAACCAAATATTGAACTCTAGTTAACGACACGCATGCTGAAGTTGTAAAGGGAAGTGTACTTTAGGTCTGGCAGTTTCTTTAAAGTCAAACATACAGTTACTGTCAATTTCCTAGGGCTGCTGTAACAAAGTACCACAAACTGGACAGCTTAAAACAACAGAAATATATTGTCTCTCAGTTCTGGAGGCTACAGGTGTGAAATCTGTGGGAGAGGATCCTTCTTTGCCTCTTCCTAGCTTCTGGTGTTTATCCAGCAATCCCAGGGCTCCTTCGTCCTCGTCTATGTCTTGCCCCTTCTTGTGAGGACACCGTACAGTGGATTAGGATCTACCCTTATCCACCTTCAAAGACCCTACTTCTAAATAAGGTCACCTTCTGAGGACCTCAACATACCTCTTTGGAGAACACAATTCAACTTGTAACAACAAATATGGTAATAGCCCAGCAATTCCCTAATTTTTCTGGCAAAATAATTTCACATCAATACTTAAAGATTTTCCTCATTTTTTTTTTTTTTTACTTCTGTACGGAATTCCATTATATGGATGCACCATAATTTATTGTCAAAATTACTTGTTGATGGTCATTTAAACTGTTTCATATCTGGTATTATACCTAATATAATTATACCTAATCTGCCATGAATAACATCCATGTCATTTTGCACATGCATGGAGATAACTAAGATAAATTCTTAGAATAAGAGAATTGTGCATTTATATTTTTGAGAGGCATTGTCAAATTGCCCTCCCTGGAAGTTGCTGCAATTCACACTTAGAGCAAAGTTTGAGGGATCCTCTTTCCCCACTGCCTTGCCATAAAGTATTTATCATATTTTAAGATTTTTGCCAATCTAATAGGTTAAAAAATGATATCTCAATATAATTTGGTTTGCTTTTCTTTCTTGTTACTTGTGAACTTGTGTGTCTTTTTCTATGTTTAGGATCTTTTTTGCAGTTCCTCTCCAGTAAATGTTCACTATATCCTTTGTGGTCCACCAGCAGCATAGAAGAAAGATAAGATCTCCTAAGGACATATGGCTCCACCTATAAACATAATCCAATAATTTAGCAATTCTTCTGCCCTTGGGGAGAAATGAGGTGGATAAACAGATGGACAGAAAGAGGTAGAAGCCCTCCATCCTTGATCAAAGGGATTCACATTATTTAACTGCCCCACAGGGTCACTTATAAACCATTTCTGTTCATTCTGTAATTAAGCACTGAATGTCTATTATGAGCAAGTCATATCCTATAGCTGAGAAACGCAAGAATGGAGGAATTCGGATGTACAGTTCAAAATTACATAATTGTAGAAGTCTTTCTACCAATATTGCTAGATATCTCCTTTTCATAGGTATTGATGTACAATTATTTCATTAGCCATAATTAAACTACCACTTCATAGATTTTACACTTTCCTTGAATTAACCTACTCCAAACTAAGCTAATTATCCAAAATATTCTACGAAGTTATGCATCTACAGATTTTACACTTTCCTTGAATTAACCTACTCCAAACTAAGCTAATTATCCAAAATATTCTACGAAGTTATGCATCTACAGAGGCAACCTTAACCCTATTGGTATTTTTTTCTACCACCTAAAATACAGAAATTTCTGATTTACTTTTTCTGACTTGAAAACTTTGTGTGTGTTTATTTCTAATTTTGTTTGGTTTCTTTCTGTGTAAACCAGAGGACATAATAAGGACTTTCTAATAGCATGTAGTCAATTCACCAGGCTCCTGGCTCTTTAGAGGCTACCATTCTTTCCTCCTTTTAAAGCACTTCTAAGGAAAGATCTTTTGTTTTCTCAATAATTCTCCCATTCTAGTGTTTATGACCTAGTCATTGAAATAACTTTCCACCATCACCTCAAAATTATCTCATTGACTGTCTTAATATAAATTTGATGCTGATTACTCTTAAATTTTTCTTACCTTCTCACAAATTTGTCATCAAAATAGGTTCATATTACAAATTAACTTGTAATGGATATTGCCTTTTTTTCCCCCTTGTTGAAAACACTATACATTTGTTAAATCAGCTTCCAAACTCAGGTGTGCACAAAATATCATTTAAATTCATTTCTATCCCATGCCTCATCCCACCTGGCAGAAGGAAACTCAATCAGTCACTGGGGGAGCTCCCCGCACCCCCTCCCTTGCACCTCGTGCAGGAGAGTAGAGTCCCAGCATCTCAGGCAGTGGAAGGGGCTGGGGAGACCTTCTAGGGACAGCACCACCTCCTGAGCTGCACATCTAGTCGGCGCAGCCCCTCTCCAGCTTCCAGCTCGCTTAGGGCCGGGCAACTGCTGGCAAGGCCGGGGGCCACGGGGAGGGCTCGGTCTCCGCTGCCTGCAAGACAGCCACCTCTCTTTCCCTTTGAACTTGGAGGAAACTCCTTCTCTTTTCTTGGTTCCTTCAAAAGCTCTACTTAACTCGGTTACCACAGAACATTTCATATAATTGGGTGTAGGCTTTTGTAAATGTGAATATCTCAAAAAACTTTCCACCCCCGTTTATTTATTTTTCAGGAACGAGTTGAGAACATACCACTGTCAGAACCTGTCCATGCAGGAACTCGCAGTGCATCACGGAAGGCAGCTAACAACAGCAACTACCATAATGTGAGGTAAGAGCGTTACAAAGATGAGAACCGAGATCTGGAAGGAAAGTCCAACCCAGACGGAGTGGGCAAAGAAAGCCTTTTGGGAAGAAACAACACTAGGCTGGGAACAGAAGACGAAACAAACAGCCCAACTCAGCAGGCTCCAAGCAGGGCTTACTCGGAAGTTTCTCTTTTAATACTCCTTGCTCCAATGTTTGTTGAATTGGTCAATTACACTTTGAGGTATTTCAACTCCTGCTCTCAAGTGTTCCTGAGAACGTCTCAGTTTGGGAGACTCCTTTTCTCTGTCCCAGGGAAGCTTTGGAGGTAGTTTAGAATATAAAACAATGCACTATTTCCTACTTAACTTTATTTAAATTACCTTTTAACCACCTTTGACGGTACATCAGTCAAAGTTAGTCCTCAGAGCCACCTCTTCTAAGATGGACAGATAATCTACCTAGAATGAGAATATTTTGTAGGGGTTAGTTATTATGAGATACAATTAAACTCATCTGATTATTTGCCTGTTACCTAAACCCTGGGAAAATCTAATTCAAAGTACATTGATTGATGGAAATTAGAATATTGATAGAGTTCATCTGATTACTTAATTTGGTTATTTTAGGTGATTCTATTTTAAAATGCTTTTTCATAATGGATAAATTGTCTCCTATATTTTCCTAAACCCCAAATAATTACAGAGTTGATTTGGGAATGACACAGTTTATTGACAATCCAAAAAGTTTTATGATGCATCCCAGGAGAGTGTTTTTGTTTTTGGCTTTTGGGGTTTTTTTGGGGGGGAGGGGGGGGCTTGGGGGGTCGAGGACAAATACTCTTAGTAAAATAAAGCCAAAATATTTTTAGCAAAATTTGAATCAAAGTTATGTTAATAGGAGGAATGTGAATCTCTCAAGTAGGCCAGATGGAGGGTAGGGGGTGGGAGGAGAATCTGCAAGGGAAATGATTCCTGCAGTGGGAAGATGGGTTTGGTTTTAGATGACTAGGAGCAAACTAGCTAAAGTCTGGAGTAGACGCTCTGTGCTCCAACCTTTTCCCCAACTCCCCATACCAGGAACAAGTTTACCTTTCTCCCTGGCTAGAAAGACCAAGACACTAGATCAGACCCACCCCTCTTTGGAGGCTCTGTAAGTGGGCCAAAGGGAAAGGCCATTGATTAATGTCTGGGACTGCAAAATGTGTAAGACATAAGAAAGACTTAAAGGGCCTGGAATTTAATTATTTCTACTGAGAGGGTTAGCAGGTCTTGTGGGAAAAGACTGGGCGGGAGCAAGCATATCAGAGAAAGAAGGACTAAAAGGGGAGGGCTGAAGGAAGTGAAGGCAAAGGGGAAATTTTTACAAAATAAAATTGGGAGGAGGCCCAAGGGGAAGCATACAAATGGGGTAGCCTGCCAGCAGCCTAGACAAAAGACTCAGCTCCTGTGAGGAGGTAGAAGGACCAGATACTAGTGCTCAAGTCTACCTCTGCACCCCCCTCTAACTCCCCAGAGCTCTGAACCAATCATTTGAACCCTTGAATAAAAAACTACTTAAGCTTTCTTGGGAATCCAATGAGTCCCCTTTGGAGAAAGGCAGATGACATTATCTGGAGTAGATAAAGGTTAGGTGATCTCTGCTCCATGCTCAGAGCCAAGAAGTGAGAGGGCAACTGTCATGTACTGCTGGACAGTGAGTGGCTCACTGACCAGCTGACGAAGACCCGGCTGAAGAGACAAGTAAGTCCATCATCTCCTCAGCTAGAGGCAGAAAAATATGTGGCTGCCATGCACTTCGTCATTCACCAAACATTTATTGAGCACATACTACGTCCCAGGTATTGTTTCAAGTGATAGAGCAGTGACCAAAGCAGACAAAAATACTTCACCTGGAGAAGCTTATGTTCTGGCATCAGAGAAGAAAGAATACACAAATATATAAGCAATGCATACACTAATTGTGATGATAAGGAATCCTAAGAAGAGTAAACAATAATACAGAGGGATAGAAAGTGGGTGTATTTGGCCAGCTGTGATTTTAGATAAACTAGCCAGAGAAGATTTATGAGAAGAGGAAATTCCATAAAAGAGTAGAAGAAAGTAAGAGAGCCAGCTATATGGATATTTTGGGGAAATGTGGTCTAGGCAGAGAAAAGAGCCACTGAAAAGTCCTGGGGTCAGATGATGCTTGGTGTGTCTGAGGAACAGTGTGGCTGGGCAGAGTGACCCAGGGCTGGGGTCATAGGAGGTGAGGACACAGAGGTGAAGGGGGACAGAACAAGTAGGCACTTATAGGGCATTGGCTTTTACTTACAGGACTTTGGAAGCCATTGGAGAGTTGTAAGCTGAGAACTTGTTTTAACAAGATACCTGTTTGACAGCAAGAGCAAGGCTGGAAGCAGGAGTCCAGGTAACCGGTGACGGTGGCTTGGCCCAAGGTGTCAATGGTGAAGGTGGTGGGAAGTGGTCAGAGCTTGCATTTCTTTTGAAGTCAGAACCAAGAGGATCTGCCAACAGATCAGATGCAGAGTGTGAGAAGCAAGGAAGACTCAGGGAGGACTCTCAAGTTTTTGGCCTGAACAACAGTAAGAGTGAGTTGCCGTTTATGGAATTGGAGAGGACTTGGAGAGAGGAGCAGGTTTGAGAGGGACAGCATGCGGAGTGAGCTGCCAACATGGTGTCCAAGGGGAGAAGACAGGAAGCCACTGGACTCAGGAGAGGTACAGACTGGAGTTGAAAAATGGGGAGTTAACAGTATACAGACGGCCTTTAAAGTCAAGGGACCTGATAAACTCACCAACACAGTGAGTGAAGCCAGAAAAGAGAAGACATCCCAGGACTGAGCCCACGGTCAGAGGTCGGAAAGATGAGGAAGAGAGGGTTTTACTGATTTTCATGTTAAAAAAGTCATCAACAGTAACTTGTATCTGCACTGTATGGAAGAATCGATATTGCTACAGAGAGCCACTTTTCTAAATTCCATATTGCAATGTTCCATTTACTGCCAATTTGATCTTATTTTTAGATGACTTCAAATATGAGGGCAACCTCTGCTTCAAGAAAAAGTCAAGTTTTTCTTTAGGCTTTGTCTTTAATCTTTAGTCTTCTCACCCCATCTGAAAATCAGACTGAGGCATCCTAAGCTCTCCACGGTCCAGTCTTGCCTAGTAAAGAGATCCTGTCTTCTCAGGACTCTGCAGGATCACACGTTATAATTGGATGACCACCCACGTGGCCTGTTGTTTCGTGGGCATATTGCTGAAAGGCCGGGGGCTGTGATGGCTGGACAAGTACCCAGGATTCGATGATCTGCAGATGTCACTTCCCAGCCTGTTCTCAACCCCGCAGCAGCAAAGCACTGCCACGTGACTTTTGTGGCTGCTGTTGTTTAAATTTATGCTGCCTTGGAATGGGAGAGTCATGTTAGATTTTAAGGGAAAGACACTGCAGACGTCTGGCATTGAAGACACTTAAGACAAGGTGGGTTCGTTTTGGTAACTGATTTGAACAAGTTGCTTAGGCCACTGTCTCATCACTCCTTTGTCTCTAAATTAAGACGATATATATTTTTTTAAATGTATTTCACATTGACTTTTTTTTTTCCTAAAGCTGAATATTTGTGGCATACAGTGCAGAGGTGGAAGAGAGTTAGGGATCAAGGCAGTGAAACACAAAATAAGGGCCCATGAAATGGGAACTCTGCTTTGTGCTGAAAAGCTACACTTGGGATACACAGGAAAAGGCCTTTAAGAAATATGAGATAATTCTTGAAGAAATACAAGAAAGCAGCAAGAATGAATGATGTGGCAACAATATGGAAATTACAAATAAAGTGGCAGGAAAAAAATCTGGAATCTGACCTCAATCTAATAATTCTTACTGGAAGAAAAGTGAGAAGAAAATTTAGTGCTTTGATATGAATGGTCAGATTAGCGGAATCTATACAATAGGTGCTCTCTAATAAATTGTAATTTGAAATTTTGATACATAAGAGAAAGAATAATAGAAATAATCCAAAGAAATGCAAGTCCATTAAAACCAGTAGTTCTCAAAGATTAGATCAGAACATGAATATTATTTTGTCTTTTTAAAAATAGGTTTTTATGTCATTCCCCAAATCCCTTTAGAATAATAAATAAAACCAATTGGAAATATATGAGAAGTTCTTCAAGGTTTTTAGAAAAAAAAGATATTTCATAAAAGCATTATAACTATTGCCATGAATCAATATTCTCAGAACATTTAAGGTTCTAAAAGACCACAGAAGTTAATGCTGTCAGACTTCCTCATCGCTAGACAGAACTTCTCTTATATTTATATGCTGTCTAATATTTATATACTGGCACCTTGACTATCTAACTTAATTTCTCATAGCCTTTGTTTCTACATCCGTAACATGGGGATGAAGATCACTTCCTCAAGCAGCTTCTGGGAAGATTAAATTAAACCATACAAATAAGCAATTTATGTAAAGGAAACATCCTTCTTTAAAAACAAACAAAAAAATCTCAGACAATCCTGCCGGGAAGTGTGGCTGACCTGGTCAGCGGGTCCGTCTCCCTAACCTCCCCAACCCTTGGCATTTTCTCACTTTGCTGCCTGCAGCCACTTTTGCTCTGGCTCCACTGGTAGTCGGCCCCTCACGCCTCCTTCGGCTCTGAACAAGTGTGGCGGGCATGTGTCGGATTATCTGACCAACACTGTCCCCCTCTGCCCCCGCCTCCTGCCCCCCACCCCACCCCAATAAGCAAGCCTAAACCACCCGGCTGTGACAGCAATGTGATTGTCCAGAGATGGGCACCAAACCCAAGAGGGACCATTAGTCCCTCCCCTGAGAATTTGCAATGAGGAAGAGGAGAAACTGCTTAGCCTTTCTTGAGAGGCTGTATCATGTAAGTGATTGCAAACTGTCGATGGCAACCGTTTTCTACCATATGAGTGGGAAACTAAAAAATTCAGTTGCGATGTGAAGGAAGAGGCACAGATAGTGAGAGGGAGGCAGAGGCGAGAGATGGAAAGGGAGGGTTTCTTGGCTGTCCACTGCACACCGCCTGGTTCCGCTTCTGAGGCCCAGCTGTTCGCCTGCCTTTGGACCCCGAGAGAGCCCAGTCATAAAGTCCAGTATTACAGACACTAGTGAGAGCTGGTCTCTCCTACTTACTGCCAAGAGGCTGTTGCTGAATTGGCCAGACATGGGCCAACCCCTGTTTTTGTTTCCTCTTATCACAACTGAGACACTCAGCAACTTAAAATTTTATTTATTTATTTTTGGTAAATGCCAAAGAAGCAGGGAGGGGATATGTATAAAAACAATGCAACCTACAAAATTCAGGGTTCTGACCCAGTTAGTGTCTGTTTGTACCAGGTTTTATGGTACTGATTCTGCACCTAATGCCTTAAGATAGCATTTCCCAAACTGTATTATTCAAAATAGTAGGTGTTTCCTGAAACAATTCATACTAGAGATTAGGTGTACTTTCACATTTATTTTTCCAGTGTGATAAGGAAGCTGAGACCTAGGGAGATTACCAACTCACTCAAGGACCCACAATCAGAAGAAGCAAACCTAAGACTGAGAACAAATTCTCCTAATCCCGATCCACCACAACTCACTATTTAGTTCTGACGATCATTCAATGTTAAGGCAAAATGCTGATATATTATTTTAGAATATCTGTGTAAGAAATTGTCTGATTTTTCACCTGTATGTGAAGAGTCTACTGTGACCAGAGGCAGAGACCACCACCTTTATTATATCCCTGCCTTATAAGTACATAAATTAAAATTATTATCTTTAGCAAGATAGAAAGCCGACTGTAATTCAGTCCAGATCCCACAGCAAGGCTCTATGTAAGGAGCCAGACAGATCCTTATTCTCTGTTAAGTGTTTTTAACAAGACCATATTTCCACTGTACATGCAAATTTCATTTTTGTTCCCCCATTTGTTCTAATCTGTGTTTTCTGAAATAAAAGTTTTAGTTTTAAAAAAACACATTATGCAACAAATGGCTTTAAAAAACTAAGGGAGCCCACTCTAAGTTAAAAAAGACTTGAGGGACATCACAAAATAACATGTATGGAATTTGTTTGGATTCTAATTCAAGCAAAACAAATGTAGAAATTTTTGAGACATGTAGGTAATTTTTATTATTATCTGGGCATTATGATTCTAAAGTATAATTGTTCATTGTGATGAATGACTTTATGGTTATATAAAAAAATCCATAATTTTTAAAGATACATTATAAAATATATAGGAGTAAAATGACATGAAATCTAAAATGTGCTTTAAATTTTTACAACAAAGGGAAAATAGGCAACAAATGTGACAAAATCTGGTTAATGATTAAGGCTTATGGAATATTCTATTATTCTTTTGAATTTTGAAATTTTTCATGGTAAATTTTAAATAATTTTCACATGTAAATTTTCACATGTAAATTTTAAATAATTTTCACATGTATTATGTGAATAAAATACCCATAGCTACCATCACATGATAACCTGTCTTTATCATGTGATAGTAACATAAACTGAAACACATGTCTTACCTTAGGCAGCTTCTCAAGTGACTTCCTGATGTTCTTGAGCATGACGCAGTATTTTTTATTCGTTAAAGTATTTGAAGCATATCCCAGGCATCATGTCATTTCACTCATGTGTACTTCAGAATGCTTTATGCGAATTAGGAACCAAATAAAAAAATCCCTGTTTTATGGAGTTTTCATTCTAATGAACGGGGAAGGGGGGGACACAAATCAATAAACTAATAACTATATCAGGTGGTGATAAGTGCTAACAGGAAAAATAAATAAAGCAGAGTAAGGGACCAGAGAATGATGGAGTGGTGTGCTATTGGCCAAAGAATGCTTCTCTGAGGCAATGGTGTTTGAGCAGAGACCTGAAACGAGGTGAAAAATCAAGCCATGTGGCTGTATGAAGGAAAGTGTTCCAGACAGAAGGAACAGAATGTGTCTCTGCATTTGGAGAGAGTAGTGAGGGGCACATGACAGGTAATGAGGTCAGGGAGGCAGCTGCAGAGCAGATGATTTAAGGTTGTGTTGGAGTCCCCAAAACCACCTCCACATTCAGCAAAATCAGCCAAGGGAAAAAGTACATGGGACAAAGTCTGGAGGAAACCAGGTACAAGCTTCCAAAGGTCCTCTCCCAGCGGTATCACACAGTATGTGCTTAATTCTCCCAACAACGAGTTGTGACAACACATGAGATATTGCCAATCAGGAAAGCTCATTAGAGACTCAGTGTCCAGGGTTTCTTATGGGCTGATCACATAGCACACTCTGTCTGGTATGTACCCAAATTCCAGACTCCCAGAAGGAAAGCAGGTGTTCAGTATAAACCATTTTGTTTGTACAAATAGTTTAGGAACAGTGAACCACTCTTATCAGTTAATGGGAAATCTAATTTCCCAGATGCCAGCCAAGGGTCAACATTGCAAGCAGGGCTTTCCAAGGGCAGCAGTTCAGCCTGCTATCTTAACTCTCTTCTGCACAAAGGCCTTGCAGGCCATGGTAAAGATTTTGGAGTGTGGGAAAAGAAGATGGAGATAGAATAAGAAGAACACTAGGATCCTCATTTCCTCTCCCCAGAGAAGTCAGAAACATTAAGAGGGAATAGAAACCCCTGAGAATGGCAGTGGGCAGAGCATGGAGCCCTACAAATCTTTAGGCTCTGGTCTACTTTCCACATAATGAAAGGGTTGCACTGGAGAAGGTAGGTGCTCCTAGCTCCCCATGGTCTAGGCATGCCTGCAGGAGACCCCCATGTTTATGGGAGCCTGGTGGGATGTGGAGGCTTGGAGAGAGCCCACGGACCAGCAGGGACCCAGGTCAGAACCAAAGGAGACAGCCACATGCAATGCCAGGGCCCCACGTGTCATCCCAGAAGGCCGGCTGGGCCAGTCACAATTCAGTGGTCACCAGCATAGGGACTAAAAAACATCATATGCTCCACAGCAGAGAGCCACACAGATCTAGAGGACAGTGTGAGTTCTGGGGTCCCCTTTCATCCTGTTACCACTAGGTGATGTAAACCCCACCATGCACCAGATGCCTTTTGGGCAGGAAGAAGGGGGAGGAGATAAGTATTGAATTGACAGGTTTAAGACCCTGATGGTCTGAGCATTTATCCAAAGGAGGCTTTTTCCTTTCTTTTCTTTAAACAAAAATAATCTTTACTGAGCATTACAGGTCAGTAAAACCTGTTAGAGGAAAAAAAAAAAAAAGAATCCTCCATGATAACTTCAATTGTTAATGCTTTTAAAATATAAATTAAATGTCAACACACATTTGTTCATTGCATTTTTAAAGGTAACATGAAAATTTAACCAGAATTTGTTCATGTTCACCATAGGAATTTTATGGAAATTAAAAACCATATAAATTAAAGGGTATCTCTTGAAGTCAGTGTACAAGGTTAGAGGTTGCTTCTAAGTTATTGTTTGAGCATTTCTTTAGAAATAGCATATTATTTCTAATGTCCAGCAAAGACAAACATAAGGTCGATAGAAACTGCAGATCTACAGAACACCTGCAGTGAAAGAGTACATCTTTTTATCAAGTTCTTATCCCTAGAAACATTTGCAGTTATTTCTGGTATGTTAATTATTTTTGCCAAAAGAGACTATTTAAACCAGAAGAGAATGATATTGCAAATTCGAGTTTAACGTTTTCCCTTTTACCGCTCAGCAGAGTGAGAGGCGCGTAAGAAGATCAGATCGGTTGTAGAAAAAGAAAAGAAGCCCTGCTGGTCCATGGGCTCTCTCTAAGCCTCCACGTCCCATCAGGCTCCCATAAACATGGGGGTCTCCTACAGGCATGCCTAGACCATGGGGAGCTAGAAGCACCTACCTTCTCCAGTGCAACCCTTTAATTACATGGAAAGTAGACCAGATGTACATCTGAGGAGGATGTGATAATTTTCCAGCCATGGTACATACTCAATAAATATTTATTGAGCCCCGACCATTTGCTGGTGCTATGGCAGGAACTAGGTGTTCCATGGGGGGTAAGGCAGACACAGTCCCCTTCCCCCAAGGCCATGGGGCTGTCCATCCCATAGGGGTGCCAGGCTCGTCATGGGTGGTCAGGGGAGACCCTCCCCAGGCAGCACCCATTAAGCTGAGACCCAAAGTTAATGTGAAGGACTTAATTAGACAGGAAGGAAAGGACAGCTTGTTCTAAGGTCTGGAAGCAAGAAAAAGAACATATTGGAGAACTTCCTCTGAGAGCTAAGGCAGAGAGGCCGAAGATGAGGCCATAGTCACAAAAAAGCCAGAGGGGCTGGCGGCCATGTTTATCCGAGAGGACACACAGTAGACTGTGGTATACGTGGTGCGTTCAGGCTGGTTGGGGGTTAAGCCATGAGTGCTCTCCAGGCTGGGCCCTGGAGCCCAGGACTTCTTTAGTTGGTTGGGATCAAGAGAGCCAGGGTTCTATGCACTGTGGTTCACCTAAGGTTTCCCCTTCTCATCCGGCTTCTGCCTAAAGAGAGCCCCCTCCCAGAACACAACCCCAGCTTACGCTGAACCTCAGCCCCCCACTGAAGAACTGGGCTTTACTCTCACCGGCCTGTGGGGACATTCTCCTGTCCAATGCTAACATCTCAATTTTTGCTCAGAAGCAAGTTACCCACATGTGGCAACCGGAAGTTGGTTCCCTCAAGACCTAGCACAGTCTGTCACACGTATTAGTTGCCAATTAAAGGTCCATTCTTTCCCCCTCATTTCCATTTGAGATGAGATTTAGAACATCCTGGGTGTCCTTCTCCAAGCTCTGTTCTTTCTAGTTTGGCAACAGTTTTCTCAAAATGCGTGGTACCCAAAAGGTGACTTTTGGTAAGGACCTGAGATATAACAAGTTGCTACATGAAGCACATATATCACACTGTTGATTCTTTAACCAGTAATCCAAAAAAACAAAAAACATACAAAAAAGAAAAAAAAACCCTAGATTATAAAGCCTGACTTTCCTATCCTCTCTTTAGTAAGAGATTTAGGCACTGACTTTAAATTTATCTTCATTAAATTTCTTCTTGCTAGTCTTGGACCAGCATTCTAAGCTATTATCATCATTTGAAGCTCTTGGGTTTTCTTCTATCACAGTAATTTTCCTTCCAATCTTTGTGTCATCTGCAGGGTGGACACACGCTCCTTCCACGTTCATGTTCACCTACATCATAGCACAAGGAGTCAGTGCCGTGACTCATGGTGTTCCTCTAGAGAAGCCCCTAAGTTAGGGCACATTCTATAACCCAGGCATGGGTTCAGTTTATTTTAATTTCTCCAAAATCTGCTTACCACACGCCTCCCATTTCTCCACCTTGTTACATGAACAATAAAGGTAATTGACTGGTAAAATTAAGAGCATTGAACTATAGTATTACCTTACTCTATCAATTTAGAATAAACTTCCAAAAAAAAAAGAAAAAGGCAATAGGTTGAATTTTGTATGACCTGTAGTTAGTTTATCCATAAGGTCTTCCAGTAGCCCATATTATTTTTTTAATGCAGTTTTATTGAGATATATTCACATACCCTACAATCATCCAGTGTATAATCAACCATTCATCACCAGAATCAACTTTTGAACATTTTTCTTACTCCAAAAAAAAAAAAAAAAAATTAAAATTAAAAAAGAACACCCAAAACATTCCATCATCCCCTATCCCACCTTGTTTTCCATTTAGTTTTGTCCCCATTTTTCTATTTATGTGTCCATACACTGGACAAACAGTGTGAGAACCATGAGGTTTTCACAATCACACAGTCACACCATGTAAGCTATGTAGTTATGCAATTGTCTCAAGAATCAAGGCTACTGAGTTGCAGTTTGACAGTTTCAGGTATTTCCTTCTAGCTATTCCAATACACTAAAAACTAAAAAGGGATATCTATATAGTACATAAGAATGCCCTCCAGAGTGACCTCTCCACTCCATTTGAAATCTCTCAGCCACTGAAACTTTGCTGTTTCATTTCACTTCCCCCTTTTGGTCAAGAAGATATTCTCAATCCCACGATGCCAGGTCCAGGCTCACATGATGTCCTAAAATGCTTGCAAGGAATTTTTGCCATACCTATTATTCCATAGGTTCTGGAATCTCACTTCATCCTCTTTAAAAAAACTGTGACACCTATAACTAAGTTTGCCTATAACTAAGATTCTTTGTTTACTGCATAAAATTTCAAATGATACTGATAAATGCATGAGAATTTGGGGGTGTAGCATGGCAATAACACTTGCTCAGAGTAAAGGTGTAATCGTCGGTGAGTCATGACATAATATTCCTAACATGTTAAAGATAATGGATTCTGGGCACGTATTAGTATCAAAACCATGAATATTTCCCATAGTTTCGAGAAATGATAGGAAGAAACTTAAAACAGAGAAATATAAGAATAGGAACAAAACTTTTTTAAAATTTATCTGTATATTTTTAGGCATTTTCTCCCACTTGAAACACAGTTGAATATTTTAACATCTTCCTTGAATGTTTCTTAAATTAGAATACGGAGAATGTTAAATTAAGGCCTTTTTTTAAAGCAATGAATACTGTTTAAAAATAAAAATTAGTCTCTAACAGGACTTGGAAGTTAATTTTTCTTTATAATTTAAAAGCTAGAAAATAGCTATGTTACTTAGATTAGAAAGAAATTATTTTGCTGCCCTATCACTGTTTTTGTGTTGTTTGTATTACATCTGGGGGCTATTTTTTCTTCTTGGTGCCGCAAAGAAATGTCAAAAAGTGTCTCAAAGAAAGAATTCCTTTTCTTTCTGTTTATTAAAATCTCTCAAATTTTAGTTGCTCCTAAAAATTAACAGCCTTTCAGGATTTAACTTTTTACTGTGGAAAGAAAGTAACCTTTTTCCTGCTCCTGGACATGGGTTTTCCTCCTTGCTGTTCTAAAGTGGGAGAACCAGAGACCTGGTGACGCCCTGCGGATCTTGCCAAGGAAGCCACTGGAAATTGTAGGTGTGGTTTAGCAACAGCAATTTCATAGGAGCACTGCAACTGGGTTAAAGAAAAGCATCACACAAAGACTAACTAGGCCAACAGCCTCGGCTTGAGGAGCACAAGGAAAAATAAAAATCAGCCCCTAAAATATCAATGCTGACCTAATTTTGAGGCATGTTGACAGTAAAAATGCTGTATAACACCCAGGGAAAACGACATCTATATTCAGTTGAGCCACGATGAAAGCAGTAAATGTTCTCAAGGCCTGGAGAGAAAAATATTAAATATTTACAAACCAGATGATATTTAGGTGTGGATTGATTCTGCTTCATGAAATGTATATTTAACTGCTTTTAAAGGTTGGCATGATTTTAATCAATACAGGTTTTTGTTCCAAGTGACTTAGGAGAATTGGAAAAAAAAAAAATGTCAAGGCTTTGGCTGCCTCAAGTCTGTTGTGATGGGAGATGGGTAACTCAGTGAAGCCGCAAACAGCAGAGCTAGGACAACTCCGAATATGGAAGTGGTGGAACCATCATTAGATGCTGCTGTTTCTTAGGTGAGGGTCCATTTCCATTTCCCTTTGATTCCTCCACCTCCAGCACAATTACCTGGCACATGTTTCCGTGGCCGAGTGAGCCACTGGTACCTTATGCTACAGAACAAGTGCAGAACAGATCATTGGCATTGGCTACCGTTGATCCCAACACAAGAAAACGAGCAGATGTTTCTGAGATCTGAATTGTAAAATTTATTTATAGAATTGGTAGCAAATCTTCCCCACCCCTTCACTCATCATGGAAAGTCCATAGCACAATTTTTGCTTGTTTGCTTGCTTGTTCATGCACTTGTTTATTTTACTTTTTATTTATGGAAAATTTTAGATATACACAAAAATAGAATAATGTGATGAACTGCCATATTCCCATCAGCCGACTTCAACATTTACCAACTCTTGATCAATCTTGTTTTACCTATATTTCCACACAGCTTCCTTCCCCAGGGGATATACACAGTCTACATTATTTTGAAGCAAATCCCAGATATCATGTTATTTCATCTGAAGTATTTTGGAGTACATATATATATATACTGACATTAATGACTATTTTTACATGTATCCACAACACTATTCCAGCTAGAAGTATTCATATTCAAATTTTCCTACTTGTCTCATAAATGCTTTTTACAGTTGGTTTATATGAGGAAAGGTCCTAACAACGTCTATCATTGCATTTCATGATATGTCCTTTAAGTTTCTTTTAAAATAGATTCCACTTCCCTTTTTCTTTTCCTTGCAATTTCTTATTGTTGAAAATTTTGCATCATTTGCCTTATATAGTTTCCCCACATTCTAGATTTTGCTGGATGTTAACATGTCCCCTGGCCCAAGAATTTCCTGTAACTGGTGGTTAGATTTAAAGACTTATTCTGATTCAATTCAATTTTTTTGGCAGGAACACTTTCTGAGTGGATACTATAAACTCCCAACAGGAGGCAGATCATGTCTGGTTGTCTCTTCTTATGAGAGTTGAGCCCATTGATGATCATTGCCTAAATTCATTTCATTTGCAAATATTTGAATACTTACTGGATATTTTTAGATATGTTAATTGAATCCTGGTTACATGTAAAAATAAGTGTTTTTATCTTTTAGAGATACAAACTAAAATATTTAAAGATACTCTATTATTTCTTCTTCATTTATTGAAGCTGAAACACGTCGAGAAGGAAGAACTTCTAGAAGAATATGGTTCACATTAGAAAGGCAGACCAAGTGACTCATTCTTCTTATTTACCAGTTTTCAAAATAATGAGTCAGTTCCACAGGACTCCCTAGGTTGGTGGTAGGTTTTCTTTTTTTAAATAGTAGCAATATGAACTCACAGATTTTTAACATATAGGGTATGTGATATGGTCTCTTTTGTCCAAAACCTTTAGAGTACCTCACACAGACCTACACAACTGTAAAAGTAACTTTTGTATTATTATTATTTTTCAAAGAACCAACAGTGAAAAATAATGGGGTGGTAGGAGAAAGAACAAAGATTTTAAAGTGCTACATATTGAGAAAGGAAGAACATTAGGGGGAAGCAAGCAAGGAGATCCAAAATAGGCAAATCTAATGTACTGTTTCCCAAGGACGTTAGTGCACTGCTGAAGCCTGACTGGGAGAATCAGAAAATGTGAACTTCGACCCAGGCTAATCCAGGCTCCAAATGTTTGAGGGGCTGAACTGAGTCTTCTCAAAAAATAGCCATTCTTTTTACTTTTTCGGCTCATTCAAGTGGTTATATGGATTTGGGTAGGGAGAGAATTTAGCCTCACAGCCCCTACAATTTTCCCGTTCCTGTTCAAATCAAGGGGTAGGTGCCGGAGTAGAAGTGAGTTGTATCCATATCCTGTCACCCAACACCTAAGAAGCATGACTAGTAAGACAATCGCAAACATTCTTTGGTGATTCTATCACCTGGTGGTTCAACAAATAATACAATTCACTTGAATTAATTGGCAGTCTCTCTTTTACAGCCGGGTACTCAGAAATGATTAGATTCACTACTTGAGACAATCGTGAGAGGAGAAACTGAACGCAGCAAAGGAAATCTTCGGTGTTACCACCATATAAGCAGCTCTCACGGTTTAGGGACTTAGGGACCTTAAGAACCATCCCTAAGACCACTACAGAAAGAGGAGCAGACCCTTATTAAAGGGATAATTAATTAGCCCTGAAACCTCACAGTGAGTGGAATGTGTTAGTAATTCCTGGGCAGCAAGGCCCCACTTCCCGGGAGGCAGGCTTTGTGCCTCCTTAACGGGCGTGCCAAGCCCGCGGCCAGGCAGTTATTCAGGGAGAGCCAGAGAAATTGTAGATGCTTCAGTGGGACTGACTGGTTTGACCCCACAAGGAAGAAGTGCCCAAGTGAGAAGTGTGAGAAAACTAGGCAGAAAACCAAGGAGAAGAAACAGAAAAGTACCAAAATGAACAAAATCTGAGAAAGGAGAAAGAAGCAGTGAACTATAGAGGTGCCCTTATCTTCCCTGTAATAGGTAGGGACAATGAAAATGGATGAACTGAAGGAAAGATAGACTAGAAAAGGCCATAATAATAAATAACTACAATATCTATATTTTTATTTGAGCCTAAAACCATCTCCTTAAAGTTGGTATGAATTAGTCCATTTTCTTCAGACCCATTTGTTCACAAAATATTTATTTTATGTAGGGGCCAGATTCCAGACAACTCAGATGCCAGATGGCTATGCTCTGGGGTTTAGATGTTTTCCTTCTAGCTCCCGGTTGTGCAAGCTGGTGCTGTGACAATAATTAAATAATTGTGGCTAAGGTTGTTGTTAATTATGATATGAATTGATTAAAAAATAGTATGCACACTAAGAGTCTCCCCCTGAGTGCCTCTTTGTGGCTCAGATGTGGCCCTCTCTCTCTCTCTAGCTAACCCAACTCGGCAGGTGAAATCACTGCCCTCCCCCCTACGTGGGACCTGATTCCCAGCAGTGTAAATCTCCCTGGCAATGCAGGATATGACTCCTGGGGATGAATCTGGACCTGGCATCATGGAATTGAGAACATTTTCTTGACCAAAGGGAGGATGCAAAATGAAATGAAGTTTCAGTGGCTGAGAGATTCCAAATGGAGTCAAGAGGTCACTCTGGTGGGCATTCTTTGCACTATATAGATAACACTTTTTAGGTTTTAATGCACTGGAATAGCTAGAAGTAAATACCTGAAACTATCAAACTGCAACCCAGTATCCTTGACTCTTAAAGATGATTGTATAACAATGTAGCTTACAAGGGGTGAAATGTGATTGTGAAAGCCTTGTGGATCACACTCCCTTTATCCAGTGTATGGATGGATGAGTAGAAAAATGGGGACAAAAAATTAAATGAAAAATAGGGTGGGAAGGGGGCTGTTTGGGGTGTTCTTTACTTTTATTTTTTAATCTCATTTTCACTTTTTCTGGTACAAGGAAAATGTTCGAAAAATAGATTGTGGTGATGAATGCACAACTATATGATGGTAGTGTGAACAGTTGATTGTACGCCATGGATGACTGTATGATGTGTGAATATATCTCAATAAAATTGAATAAAAAAAATAGTGTGCACAATGAATACTCACAATAGAGAGGGGGAGGGAGGGGGACTGAATGAGCGGGATTGGAGTCATAAATGTTTGCCCTGCTCTCTGGTACCTGTTATTTATTATCAACCTTCCTACTGGCTCTGGGACAATGGTACTTTCTGAGCAGTCACTACGTGCCAGACACTGTGCTGAGCACTCTAATGCATCAGGGTATAAACACGTAGCAACCACAGGAGGTTGCTGTCATCGTTCACAGAGGCACAGAGCAGACACGCAGCTTGCCTAAGTCACACAGCTGGTTAGGGGCTGTGTCTGGCTCCAGCACCCAGGCTTTTAGCCCTATGTATATTGCCTCTACCAAGATTAGAATACAACTTTGCCTTAAGACACAAGCCAGTGATAGCTGTACATATATACAATGTATAAATAAATAAATGAACATATATTAGGGTGCATGTCTCCAAAACTTAAATAATAGGGTGGTCCTCAGAAAAATTCAGAGGTCAATTTTATATTTGGGGGCATTTAAACTAAAACACTATTTAACTGGGCATCCTGTGATTTTTATTGGCTAAATCTGGCAACCTTGCCTGTATTAGACTGTAGCCCCACAAAAGCTAGGATCCTGCCTTGTCTTTGAACACCCCCCCCCTTGCCCCCCACCTAGTGCAATACTTGGCACATAGTAGCGCTTCAAAAACTTTTAACTGATCAAAACTGGCAAAATCTTGTAACTACTGAATCTGGGGAGCAGGACTAGCTACATAATTTGCGGGTCCTGGTGCAAAATGAAAATGCGTCATCTGTGTTCTAGTTTGCTGATGCTGCCTTTTTGCAAAACACCAGAAATGGATCGGCTTTTATAAAGGGGGTTTATTTGGTTACACAGTTACAGTCTTAAGGCCATAAAGTGTCCAAGGTAACACATCAACAATCGGGTACCTTCACTGGAGGATGGCCAATGGTGTCCGGAAAACCTCTGTTAGCTGGGAAGGCACGTGGCTGGTGTCTGCTCCAGAGTTCTGGTTTCAGAATGGCTGTTCCTCTCTAGGCTGAAGCTTCTCTCCAAAATATCACTCTCAGTTGCCCTTGGGGCCTTTGTCCTCTCTTAGTTTCTCCGGAGCAAAAATCTGTTTTCAAAGGCCATCTCCAAAATGTCTCTGTAAACTGCAGTTCCTCTCTCAGCTCCTGGGCATCCTTCAAAGTGTCCCTCTTGCTGTAGCAAGCTCTCTCCTTCTATCTGAACTTATATAGTGCTCTGTAAACTTATCAAGGCCCATGCTGAATGGGTGGGGCCACACCTCCATGGAAACTGTCCAATCAGAGTTACCACCCACAGTTGGTTGGGGCACATCTCCATGGAAACAACCTAATCCAACTAATCCAAACAACTTAATCAACACTAATACATCTGCCCCCACAAGACTGCATCAAAGAACATGGCTTTTTCTGGGGGACATACTACATACAAATCAGTACAGCTAGTTAGTTAAGAGTTAGTTGTTTCTCTCTGGAGTACCTAAACAAAGACAATGGAGAACAAGCAATACTGAGAACTAAGGAGACCAAATCTGCTGTTAGTTTGCTGCTTTTCCCATCATAGAAATAAATACTGCACAATTTTCCCTGCATTAAGGGGCAGGGAAAAATCTTTCTAGTTTTCCATTAACAAGGGTCATGAGACCATTTTTAAAATGGTTTAACTATACCTCTGGGTCTGATTCTCCAATTCGAAATTAGATTATGGTGATGTATTAAAGCTAGCTTTCTTCATTAACATTTCAATTTTTTAGCAGTTTTACTAGAATTCAAATGTTTATGACTATCTATTGCTATAATCCAGCTCATTTACCCAATTTAAATGAAAATGTGTGTAGGCCACTTAGTAGTTAGTGGGTCTTTTAAGACATTTGGTGTTTTGGGAAGAATTTAACAAATATTCCTAAAATGATTTCCTGTTTGGTATTGTACATATAAATAGAGGGTAGGGAAGCAAGCCAGATATATCCTTTTACTTTGAACTAATAGATCACTCTCATCCTTTAGATATCACAAAAAAACTAATGATTTTGAAATGCACAATAATGAAAGTTACCCCAAATAATCACTTTTAAAATTGGGAAGATATCATAGATGCCTGTTTAATATTTCTTTTACTATTTGGCTATCAGGGTTTACACGTTATACCCTGGCTGAACTCGGTCACTGCTTTCAAAATTTCCCACGAAACCCCGTTTGCTTAATGGTAGACAGCTTCCTTTTTTTTTTTTTTTTTTTTTTCCCCAGTGTAATTCAGAGTGAGCAGATAACTTAGCCCCTGTATAATTTTGCCTTCTGTTTTGCCTTCTAAAATGTATCCTGGAAAGGGACAGTTTTAAAAACTAGAATAAAAAAAAAGAAACAAAAGAAGAAAGAGAAATGCAATCCAATGATCATAGACTGTTCCTATTTTTTCAAAAGAAGCCATTTCTGGTAAAGGTTAGGCAGAGCCACTTACTACATCAAGTGTCACAATGTTGAAAGATAAAAGAAAGTCCAAATAATTGTTTCTCCATCAGTTTTTATATTATTTACAGGTACAGTCCTTTTGTAAGGCAACACTGGGATGTTTCCAAGGGACAGACAAGGTGAAATAATTGCTTAGTTTGAAATAAGCTCAGGGAGAAACAGGGAGCTGCTGCCAAGAGAAGTTCAGCTGTACATTGAACATTATCTCAGTGATTTATCATAATCCAGATGGTCCTCCATCATATACTTGAAAGCACTATCATTTTATGTCCCAAAGTTGATCAAGTTAGTGCTAGCCAAATTCAGAAGCAATTAATATATAAATCAGAATGACAATTTACTAATTTATGATAATAAACTAAGTTATTTACATCCCTTTTTCTCATGACCAGAATGCTCAGCTAATTCAACCAGGGTGCTCATTTCCAGGTTTTGAAGTTTGTGGGAAGCCAGATGACCAACCAGAAGATGGCTTGACAGGTGTGAAGTTAGAGCGAAGGGTGGTGAGTGTTTGTGAGGGCTGCTCCACTCACCCTACAGTGAGGCCAATAGTGGGTGTCTCCTGAGCAGATTGTTACTATTTTTCAGAAGAAGTATTTAGTGGTTTTGAAATTCCTTTTCATCTTTTATCATGGCCCACCTCATGATCAGAATGGATTTATATTTACTTGAGATCCAACGTACATTGGAGAAATCAAGGCTTTAACATTATGTAATATAAAGTCAAGCTATTTTTTTTTTTTTTTTAACTTTTCTGAAATTATTCTGGGTGAGTAAAAAATGAGCACGTGTCTCAACCAAGATGTCAAACAAATACAATCCTAAAATGCCAAAGTTACATTGATGGTCTATAGCTGATCGGTTCATCCCAAGAAAGCAAACGCGTCTTCTGATTGGCTGATTATATTTACAGAAGGCCAGCCTTTTTGCACAGAAGATGAAAATTGCTTGGGAGGAATATTGGCAGTCTGAGAAGTTAAGACCAAGATCAAAAAGAGTTTAGAGAAGAAGAGGGGAGAGAGGAGAAGATATCACTATTGGAAGCACCAATGGTGGACACAGGAGCAGGGAGAATTTGAATACAGAAGTGAGAGAATTAGCAATGAAGAGACTAAGAGAACATCCCTGAAGTCTGGGGGTGAAGGACTCACTGCATACCTCCCCAAATCTTAAACTCTAGGTCACCTCTATATAGCTAGGAGGCATCACAGAAGAAAACTTACAGATCACTTTATTCATCCTCTATCTAAATGTTCTCTATCATTTTGTGTTTATGCATGCTTAATACTTCTAATGGTTCTTAAAAATAGGGATTACATATGGTAATTCAGACAATATAAAAAGGAACAGAATGAAAAGTAAGTTCCCCTCCCTTTCATTCCCACCCAGTTCCAACACCGCATTAGTGAGTGTTCATTGCAGGTAGTTCAAGCAGCAAGGGCTGCAGTGTAAGGAATTTGATCCTTACAAAATCTGGAATTGCTGGAAGAGAGGAAGTCAAAGTGTCATAACATTATGGAGTTCAAGAGCAGACCACCAATGCTGTGACCCAGACTTCAGGAAGCCAATACTTCAATTTAACAACAGAAAAACCAAACGACCCAATTAAAAATGAGCAGAAGAAGACATCTCTTCAAAGAGGATATATAAATGGCCAAAAAGCACCTGAAAAGATGCTTAACATCATTAGCCATCAGAGAAAGGCAAATCAAAATCAACGAGATAACATTTCACACCCACTAGAATGGCTACTATTTAAAAAAAAACCAGAAAATTACAAGTGCTGGAGAGGACATGGAGAAATAGGAACACTCAATTCATTGCTGGTGGGAATGTAAAATGTTGCAGCCAGTGTGGAAGATAGTTTGGCAGTTCCTTGAAAAGTTAAGTATAGAATTACCATATGACCTGGCAATCCCACTTCTAGGTGTATACCCAAAAGAACTGAAAGCAGGAACTGGAACAGATATTTGCACATCAATATTCATAGCAGCATTATTCACAATTGCGAAAAGATGGACGCAACCCAAGTGTCCATAAGCTGACAAATGGATAAACAAAACGTGGTCTATACATACAATGAAATAGTATTCAACTGTAAAAAGGAATAAAGTTCTGTAACATGTGACAACATGATAAACCTTGAAGACATCATGTTAAGTGAAATAAGCCAGACACAAAAGGACAAATACGGTACTGATATGAAATAATTAGAATCAGAATCTAAAATATAGATTACCAGGGGCTTGGGTAGGGATAGGGAATAGGAAGTTAAGGTTTAAAATGTGCAGAGTTCCTATTTGGTATGATGGAAAAGTTCTGGTAATGGTAATACAACATTGTGAACATAACAGCACTGAAATATATATCTGAAATGTGGTTAAAAGGGGGAAAAGTAGAGTTGTAAATATGGTAATAGAATAAAAAAAAATTTTAAAAATCCAAGGAACCACACTACACAGTGAACCCTAAGTTAAACCATGGACTATAGTTAACAGTCAGTTATAAAATGTGCTTTCATCGATTGTAACAAATATACCACAACAATGAAGGTGTTTATTACAGGGTGGTATATGGGAACGCTGTATTTTATGCATGATTGTTTTGTAAACCCACAACTTCTCTAATAGAAAATAAATAAAAAGAAGCCAACACTGCTATCATCACAACTACCTTTCAACTTCCACAAAATGGCAACTGACACTGCAACACCGAGTTCTACCACTCCCATCCCAAGAACTTGATTACCAGCTGGAAACAGCAGCAGGAAAATGCCCGATGCCTCACTTCTATTTCCCAGATCTCACCAGTGCAATCACCTGAGGGTACTAAATCCACATTCAGAATCTGGGCCGCAAAGGGCCTGGTGTGAGGTATTTGTCTTTCCAGCATCACGCCTGGAGATGAAGGTGGAATGGGGGTTGAGTGAACCCATCTTCCCAGAGACAGGCACTGTCACCAATGACTTGAGCGTCTTTCCAGAGATAATTCATGCAAAAAAAACCCATAATTATAGATTTATTTTTAAATACAAATGATGGCATACTATTCACATTGTTCTACAATGTTGCTTTTTTCAAACAATACAGCATATATCAAAAATACACTTCTACATCATTTTAAACATAAAAGTATAATTTTGAACACTAAAATTTTTTTGCTGCACTCTTGAAGGGATTAGGTTACATTCCCAGTGATTTCACTCTTTATTTGATTGCTCTTTCATATTGTAATGGTTTTTTTTAACAGAATAGTTTGAGTGGAATAGCCTTGACTGAGCAGCCATGAAGCAAAGTTCTTGCCTGTTCCAAGAAACAAATCATCTTTTTATGCTTTTGTGCTCTCCTTCTTACCTCCTACACATGGCAGGCTATGTTCCTTCTGGACCAAATGGTGACCTGATCTGCTACACATTCTAACATGAATCACTTGAAGAGAGTATGCTCTCACTTGTGGCTAAAACAAATTTTACACTGGGAGAAGCTGCCAGTGCTTCACTCATATCTCCGTGGCAAGAACCATGTTTGTGAAAGCTGGCCAGACTTCCAACTGTCAGCACCTGTGACTCTTTGCCTGGAGGCACTTTCTGGTGTTAGCAACCTGCTCTACCTGCCCAGGGGCACGAAGGTGGTGTCAGAGAATGAACATCCCCAACAAGCATCCTCAGCCAGGGGATTCAGTGGGTAACCGCCCCAGCTCCCTCACCACTCGGGAGCGATCTTCTGAGGTGGGTGCTCTCCACCATCCCGGGGGTCCTCAGCAGGGCTGAGTCCCAGTTGCCCACAGTGGTAACTTGTGGCTCTGGGTCTAAATCTGTTTCTGGGGGAACCCAGTGTAAGACAAACACAATCAAAATTGGGCTGTACGCCTAGGAGGGGTTAGTGGAACCCAAGTTTGCCAAGGCACACCCATTGAGGAAACCTGTGTATAACTTTCTGACAGTGGCATCGGGGCTCTGAATGTTTCCACTGAGGACAGCTTACAACTTCCAGTGGGAGTCCATTTCATTTTTGGTCTCTTCTGGTTGTTAAAAAGTTGTTCATACGGGGTGAAATCCTCCTCCCTGTAACTTCTTTTATTTCTGCCTGTTTGAGCAACCCAGAAATCAGCTCTATCTTTCATGTGACAATGCTCTATTAGTCATAGAACCAAAGAACATTAAAGCTGGAAACTATCTGAAGAGATCAAGTCATCGTCCTCAACAGAGGTTTACATCTCACTGCTGGTACATAAAAGCAGCAAAACCCTTCAGTTTTTATATCAACTACTAAAGTATAAATGGGAAACCACCAACATATAAACAACCTCCTTGAAAAAATATAGAACTTTGATTTCTTATACACCAGAATCTATTTGACAGAGTAATTAAAGGAATAAAGTATTAAGAACTGATACTGTCCTTCACTTTACAAATTAAAAAAAAAAAAAAAAAAAGCAAAGTCCAGAAAGGTTAAATAAGGTCACACAGTTATTGACAAAGCTCAGACCAGAACCCAAAGCTAGGAATTCTGGTCTAGAGCCTCTTCTGCTACCTCAGGAAAGTTAGCTTATCTCTTTTAATCTCCCCCTTCAGGATAAACATCGCCTGTTGTCTCAACCACTCACCATTGGTTCCCACCCACCTATTTTTCTTTTCTATCTTAATTACTCCCCTCTGGAGTGTCAGCTGGGTTCTTCAGGAAGCAGAAGCTGAGATGGAAGTAAGAATGCAGGCAATTTATTGGGGGTAGGGGGTGGTGGGGAGTAATGCCTGTAAAATATGAAAGGGGAGGGATGAGAAGGAGGCAGAGAAAGCCTTCAGATCACGACGCTAATCTGACTCCTGTAAAAGGAAAGGGGAAAGGAAGCAGGATTGGGCAGAGAGAGCCCCAGACAGTGGTGCAGATCTCACAGACTTGCCCAACTCAACTGAGAGCTCTGGAGCAAAGACTGCCCATTTCAGGAGACCCACGCTGGGCAGAAATAGCCAGGTCCTAGTACTCCCACTGTGGGCAGCCATTGGCCGGAGGCTGCCTGGGGAAATTGCTGCCTAAGCCCAAAAGCTGCGGTGGAGCCTAAATCTGCTGCAGCTGGAGGCTGCCAATTACCTGCATTCCTTGCTGCCCAACAGCAAGTTCTTTTCTGAAGGAAAGAATATGCCCCCAGAGCTGTCATATATGGCCACACACTATTCTCTCACGGTTCCTCATAAAATATGCCTCGTGGGTCCAAACGTGTGACTCAGGTGTGACGCAAATTAGAGCAAGCCATTATCTCCTTCATTTCCGACACATCTACTGATCTAGTTTAAGACTGCATAGAAGCAAAATGTGGACTATCCACACAATAAAATATTGTCATAAAAAAGAACGAAGTTCTGATAACTGCTACAACATGGACAAACTGTGAGAGCATTATGCTAAATGAAAGAAACTAGGCACCAAAAGGACAGATTTTGTATGATTACACTTATATGAAACATCTAGAATAAGCAAATTCAGAAAGAAAGTGGAATAGAAGTTACCAGAGGCCAAGGGAAGGAGGGAATGGAGAGGTGTTGCTTAGCAGGTTGAGAGTTTCTGTTTTGGGTGATGAAAAGGTTTTAGTAATGGAAAGTGATGATTATAAAAGTAATTAATGCCACTGAATTGTATACTTAAATAGCTAAAATGGCAAGTTTTATGTTATACATATGTGTGTGTATGTATTTTTAAATGGTGGTTCTATTTGTGCCGGTTTGAATGCATTTTGTCCCCCAAACGCCATTATCTTTGATGTAGTCTTGTGGGACAGACTTTTGGTGCCGATTAGATTTGCTTGGAATGTGCCCCACCCAGCTGTGGGTGGTGACTCTGGTGGGATACTCCCATGGAGGCATGGCCCTGCCCATTCAGGGTGGGCCTTGATCAGTGTAGCTATATAAATGAGCTGACTCAAAGAGAGGGAACGGAGTGCAGCTGGGAGTGATGTTTTGAAGAGGAGCAAGCTTGCTAGAGAGGAACGTCCTGGGAGAAAGCCGTTTTGAGGCCGGAGCTTTGGAGCAGACGCCAGCTGCTTTCCTAGTTAACAGAGGTTTTCCGGACGCCATTGGCCGTCCTCCGGTGAAGGTACCCAATTGCTGAGGTGTTACCTTGGACGCTTTGTAGCCTTAAGACTGTAACTGTGTAGTGAAATAAACCCCCATTTTATAAAAGCCTATCCATCTCTGGTGTTTTGCATTCTGCAGCATTAGCAAACTAGAACATATTTATATCTATCTATCTATCTATCTATATATATATATATATATATATATTTTTTTCCTGGCTGCTAAAACAAATACCATACAATGGGTTGGTTTATTGACAGGAATTTTTTGTCATGGTTTCAAGAACTTGCTTCCTCCTAAGGTAGGTGTCTTCTGGCTGGCTGGTGAACTTTGGAGTCCTTTGGCTTGTCCATCACATGGCAATGCCCATGGCAGCTTCTCTTTTCTCTTCCTGGTTCCACTGACCTCCAGCTTCTAGCTGCTCCCCGTGGCTTCTGCATCTGTGTCCAAACTTCTTTTGCTTGTAAGGACCCTAATCATACTGGATTAAGGCCTAACCTCATCCAGTTTGGGCACACCTTAATTAATACCAACTTCAAAGGTCCTATTTACAAATGGGCTCACACCTACACCACCAGGGGTCAGAAACCGAACATGCAGTTCATGGGGGCCATGATTCAATCCTCAACAACTACACTGAATTTTCTAGCAGCCTCATCACCTGGTTAGTTTATACTAAACTCGCAGTCAACCATATCCCGCCAACCTACCTCTCCTCCCTTTTGTGCAGTTGACTTCAGTACTCAAACACAGGACTTTATATTTTGGCCAAGACTTTCAAGTCATATTTGACTAGCCACTAATGCAATGTGTCAAGATTTTTATTCATTTAGAGGCACTTTATTTTTTTTTTTTTTTAAAAAGCTTTCTACAAGTAGTAAGTGCCTTTGGTTTTGTTCCTAATTTTAAGAGAGTGCACACAAATCTTGAGTTAAATGGAGCAAGATTAGGGAGGATTTGGTAAATTATTACAAAGTTGGTAGATAAAATCGAGCCTCAGTCCAATCTTAGTTTATAACTTGAAGAGAATAAACAGTTTTCTCCATAAAAAATTCTATCAGAGTTTCATACGACAAATATTTAGATTCCAGATTACAATATTCCTTAGAACTATTTAAAATAACCTCTTAATTTATAAGAAACCTCTTCACCCTTAAAGAATTTTAGAAACACAGTTTTAAGATAAAATGCAGGATAATGTAAATTTAACTTAAATTTTATGGTAACAGGTTTGTAAATATTTGGTAACTTTTTCCCTGTCTATTTAGAGAGACATAATGTCTGGCCAAAAACTTGTCATCTCCATTAAACTGTCAACTAGGACCACCTGTGGTTTAATATTTTTCCAAGATTGAATTTAAGAATATGGAGCTTACACTTTTCTGTTTGCACACTATGATAATACTACTTGGATCTCTGTTCAATTTCACCCCAGTGTTGAACTAAAATCACTTGTATTGATTTGAGGGGCTGTATTTTATAAAAATATTAATAGTGTACGAATAGCATGCTGGTTTGAAGCTGTTGTATACCCCAGAAAAGGTCACTTCCTTTTAATCCATTCCTGTAGGGGTAGCCCTGTTGTGGGTGGGACCTTCTGATTAGGTTGTTTTAATCGAGATGTGACCCACCCAACTCAAGGTAGGTCTTAATCTTTTAGCTTCTTAAAGGATTCCTGTAAAAGAAAAGCAAAGGAAGCTTACAGGAAAAGGCCCTGGAAAAACTAAGAAAGAAACACCCAGAGATCTTACAGAGGAAAGCCCTGGGAGAAGCAAGCAAGGACACACAGAAACTTATAGAGCCAGAACCTGAAAGCAATGAAACCCAGGAGAGAAGGATTAGCAGACTCCGGCCATGTGCCTTGCCATGTGACACAGAGCCCTGGATGCCACTGGCTTTCTTCAGAGAAGGTATCAACCTGTCGGATGCCTTAATTGGGACATTTTCATGGCCTTAGAACTATAAGTTTGTAAACTAATAAATCCCTATTGTAAAAGTCAACGCATTTCTGGTATTTTGCATTCTGGGAGCTTTAGCAAACTGAAAGCCCACAAATGAAGTGGACAGTGCCCTAGAAGCAGTGTAAAATGGGAATCACTTCCCCTCATCTTCTTTTTGATGTTACCCTCCTTTGTAGCAGATGTAGCAAACCACACCTCATCTTTTATTTATGTTAATAATATAACTCAATATCATACTCATGCTTATCCTTACATATGTCATTTACTCATAATTATTTAAAGCTTCTCCTACTTGGTCAATAGCTGTTTTGGAAATGAGTTCTCTTCCCTACTGATTTATAGCTGTCAGTTTTTTCTTGTATTTCTGGAGTCCTCTAGTCAATCACTATTAAATCTTTTCCCCAAACTCTCTTGGCAAGAATCAAAGTGATAGACAACTCTATAATATTTAAATAATAAATACTTAAAAGCCTGGGATTTGGAGTCTGAAGGTCTGGTTTTGTGGTCCCACTACTTTTTCATATGACCTGGGGCACGTAATTTAAACTCTCCAAACTTCAATTTCCACAATCGTAAAATTGTGGTAATAATACCTTGTGATGATCACGTAAAATAACAGCTAATATCTGCAGAGTAATTACTATCAGGTCCCAGATCTAAGAGCTTAAAAATATTAACTCATTTGATCTCTACAACAAACCTATGATAGGACTGTTATTACCATCATTTTGCAGATGAAAAAAGTAAGGCACAGAAAAGATTAAAAAAAAAAAAATCAAAAACAAAACAAAACAAAACCCTAGTCCAAGGTCACATAGATAGGCCATTATAGAGATGGGATTTGAAGCTAAGCAGCACAAGTAGGGAAACTGTATCCTTTACTGCTACCCTGTGTGGCATCAGTTTCACCATATGCAAACACCTTTTATTAACTCTAAAGTGCTGAACACGTGAATTATTGTTCCATGTACCATAATTCACATAAATGAAGCAGGATATATCTTTAAATGTGTTTTAGGGCATTTCATGACTTATCACCTAACCAAATAACTTATTAAACACAATTAGATCTGTCTCCTTTTCACAGAGGCATAGCGCCTCCTGCCATGGATGGGCATTGTTCTAGTTTGCTAATGGTGCCGGAATGCAAAACACCAGAGATGGATTGGCTTTTATAAAAGGGGATTTATTTGGTCACACAGTTACAGTCTGAAGGCCATAAAGTGTCCAAGGTAACACATCAGCAATTGGGTACCTTCACTGGAGGATGGCCAATGGTGTCCGGAAAACTTCTTTTAGCTGGGAAGGCACACGGCTGGTGTCTGCTGCAAAGTTCTGGTTTCAAAATGGCTTTCTCCCAGGACGTTCCTCTCTAGGCTGCAGTTCCTCAAAAATGTCACTCTTAGTTGCACTTGGGATATTTGTCCTCTCTCAGCTTCTCCAGAGCAAGAGTCTGCTTTCAACAGCCATCTTCAAACTGTCTCTCATCTGCAGCTCCTGTGCTTTCTTCAAAGTGTCCCTCTTGGCTGTAGCTCCTCTTCAAAATGTCACTCTCAGCTGCACTGAGTTCCTTCTGTTTGTCAGCTCATTTATATGGCCCCATCTGAATGGATGGGGCCACACCTCCATGGAAATATCTCATTAGATAGAGTTATCACCTGCAGTTGGGTGGGATACATTTCCATGCAAACAACCTAATCCAAATGTTCCAACTTAATCCCCACTAATATGTCTGCCCCACAAGATTGCATCAAAGAATATGGCTTTTTCTGGGGGATATAATACATTCAAAGCAGCACAGGCACCATATTATTTACCGTTCCTTTATTGAAAAACATCTATGCTGTATCCAGGATTTTGACTTCGCAAATGATGCTGCATCAAATCTTCCTGCACATGCGTTCTTTGCCACGTGTCCTAATTTATCTAGAGAACAAATTCCCAGAAAAATTGCTGTGTATGGCACCCAGCATTCAAATTAATATCAAATGGGACTATAGAATAGGCTATAAGTAAGTGAAAATACATTTTTCAAGCCCTCTCTGGAGTAGAAGGAAATGACTGGGAGACCTGCAATCATAACCCTCTTCCTACGAAAGAGAAAATCAGTAAAAAATGACATGTAGATCATACAAGCCAACCTGTAATGAAATTGGGACTTCAGGAACAGCAAGGAGAGTTTCTTAATGCCCAGTGATGGTCTTTTCAGAAGACCGCTATCACAAGTAATCACAAAATCACCAAGTGAGGTGTCCCTTGGTAAAGCCCTCTTGGCATCAGTCTCTCCATCATGGCACAGCCCCTCCAGCCACTGGTACAGGTTCTTCATGTGTTCTAGTCTGTAGCCAGTTGTCAAGAGCAAGATATTTATAAGTCCAAGGTCATATTGCCAACATTAGCCATAGGATCATGGACTGTTGCTCCTGGGGGAGAGTTAATTAATCATGGAAATTCCACCCCTCATTTTTCAGATGCATAAACTGAAGCCCAGGGAATATGTAATTTGCAATAGGTCTTAGAACACATACTTCCTGACTGTTCTGGTTTCCTGGCTGCTTAAACAAATACCATGCAATGGGTTGGCTTAAACAACAGGAATTTATTGGCTCAAGGTTTTGAGGCTAGAAGTTCAAAACTAAGATGTCATCAAGAGGATGCTTCTTCCAGAAGATGTGACATTCTGGGGTTGGCTGCCAGCAATCCTTGGTTCTTGGCTTTTCCTCCACATGGCAATGCACATGGTGGCGTCTCCTGGCTTCTCCTTTCTCTTCTGGTTTCCACTGACTTCCAGCTTCTGGCTGCTCCCTGTATCATTCTCCTCTGAGACTTTCTCTATAAGGCCTCCAGTAATAGGATTAAAACCCATCCCGATTCAGTTGGGTCACACCTTAACTGAAGTAACCTCATTAAAAGGCCCTACTTAAAATTGGTTCACATACACAGGAATGGATTAAGATTAAGAACATATTTTTCTGGGGTACACAGATCTAAGCCACCACACAGACTGACAGTCTGGTAATCATTCCACCATGCTGCAATGCTCCCAAAGTGCATCAGAGGACACCATGGATGGAGTATGCAGTTGGGGGAGATGTGTGTGTATGTCTGTGTATTAAAGTATGATGCGGCAAGGGAAGTAAGTCTTGCCACAAAGAAAACTTATTACCTTAGATTTTCTTAATATTTTGGCCAATGCTAGGAGGGATTGGGGAACTAATATCCAAATAATTCCAGATAGCTGAGAGTGAAGCAGAACACTGAATGAGGCTTTCTTACTTCTCTTCCTTTAATTTTTAATTATGAAAATCTGAAGGCTATGTAAAGTACAGAAAAATTGCTTAGTAAATGCTCACTTAGCAATCTGCAACAATTATCAACACTTAACAACAATCTTGTTCCATCTCTATCAAATGGGGGCTCTCTTGAAACATTCTCAAGCCCAACCTTGAGAGGCTTCTGTCCTCTCTCATGTGTCTAGTTCATACTATTTATCTGTGAATATCTTAAACTTTCTCTCATTTTTTGAGGGACGGTTTTGCCAGATAAAGAATCATTTCTGTTATGTTTCTTTTCACACCTTCTTTGTGCTCAGTGTCTTTTTTTTTTTTTATCTTCATTTTATTGAGATATATTCACATACCACACAGTCATACAAAACAAATCGTACTTTCGATTGTTCACAGTACCATTACATAGTTGTACATTCATCACCCAAATCAATCCCTGACACCTTCATTAGCACACACACAAAAATAACAAGAATAATAATTAGAGTGAAAAAGAGCAATTGAAGTAAAAAAGAACACTGGGTACCTTTGTCTGTTTGTTTCCTTCCCCTATTTTTCTATTCATCCATCCATAAACTAGAAAAAGTGGAGTGTGGTCCTTATGGCTTTCCCAATCCCCTTGTCACCCCACATAAGCTACATTTTTATACAACTGTCTTCGAGATTCATGGGTTCTGGGTTGTAGTTTGATAGTTTCAGGTATCCACCACCAGCTACCCCAATTCTTTAGAACCTAAAAAGGGTTGTCTAAAGTGTGCATAAGAGTGCCCACCAGAGTGACCTCTAGGCTCCTTTTGGAATCTCTCTGCCACTGAAGCTTATTTCATTTCCTTTCACATCCCCCTTTTGGTCAAGAAGATGTTCTCCGTCCCACGATGCCAGGTCTACATTCCTCCCCGGGAGTCATATTCCACGTTGCCAGGGAGATTCACTCCCCTGGGTGTCTGATCCCACGTAGGGGGGAGGGCAGTGATTTCACCTTTCAAGTTGGCTTAGCTAGAGAGACAGGGCCACATCTGAGCAACAAAGAGGCATTCGGGAGGAGGCTCTTAGGCACAACCATAGGGAGGCCTAGCCTCTCCTTTGCAGCAACCGTCTTCCCAAGGGTAAAACCTGTGGTAGAGGGCTCAACCCATCAAACCACCAGTCCCCTATGTCTGTGGTCATGTTAGCAACCATGGAGGCGGGGTAGGCGAACACCCCTGCATTCTCCACAGGCTCATCAAGGGGGCACCACATCTTTTTTTTTTCTTTCTTTTTTTTTTTTTTTTTTAAACTTTCCCTTCTTTTTTAAATCAACTGTATGAAAAAAAAGTTAAAAAGAAAACAAACATACAATAAAAGAACATTTTAAAGAGACCATAACAAGGGAGTAAGAAAAAGACAACTAACCTAAGATAACTGCTTAACTTCCAACATGTTCCTACTTTACCCCAAGAAAGTTACCTAATATAGCAACATTTCTGTGAACTTGCTCCTACTATATCCATCAGAAATTAACAGACCATAGTCATTCCTGGGCATCCCCAGAACGTTAAATAGCTTATCTGTTCTTCTTGGATTATTGTTCCCCCTTCCTTAATTGCTCTCTATTGCTAGTTCCCCTACATTCTACATTATAAACCATTTGTTTTACATTTTTCAAAGTTCACATTAGTGGTAGCATATAATATTTCTCTTTTTGTGCCTGGCTTATTTCGCTCAGCATTATGTCTTCAAGGTTCATCCATGTTGTCATATGTTTCACGAGATCATTCCTTCTTACTGCCGCGTAGTATTCCATCGTGTGTATATACCACATTTTATTTATCCACTCATCTGTTGAAGGACATTTGGGTTGTTTCCATCTCTTGGCAATTGTGAATAATGCTGCTATGAACATTGGCGTGCAGATATCTGTTCGTGTCACTGCTTTCCGATCTTCCGGGTATATACCGAGAAGTGCAATCGCTGGATCGAATGGTAACTCTATATCTAGTTTTCTAAGGAACTGCCAGACTGACTTCCAGAGTGGCTGAACCATTATACAGTCCCACCAACAGTGAATAAGAGTTCCAATTTCTCCACATCCCCTCCAGCATTTGTAGTTTCCTGTTTGTTTAATGGCAGCCATTCTAACCGGTGTTAGATGGTATCTCCTTGTGGTCTTAATTTGCATCTCTCTAATAGCTAGTGAAGCTGAACATTTTTTCATGCGTTTCTTGGCCATTTGTATTTCCTCTTCAGAGAACTGTCTTTTCATATCTTTTGCCCATTTTATAATTGGGCCGACTGTACTATTGTCATTGAGTTGTAGGATTTCTTTATATATGCAAGATATCAGTCTTTTGTCAGATACATGGTTTCCAAAAATTTTTTCCCATTGAGTTGGCTGCCTCTTTACCTTTTTGAGAAATTCCTTTCAGGTGCAGAAACTTCTAAGCTTGAGGAGTTCCCATTTATCTATTTTCTCTTTTGTTGCTTGTGCTTTGGGTGTAAAGTCCAGGAAGTGGCCGCCTAATACAAGGTCTTGAAGATGTTTTCCTACATTATCTTCTAGGAGTTTTATGGTACTTTCTTTTATATTGAGATCTTTGGTCCATTTTGAGTTAATTTTTGTGTAGGGGGTGAGGTAGGGGTCCTCTTTCATTCTTTTGGATATGGATATCCAACTCTCCCAGCCCCATTTGTTGAAAAGACCATTATGACTCAGTTCAGTGACTTTGGGGGCCTTATCAAAGATCAGTCGGCCATAGATCTGAGGTTCTATCTCTGAATTCTCAATTCGATTCCACTGATCTATATGTCTATCTTTGTGCCAGTACCATGCTGTTTTGGCAACTGTGGCTTTATAATAAGCTTCAAAGTCAGGGAGTGTAAGTCCTCCCACTTCGTTTTTCTTTTTTAGAGTGTCTTTAGCAATTCGAGACATCTTCCCTTTCCAAATAAATTTGATAACTAGCTTTTCCAAGTCTGCAAAGTAGGTTGTTGGAATTTTGATTGGGATTGCATTGAATCTGTAGATGAGTTTGGGTAGAATTGACATCTTAATGACATTTAGTCTTCCTATCCATGAACATGGAATATTTTTCCATCTTTTAAGGTCCCCTTCTATTTCTTTTAGTAGAGTTATGTAGTTTTCTTTGTATAGGTCTTTTACATCTTTGGTTAAGTTTATTCCTAGGTACTTGATTTTTTTAGTTGCTATTGAAAATGGTATCTTTTTCTTGAGTGTCTCTTCAGTTTGTTCATTTCTAGCATATAGAAACATTACTGACTTACGTGCATTAACCTTGTATCCCGCTACTTTGCTAAATTTGTTTATTAGCTCTAGTAGCTGTATCGTCGATTTCTCAGGGTTTTCTAGATATAAGATCATATCATCTGCAAAGAATGACAGTTTTACTTCTTCTTTTCCAATTTGGATGCCTTTTATTTCTTTGTCTTGCCGGATTGCCCTGGCTAGCACTTCCAGCACAATGTTGAATAACAGTGGTGACAGCGGGCATCCTTGTCTTGTTCCTGATCTTAGAGGGAAGGCTTTCAGTCTCTCACCATTGAGTACTATGCTGGCTGTGGGTTTTTCATATATGCTCTTTATCATGTTGAGGAAGTTTCCTTCAATTCCTACCTTTTGAAGTGTTTTTATCAAAAAGGGATGTTGGATTTTGTCAAATGCTTTATCAGCATCTATTGAGATGATCAATTGATTTTTTTTTTAATTCAGTTTTATTGAAATATATTCACAAACCATACAGTCATCCATGGTATACAATCAACTGTTCACAGTATGATCATATAGTTATGCGTTCATCACCACAATCTATTTCTGAACATTTTCCTTACATCAGAAAGAATCAGAATAAGAATAAAAAATAAAAGTGAAAAGAGAATACCCAAACCATCCCCCCATCCCACCCTATTTGTCATTTAGTTTTTACTCCCATTTTTCTACTGATTTTTTTTTCAATTTTTTAACTTTGTTTATCAAAAAATTAAAAACAAACAGGCAAACAACAACCAATAAAACCCCACAACATTTCAAACAAAGCAATGGATTAAGGAAAACAAATAACCTAAAATAACTACTTTGCTTCCAATATGTTCCTACCATACCCCAAGAAAATTAATAAACCATGTCCAAACAGAGGAGTAAGAAAAACAAATAATCTAAAATAACTACATTGCTTCCAACGTTTCTACCATACCCCAAGAAAATTAACAACCCCTAAGAAAACAAAGGAATAAGAGAAAAAAAAAACCTAAAATAACTCTATTGCTTCCAACATGATCTTACTATATCCAAGAAAGTTTACAAACCATAATCATTCCTGAGCATTCCCATAACATTGAGATTACCCTCCATAGTTTATCTGTTCTTAATAGATTATCATTCCCCCTCCACTAATTGGTATCTCTAGGTTCCCTACATTCTACAGTATAAAACATTGTACATTTTCACAGAATTCACATTAGTGTTAACATACAATATCTCTCTTTTTGTGCCTGGCTTATTTTGCTCAGCATTATGTCTTTTTTTTTTTTTTTTTTTAATCTTCATTTTATTGAGATATATTCATATACCACACAGTCATACAAAACAAATCGTACTTTCAATTGTTCACAGTACCATTATATTTGTACATTCATCACCCAAATCAATCCCTGACACCTTCATTAGCACATACACAAGAATAACAAGAATAATAATTAGAGTGAAAAAGAGCAATTGAAGTAAAAAAGAACACTGGGAACCTTTGTCTGTTTGTTTCCTTCCCCTATTTTTCTACTCATCCATCCATAAACTAGACAAAGTGGAGTGTGGTCCTTATGGCTTTCCCAATCCCCTTGTCACCCCTCATAAGCTACATTTTTATACAACTGTCTTCGAGATTCATGGGTTCTGGGTTGTAGTTTGATAGTTTCAGGTATCCACCACCAGCTACCCCAATTCTTTAGAACCTAAAAAGGGTTGTCTAAAGTGTGCGTAAGAGTGCCCACCAGAGTGATCTCTCGGCTCCTTTTGGAATCTCTCTGCCACTGAAGCTTATTTCATTTCCTTTCACATCCCCCTTTTGGTCAAGAAGATGTTCTCCGTCCCACGATGCCAGGTCTACATTCCTCCCCGGGAGTCATATTCCACGTTGCCAGGGAGATTCACTCCCCTGGGTGTCTGATCCCACGTAGGGGGGAGGGCAGTGATTTCACCTTTTACGTTGGCTTAGCTAGAGAGACAGGGCCACATCTGAGCAACAAAGAGGCATTCGGGAGGAGGCTCTTAGGCACAACCATAGGGAGGCCTAGCCTCTCCTTTGCAGCAACCGTCTTCCCAAGGGTAAAACCTGTGGTAGAGGGCTCAACCCATCAAACCACCAGTCCCCTATGTCTGTGGTCATGTTAGCAACCATGGAGGTGGGGTAGGCGAATACCCCTGCATTCTCCACAGGCTCCTCAAGGGAGCAGTACATCTTTTTTTTTCCCTTTTTTTTTTTTTTTTTTTTTTTTAAAAAACTTTCCCTTCTTTTTTAAATCAACTGTATGAAAAAAAAAGTTAAAAAGAAAACAAACTTACAATAAAAGAACATTTCAAAGAGACCATAACAAGGGAGTAAGAAAAAGACAACTAACCTAAGATAACTGCTTAAATTCCAACATGTTCCTACTTTACTCCAAGAAAGTTACCTAATATAGCAACATTTCTGTGAACTTGCTCCTACTATATCCATCAGAAATTCACAGACCATAGTCATTCCTGGGCATCCCCAGAACGTTAAATAGCTTATCTGTTCTTCTTGGATTATTGTTCCCCCTTCCTTAATTGCTCTCTATTGCTAGTTCCCCTACATTCTACATTATAAGCCATTTGTTTTACATTTTTCAAAGTTCACATTAGTGGTAGCATATAATATTTCTCTTTTTGTGCCTGGCTTATTTCGCTCAGCATTATGTCTTCAAGGTTCATCCATGTTGTCATATGTTTCACGAGATCATTCCTTCTTACTGCCGCGTAGTATTCCATCGTGTGTATATACCACATTTTATTTATCCACTCATCTGTTGAAGGACATTTGGGTTGTTTCCATCTCTTGGCAATTGTGAATAATGCTGCTATGAACATTGGCGTGCAGATATCTGTTCGTGTCACTGCTTTCCGATCTTCCGGGTATATACCGAGAAGTGCAATCGCTGGATCGAATGGTAACTCTATATCTAGTTTTCTAAGGAACTGCCAGACTGACTTCCAGAGTGGCTGAACCATTATACAGTCCCACCAACAGTGAATAAGAGTTCCAATTTCTCCACATCCCCTCCAGCATTTGTAGTTTCCTGTTTGTTTAATGGCAGCCATTCTAACCGGTGTTAGATGGTATCTCATTGTGGTCTTAATTTGCATCTCTCTAATAGCTAGTGAAGCTGAACATTTTTTCATGTGTTTCTTGGCCATTTGTATTTCCTCTTCAGAGAACTGTCTTTTCATATCTTTGGCCCATTTTATAATTGGGCCGACTGTACTATTGTCATTGAGTTGTAGGATTTCTTTATATATGCAAGATATCAGTCTTTTGTCAGATACATGGTTTCCAAAAATTTTTTCCCATTGAGTTGGCTGCCTCTTTACCTTTTTGAGAAATTCCTTTCAGGTGCAGAAACTTCTAAGCTTGAGGAGTTCCCATTTATCTATTTTCTCTTTTGTTGCTTGTGCTTTGGGTGTAAAGTCTAGGAAGTGGCCGCCTAATACAAGGTCTTGAAGATGTTTTCCTACATTATCTTCTAGGAGTTTTATGGTACTTTCTTTTATATTGAGATCTTTGGTCCATTTTGAGTTAATTTTTGTGTAGGGGGTGAGGTAGGGGTCCTCTTTCATTCTTTTGGATATGGATATCTAACTCTCCCAGCCCCATTTGTTGAAAAGACCATTATGGCTCAGTTCAGTGACTTTGGGGGCCTTATCAAAGATCAGTCGGCCATAGATCTGAGGGTCTATCTCCGAATTCTCAATTCGATTCCATTGATCTATATGTCTATCTTTGTGCCAGTACCATGCTGTTTTGGCAACTGTGGCTTTATAATAAGCTTCAAAGTCAGGGAGTGTAAGTCCTCCCACTTCGTTTTTCTTTTTAGAGTGTCTTTAGCAATTCGAGGCATCTTCCCTTTCCAAATAAATTTGATAACTAGCTTTTCCAAGTCTGCAAAGTAGGTTGTTGGAATTTTGATTGGGATTGCATTGAATCTGTAGATGAGTTTGGGTAGAATTGACATCTTAATGACATTTAGTCTTCCTATCCATGAACATGGAATATTTTTCCATCTTTTAAGGTCCCCTTCCATTTCTTTTAGTAGAGTTAAGTAGTTTTCTTTGTATAAGTCTTTTACATCTTTGGTTAAGTTTATTCCTAGGTACTTGATTTTTTTAGTTGCTATTGAAAATGGTATCTTTTTCTTGAGTGTCTCTTCAGTTTGTTCATTTCTAGCATATAGAAACATTACTGACTTATGTGCATTAATCTTGTATCCCGCTACTTTGCTAAATTTGTTTGTTAGCTCTAGTAGCTGTATCGTCGATTTCTCAGGGTTTTCTAGATATAAGATCATATCATCTGCAAAGAATGACAGTTTTACTTCTTCTTTTCCAATTTGGATGCCTTTTATTTCTTTGTCTTGCCGGATTGCCCTGGCTAGCACTTCCAGCACAATGTTGAATAACAGTGGTGACAGCGGGCATCCTTGTCTTGTTCCTGATCTTAGAGGGAAGGCTTTCAGTCTCTCACCATTGAGTACTATGCTGGCTGTGGGTTTTTCATATATGCTCTTTATCATGTTGAGGAAGTTTCCTTCAATTCCTACCTTTTGAAGTGTTTTTATCAAAAAGGGATGTTGGATTTTGCCAAATGCTTTTTCAGCATCTATTGAGATGATCAATTGATTTTTCCCTTTTGACTTGTTAATGTGTTGTAATACATTGATTGATTTTCTTATGTTGAACCATCCTTGCGTGCCTGGAATAAACCCCACTTGGTCATGGTGTATGATTTTTTTAATGTGTCTTTGGATTCAATTTGCAAGTATTTTGTTGAGGATTTTTGCATCTATATTCATTAGGGAGATTGGCCGGTAGTTTTCCTTTTTTGTAACATCTTTGCCTGGTTTTGGTATTAGATTGATGTTAGCTTCATAAAATGAGTTAGGTCGTGTTCCATTTTCTTCAATGTTTTGAAAGAGTTTGAGTAAGATTGGTGTCAGTTCTTTCTGGAAAGTTTGGTAGAATTCCCCTGTGAAGCCATCTGGCCCTGGGCACTTATTTGTGGGAAGATTTTTGATGACTGATTGGATCTCTTTGCTTGTGATGGGTTGGTTGAGGTCTTCTATTTCTTCTCTAGTCAGTCTAGGTTGTTCATATGTTTCCAGGAAATTGTCCATTTCCTCTACATTATCCAGTTTGTTGCCATACAGTTGTTCATAGTATCCTCTTATAATTTTTTTAATTTCTTCAGGATCTGCAGTTATGTCACCTTTTTCATTCATTATTTTGTTTATATGGGTCTTCTCTCTTTTTGATTTTGTCAGTCTAGCTAGAGGCTTGTCAATCTTGTTGATCTTCTCAAAGAACCAACTTTTGGTGATATTTATCCTCTCTATTGTTTTTCTGTTCTCTATGTCATTTATTTCTGCTTTAATCCTTGTTATTTCTTTTCTTCTACTTGGTTTAGGATTGGTTTGCTGTTCATTTTCTAGCTTCTTCAGTTGATCCATTAGTTCTTTGATTTTGGCTCTTTCTTCCTTTTTAATATATGCGTTTAGTGCTATAAATTTCCCCCTGAGCACTGCTTTTGCTGCATCCCATAGGTTTTGGTATGTTGTGTTCTCATTTTCATTCATATCTGTATATTTAGCAATTTCTCTTGCTATTTTTTTGTTAACCCACTGATTGTTTAGGAGTGTGTTGTTTAACCTCCAGGTATTTGTGAATTTTCTAAGTCTCTGATGGTTATTGACTTCTAATTGTATTCCATTGTGGTCAGAGAATGTTCTTTGAATAATTTCAATCTTTTTAAATTTATTGAGGCTTGTTTTATGTCCCAGCATATGATCTATTCTGGAGAAAGTTCCATGAGCACTAGAAAAGTATGTGTATCCTGGTGATTTGGGATGTAATGTCCTGTAGATGTCTGTTAAATCTAATTCATTTATCAGATTGTTTAGGTTTTCAATTTCCTTATTGGTCTTCTGTCTGGTTGATCTATCTATAGGAGAGAGTGATGTGTTGAAGTCTCCCACAATTATTGTGGAAGCATCAATTGCTTCCTTTAGTTTTGCCAGTGTTTCTCTCATGTATTTTGTGGCACCTTGATTGGGTGCATAGACATTTACGATTATTATTTCTTCTTGCTGAATTGCCCCTTTTATTAGTATGTAGTGGCCTTCTTTGTCTCTCAAAACATCCCTGCATTTGAAGTCTATTTTATCTGAGATTAATATTGCTTCACCTGCTTTCTTTTGGCTGTAGCTTGCATGAAATATTTTTTTCCATCCTTTCACTTTCAGTTTCTTTGTGTCCCTGTGTCTAAGATGAGTCTCTTGTATGCAACATATTGATGGTTCATTTATTTTGATCCATTCTGCGAATCTATATCTTTTAATTGGGGAATTTAATCCATTTACATTCAACGTTAGAACCGTGAAGGCATTTCTTGAATCAGCCATCTTATCCTTTGGTTTATGTTTGTCATATTTTTCCCCTCTCTCTGTTAATATCCTTTATTGTACCCATACCGAATCTCTTTAGTACTGAACCTTTCTCCAAGTCTCTCTGTCCTTTCTTTGTTTCTCTGTCTGTAGGGCTCTCTTTAGTATCTCCAGTAGGGCAGGTCTCTTGTTAGCAAATTCTCTCAGCATTTGTTTGTCTGTGAAAAATTTAAGCTCTCCCTCAAAACTGAAGGAGAGCTTTGCTGGATAAAGTATTCTTGGCTGGAAATTTTTCTCACTCAGAATTTTAAATATATCGTGCCACTGCCTTCTCGCCTCCATGGTGGCTGCTGAGTAGTCACTACTTAGTCTTATGCTGTTTCCTTTGTATGTGGTGAATTGCTTTTCTCTTGCTGCTTTCAGAACTTGCTCCTTCTCTTCTGTGTTTGACAGTGTGATCAGTATATGTCTTGGAGTGGGTTTATTTGGATTTATTCTATTTGGGGTTCGCTGAGCATTTATGATTTGTGTATTTATGTTGTTTAGAAGATTTGGGAAGTTTTCCCCAACAATTTCTTTGAATACTCTTCCTAGACCTTTACCCTTTTCTTCCCCTTCTGGGACACCAATGAGTCTTATATTTGGACGTTTCATATTATCTATCATATCCCTGAGGTCCATTTCGATTTTTTCAATTTTTTTCCCCATTCTTTCTTTTATGCTTTCATTTTCCATTCTGTCATCTTCGAGGTCACTGATTCATTGTTCAACTTCCTCTAGTCTTGTACTATGAGTGTCCAGAATCTTTTTAATTTGGTCAACAGTTTCTTTAATTTCCATAAGATCATCCATTTTTTTATTTAGTCTTGCAATGTCTTCTTTATGCTCTTCTAGGGTCTTCTTGATTTCCTTTGTCTCCCGTACTATGGTCTCATTGTTCATCTTTAGTTCTTTGAGTAGCTGCTCTAGGTGCTGTGTCTCTTCTGCTCTTTTGATTTGGGTGCTTGGGCTTGGGTTATCCATGTCGTCTGGTTTTTTCATATGCTTTATAATTTTCTGTTGTTTTTGGCCTCGTGGCATTTGCTGAACTTGATAGGGTTTTTTTAGGATGTGTAGACCAATTGAAGTCCTTATCTCTGATTTATCAGATCTACAGTTTCGTGGAGTACACTTTCTCTAACTAACCAGCAGGTGGCGTCCACGAGCCACCTGTTCTCCACAAGCCAGTTCTCCCCTGCTTAGCCTTTTTGGTGAGTGGGGGAGTGAGTCTTGTGGGGTCCAATTGGTGTACCAAGCTTGCGTGTGTAGTTGGTGTTGCCTGCCCTGTATATGGGGCGTGTTTCTGGGCAGTCATGGAGCGGGGGGTGGCTCTAACAATCAAATCTCCCTGGTGATCCTAGAGTTTTAAAGCTGCTGCAATAGTCTAATCCTTCAGTTCAGTCTTGCCACAGTTTGTCTCTGCCACTGACCCACAAGTCCTTGGTATTGGCGTATGGCTTCTGAGACTTGCAATTGGGCCCCTCTTCCAGGCTGTGCACCCCGGGTCCTCTGTTGAGGGATGACTGTGCTGTGTCACAGGTGAGTGCCGTCCCCCCAGGGCAGTTCTGTGCTGCTGGGCTGTGTAGGGAGGCTCCCAGTCTGCTGAAATGATGGCTGAATGGGGCTTTGTTAATTCACACTGCTCTACCTTCCCAACTCTGGGACAATCAGCTGAGGTTGCAGGGAAGGCTAATGTCCACGCCCAGTTTTGTGGTGTGTGCCTGTTATTTGAAGCACTTTCGTCACACTGGGTTGTCTGGGGCAGTTCTGGGCTATGGGGCTGGCGATGGGCAGGAGTGTTTCCTGTCCACCAGGATGATGGCTGTGAGTGGACACCCCCCTTTTCTTGGGAAGTTGTGGTGTTTAGTGAATTTTCTCAGCCACTGGATTATTGCCTTTTGTCTCAGAGCTCTCTTAGTTCTGCTCTTGTCTTGACCTGCCCAAATTGCAAGTCTTTGAAGCTTTCTGTATTGGGCTTCTTAGAGTAATTGTTTTAGGAAAAGAAAAAAGGATTAAAAAAATAAATAAATAAAAGGGCCCTCCTCAGAGATCTAATGGGTTATTGAAATGCTAAGAGACAAAGCAACCAGGGCCATTAAGGAAAGGTCCACAGGGCAGAGAGATCAGCTTTTCTTCGGGATTTGCATATGCACCTCAGGGCCTGAGCTCTGCCCTTCCCCTTTCTATGTTCACCAGAACTCCAAAAATCCTCCGCTTTTATTTTGGAGTTTTTCGTGTTGTTTTTTTTCTATGCCTGTCTCCTCTCTGCTGGGCTGGCTGCTCTCAGATTCTCTGGTGTCTGGTCTCAGTCTATGTATGGTTGGAGTTTGGATCAGCAGAATGAGTTTCCGATAAGGGCTGCCACTGCAGTTCTCCCTTCTCCTTCCCGGAGCTGACAGCCCCTCCTCCCCCGGGACTGAGCCTGGCAGGGAGGGGCGCGGGTCCCCTGGCCGCAAAAACTTACAGATTTCGCTGATCTCAGCAGTTCCACGTTTTCATGAGTGTTGTATGAAGTATGTCCAAAGTCAGATTGCTCTGTGGTGTCCAGTCCACGCAGTTCCTGACTTTCTACCTACTTTCCTGGAGGAGTAACTAAAACATACAGCTCACCAGTCTGCCATCTTGCCCCGCCTCCCTCAGTGTCTTTTTAATATCCTTTATCTCTTCTGCCATATTTTCCTTCATCTACTTGATTTGATTTAGTAGATTTGTTTGAACATTTTTGATTAGTTGTTCCAAATTCTGTGTCTCCTCCAAAGTTTTAATTTGTTCCTTTGATTGGGCCATATCTTTCTGTTTCTTAGCATGGCTTGTGATCTTTTGCTGATGTCTAGGCCTCTGATTATCTTGATGAGTTTAGTCTGAAGGTGAGTTTCTCTCTTTTGCCTAGGGTTTTATTGTTGATTGGCTTTGTGTTAGGGCCCTTCTTTGACACTCGGTTCAACTTACTGTAGACATTTAGAATTGCCTTTGTTTAACTGATCAGATTTTTTTCAGCTCTTCTTCATCTGATTCTTGCCCTGGATATGTGCTACAATTGTTCAGACTGCACTATTTGTGCAATTGTTTCACTCCCAGGAGAAAGCTTCCTTACCCCTGTTCCTTCTTTGGGTATCCTGATCTGTTCTATTTGTTTTTGTTTTGCCTCTATAGTTTATTAATCATTTTACTTTATTTTATTCTCCTTTCATTGCCTCTAGCGGCTTTTGCCTGGAGAACAAATTCTGGGAAGAGGATCACCCCAGGGAGGACTTTCCCAAGTCAGTATTTCCCAGCCAAAACAGGGACAGGGACCCATGAAGGCGGCACAGACCAAAGAGCCCTGGGGAGAGGGTCAGGAAAGATGCCACAAAGCCTTTTTTGACAGCTCCCCAAAGCTATGCTTTCCTGGCCTGCCCAGCTGATGGTGCTCTTCAGCAAACTTTCCCCCACAGCCCTAAGAAGACCCTGCATCTTTGAACTTCCACTGCCTATGTCCCTGTCTGGTGCAGGCTAAAACTGTGGCTCAAAGCCCAGACCCAGCAATTGCAGTTTGCAGATCAAAGGCCATGATTGGTACTTGGCCATGCCCCTCCCTGTTCTTGGGGAAAGGGATTCCACATCCCTATCTTCCTGCAGCAGCCAACTAGGAACCGTACGGAGACAGACAGACTCAAGAGTGGGGGTTGGGCACTGGCAGTCATCACTGAGCCCTTTCCTCACAGATTTTTTTTAACTACAGTGTCTCACAGCCTCTTCATCCTGGGATGCTGTACAATGCTCTGCTGTTTCACATAGTTTCAGCCTGTCCACTAGCTGTTTTTGGAAGAAGACTGAGTACTGCAGATCTCTAACTCTGCCACCTTCCCTTGAAGTCCCCAGTTCATTCTATAACACCTCATCTATTGAGCATTTTGTTTCTACTTCCATTAAAATACATGCAATACTAAATTATAAGAACCAAACTAGTATAAAAATATTACTTGTGGAAAATTCCTGATCTATTGACCCAAAGGCCTTTTATTGCACAGAGAAGACACACAATGAATAACATTCATTTCTGTTTATATTGCAATTTACTTTTAGATGTCTTTTGTGGGTAATAATACCATGTGTTCACATCTTCAGTGCAATGAAGACAAATAATTAAGTCTGGAAGAATGGAGGAGGACTGTGAAATGATCATTTTTCTGAGTTTTTATTTCACAGTTCTGGACAAAGAATAAACTATATCATACTTCCAGATTAAGATGGCAGTTTGAATATACACATTAATCTCCCAGACTTCCTGAATTCCAAGAATGGGATGCTTTTAAGAAGGACATAAACAATTAGGAGAAAGAGAATGAGAAAGAAAAACAAAATTTTGGAAACTGGAAAGCATAGATAAAGCAAACTGCCTTAGTAAGAACCAAGAATTCTGAATCATAAACCAGCCATGGATAAAGATGAGAAGCAACTCAAATTACCCTCAGAGCCTCTTCTGCAAAATGCCCGGCTTCAACTATAACTTGTGGGAGGGAGTGAATGAGGGGCTAAAACAGGATGATTGGGTGAAGGGCTGTTTAAGACACAGTAATCCCAATTCCCTTCCCCCATTTTCCTCTGTTCTGTGGAACAGGCCCCACTGAAGATAGGGTTACCAGATCAAAATCAGAGGGATGAAGTAGAAGTTTATATTCTGAATGTTAAAACTCTCTCCAGCCATTTTCTCCCTGAACCCTGAATCTGGCTTCCTAAATACCGACAGGAATCATTCTACCATTCAAGAGATTAGAAAATTCTCAGAAGAATCTGACCTACCCCAGAGAAAAATGTAAGGGGTCAGAAGTAAAGTAAGTCAAATTCTTCTTCCCGGATGCCTGTCACTGACAAGCCCCACTTATTCACCCAGAACTTTCAGTCAGTCTTTCAAGACTGACTATGACCAGAAAGCCAAATCCCTGGATATGGGAGGAAGGCACCAAATGTAGAGAGAGTGGTCAAAATGAATAAACAGAAAAAAAAAACCATCCTTGGGAAAACAGAGCCTATGAAGATAGGAAAAAAGCCCTACATTACTATCCTTAGAAATCTGTAAGAAGACAATTGAATCCATGAAACAAAGATAGGATGGTATTTTTTTTAATTATAGAATACAAGGAGGTTTTAGAAATTAAAACAGAAGAGCAGAAATGAAAACTTAGTGGAAAATACGAAAGATAAATTTGAGTCTCCCAGAAAGCAGAGCAATGACATAAAGAATGGAGGTAAGAGAACCTAAGATGGCGGGTAGGTGAGACAGGGCAAAAAAACACCTCTGTGAAAAATACTAGTTAAAAACCAGAAAGTGACCCAGAATACCGGTTACAGCGATGCGCCAGCTGGACAAGGTCTGCTAAAACCACAGGGACCGTGCACTTGGTGAAACCGGGAGTCTGCATTCTGAAATGAGTGAGTAAGCTGGCTGAAAGTCCCGTGGCTGTGCTGCGGTGTGGGGAAACCGGGAATTGGCATTTGGAGGTGGACTAGTTCTTTTTAAAAAAAAAAAACAAAAAAACCCAGGAGCAGCTGCAGTTACGATGATGGGAACCACGCAGTGAAGCACGGCAGGAGCAGGCTATGCCAACCTCTCAGTGTCTGGCATGGAGGATAGACCGCTGCTGATTCCCTCAGGGCAGAGAGGAGAGCCAAAAGGAGAAATAAACCATGCTGCTTGCAGCCGGCTCCCCGGTGGGCTGGACACACTCCTGCCCGAGGCCGTACCCACAGCCCAGAGCCACGCCAGGAAATGCAGTGTGACAGGGAGTGTATCCCACGGCACTGTGTACACGCCACAATATCAGCCTTGGACAGTGGCCTTGGGTGCATACACAGCTAGTTGTCCTGGAACTGGGAAGGCGGAGTTGTGCAAAAAGGGGAGGGGGTTGAGACACACCATTCAGCCATCTTCGCATCAGGCTGGGAGCGCCCCTGCACGGCCCGGTGACCCAGGGCTTCCCTTGAGGGACAGCATGCACTTGTGACGTAGCATAGCCTTCCCTCTGCGGAGGTTCTGGAAGATCACAGTTGAGAAGGGGGGCCCACTCAGAAAACCCAGGGATGCTACATCAATGCTGGGACTTGTGAGTCAGCAGCAGAGACAATCTGGGGCAAAACTGAAATGAAGGCTTAGACTCTTGCAACAGCCTTTAATCTCCAGGAACACCTGGGAGGTTTGATTATTAAAGCTGCCCTGCCTCCCTAACCACCCAGACACACGTCCCACATTCAGGGCGGACAGCACCAACAACACACCCAAACTGAGTTCACCAATTGAACCCCACAAGAATCATTTCCCCACACACCACAAAGACAAAGTTGAGGAGAACTGACTTGAGGGGAATAGGTGACTCGCAGACGCCATCTGCTGGTTAGTTAGAGAAAAGTGTACACCACCAAGTTGTAGATCTGAAAAATTAGATTGGTATTTTTTACAACTTGAAAGAACCCTATCAAGCAAAGCAAATGCCAAGAGGCCAAAAACAACAGAGAATCTTAAAGCATATGATAAAACCAGACGGTATGGAGAACCCAATTCCAAACACCCAAATCAAAATATCAGAAGAGACACAGTACTTGGCGCAGTTAATCAAAGGACTACAATCAAAGAACAAGAGCATGGCACAGGATATGAATGACATGAAGAAGAACATGGCACAGGATATAAAGGACATAAAGAAGACCCTAGAAGAGCATAAAGAAGAAATTGCAAGAGTAAATAAAAAAAAAAGATCTTATGGAAATAAAAGAAACTGTTGGCCAAATTAAAAAGACTCTGATACTCATAATACAAGATTAGAGGAAGTTGAACAACAACTCAGAGTCCTAGAGGATTACAGAATGGAAAATGAAAGAACAAAAGAAAGAATGGAGAAAAAAATTGAAATGGATCTCAGGGATATGATAGATAAAATAAAACATCCAAATTTAAGACTCATTGGTGTTCCAGAAGGGGAAGAGAAGGGTAAAGGTCAAGAAAGAGTATTCAAAGAAATTGTTGGGGAAAACTTCCCCAAATTTCTACACAATATAAATACACAAAGCATAAATGCCCAGTGTACTCCAAATAGAATAAATCCAAATAAACGCACTCCAAGACATATTCTGATCAGACTGTCAAATACTGAAGAGAAGGAGCAAATTCTGAAAGCAGCAAGAGAAAAGCAATTCACCACATACAAAGGAAACAACATAAGACTAAGTAGTGACTACTCAACGGCCACCATGGAGGTGATAAGGCAGTGGTATGACATATTTAAAAGCCTGAGAGAGAGAAATTTCCAACCAAGAATACTTTATCCAGCAAAACTCTCCTTCAAATTTGAGGGAGAGCTTAAATTTTTCACAAACAAATGCTGAGAGATTTTGCCAATAAAAGACCTGCCCTACTTCAGATAATAAAGGGAGCCCTACCAACAGAGAAACAAAGAAAGGAGAGAGAGAGACATAGAGAATTTTAACAGACATATATAGAACCTTATATTCCAAATCACCAGGACACACATTTTCCTCTAGTGATCATGGATCTTTCTCCAGAATGGACCATATGCTGGGACATAAAACAAGCCTCAATAAATAAAAACAAACAAACAAACAAAAAAAACCCACAATTGAATATATTCAAAGCACATTCTCTGACCACAATAGAATACAAATAGAAGTCAATAATTTTTTATTTGTAACTCCAATATTTACTTCCTACATGATATAAAATACACAAACTCTAATGACAAATCAGTGGTTTTGGACTCAGTGTAAAATATGTAATTTTTGACAAGAACTATATAAAGGTGGGGGAATGGAGGAGTATAGGAACATAGTTTACATGTCCTATTGAAGTTAAGTTGGTATCAAAGATAAACAAGATTGTGATGGATTTAAGAGGTTAATTTTAAGCCCCACAGTAAACACAAAGAAATTATCAGAGAATATGACCACAGAGATGAAAAGTAGAGTATGGGTTATGAGAAGTGCGGGAAGGGAAAACGGGGAGTTAAGAAATGAGTGTAGGGTTGCTGTTTGAGGTGAAGGGAAATTTCTAGTAATGGATGGTGGGAAAGAGCATTACAACATTCTAAATATGATTAATCCCACTAATGGAATGCTAGGGAGGGGGTGGAATGGGAAGATTTAGACTGTATATATGTTTCCACAATTGGAAATAAAAAAAAGACAGTCTAAATAGATGATAATTGAATGCCAAGGATGATCCTGGATAAGATCAAAAAGGAAATATAGAATGTAAGCTTTGTATCAATGTTGAATTTCTTGAACTTCTTAGCTGCACCTAATAGGATTGCATAAAAGAATGTTCTTGTTCATGGGAATCGTATATGTGAATTATAGTGTTTGTTCAAGGATGTGTGCAGCTTGCTCTCATATGTTCAGAAGACAGAGCAATAGATGATGGATGATAGGGAGGGAAGGAGGGAGGGAAAGAGAGAGAAAAAAAGAATGAAGGTAAGAAAATAGAGGACCAATCGAGGATTCTCAACGTTCTGTAAAGAGAGAAAAGGGGGGAAAAAAAAGTGATGAGAAGAATCACTGAATAAATTATCCAAAAAATTTTCCCAGATTTATAGAAGCAAAGTCTTTAGAATAAAAGGTCCTTCCCAGTGCCCAGAACAGTACAGAAAACTAGACTCACATCAAGACACATTATGAAATTATGGAACACTAGGGCCAATGAGAAGATCCTAAAAGCCTCCTGGGAGAGAGAATAGGTTTTACATAAAGGATCAAGGATGAGACTATCAGACTTCTTAGGAGCAACATTGGAAGTTGAAGATAATTGGAGAAATGCCATCAGAATTCCGAGGAAAGTTACCAACTTAGAATCTCATACCTTGCCCAACATCAATCAAGTAGGAGGATGGAATCAGAATATTTAATTTTACCTTCTGCATTAGGGTTCTCTAGGGAAACAGAACCAACCAGAGATATCTGTAAATATGAGATTCTATAATAGTGTCTCACACAACTATGGGGATACACGAGTCCGAATTCCATAGGGCAGGCTGTGAACTGGCAACTCCAATGAAGGTCTTTGATGAACTCCCCAGGAGAAACTGGCTGGCTGGAGAAAAAGTGCAAGTTCTCTCCTAAAATATCTTCAACTGATTGGATTAAATCCAACTGACTGGATTCTCTCATTGCAGAAAATACTCCCTTAGTTGATCAGAGATGTAATCAGCCACAGATGCAACCATTGACTTATGATTTAATAACCAGCCTTCTGGTTTATTAACCAGCCATGAAATGTCCTTGCAGTAACAGTTAGGCCAGTGCTTGCTTGATCAGAAACTGGGCACCACCGCCTGGCCAAGTTGACACATGAACCTAACCCTAACCATCACACCTATGCACCCTCATCAGGAAGTTACTAGAATATTCCTTCTACCCAAACAGTAAGTTAACAAACAAAACAAAAAACAGAAAATCATGGGGATTCCAACCCAAGAGAAAGATAAAGGGAATTCCCAGGATGATGATGAGAGATCCTAAGATGGCAACTATGCAGCCAGGCTAGAGATCAACCAGGAGAAGTAAGATGAGGGGGAGAGAAGGAGGAGACCTAATATGTATGAACATGCTGAGATGAAATTTACAGTCAGTGGTAAGAATATGAAAACTAAGAATACTTTTTGAGAAAGTATTTAAGAGTACTAACTCTGAAGAAAATAAAAAGTTGTGCAGGCAAAGAAAATAGAGTATCTTATGTAGCTTATCAGTATTTTCATAGTCCTAGTCATGTGAATACTAGATATTGGTCTAATAAAATTACAAGATTGCTATATTAGGAGCAGGAGAGGCACAGGAGTGTTTCTGAGAAAGAATTAAATCTTCTTATTCCATAGCAGGAAGTGAATAGGTAATGCCTAAATCTGAAAATGCAAGAAATAGAAATATAAAAGTGTTATATAGAGAGATGGAGAAATATCAAAATAATCAAGTAGAAGAGTTAAATAATCAATTAAAAGAATTACAAGTAGTCACCCTTGGAGAGTAAGAAATTGGTGGTGGAGTGAGAGACTATTACATAAGTTTATAGCATAATTCGAATGTTAAAGTTATGTTCATACATCACTTTAATAAAAATAACACTATTTAAATAGAAAAAAAGAGAATTCAAGAATAGATTGGCAAGCAGAATCTCTCATCTAAATGGACACGCCCTCTCTCACATTTCAGTTTTTATTTCCCACATATTACTTGGACTTAAGCTTGTAGGTATAGTAAACATCTTTCCATCCATGCCAAGATGTAAACTGCAGTGGACTTTGTGAGTCATATGTCATGACTTATAACTTGCTAATATTGGAAAGGCCCTTAGAGGGCATCAAGCGTGGGGATTCCCAAGTAGGGGTGATGGAAGAAGGAGCCAGGTTTTTATACCATTACTAAAGTATTAACATGATGCCTTAAACACAGAGCTAGACTCCAAAAATGCAAACTTGTTTCTAAAATGATAAAACCCAGTGGCTTTGATTAGATGTTTGGTGGGTCAGAAAACCTCTTTGATTTAGAGCAACTGTTTGAATCTAACCCCCTTATTTAACAGAGGAACTTGAGCCAGAGTTAAAATGACTTGCCCAAAGTCATTCAGCTAGTTAGTTGCAGAGACAGAACTAGTGTTGTTAGGACTTCAAATACTACTTTGACTTCATATCTATACAGGGCCTTATACAAAATGGACTTTAAGAACTCCATTGCTATAGTCTAATAGAAATCTTAAACTTAACTTGTTCAAAACCAAAATCCTGATCTTCCCCCTTAAGCCTGCTTCATCTACAATTTTTCCCCTTCCAGTTGCTTGATTCCTTATTCTCTCATACCCAACATCCAATCCATAAGGAAATACCATTGGCTTTTCCTTTGAAATGTATCCAGCATGTCCAAGCTGCCATCATCTTTTGTCTGCAATAAACAACAGTTCTCATTTCTCCACCCTGGTTCCCCTTGAGTTTCTTCACAGCAGAGCAGCCAGAGTGAGCTTATTAAGTACAAGTCAAACCATCTATCTGATCTCACATCTTTCCAATGGCACCATTTCATTCAACTTAACAGCAAAGTCCTCAGACCCCTGATGTCATATTATTGAGCTGAAATATTCGGGTAAACATTTATACTGAGAAACATGAACTCACGTCTCTATGCCTTGGGACTGAAGAGGGCTGTCTGTGGTTAAAAAGACTGAATTGTTCCTTTCCATTCAGTTCTAAGGCTGATTCTCATTGGTGTCTTCTCCTATACACCAAGTCTCCTGATTGTATATTACCTTGGCTGTGTCCCATAGTGTAGCTTTTGGGACACACCTTTCACCCAACAGGTTTATGACTATGTATGTGACATTTTGACAACACCTGATGAGACTGGAATTTCACAAGGTACAGTGTGTCAGAGAAGGAGTCAATCAGAACCTTGTGGGTCTTTCTGTAACAATTTCATATGGTGAGAGTTTATGAGAATTTTGTGGTACAATTCGCATTTTTTATTAGAGGTAGTGAGAGCCACAAACCAAGGGAGATTAAGATGCTCTGAAAGTTTGGATCATTTATATTTCAAAATATCGTTAGTTCAAGCCTGCCTTTCCAGAGTGGTGTGGATGGTATGCACTTACTATTTCAATAGGAGAATCTCTCATAGATTTTAGTATTTTACCTGCCAAATGAGTTTCTCTACCACAAGAGAATATTATACGTATTCCCCAGATGGGGAAAACAAAACCACAAGCTTTTTCGCTACAATTGGAACATTAGACTTTCAGCAAGTGAATGGTTCAATTCAATAAGAAAATCTGTTGGTTCTTCTGAAACATATTTAAAGGTTTGTGATTGGAACAACTGAACGATCTGTCCATTAGAAATATTTAAATAGAACTTGATATAGAGATTTTGAGTCTTGTCCTAACTTTACAGTTTTTCCTGGATTTTGACACTTAGAAATAAGGCAAAATTCTATCACCATGGATGCCGCCATGAAAATTTTCTTCACCAGTATTTCTGGTGAAGGGCACTCAATTGTCCCTGCCATGGTGGTGTTTCCATTTTACAAGAATGCTAAACTGACTTAGACGCAATCAAGAGGCCTTCACGGGACTGCCACAGTCCATCACTTGTATGAGACAGTTTTGCAATAGTCAATATTTTTTTATTTTTTGGAGAGGCAGAATGTTGTACTTAAGTCCTTCTGAACTTATAGGATCAGATTGGGCCCAGTGTTTCTAATAAGTCAAATCAGTATAAGCTTTCCTGTATATTAATACAAGTACATGTTTAAACATACAAAAATATATATTACTTTTAGGAGCAAATTACATCAGGGAATGCATACACTGCAAATTTTCCATCTTAAAACTACAAATATCTTGTTAATTAACAGATACATTCATCATCTTTCATGTTCACATATTTTTGAAACTATCATACAGAGTAACCACCTTCTGTTTCTGCCACAGACACAGAGGAACTGGAAAATATATAAACAAGAACTATCTATCATATATAAGCACTTTAGTAGTTATGCAGGGTACCAGTGGAGGCTGTTTATTACCTACAAGCACCACTCACATTTCTTTTACATATTTACACACTTATTTTTTAAGTGGAGAAACCAAAATTAAATATAAAAGATGAAGGCATTTGCACAAATTTTCAAAGTATTATCTGGTGGCCATGCTATAATGCATAAAAATCAGGAGCAAAAGATGCTTGGGTTTTGCGTCACTCTTTTTTTCTAATAAATTTAATTATACTTAGAAAATGTCCAGGTATCCAAAGATTATTCATTAATTGTATAAATTTAATATCAGCTCAAGGAAGAAATAAAGTCATCTTTATTCAAAGACAATGTCCTTGTCTATATAGAATGCCCCAAAGAATCAAAAAAAAGATTCTGGAACTAATAAGTTAGTTTAGCAAGTTGTAGGATATAAGGTAAATATACAAAAATTGATTGTATTTTTATGTATGAACAAAGAACAATTGTACATTGAAATTTTAAAATATCATTTATAGTAGCTGAAAACTCATGAAATATTTCAGGATAAATCTAACAATATATAAGTAAAACTTGTATGTTGAAAACAACAAAATATTGCTCATCAGAAGACACTTTATTGTTAAGATAATTCTAGCCAAATCTATCTCTAGATTCAATGCAATTACAATGAAAGTCTCAGGAGTTTTTGTAAAAATTGATCAACTGATTAAAAAATATATATGGAAATGCAAAGATCCTAAAATAGCCAACAAAATTTTGAAAAAGAGCAAACTTGGAAGACTCACACTGTCTGATTTCAGGACTTATAAAACTACAGCAATCAAGACAGTATGATAGTACAGTAAAGACATATAGATCAGTGGGACAGAATAGAAAGTCAATAATGGAGTCAAGATGATTCACTGGGGAAAGGATCCTCTTTTCAACAAATGGTGCCATAACAATTAAATATCCATATGTCTAAAAAATGAACTTCAACCCTTACCTCATGCTAACTACACAATTAACTTGAAGTGGAATATAGGGCTAACATGCAATATCTAAAACTATAAAACTTCTCGAATTAAACATGGGAGAAAATCTTTCTGACTTTGGGTTAGGCAAAGTTATCTCAGATAAGATACAAAAAGCATGAACCATTAAAGAAAAAATTGATAAATCAGACCTCATCAAAATTAAAAACTTCTGCTCTTTGAAAGACACTGTTAAGAAAATAAAAAGTCAAGTCATGTCTGTGAGAAAATATTTGCAAAATGCTATGACAAAGTGCTACATCCAGAATATATAAAGGACTCTTACAATTCAGTAATAAGAAGACAAACAACCCAATTTAAATCAGGTGAATGATAAACTGTGGTACATCCATACTATGGAATACTACTCATCAATTAGAAGGAACAAACTACCGGCATGTCTAACAATCTGAATGAATCTCCACAGAATTATGCCGAGTGAAAACAGCAAATTCCAAAGTTTGTATACTGTATGATTCCAATTATATAGTATTTTCAAAATGACAAAATTATAGAAATAGAGAACAGATTAGGGATTCCCAGGAGTCAGGGACAGGGCAGGAGGGAAGCTAGTGTGGCTATAGAGGGGCAGCACGAGGACTCCTAGTGGGATGGTAATGTTCTGTACATTGACTACATCAATGTCAATATTCTGGTTATGATACATACTATAGATTATTTCTTACAACTGCATGTGAATCTTCAAATATATCAAAATAAAGTTTAATTTTAAAGAAAAATGGGCAAAAGATTTGAACAGATGTCACCAAAGAAGGTATATGGATGGCTAATAAGCATATGAAAAGATACTCAGTATCACTCATTAAGGAAATGTAAATTAAAACCACAATAAGATACTACTACCCACCAACCTGAATGATCTAAGAAGCTTTTAGAAGATAATATAAAGTATTGATGAGGATAAGGAACAACTAGAAGTCTCAGACACTGCCGATGGGAATTCTAAACGGCACTTTGGAAAACAGTTTGGCAGTTACTTACAGAGTTAAACATACACTTTCCATACAACCTAGTAATACCATGTACAGATATTTACCCAATAGAAATGAAAAAGATTTTCACACAAAATTCTGTACATGAATGTTTTTGGCAGATTTGTTCATAATCACCAAACCTCCAGAAGCAACCCAAATGTCTACCAACTGATAAGTGGATAAACTGAGGTACATACACAGAATGGAAGACTAGTCAGCAATAAACAGGAATAAACCACTGTTATAGTCAACGATACAGATGAATCTCAAAAACATTATCTCAAGTGAAAGACAGTCTCAAAAGGCTACATACCACATGAATTCATTTATATGACATACTGGTAAAAGCGAAATCAGAGGAACAGAAAGCAGATCAGTGGTAGCCAAGGACTGGGCGTGCGGGGAAGGTTCTGACTAAAGAGGGGCAGAGGGGAAATTTTGGGGGTGGGGTGTTGCTAGTTCCAGGGCCATATACCTTTGCCAGTACTCAGAATTGAAAAGAGTGAATTTACTGTGTGTAAAGCATACCTCAATAAACCTAACTTTGAAAAATATATATGAAAACCAATTTAAAAAAAAAATCAATGTAATGTCTATCAATGATGAATGGATAAATAAAATGTGGCATACACATACAATAGAATATTATCTTCTCATAGAAAGGAATTAAGTACCCATATATACTACAACATGGACAAACCTTGAAAACACTATGCTAAGTAAAAACATATATAAAAGCCACATATTATGTCATTTCATTTATATGAAATTTCCAGAACCAGCAAATCCATAGAGACAGAAAGTAGATTAGCGCTTGCCTAATGACTGCTAACGGGTATTGGGTTTCTTTTAGGGTAAATGAAAATGTTCTAAAATTTAATAGTGATAATGATCACACATTTCTTGAATATACTAAAAATCCTGAACTGTACATTTTAAAAGGGTAAGTTAAGGCATGTGAATTTTATTTCGATAAAGCTATTATAAAAATATCAATGTGTTGAAATAGATACTTTTAAATGGTGCTCATGGAACTGTCAATTGGTAAACCCTTTGGTAAAGTTATCTTGTGTACATCATAAGAGTTTTAAAACACTTATTCTCTTTGTCCCAATAATTCACCTTCTAAGATTCCACTCTTAGAAAATAACCAGAGATGGGGTCAAAGATTTATGTGTAAGTATGTTTTTAGCATTACATAATAGGAAATCACAAAACAATGATATCCACTTGTTAGATAATGACTAATTATGATAAAACCACATGATGGGCTATAATACAGAGAGTAATATTTTTAAATCCACTCTTCCATGAAAGCAAGGAGATCACTGTTAAATATAGTAAAAAATCTGAGGAGTGTATTCAGAGAAAATGGCTGAATCTTGGTAAGAAGTGAGCTGTGTAATGTTTTAATTTTCCCTATTTCCCTTCCCCCTGTGCAATTCTGAAGTGGTCTTGAAAACCAACAGCCTTGCAATCAAGGTAGCTGTGAAAACAAGCAGCCTATCAGCCAATGGAGGGAGCTGAGTGGGTTTGGAGCTCCCCCAAGAGCCCCATTCCCCTAACTGATATATCTGACAGTTCCTTGGAAATCCTCACTCTCAGGGCTTGTCTTTATTTGACCTGACACAGAACTTGCTTATTGCTAAAAGCCTTTTCCCCAGAGCACTTGTCAAAAACAATCAATGATGATTGTTTAACATTGAAGCTGCCTGAGGCACCGATAACATTTGGCACAAACAAGAGGCTAACCAAAAATCTTAAAAGGAAAAAATGCACATGGGGGATTGTAAAAACTTTGAGACATTCCTGGAAATATAGAAGGTTACATGCATATGCAGGGCTGTGTGCATGCCCAGGAGGGAGCTAAGAAGGCCCTAATCTCTCATCTCTGGCTGACCTTGAAGCTCAGTGTAAGCAGGAAGTGAAGGCTAAGGTAGAGTTGTAAACTGCCAGAGGCCTGAAGGTGCACCCCAACATGGACACATGTTGGCAAAGTCTGGGTGACTTATTGGTTCAAAGCATTTAAGGAAATCTCTGTCCAATCTTTGACTGACCTTTAGGCTAAGTGAACAGAGATCCCTAGTTACACAAAAATTATACATTCCTAGAGCCAATTAATCCCTAAAAGTATTTTCGAAAGCTGGTTACTTGTATAAAAGTACCACAATTACAAACAGATTATCATAACAAATTATCTTCTCTTGTTATGAAAATGAAAAGGCTTTCTCCCCTTATGGATACATAGACCCATAAAGAACTGGCAAAGGCAAATACAGAGTATAAGACAAATAACTTGGAGGATTTTATCAGCAATCAGAAAAGAAAAAAGCGGTCGTACAGGACCAGCTATTGAGCTGGCTAAACTGAACCAGTGGCTGAAAAGCACGTGTCTCAAATATTAGGAAATAGATCAATTTCTAAGGCAAACAAGTAAAAATACAAGTATAAAGAAACAACTCAATTTCCTTTGGCTTTCATTTGACAGGGACCCATGGTTAGTTCATAAAAACCAGTCACCCCAAAGTATTGTCATGTTAAGAAAACTTCTCCCCCTCTTTTCTTATATACTTTGACAATGCAGAACCAGACTTGGTGAGGAAGTATAATAGGAGCTCAAGAATCAAGGAGCTTACTTTTGCCACACAATGACACTCACCAGAGAAGGCAAACCAGAACTCAAGAGGTCCAGATGAGGTGTACGCTCAAGCTGCATGTTTCTGTAGGCTGAATGGATTCAGGTGAGCAGATCTCAGGGGATCCTCCAGAAGTATCTGTCAAAGAATAATTCAGAGACTGACTTTAGTTAAAAGTCCAGCTGAAACTTTCTGGTATACAAGGGAGATGAAGCATGTATAAATGTCACTAAATAAAGGCAAGGTTAATAAAATTAAAAATTGCAGACCATCTGTGGATAGAGATTGCCACCCCTGTGCTTTTTTGTCTTTGGGTAAGCTGACTGGCTGAAAACTATCAAAGAAGGTAGTTTGCCTTGGTGCAGATTGATACATTTAACAGGGAAGGCAATTTTATGTGTTTTCCAAGAAAGCTTGTGATTTCAGCTGTGAAATAAACGTTGTATGTCCACCTCTGTGAATGGAGACTCATGCCCTTTCGTTGGTGCCTGTGCCTTCGTTAGGCCAGGGTGGTATTTCTTCCCTCAGTGAAATTCCCATGGTATGATGGTTAAAAGGATGGGCCATGAGCCTATTAGACCAGACCTGTCATTTTCTTACCTGGGCAACAGCGAATATAAATTTCCTCATGTAAAAATGGAGATAGTAATATCCATCTTATAGCAACATTTGTAGGATTAAATCAGATAATGCTTGTAACAGGCTTAAAATAGTGTCTCCCATACAAAAAGCACTCAGCAAATTGTGGCCTTTATTATATATTATGGAAATAGCTCACTGCATTAGTCAGGGTCCAATCAGGAGACCAAAACTACACAGTAATTTGAACAGGGGAAGTTTAATATAAATAATTATTAATTATGATGGATGATTACCTACTAAAGGGTAACATGAACCATAAAGAATACAGGAAGAGGAGGTGTAGGGAGTAGCCACTACTCTCTGGCTGAGACAAAGTACCCAAGGAAGGACAAAATCTCAAAGAAGGAACACCCCTGTCTGCCAGGACTGAGCTCTAGACCTTGCTGAAGAGGGGAAGGCCAAGCCTGCTGGACAATAGAGGCTCACTAAGGGTCATACTGGTGAAGCTCAATGGGAATCTGCCCTCCAGGGTGCCAGGGAGGGCTGTCCATGGGAGATGCTGCAATTCTGAACCCCTGGGAATCCACCCACAGGGGTGGTGGCACTGTAGCTCGCAAGAGTGATCAGCCCTGGGAATCACCTTAGAAGCAAGCAGAGGAGAGCACCCCAGAACAAGGAAGGTAAGTCCCTTCCCACTGCAGTGGCCCTCTGACCCCTCAGCCGACAAAGCTTAATATTGTGCTACCTGGTGAGCGAGAAATGTTCCACTATCAAAAACTGGGCGGTGAAAGGTGATCTGGTGCTAAGAAGCAATAAGCTGATAACTGGCGCATTCACCAAGAGCATTAACACTGTCCCATAACTCGTTTGTAGTCTACCAATAGTGAGGGACAGACAGCATGATGAAAAATTATCACCTTTCTTCCTGAAAAACCACCTTGGATTTGTATCTAAAACTTTACTTAGGTCAGGATTGCTTTATTTCACTAATTGTAATTGCTCGTAGTATGATGGAACCCACATAGTTATATTTTAAAAGAATGTTGGGTAAACAATTGTAATTCTTATACTTTATAAAAAATAACCACTTCAGATTCTCAAATATGAACATATAGTAATATAGACAGCTATTATGACTATTCAGATTTGACTCTTGGAAAACTCCACCAGTATTTGTTTCCAATAACTTTCTGTATGTTTGCTTATGATTCTTTTTTTTTAAATTCACTTTTATGCCACTAGTAAAATATTTAAAATATTTATTAAAAATAAAAACAAAAAACACAAAAACCTTTGATGTTATGTTTATAAAGTACTGTCTCCTACATGTAACCTCTTTTCCTGGAGACTCTATAAAATAAGGAACCTGGAGTTGGCAGACTTTGGAATCCATTATCGTTATTCAAAATAGAAGTAACTTTTCTTACAAATACCATTCATCAGAAAAGATAGAATTTGACTCCACATTGCGTTATACAGATTTATTTTCCTGGCTGCTATTTCATTACCATTCATCTAATTACCAATGTCACCTCTTCAAAATGCTGACATTTAGCACCAATCCTCAAGCATGCGACACTTCCATGTAGGTGCATTTATACAGGTGTAGGTGTTGATCATTCCCATGTCTCTTAGAAGAAAAGGGTCATTTCCACACTGTGGCCCACATACTAAAGTAGATGAAAATCCTTAGAACTAGATGAAGCATTGAAGCCAACTGGAGGGTATAGCGAGTCTGGAATCAGAAATTTTTCATCTGAACCTTGTCATTTGGCTAAGCCTATCTTAGCATGTATCAAGCCTATCTCAGCTTATTTCCTCACTTACAAAATCAGTACGGTATTTAACCTCCTGCTTGTTGTGATAACTAAATAGACATGAAGCGAGTCTAATATAGAATCAAGCACATATTAGATTCTTAGTAAAAATTACAAATATCTAATTCTATTATAGGAACTAATTATAAAAAATGCTCTTTCTTGCACTAATTGGTAACTTATTTAACTACCTCTGTGTTAATAGTTAATACGGTTACTTATTCAATACCTAACCAAATTGCGGACTTTAAATTTGCCTGTATTGAACAAGTAGCACATGTACTAGGAAAATTCCATGTGGGTATGATATTAAGCAAAAAGGTGTATACTGAATAAACACATTTACAACTTTTTATTATGTGAAATCTACTAGCTCAATTTAGAGCATAGATAAGGTCATTATATCTATAGTTTTTGCTACTCATCAGCTGTTCATTTTCATTTGCTCAGAGTAACCAATTTTAAGACGATAATGAATGCATTTTATTTATAATATCTTCTCCTCTTCCTCCATTTGTTTGCTTACCCATTTAGCCAACACTTATTGGGCTTTTCCCACATGCCCAGCACAGGGCTAGATGCTGTAGATTCAGAAAGAAATAAAACATGACCTCAGGAAACTTACTGTTTAGTAATAGGAGTAGCTATATGAAGCCAATAATTACCAATTTTTCCTGGGAATATTGTGCTGGTTTGAAGCTGTTATGTACCCCAGAAAAGGCCATGTTCTTTTAATCCATGCTTGTGGGTGCAGTTCTATTGAGGGTCAACCTTTTGGTTAGGTTGTTTCCATTGAGATGTAACCCAGACCATTCAATGTGGGTCTTAATCCTTTACTGGAGTCCTTTATGAGAATAAAAGACAGGAAAAGCTGACAGAGCTGAGAGAGAGAAACACCTGGAGAGCTTGGAGAGAAACACCCAGAGAGAGCTCAGAGAGGAGACCACTGGAACCAGAAGCAGAAAGCAATGGCACTCGGGAGTGAAGGACCAGCAGACAGTGGCCATGCGCCTTTCCATGTGGCAGAGGAACCCCGGATGCCAGCAGCCTGTCTTCAGAGTCCAAGTACCATCCTGTTGATGTTTTAATTGGGACATTTTCATGGCTTTAGAATGATCTTGTAAACTAATAAATCCCCATTTAAAAGCCAACCCATTTCTGGTACATTGCCTTCCGGTAGCTTTGGCAAACCAAAACAAGTAGTAAAAAAGTCTTCCCCGAAATTAAGACAATTGAGGTAGACCTTAAAAAATGAGAATAAGGGTAAGGACATTCCAGGCAGAGAAGAAAACCTGTGCACAGGTATGAAATCATAAAGACTCTGATGTCATCCAGGAACTAGAAGATGCTCAGTGTGGCTAGAGAACAGGCTGCCTGGTAGGAAGAGATGAGCTGAAAATGTTGCACAGAGCAGTATGTAAAGGGCTTGATGTGTACACCAAGGAGTGTAGATTCTACTCTCTTTGCAACAAAAAGCTTTCAGAGATTTTTAGTGGGGAGTGAAATGAGCAAATGTGTGTTTTATAAAGCTCATTCTCAAGCCGGACCTCAGAGGGGCTGCACCTGGCCTTATGGGCTGAGAAGAAGGCCAAGGTAATTGCAGTGATGAATGCTGTGGAAGAAAATCAGGGGCCTGGGGAGTCTCAGAAGGTGGAGGAGGCCAGCCCTCCTGCTGTGCAGCAGCCCACCGACCCTGCATCCCCCACTGTGGCCACCACACCAGAGCCCATGGGGGCCGACGCCGGGGACAAGAACGTCACCAAAGCCGCCGACGATGAGCCGGAGTATGAGGACAGCCGGGGCTTTGGCATTGGGGAGCTGGTGTGGGGGAAACTGCGGGGCTTCTCCTGGTGGCCAGGCCGCATTGTATCTTGGTGGATGACGGGCGGAGCCGAGCAGCTGAAGGCACTCGCTGGGTCATGTGGTTCGGAGACGGCAAGTTCTCAGTGGTGTGTGTTGAGAAGCTGATGCCGCTGAGCTCCTTTTGCAGTGCATTCCACCAGGCCACCTACAACAAGCAGCCCATGTACCGCAAAGCCATCTACGAAGTCCTGCAGGTGGCCAGCAGCCGTGCGGGGAAGCTGTTCCCAGCGTGCCACGACAGCGACGAGAGTGACACTGCCAAGGCTGTGGAGGTGCAGAACAAACAAATGATCGAATGGGCACTTGGGGGCTTCCAGCCCTCTGGCCCCAAGGGTCTGGAGCCCCCAGAAGAGGAGAAGAATCCCTACAAAGAAGTTTACACAGACATGTGGGTTGAACCCGAGGCAGCTGCCTATGCACCACCCCCACCAGCCAAAAAGCCCCGGAAGAGTACAACCGAGAAGCCCAAGGTCAAGGAGATTATTGATGAACACGCAAGAGAGCAGCTGGTGTATGAGGTGTGGCAGAAATGCCGGAACATCGAGGACATTTGCATCTCTTGTGGGAGTCTCAATGTCACCCCGGAGTACCCACTCTTCATCGGGGGAATGTGCCAAAACTTCAAGAACTGCTTCCTGGAGTGTGCGTACCAATACGATGATGACGGCTATCAGTCCTACTGCACCATCTGCTGTGGGGGACGTGAGGTGCTCATGTGTGGGAACAACAACTGCTGCAGGTGCTTTTGTGTGGAGTGTGTGGATCTCTTGGTGGGGCCGGGAGCTGCCCAGGTGGCCATCAAGGAAGACCCCTGGAACTGCTACATGTGTGGGCACAAGGGCCGTACGGGCTGCTGCGGCGGCGGGATGACTGGCCCTCCCGGCTCCAGATGTTCTTCGCCAACAACCATGACCAAGAGTTTGACCCTCCAAAGGTTCACCCACCTGTCCCTGCCGAGAAGAGGAAGCCCATCTGGGTGCTGTCTCTTTTTGATGGAATTGCTACAGGGCTCCTGGTGCCGAAGGACCTGGGCATCCAAGTGGACCGCTACATTGCCTCGGAGGTGTGCGAGGACTCGATCACGGTGGGCATGGTGCGGCACCAGGGCAAGATCATGCACGTCGGGGACGTCCGCAGCGTCACGCAGAAGCATATCCAGGAGTGGGGCCCGTTCGATCTGGTGATTGGGGGCAGTCCCTGCAACGACCTCTCCATTGTCAACCCTGCCCGCAAGGGACTCTACGAGGGCACTGGCCGGCTCTTCTTTGAGTTCTACCGCCTCCTGCATGACGCGCGGCCCAAGGAGGGAGATGACCGCCCCTTCTTCTGGCTTTTTGAGAATGTCGTGGCCATGGGCGTTAGTGACAAGAGGGACATCTCGCGATTTCTCGAGTCCAACCCTGTGATGATCGATGCCAAAGAAGTGTCTGCTGCACACAGAGCCCGCTACTTTTGGGGTAACCTTCCCGGTATGAACAGGCCATTGGCATCCACTGTGAATGATAAGCTGGAGCTACAGGAGTGTCTGGAGCATGGTAGAATAGCCAAGTTCAGCAAAGTGAGGACTATCACTACTAGGTCAAACTCCATAAAGCAGGGTAAAGACCAGCATTTCCCCGTCTTCATGAACGAGAAAGAGGACATCTTATGGTGCACTGAAATGGAAAGGGTGTTCGGTTTCCCTGTCCACTATACGGACGTCTCCAACATGAGCCACTTGGCGAGGCAGAGACTGCTGGGCCGCTCATGGAGTGTGCCCGTCATCCGCCACCTCTTCGCGCCACTGAAGGAGTATTTTGCTTGTGTGTAAGGGACACGAGGGCAGACGGAGGTAGTGACATAAAGTTCAAACAAAAAACATGAAAAACACAAAACAAAAAAAACAAAAACACCAAGAACACGAGGATGGAGAGAAGTATCAGCACCCAGAAAAGAAAAAGGAATTTAAAGACAAAAACTACAAATGCGGAAATACCGGAAGGCTTTGCCTTGCAAAAAAAGGGTTGGACATCATCTCCTGATTTTTTCAATGTTTAAACTATTTAAAAACAAAACCGAGCCCCCTCCCTCCCTACCCCCTTTTATTTTTGGTCAAACCTTTTGTTTTCTACTCTTTCCAGAGGGGTTTTCTGTTTGTTTGGGTTTTTGTTTCTTGCTGTGACTGAAACAAGAGGGTTTATTGCAGGAAAAAAAAAAAAAAAAAAAAAAATCAATGACAGAAAAATAGTAACAATACCTTGCAGAGGAAAGATGAGAGAGGGGGGGAAAAGAAATTATATAGAAATCGATATATTGTTTTTTTTTTTTGTTTTTTTTTGTTTTCTTTCCAATATATCTTTTTGTTGTTGTCTCCAGCCTGATCAGATAGGAGCACAAGCAGGGGACAGAAAATTTAGAAAGACACTCAGGCGGCAGAATTCCCTCGCAGCCACTGAGCTGTCCTACCAGCACCATTCCTGGTCATGCAAAATAGAACCCAACTAGCAGCAGGGAAGATAAGATCAGCCACACAAGATACTTTTCTACAGTATTTCAGGTGCCTACCACACAGGAAACCTTGAAAAAAATCAGTTTCTAGAAGCCGCTGTTACCTCTTGTTTACAGTTTATATATATATGATAGATATGAGATATATATATAAAAGGTACTTTAACTACTTTTAAAAAAAAAAAAAAAAAAAAAAGCTCATTCTGAACTTACCAAATAGAATTATGGATTTTATAATAATTTGACAATATCTATTAACTTTGGAATACAGGTACACACTTAACTAGCACTTGTACAAATATCTATGAAAAAGTATATTTACTGCAGATTTATTATGGTAAAACCAGAAAACAATCATCTACATGCCCACTAAGAGTGACCCAGTAAAAACAAATAATGATATGTACATGCAGTGGAGGACTATGCAGCTCTTTAAAGAAAAGAATTAGACCTGTATGTTTTTGTATGGAAAGCTAGCCCAAATATGCTATTATTGTAGAATAGTATGAGTAGTAGGATATTCTTTCTGTATAATTTTTTAGAAAAGATAACCTCACTTAAACTTGCATTCATAGTTATGCTTTTGTGTATGCATAAAACTTACTGAATAGATAGAAAATAAACTGTTTCAAGGTGGGGTGGGTAGTAATGGTATTTGAGTATTTTGCTTTATTTCCTTTTTGTAATGTTTCAATTTTTTTTTTACCAGTAGCATGTACAGCATATTTAATATTTTTTTAAAAAATAGTTTTAAAAACTCTGAAGACCCAGAACCCATGAATCTTGAAGATGATTATATAAAAATGTAGCTTGTGGGGAGTGGGGGCTCTGTGCCTCGGGCTCTGGGCACGATGTACGGGAAGCTGGAGTCCAGTCATTGCCGTAGATTTACCTCCATGCCCAGCGGAGTCGCCCACCGCGCCGGGGACGCGAGGCTTGGTGGGGCTCGGGTTACCTGGGACCCTCCGCTCCGCGAATCCCGCCGGGCCCGCTGTTGAGTGAAGTGGCCCGGGCCCGAGGCTGTGGAGGCTGAGGGTCTGGGGTAAATGTGGCCCCCAGGGGTCAGTGTCCCCATTAGGGGAAAGAAAGAATTTAAACCTTCTTTCAGAAGTGTATGGTAGAATTTCAGACGGAGACAACCAAGGGTCATCTGAAAATTGTGATTGGCTCTCTAACAATTCCAGGACAAAGTTAGAGATCACGACTCAAGCATTAGTTTTCCTAAGACCACTACAAAGATGTTTGATATAAAGGCTTGGGCTGAGTATGTTGTGGAATGGGCTGTAAAGGACCCATATGGCTTCCTTATGACAGTGATTTTGGCCCTTACTCCATTGTTCTTAGCAAGTGCTGTACTATCCTGGAAATTGGCCAAGATGACTGAGGCCAGGGAAAAGGAGCAGAAGAAGAAACAAAAACGTCAAAAAAATATTGCAAAAGCCAAACGACTAAAAAGGGATTGAAGAAAAGAACAGGCTCTGAAACCAGAGGAAAATTATTTGGAAAATTATGCAGCTTTGGAGAAGGACTCAACTAAGGTTTCTTCTTTGGATTTTGTGACCATATTATATAGTAAACAAAGTCTGACCATATGGAAGAATCATGTTAGTTATGACCTCAGTACTGTAGTAACTTTTAGGCTTGGACATAGAAATATGTTGGTATCTGTGACAGTTATTGGATAAATTGGCATTTATTCTACAAAATCTTTATAACTGATCATTTAGTAGCCTATCTACTGAAATAAAAATATCCTATGGTGAAAAAAAATGACTTTAGATTATGAACTTTATTCAAATAATAGCTTAAATTCAGGTCCTGTTCTGGACAAAGAAAGTCAAAGTCAGAATTGTCCTCTTTAAGATGAAAAGTATGTTTGGGCTTAAAAAAGACAGTGTATTAATCACATCTTTTGTCATTATTGCTTATTTCTTGGAATATAATCATTTCTGGTTTCCTCAAAGCAAATATTAATCATTTAATCCTTTATTTTCTGTATGGTTTGTGTGATTTTTAGTCTTTACACTGGTTATATAAATATCAGACATTCTGTATTTTTTTAACCTAATTTTATAAAGAGTTCTCTTGACTAATAGAATACCGCCTGCTGGATATAACAGTTTTTTTATTTACGAGTGAGGCCATTTTCTTAGACATGACTTGTGTAGAATAAAATTATAATTTAAAGCTTGCAGTACAAATGCCAAACATTGTAATACCTTGGAACCTCTTTATTTTTGCTTGTGCTAAGTAGAAATGTGAAATAGTTAACATTCTTATCAGGTAATTTGCTTACTATATACCACTTTTGTTTTTTACTCCATTTTTTTGTTTAACTCATGTGTTAGTGATGTCCTATACTTTTGATCAAACAAAAGAGTTCTTTTAAGGAACTTAAGATGAATAGTTGAGTCATACTTCATAAGTGTTAAGGAAAGCTTGGAAAAATTTTGTTGGGCATAGTAATTGGGGTGAAAATAGATAAATTACTTCAAAATGAGAATGTTACATTTGGAAGTAAAGAGCTCAAGACTATTTCTCAGTAAGTAGTAAAACTGGAATTTTTACTATTAAAAAATTACTATTAAAAAAAAAAATTAGCTTATGAGGGGTGACAATGTGATTGGGAAAGCCATATGGACCACAATCCCCTTTGTCCAGTGTATGGATGGATGAGTAGAAAAAAGGGGGCCAAAAAAAAAAAAAAAAAGGCACCCAGTGTTCTTTTTTACTTTAATTTTTATTCTTATTATTTTTGTGTGTGGTAATGAAAATGCTCAAAAATTAATTTGGGGGATGAAGGCACAACTATATAATGGTACTGTGAACAACTGAATGTACACTTTGTATGACTGCATGGTATATGAATATATCTCAATAAAAATGAATTTAAAAAAAACAAACTCTAAAGAAACTTGTAATCTTTTAGTGGAAGCTAATAGTTTCTAATAGCCTGTAGCGCTATGAAGCTGTATGTACCCCAGAAAAACATGTTCTTAAAGTTATTCCATTCCTGGGGGTGTGAATCCATTGTAAGGAGGACTTTTTGACAAGCGTACTTCAGTTAAGATGTGACCCACCTCAATCAGGCTGGGTCTTAATCCTATCACTGGAGTACTTTATAAGAGAATGAAATTCAGACACAGAGAAAGCCACAGTCAGGAGCAGCCAGAAGCTGAAACCTACGGGATCTAGAAGAGAAGGGAGAGACCAGGAGATGCTGCCATGTGACAAGCTAAGGACCAAGGATTCCCGGCAGCCAGCTCTAGGATGCCACAGTCTAGGGGAGAAAGCATTGCCTTGATGATGCCTTGATTTGGACATCTTCCCAGCCTCAAAACCGTAAGCTAATAAATTCCCATTGTTTGAGCCAAATCACTTCATGGTATTTGCTTAAGCAGCCCTGGGAAGTGAAACATAGCCTTTCTAGGAATGTACTCATAATCGGAGTAGGTCGAGTGGCCGTCAGTGATCGCGTGGACTGCTTGGCTTCAAGTACCGGCTCCCACACTCCCCAGCTGTCTGCCCTTGGGCCAGTTCCCTAACTGCTTCAGGCTTCAGTTTATTCCCAGCTGCAAACAGAGATAACAGTGGTGCCAATCCCCAGGGCACTCTGAGGAGTAAGTGATACACTACCTGTAAAGAACACGAGGAGTGAGTGTCTGGCATATAGCAGATGCTCAGACGTCAGCTATTATTTTCTGATCATGATAATTCTGTTTCTTCCTTCTCACTATCCACACCTCTTATCCCTGTTTCTTTTCATATTACATTGCTCAGAATTGTGGTTTGGGTTTTCTTCCCTTGGTTATAACAAACAGAGTCTTCCCACAAATAAATGCCCAGGGCCAGATGGCTTCACAGGGGAATTCTACCAAACTTTCCAGAAAGAACTGACACCAATCTTACTCAAACTCTTTCAAAACATTGAAGAAAATGGAACACTACCTAACTCATTTTATGAAGCTAACATCAATCTAATACCAAAACCAGGCAAAGATGCTACAAAAAAGGAAAACTACCGGCCAATCTCCCTCATGAATATAGATGCAAAAATCCTCAACAAAATACTTGCAAATCGAATCCAAAGACACATTAAAAAAATCATACACCATGACCAAGTGGGGTTCATTCCAGGCATGCAAGGATGGTTCAACATAAGAAAATCAATCAATGTATTACAACACATTAAAAACTCGAAAGGGAAAAATCAATTGATCATCTCAATAGATGCTGAAAAAGCATTTGACAAAATCCAACATCCCTTTTTGATAAAAACACTTCAAAAGGTAGGAATTGAAGGAAACTTCCTCAACATGATAAAGAGCATATATGAAAAACCCACAGCCAGCATAGTACTCAATGGTGAGAGACTGAAAGCCTTCCCTCTAAGATCAGGAACAAGACAAGGATGCCCGCTGTCACCACTGTTATTCAACATTGAGCTGGAAGTGCTAGCTAGGGCAATCCAGCAAGACAAAGAAATAAAAGGCATCCAAATTGGAAAAGAAGAAGTAAAACTGTCATTGTTTGCAGATGATATGATCTTATATCTAGAAAACCCTGAGAAATCGACGATACAGCTACTAGAGCTAATAAACAAATTTAGCAAAGTAGCGGGATACAAGGTTAATGCACATAAGTCAGTAATGTTTCTATATGCTAGAAATGAACAAACTGAAGAGACACTCAAGAAAAAGATACCATTTTCAATAGCAACTAAAAAAATCAAGTACCTAGGAATAAACTTAACCAAAGATGTAAAAGATCTATACAAAGAAAACTACATAACTCTACTAAAAGAAATAGAAGGGGACCTTAAAAGATGGAAAAATATTCCATGTTCATGGATAGGAAGGCTAAATGTCATTAAGATGTCCATTCTACCCAAACTCATCTACAGATTCAATGCAATCCCAATCAAAATTCCAACAACCTACTTTGCAGACTTGGAAAAGCTAGTTATCAAATTTATTTGGAAAGGGAAGATGCCTCGAATTGCTAAAGACACTCTAAAAAAGAAAAACGAAGTGGGAGGACTTACACTCCCTGACTTTGAAGATTATAAAGCCACAGTTGCCAAAACAGCATGGTACTGGCACAAAGATAGACATATAGATCAATGGAATCGAATTGAGAATTCGGAGACAGACCCTCAGATCTATGGCCGACTGATCTTTGATAAGGCCCCCAAAGTCACTGAACTGAGTCATAATGGTCTTTTCAACAAATGGGGCTGGGAGAGTTGGATATCCATATCCAAAAGAATGAAAGAGGACCCCTACCTCACCCCCTACACAAAAATTAACTCAAAATGGACCAAAGATCTCAATATAAAAGAAAGTACCATAAAACTCCTAGAAGATAATGTAGGAAAACATCTTCAAGACCTTGTATTAGGCGGCCACTTCCTAGACTTTACACCCAAAGCACAAGCAACAAAAGAGAAAATAGATAAATGGGAACTCCTCAAGCTTAGAAGTTTCTGCACCTCAAAGGAATTTCTCAAAAAGGTAAAGAGGCAGCCAACTCAATGGGAAAAAATTTTTGGAAACCATGTATCTGACAAAAGACTGATATCTTGCATATATAAAGAAATCCTACAACTCAATGACAATAGTACAGTCGGCCCAATTATAAAATGGGCCAAAGATATGAAAAGACAGTTCTCTGAAGAGGAAATACAAATGGCCAAGAAACACATGAAAAAATGTTCAGCTTCACTAGCTATTAGAGAGATGCAAATTAAGACCACAATGAGATACCATCTAACACCGGTTAGAATGGCTGCCATTAAACAAACAGGAAACTACAAATGCTGGAGGGGATGTGGAGAAATTGGAACTCTTATTCACTGTTGGTGGGACTGTATAATGGTTCAGCCACTCTGGAAGTCAGTCTGGCAGTTCCTTAGAAAACTAGATATAGAGTTACCATTCGATCCAGCGATTGCACTTCTCGGTATATACCCGGAAGATCGGAAAGCAGTGACACGAACAGATATCTGCATGCCAATGTTCATAGCAGCATTATTCACAATTGCCAAGAGATGGAAACAACCCAAATGTCCTTCAACGGATGAGTGGATAAATAAAATGTGGTATATACACACGATGGAATACTACGCGGCAGTAAGAAGGAACGATCTCGTGAAACATATGACAACATGGATGAACCTTGAGGACATAATGCTAAGCGAAATAAGCCAGGCACAAAAAGAGAAATATTATATGTTACCACTAATGTGAACTTTGAAAAATGTAAAACAAATGGCTTATAATGTAGAATGTAGGGGAACTAGCAATAGAGAGCAATTAAGGAAGGGGGAACAATAATCCAAGAAGAACAGATAAGCTATTTAACGTTCTGGGGATGCCCAGGAATGACTATGGTCTGTTAATTTCTGATGGATATAGTAGGAGCAAGTTCACAGAAATGTTGCTATATTAGGTAACTTTCTTGGGGTAAAGTAGGAACATGTTGGAAGTTAAGCAGTTATCTTAGGTTAGTTGTCTTTTTCTTACTCCCTTGTTATGGTCTCTTTGAAATGTTCTTTTATTGTATGTTTGTTTTCTTTTTAACTTTTTTTTCATACAGTTGATTTAAAAAAGAAGGGAAAGTTAAAAAAAAAAAAAAAAACAAGGAAAAAAAAAAGATGTAGTGCCCCCTTGAGGAGCCTGTGGAGAATGCAGGGGTATTCGCCTACCCCACCTCCATGGTTGCTAACATGACCACAGACATAGGGGACTGGTGGTTTGATGGGTTGGGCCCTCTACCACAGGTTTTACCCTTGGGAAGACGGTTGCTGCAAAGGAGAGGCTAGGCCTCCCTATGGTTGTGCCTAAGAGCCTCCTCCCGAATGCCTCTTTGTTGCTCAGATGTGGCCCTGTCTCTCTAGCTAAGCCAACTTGAAAGGTGAAATCACTGCCCTCCCCCCTACGTGGGATCAGACACCCAGGGGAGTGAATCTCCCTGGCAACGTGGAATATGACTCCTGGGGAGGAATGTAGACCTGGCATCGTGGGACGGAGAACATCTTCTTGACCAAAAGGGGGATGTGAAAGGAAATGAAATAAGCTTCAGTGGCAGAGAGAATCCAAAAGGAGCCAAGAGATCACTCTGGTGGGCACTCTTACGCACACTTTAGACAACCCTTTTTAGGTTCTAAAGAATTGGGGTAGCTGGTGGTGGATACCTGAAACTATCAAACTACAACCCAGAACCCATGAATCTCGAAGACAGTTGTATAAAATGTAGCTTATGAGGGGTGACAAGGGGATTGGGAAAGCCATAAGGACCACACTCCACTTCGTCTAGTTTATGGATGGATGAGTAGAAAAATAGGGGAAGGAAACAAACAGACAAAGGTACCCAGTGTTCTTTTTTACTTCAATTGCTCTTTTTCACTCTAATTATTATTCTTGTTATTCTTGTGTGTGTGCTAATGAAGGTGTCAGGGATTGATTTGGGTGATGAATGTACAACTATGTAATGGTACTGTGAACAATCAAAAGTACGATTTGTTTTGTATGACTGTGTGGTATATGAATATATCTCAATAAAATGAAGATTAAAAAAAAAAAAAAAAAAAAAAAAAAAGAAACAGAGTTCCCCTCAAGTGACTTTAAGAAAACTTGAGTTAATTATGAAGATAACAGTAAGTATCCAGTATTTTCAGCCTCCTTCGCTGTGGGGCGGGCTCTTCCAGTGAGGAAAAAGGGGCAAGGAGTTTCTGTTGGGCAGGTAGACTGCTCACCAAGCCTCCCTCACATTAGGCTATGCGGATTGGAAAGGATGGGGTGGATTACAAGCCTGGGAACCTTGTAGGAAATGCAGCAGAGCAACTAAAAGGTCAAGCAATCTCAGAATTCATTTGGAAGCTTGAAGATTAGAACTTGGTCAAATCATACTTTTGTGCAAGATATTTCAATTCAAAGACCTGTCTTCCTTGACTCTGAGGTGAAAGAATATTTGTGGCCCCTCAGATTCTTTCCACATTAGATCCCCAACGTTACTGGAATATTGACAAAATACAGAGTTACTAGCGGATATAAAGAAACCAAGGCTGGGCTTCTGGTTCTGGCCAAGATGGAGTAAGCCCACCCCTGATCCCCTCCACTGATTACAATGAAAAACTGCACAACATACAAAGGAACTACCAAAGAACTCTCAAAAGTGGAGAGGAGTCACAACTTGGAGGAGTGATCCATATGGGTGAGTTTCCCAGTTTTTTCCCCTTCTTATCTCTTGGCTTTGCCTTGAAGGCAGTTTCCAGTCACAGAGTTGCACTGATAAAACTCAAATGGAAACCATGTATTTCTGGCCAAACTAATCAAGAAAAGGGGTTTCTGCAATCTGAAGAGTATGTGTGTAGGAGGCAGGGGGATGGACTCTCCTGTGTGTTGGGAAAGAGCGGATGAAATCTCCATTTTCTTTTCCTTTTTTTCTCTCCTGGCAGGTGCTAACTGCAGAGCTGTACAGCAGCAGCAGAGCAAGCAGTTAAAACTCTGAGAAACTAAAAGAAGAACAGAAAGACATACCAAAAGCAAACAGAAAGAAGGAAATAAAGATAAAAGCAGAAAACAATGAAACTGGGAAAGAAAAACAGTAGTTATCAATGAAACCAGTATCTGGTACTTTGAAAAGATTAATAATTATAAACCTCTAGGCAGATTGACCAAGGGAAAAAAAAAAGAAAATGCAAATTGCTCATTTCAAGATTGGAAAATGGGAATTAAACTCAGGCTCCACAGACATTAATCAGGGAATATTATAAACAACTCTATGACCATAAATATGACAACTTAGATGAAATGGACATATTCCTTGAAAGACACAGTTACCAAAACTCCCTCAAGAAGAAATAACCTGAATAACCTATTAAATATAGGACAATATTTAATGAATTAATTGTCCTATATTTATTTTTTTAAATCTTCATTTTATTGAGATATATTCACATACCACGCAGTCATACAAAACAAATCATACATTCAGTTGTTCACAGTACCATTACATAGTTGTACATTCATCACCTAAATCAATCCCTGACACCTTCATTAGCACACACACAAAAATAACAAGAATAATAATTAAAGTAAAAAAGAGCAATTAAAGTAAAAAAGAACACTGGGTGCCTTTGTCTGTTTGTTTGTTTCCTTCCCCTATTTTTCTACTCATCCATCCATAAACTAGACAAAGGGGAGTGTGGTCCTTATGGCTTTCCCAATCCCATTGTCACCCCTCATAAACTACATTTTTATACAATTGTCTTTGAGATTCATGGGTTCTCGGTTGTAGCTTGATAGTTTCAGGTATCTACCACCAGCTACCCCAATTCTTTAGAACCTAAAAAGGCTTGTCTAAATTGTGCGTACGAGTGCCCACCAGAGTGACCCCTTGGCTCCTTTTGGAATCTCTCTGCCACTGAAGCTTATTTCATTTCCTTTCACATCCCCCTTTTGATCAAGATGTTCTCCATCCCACGATGCCAGGTCTGCATTCCTCCCCAGGAGTCATATTCCACGTTGCCAGGGAGATTCACTCCCCTGGGTGTCTGATCCCAGGTAGGGGGGAGGGAAGTGATTTCACCTTTCAAGTTGGCTTAGCTAGAGAGAGAGGGCCACATCTGAGCAACAAAGAGGCATTCGGGAGGAGGCTCTTAGGCACAATTATAGGGAGGCCTAGCCTCTCCTTTGTAGCAACAGTCTTCCCAAGGGTAAATCCTGTGGCAGAGGGCTCAACCCATCAAACCACCAGTCCCCTATGTCTGTGGTCATGTTAGCAACTATCAAGGTGGGGTAGGCCAATACCCCTGCATTCTCCACAGGCTCCTCAAGGGGGACACTACATATTTTTCCTTGTTTCTTTTAACTTTTTTTTTTTTAAATCAACTGTATGAAAAATAAAAAAAAAAATTAAAAAATTAAAAAAAAACATACAATAAAAGAATCTTTCAAAGAGACCATAACAAGGGGGTAAGAAAAAGACAATTAACCTAAGATAACTACTTTACTTCCAACATGTTCCTACTCTACCCCAAGAAAGTTACCTAATATAGCAACATTTCTGTGAACTTTAATATTTATTAAATTAATTGTTTAAAACCTTCCAATAAAGAAAACTCCATCACAGATGGTGTCACTGGTAGATTCCACCAAGCTTTTAAGAAATAACAATTCTACAAAATTTCTTCCAGAAAATAGGAGAGAACACTTCCCAGTTCATTTTCTGAGGCCAACATTACTCTAATACCATAACTAGATAGACTTTACAAAAGAGGGAGAGGGAGAGAGAGGAAGGAGTGGGAGGGGTATGGAGGGAGGGGTAGAAGTGGGTGGGAGGGAAATTAATTTCCTCATGAACATAGAGGCAAAATCCTTAATAAAATGCTATCAGTCCTGAATCCAGTATTATGTAACTATGACCAGATAGGATTTTCCCTGAGAATTCAATGCTTATTCAACATTTCAACATATCAACAGATTACAAAAGAAAAATTACATGATCATCTCAATAGATGCAGAAAAACTTGTGACAAAATCTAACACCATTTCCGATAAAAACTCTCAGCAAACTAGGGATAGAAAGGAGCTCTTTCTCAACCGGATAAAGGGCATTTACAAAACCTGCAGCTAGCATTGTACTTAAAGGAAGTCTGGATACTTTCCTCTCAAGACTGGGGACAAGGCGAGAATGTCTGCTCTCACCACTCCTATTCAACATTGTACTGGAGTGTAAAAAAGCAACAAAAAGAAATAAAAGGAACACAGTTTGAAAAAGAAAAAATGATACATCTTCCATTCACAGATGTTGTCTCTGTAGAAAATTTCAAAGAACATAAAAGATCTCTAAGAACTAAGTGAGTATCGCAAGTTTGCAGTACAAAGTCAAAACAGAAAAATCATAGTTTTACATATTGGTATATTGGTTTTCTATTGCTAAGCAACCAACTGCCACAAACTTAGTGACTTAAACCAACAAAAATTTACTACTTCACAGTTTCAATGGATCAGGAGACCACATATGGGTAACTGGGTTTTCTGCCTAGGGTTTTGCTGGGGTTGCAATCTCATCTAAGGCTTGGGGTCCTCTTTCAAGCTCATTCAGATTGTCAGCAGAATTCAGTTTCTTGCGGAGAGCACTCAGCTCCTAGAGATCAACCCTTGCCATAGGTAGATCACAAAATCACTGTTTGCGTTTCTCTTTGAGGTCATCAGGAGAACATCTTTCTGACTTCTCCCCCGTATGACCTGTAGAAGTTCTTTGAAGGTGCTCACCTGATCAGGATAAAATCACCCAGGCCTACCCAGGATAAAATCCTTTTTGATTAACTTAAAGTCAATTGATTAGGACCTGGATTACATCTGCATAGTTCCTTCACCTTTGTCATATAACAACCTAATTACAGAAGCAGTGGCCCATCATATCTACAGAATCTGCCTGCACGCAAGAGGAGGGGATTATTCCCACCTGAATAGGGTGGGAAACTTGGGGGCCACCTTATAAACCTGCCTACAATTAGTAATTAAAAATTTGGAAATTGAAATAAAAAGTTCCATTTTCAGTAGCATCAAAAAAACATGAAATGCTTATGAAAAATTCTAACAATAAATGTACCAAACTACAAACAATGATGAAAGAAATCAAAGACCTAAATAAATGGAGAGATACGCCATGTTTACTCATTGAAGGACTCAGTGTTGTCAAGATGTCAGTTCTTAAATTCATCTGTAGAGTCAATGCAATTCAAATAAAAATCCTAGCAAGACTTTTTGGAAATTGACAAGCCAGTTTAAAAATTTATATGGAAAAGCAAAGGAATGAGAACAATCAAAACAATTTTGAAAAAGAACAACTTTGGAGGACTCTACCTTATTTCAAAATTTAATGTAAAGCTATAGTAATTAAGACATTTGGCAAAAATACACATGTATAGATCAATGGAATAGAGTGTTCAGAAACAGACACACAAATAAGGCAAAGGATTTTCAACAAATATACAAAGGCAATTCAATGGAGAAAGGGTTGTTTTTTTCAACAAATAGTGCTGGAACAATCTGACATCTATACACACAAAATAAACCTCAATCCAAACTTCGTACCATATTCAAAAATTAACTCAAAATTGATCATAGAGCTAAAACCTAAACTTATGAAACCTCCCAAGAAAACATACGAGGAAATATTTGTGACCCTGCATTAGAAAATGATTTCTTCTATATAACTCCAAAACGCAAAATTCATAAGAGGAAAAAAAACTGGACTTAACAAAAATTAAGAATTTCTCCTCTTTGAGAGTTAAAAAGAAACAAAGATCTCCAGTGAAGGTAACAAAACGGGTAAATATAAATGCCAGTATTATTTATTGTATTTTTGGTTTGTAACTTCTCTTTTTAGTTCCTACAGGATTTAAAAGGCAAATGAAAAAGTGTAATGATAACTCAGTAGTTTTGGACTCAATGTATGAACATGTCATTTGTGACAAGAATTACGTAAGGGTGGGGAGATTGATAGAAATAGGAACTACTGAAGTTAAGTTCGTATCAAAGCAAACAAGACCATTATAGATTTAGGAAGTTAAATTTAAGCCCCATGGTATTTACGAAGAAAATGTCAGAGAATATGTAAGTTTAGAGAGAAGTTAGAGTACAGGTTGCCAGGTGCATTGAATCAGGGAGTTAATTCACAATGGGTATAGGGTTTCTGTTTGGGGAGAAGGGAAAATTTTAGTAATGGAAAGTGGTGAGGGTACCAAAATATTGCAAATTTGATAAAACCCATTGAATAGCATGCTTAGGAGTGGTTGAAATGGGAAAGTTTATGCTGTATGTATGTTCCCACAGTTAAGCAAAAAAGAAAAGAAAGAACGAGCAACTAAAGAGACACCACCATTTAAATGCAATACTTGATCCTGCATGGGTCTAGCAAGGAAGGCTACTGGAGCACATGAAAAAAAGTAGAATATAAGCTTTATAGCAATGTTAAATTTCTTGAACTTGATAACTGTAGTAAAGGTGACTACATAAGTGAAGATCTTGTTCTTAGAAAATGCACATGGCAGTATTAAGTGTTCAGGGGCATGATGTATACATTAAGAACACTCAAATGTTCAGGAAATAGATTGTAGATAGATGGACATACAATCTGATAGATTTGGAGAAATGTGGCAAAAACATTAAAGCAGTTGATCTGGGTATCTGGGGGGGTTGGGGGTAGGTTGGAGTTCTCTCTATGGCATTTGCATTATTTTTCTAACTGTCCTGCAAGTTTGAAAGTATTTCAAAATAAAAAGTTAAAAAAAAATAAAGGACAGTAATAGTAACTCCCTTGTTGTGAGGATCAATATGTTAATAAGTTGTACAGCACATAGTCCATTAGCTGTTAGAAAATAATGGGTAGGAATTGAAGAAAACATCATTGTTATCAATATATTAACATATTTAGCAAGCTGTTACATTATTCCTTTAAGATAATCTCAATCTAAAGTAGCACAGTTCCCATGGTGCTTTATAATAGTGCAATTTGGGGATAGAGTTTTAGATGTCAGATCCTAAAGTATTTTTATATTTCCCAATTTGAAGAGACTAAATCTGAGTGTCTTGTATTATTAATCAGGATCTTTAAAATTAGGCATATCTCCAATAATAAGACTTATAAATGACTGTACTTTAGTAATTATTTTCTACTTGCAATAATATATCCCTAACACTTTAAAACAATATTCTCAAAAAAAAAATCTATAAAGTTACAGATTTCTAATTAGTTTACAGCTAGCTGTTATATAGACTTATTCTTTTGAATATACTCATTTTCTTTTGGAAGTCAAAATAAGATTTATCTTTACACCAGCATGATGATGGCTAATACCTCTTAAAAGTTGTATTTTCCTTCTTAAGGAGAACATGCAAGTATGGCAACTGTGCTGGGTTCCAACATCTCTCTTTTGGGGCAGCTCTTTGCCCTCCTTTATGAGCCAATACACGTCCTCGGTTGTGGCCCAAAGGAGCACAACTGCCAGCCTCAAGCCAGTGGAACAGTCTCAGGCAGGCAACGTGGAATCATCTGTCCAGTCCACAGGAGCAGTGTCAGATAGACAGATAGATAAATTAAATTAAGCAAGATTCTGCATTTCACTGCCTCAAGGGTCATTAATGGCTTTGGGAATGCGGGGCCAAAAGTAGAAATCCCCAGGCCTCCAGAGATAATCCCCACCCGCATTTTTGTCTCCGAAAGCCTTACACTTTTAGAGGTGAGAGAGCCGGATTGAGGATAGGAGGGGTTTCAAGGTCTGGGAGAGGCTGAAGGGCCCGGCCAGAGTGAAAGAGGGGTTCTTTGAGCACCCCCCGAAACAGGGCCGGAGGGGATTGCGGATTTCTGCGTTTGGTGGACAGCCAGGTAGCCGCAGCACCACGGGTTGGGGGCGGGGAGGAGGTGGAGAGGGGATATGGAAAATGGGCGCAGACCCGGCCAAAGGAGAGGGACCCTGGGGACGGCGCTGTGGACAGTGACACGGCTGAGGAAAGGGTACTAACCTCAGAGGACTGCAACTAACAGTGGCCAGTGCCACGCTGCTGCTCCCCGGCGGCCCGGACCTGACCCCTGGCCGAGCTGCTTCCACCCTCCTAGGTATAGCCGAAATTGGGTGCACGTTTCTTTAACTTGGTACGTTATAAAAAAAAAAAAGGGAATTAATTGGTAAGAAGGAAGTGTGTGGCTTAACCCATACCCAGATTTATGACTGTGTAATTGAAGCCTATAAGCATGGCTAATCCCCGTCATTTGTATTACACAGGTGCAGTCTTCTTTTTACTGCCAATTCCTTCCTCCATTGGACTTAATAGCTTTCTTAACTTTCTCAGTTTAAATTTTTTTTTTCAGTTTTTTTTCAGTTGGTTCGATCATTGTTATTTTAAGAATTGGTTAACATCATTTTTTTCATAGTTTTTAGTTTTTCAATGCTATTTCCTGGAGCAAGTTTCAATTACATTGTTCCTTTTCTAAATCCTTTAGATGAGCCCTATTTTATATCTTTCTTTTGCCTTTTTATTAGTATTTTTTTTAGAGAAACATATTTTTCTAAGTAAACTGCACTCATGAATTTGATGGGTGGAGTTTGTGCTTTTAAAATAGTATGCTGTTATTTTTATGTGGATTTTCTCTGTAACTGCCTTGTCCTTGTGGAGAGTATTTTTAAATACTGCTAGGTATTAATTAGTAAAGGCTCTTTTGGTTACTTGCTAACTTATGCAAAAACAGGGGGTATTAGGAAGATCCTGGAATCCGCAGTCCTAACACAAAAGGATGAGCTGAGCAGCCAGCACTCGGGTTGCGGGGCCCCACATGCCCCAGCCTCCCTGGCTCTAACGGGACTCAGCTGGGAAAGCCTGTCAACACCTGTCGAGCCTCCGTGTCTCTCTGAGCCAGGTTTGAGTTCCTGGGAGGGAAAATCTGATTGGCCCAGCTTGGGTCAGACGTCCACTTCTGGGTCTAGGGGCTAAATCCCCAGAAAGAGTTTTACAACATAGACATGAACACAGCCCCTGTGTACTTTGCAGTGACTCTGCTATTTCTTAGTGAAAACTTTGGCCAGTTATTTAACTTCTCTCTGACTCAGTTTCCTCATCTGTAAAATGAGGATAATATTAATAGCTACATCATAAGGTTGTGGTGAAGAGTAAATGAGTTAATATCAGGAAAAAAAAAAAAAAAAAGGAGAAGAGAGCCTGGTGTCCTCCTCCACCCTCTCCTGGCCCCAGGGAACCACGGGTGCTCCTACAGGGACACACCTTCCAGCAAGGTCAAGCTGACCTTGGCAGAGGCCGAAAGAGAGGCAGTCTCAAAGGGGGGGCCCTGTGGGGGAGAGGGCATCGCCAATACGCAGATGGTGGGGAGACAAACAGTACCTGCTGACTTCTCTCTGGGCAGGTTCCCTGTCTGTCTCTTTCCCACCATGCTCAGTGCCCAGCACATACTAGTCACTCAACACACAGTTGTTTCATGAATAAATAAATGAGCCTAAGCAGAGGCATGCGGGCTGTTCAGACCAGCAAATGCTGATGCTCCTGTGTGCCAGGTGTTAGATTAGGACACCTGAGATGCAGCCCTGCCCACAGGTACAGGTGAGGGAGGCACATTTGTGGGACGGGGGAGAGAGCCAGCTGCAGCTGAGGGTGTGGATTTGACAGAACCAGGCACAGTGGTTCTTCCTGGGAGACCCCGGGTGGGCTGGGGGCAGGAATGCACATACACCCTCCCTTCAGCTCTGGAAAAGGCTGCTATCTGCTAGGGACCCAAGAGCTTTGTTACACTGCAATGACCTTGAGAAAGACCCATTCTGTTTGCACCCGTTTCCAAATGTCCAAGCTGGGGTGGGCCCTAGGGTATCTGTGTCCTTTGGAGGCTGAAAATGAAGGCACTGGGATCCATTCCATCAGTCCCCTTGAAATGTTAAACACCTGAGAAAGGTCACTGCCAGCGAATTGACCCTTCAGGCAGAACCATCCCCCCACCCCTTCCTTCAAACTCCAGAACAGTGTCTGAAGGAAACACGACTGTGAGCCCTGGTCCTTCAAACCCTGGTCAGCCCCTTTGGCCACAGGATCCAGGGAGGATGCAGGGCCCCTGAAAACACCCAGAGAAAAGGAGCCCAACATTAGATGGGCAGCAGACACCTGCACCACATCCCAGGGGGCCACTGCTCTTGTTGCCTGTCCCTGTTTTGTTTGGGTCTCCCCCTCTTCACTGCACAGAGCCACGATGGGACTGCAAACCAAACCCGGCCTGGTAGATGCTCTCCCCAGGAATCTGAGCCAGAAGTGATGTGACTTGGAGGATGAGGACCACTGGAAGAAGTGTGTCCCAGCAAGGCTGTCCTTAGTTCCTGCTGCTTGGGTCCCAGAAGCTGTTTTCTGTTCTGTCTTCCCAGTCCATTCATTGTGTAACATACTCACATCCAAAAAAAAAAAAACCATCTCCCCCACTCCACACAAACATACAACAGTGCCTGGCTCACAATAAGCACCACATAAGTGTTTGCTACTGTATTTCTAATTTCATCAACAAATAGGCTTATCTGTATATTCCATCTTTTTATTTACTTGAAGCTTCTTAACACAATATATGATTATTTGGGGTGTGAGAGAGATTCATATACATTTTTAAAGGTAAATCCTCTAATTGTTCATCAAATTCTATGAAACTATTTGTTAATTTTACCTTATTAAGTGTTCAGCCCTGTGATTTTTTTTTTTTTTTTTTTTTGCCATTCTTGTGTTTATTTGATTTATTTTATTCTGAAATCAAAGTACTAAGAAATCCTAATAGAGTTTCATTTATGTCTTCTTGGACATCTATCACCTTTTCATTTATCCATTTTTTTGCTATGAAACGTGTGGCACCTAATGAACATGGCCGTGTTTTCATTATTCGCTGGGCCTTTTATCATTCTGATGTGCCATTGTTGACGTTTCCTCTGGCTTTCGTTTAAAATCAGTTTTGTCAGATATTATGATGCAAATTCCTGCCATTCATACATTTGCACAAGCATTAATTTTACTTTGCTTTTTTTTTTCTTTAAATGTGTCTTTGGACATAATCCAAAACTATTGTATCCTTGGATTCGGTTTTTAAATTCACTCTGACTCTTCCTTCTAGGAGGGGAATTTGGTCCACGCCGTAACTGCCACGTGGGGACTATGTTTCATCATCGTGTGCTTCACTTTGTTGAGATGTTCTTGATGTAACAGCTGTCTCCTCTCTCTCTCTCTCTGTGTCCAAGTTTCCTCTCCTTATAAGGACTCCAGTCACATTGGATTAAGTTCCACCCTAATACAGTTTGGCCTCATCTTAACCAATAACATCTTCAAAGATCCTATTTCCGAACGGGATCACATTCATGGGTGCGGGGGTTAGGACTTGAATAGATCTTTCGGAGGGACACAACTCAATCATGACAATATTTACTTATTACCTTCTTTCATGTGAGATCTACTGGACCTGACGTCTAACAATTTGCTCCTCCAAGGGTGCTTCATGGACCAGCAGAATCACCTGGGAGCCGAAAGAATCTCTAGCCCCACCTCAGACTTAGAGAATCAGAATCTGCATTTTAATGAATTGCCAGGTGATTCTCGTGCTCAAAAGAGTTTGAGAACCACTGGTCTATCGAGCATTTTGGTACTTCCAATTTTAGTGAATTCAGCACCTGACAAATAGAACTCACCATCTTCTTTGCTCCTTAGAACCTCAGTCATCCAAGTCAGAGAACTTGTAGATGACCTTGCCTCCCACTGCCCACCACATCTTTCAAAACTAGTCAATAACCAAGTCCTATTGGTCCTCTGTCCTTCTATAACTCAAATCCAACTCTTTTTCTCTTCTCTAGTCCCACCACCTCCCAGCCTACCGTCTGCTCCTCCCAATAAAGACAGAGTAATTTTCCAAAACTGCAACTCTGATCCTATCACTCTCCTGCTTAAAATCCTTCAGTGTTCCATAGGCTTTCAGAACTAGATCTAAACTCTTCACATGAAATACCAGATCCTTTTTTAAAATCAAATTCCTGCTTACCTGTTCAGTTACATTCTCTTTCTACCATAAGCTCCAGCCATACCTGCCTCACTTTCTGGGTGCCTGACTGTTTGGTCTTCTCTCTACTTGGAATTCCTTCCTCTCTTTCTTCACCTGGCTAACTCTTGCCTATCCTTGAAGTTTTAGGTTAATGGCCCTTACTCTGAGAAACCTCTTTCTTGGTCTGGAGCTGGTGCCCCCCAAGTTGAATGAACAAAATAAGAGATTATTGCTTCCTTTTTACCACCAGTGTTACTAACATATGATACCAACTACCAGCTCTTATTATTGAGGCTTATCTTAGTGGAAGCAGAGGAACACTATTACATTTCAATGTTTGAAACGATTCTTTGTTCTGTTTGCTTCAAAATATTATTTTGATTATTAAGGGCCCACAGGGAAAGAGCATCTGTATACACAACCAATTATTTTCAGAACTGGTTGTCTCCTTGGCTCAAGCATGGCAGTAATGAGGCCTAGGCCTTGGGCTCAGTCCCATGTGGGTAGGTTAGCTTTGCTCTATCACACAGTTATAAAATACAGTTTGATTCAGCCCTGTTAGAAATGCATGGCACTCATCCCAAGAGGACCTGGGTGAAGATAGTATGGGTAAGAACTTCTGCACAATTGGAAAACAATTTAAAGGATATGACTCATTTCAAGATCAACAGACAAAATCAGTTGTGTTTCTCTAAACCAGAATGAAGAATTCAAAAAGGAAATTAAGACAACAATTCCATTTGCAATAGCATCTAAAGAATAAAAAATCCAAGCAAGGAGATGAAAGAACTGTACACCAGAAGCTATAAAACACCACTTAAAGAAATTAAAGACCTAAACAAAAGGCAAAACTCTGTTCACAGATTGAAAGCCTCAATATTGCTAAGATGTGTTGGTTTGAAGCTGCTACGTACACCAGAAAAGGCCATATTCTTTTAATCTATTCCTGTGGGTGCAGACCTATTATAGGTGGGACTTTTTGATTAGGTTATTTCAATTGACAAGTTGCCCCAGGATGGGTCTTAATCCTCAAACTGGAGTCCTTTATAAAAAGATAAAGGACATACAGAAAAAGCCCAGAGAGCTCAGAGAAGCCCCAGAGAAGCTGACAGACAAGGACACACCCACAGAAGCTGAGAGAGGGAGCCACTGAAGCCAGAAGCTGAAAGCAATGAAACCCAGGAGAGAAGGACCAGCAGATGCTGGCCATGTGTCTTCCCATGTGACAGAGGTGTCCCAGCTGCTGGCAGCCTTTCTTCAGAGAAGGTATTGGCTGTTGATGCCTTAATATGGACATTTTCATGGCCTTAGAACTGTAAATTTGTAAGCTAATAAATCCCCATTATAAAAGCCAACCCATTTTCTGGTATACTGCATTCCTGCTAGTTTTAACAAACTGAAACAGATGTCAATACTATCCAAAACAATCTACAGATTTCAGCGCAACCCCAATAAAAATTCCAACAGCCTATTTTGCAGAAATAGAAAACTCAATCCTCAAATTCAGATGGAATTGCAAGGGACCCCAAATCCCCAAAACAATCTTGAAAAAGAGCAAAGTTGGAGAGCCACATTTCCCAATTTCTAAATTTATTACAAAGCTACAGTAATTAGGATATTGTGGTACTGCATAAGGATGACTTATAGACCAATGGAATAGAATCAAGAGTCCAGAAATAAACCAATATATCCCTGGCTAATTGATTTTTTTTTTAATTCAGTTTTATTGATATATATTCATGTACCATACATCATCCACAGTGTACAATCGGTTGTTTAACTACCATTGTATAGTTGTGCTTCATCACCACAATCACTTTTTGAAACATTTTCGTACTCCAAACAAATAAATAAATAAAAATACAAATAAAATAAAAGTAAAAAGAACACCTAAGACATTCCCAACTCCCCCATTCCACCCTATTTTTCAATTAATTTTTGTCCCCAGTTTTCTATTCATTTTTCCATAAAGGATAAAAGGAGTGTGAGCCACAAGGTTTTCACAATCACATCATCACATTGTGTAAGATACATGGTATATACTCATCTTCAAGAATCAAGGCTACTGGGTTGCAGTTTGACCAGTTCAGGTATTTCTTTCTAGCTATTCCAATACACCAAAAACTAAAATGGGATATCTATATAATGCATAAGAATAACCTCCAGAATGACCTCCTGACTCCATTTGAAATCTCTTAACCACTGAAACTTTATTTTGTTTCATTTCACTTCCCCCTTTCGGTCAAGAAGACTTTCTCAATTCCATGATGCTGGGTCCAGGCTCATCCCCGGGAGTTGTGTCCCATGTTGCCAGGGAGATTTACATTCCTGGGAGTCAGTCTCATGTAGAGGGGAGGGCAGTGAGTTTACCTGCCGAGTGGGCTTCTAGAGAGAGACAGGCCACATCTGAGCAACAAAAGAGGTTCTCCGGGGGGAGACACTTAGACACAATTATAAATAGGCTTAGCTTCTCCTTTTGCAGTAACAAGTTCCATAAGGGCAAGCCCCAAGATCAAGGGCTCGGCCTACTCAATTGTAGTTCCTCAATGCTTGTGAAAATATCAGTAATTCCCCAGGTGTGGAAGTTTAATATTTCTGCATTTTTCCCCAGTTCCTCAGGGGGGCCCTGCAAATACATTTTTTATTCTCTGCCTGAATTATTTTGGGATGTATGGGGTTTCACTCTAACCTGTACAAACCTACCAGATCTCACTTCCTATTCTAAGTTCCATACAATTATGGAGTTTGAATAAACTGATTGTACAAGTTAACTTATTTAGTATGCTACAGAAAATATAGATCCTGCACTAAATAAACATCTCTTCCCTTGGTCTCACCTAGAAGTTGAGGTTTTAAAACACAGTCAATATCACCCTTTACCCTTTGGGTCAACTGATTTTTGATAAAGTTGCCAAGTACATGCAAAGGGAAAGAATAGTCTTTGTAACAAATAGTGCTAGGAAAACTAGATTTCCATATGCAAAAGAATGAAGTTGGATACCTACCTCACACCATACACAAATTTAACTTAACATGGATCAATGGCCTATTAGAATAAAAATTTTTAAAAAACCATAGAACCAGACAACACAGTGAATCCATATATAAACTATGGACTATAGTTAATAGTATAATTATAAAATATTTTTTCATCAATTGTAACAAGGCTACCTCATTAATGTAAATTGTCAATAATAGGGAAAACTGTTAGTGTGAGGAGCATATATGGGAACTTTGTACTTTCTGCATTTTCTACAACTTCTCTAATTTAAAAAAAAATACATCAATGATCTAAGTATAAGAGCGAAAACCATAATACTCTTAGAATAAACAGAAAACATAGGGGAAAAAATCTTCATGAACTTAGATTTGGCAATGAATTTTTAGATTTGTCACCAAAAGCAAGAGTAAAAAGAAAAATAGATGAATTAGACTTTGTCAAAGTTAAAAAACTTTTGTGCATCAAAGGACATTATGAAGAAAGTGAAAAGACAACCTACAGAATGGGACACAGTGTTTGGAAATCATATATCTGATAGGGGTTTAATATCCAGAACTCTTACAACTCAACAACAAAAAAGACAAACAACCCAAATTAAAAATGGGCAAAGGACTTGAACAGACAGTTCTTGAAAGAAGATATTCAAATAGCTAACAAGCACATGAAACGATGCTCAATATCCTTAGCCATTAGGGAAATGAAAAGCAAAACCACAATGAAATACCACTTCACATCAACTAGGTTGACTATTATTTAAAATATGAAAAATTACAAGTGTTGGCAGGGATGTGGAGAAATTGGAACTCTTGTGTATTGCTGGTGCGAATTTAAAATGGCCCAGCTGCTATGTGAAATTCAGTTTGGCAAGTTCTCAAAAAGTTAAACATAGAATTTTCATATGACCTGGCAATTCCAATTCTAGGTATATACTCAGAACAATTGAAATCAGGGACTTAAAAAGATACTTGCAAACCAATGTTCATAGCAGCATTACTATGTTTTTTCTTTATCTTTTTTTTTTTTTTATTTTGTTGCAGCATTATTCACAAAAGCCAAAAGGTGGAAATAATCCAAGCTCCACTGACAGATGAATGGATAAACAAAATGTGATATGTACATACAAAGAAATATTATTTGGCCATAAAGGGAATGAAATTCTGATACAGGCTACATTCCTGAACGAACCTTGACAACATTATGTGAAGTGAAAGAAGACAGACACAAAAGGACAATATTGTATGAATTCATTTATATGAAGTATCTAGAATAAGTAAATTCATAGAGAAAGATAGATTAGAGATTATCAGGGGCTGGAGGTAGGTGGAATGGAGAGTTATTGCTAGGTGGGCACAGAGTTTCTGTTTCAGTGATGAAAGTTTTGGTAATGGAAGATGGTGATGATTGCATAACACTATGAATTTAATTAATGTCACTGAATCACAAGCTTAAAAATGGTTAAAATGGCAAATTTTATATTATAGAAATGTTTCTACAATAAAATATTTCAAGAAATACATGACTCATTGATCATGGGTTATCTGTGCCTTCTTTGTAGATGAAGGACAGAATTAAAGGACTTTTAAGCAACTGAGAGGGAAGAACAAAATCAGGATATATAATAAAGGTTGTAGATTGAATGAGAATCTTTGTTCAGTTTTGGTTAGAAAGGCAATATGCAGGCACTAAAAAGAACAAATTAGAGTTATGCCAGTACTTAGATCTATTTTCAGCAGGAATTGCTAAGAGCAAAAAGCAAGATGTAGAAAGTGAGCACGGTATGATCCCATTTTATAAAACAACTAAAAATCCTAGTATATGTCTGTGTATATATGTATACATATCTGAATGTGATTATGAGAGCTGGTGAATGTTGTGTTGACATGAGATACTTTGTGGGGCAGCTGATGTAAGGATATGGCAAGGGTCAAAGAGGAGGAGCCAATCCAAGAAAGAAAAGAAATGCTGCAGTCAAAAAAACAAAACAAAAACAAAAAACAAAGAAAAATTATATGTGTAGTATGATTACATTTATGTATTTCAATGTAATTATATGTCTTTATATGTATATAAGGATCTTTTTATTAACAGATAAAAGAAAAGGCAGTGGAGAGGACCAAAAATTCTTAAAGTTCATTAAAGGCAGTGTTCAAAGGGAACAGAGGAGTATTGGAGTGATGAAAATCACCGATGACCTTGACCAATTCCTTACTCTCATGGGACCTCAGCTTATTCATTGGTGAAATGCAGAAACTGGAATGTCAGATAATTCTGGTGAGTACTATATTAAAAAACACAAGAAAGCACAGTGGCTGGCATGGCAGAGATAATCAACAACTATTAGCTGAATCTCAGTATTCTTTACTAATGCTGAGGGTGCATTGTAGTTGAAAAGATGAAACCTTGATAAACATGACTAACAGATGATCATCACCCACAGAGGGAGAGTTTTCAAGAGAAAGAAAAAGTATCTCTATGAAATGTACGTGCAACACAATTAGGGCACCTGTGTGGTTGACAGCACGTGGTGGTGGAACCAGAGCCATTGGTCTTCAATCTGGCTTTGCTCCTCAAATTAGTCAGAAGTTCTTCGACTGTAAATGACAGGAATCCAACTCAAACAACCTATGCAAAAGGGGGATTTATTGTCTATGACAGCTTCCCAACCACTGTTCTGAGCCTGGGTTGCAGGCGTGCCGGGATATTCTTCTGCTCAGCCCTGATGAGGGGGTCAGCCAAGTCAAGCTTGGCGCTGAGACGTACGAACTGGTAACACCTATCAATCTGTTTTCCTTGGTATGCTGGCTTCCTTCTTTTCCATTGCACACGACTTTGGGGTTCCTATCTTCACAGCCCATAGCTAGAGAAAAAGGGGGTCTCACTTCCTTATTTCCCTCAGCTGTAGGTAGAAAAACTGCAGGGGTATTCTGATTGGCTTGGCTTGGATCATGTGTTTATGCTCCCAATCAATCACAATTGCCAGGGGGTAGGTATTCCAATTGGTCCAGCTCAGGTCAGTTGTCTCAGATGACCCATTCCTTGCAGCGATAGAGATGGGATCAATTAAGAAAACGGCAGCTCCCAAATCTACACAGGAAGGGAGAAAGTATCGTCCCTCAAAAGGAGATGTGCAGACAAGTTTTGATGAAATTCAATTTATTATCTAGACAGGAAGGGAGAAAGTATGATCCCTCAAAAGGAGATGGGCACACAAGTTTTGAAGAAATTCAATTTATTAAAATTTTTTTATTGTTTGCACTTTGGGTGTCATGTCTCCGCCTAGCCCTTGTTAGACACACACACATACAAATGAATGTAGGTGAAAAAAAATGGTGAAAACTAAGTAAGGTCTAGTTATCAGTCATGTACAAAGGTCAATTTCCAGGTTTTGATATTACCCTGTAGATATATAAGATGTCACCATTGGGAGAAGCTGGGTGAAGGATGCCTGTATTGGAAAACTCTCCATCTCTGGTAGATGATTGACAGAACAATGAGGAAAGAAAACGGAGTTGCAGCAACAGGAGGGTTGGAACTTGGAGAATGGGTGAGAATCCCCTGGAGTTGCCAACAGTGACATGGGGAGGGTCACAAGGATGAGCCCCTAAGGGGCAAGAAGGGAATCAAGGACTTTGGCACAAAGATGGACAAATAAGAAGGCTGAAACACCGGGGAACTGCACTGAAGCAAGTGGAAGAAGGCAATCAGTTTCAGGGACTTTGGAGGCATTTTTCTTGGGCACCGAGCTACTCAACGAGTTTGTGCTTTCCTGCTGGACTTGAAGACCCCTGCTGTTGGCCCTGTGCCACAGGACACTGCAGTCAGGTGCCTGTTCAGGACTCCAGGGAAGAGACCAAAGAGTGAGTGTTGAACAGCTGCTTTTTGTGCTTTGACAGCATTGGGCAGCATTCAAACAGTAAGATATTAACAGTCCATAAAAATGAGCAAGTTCCCTCCAAATTAAATTTTTGTTACCAAAGTATGACTATAGAATTTCAAAACTAGTTCTTCAAAGATAAACATATTACTGACAGTATGTATTACAACATAAAAATCTAGGCTCAAGGAAGACTAGACTGGGGAGCTGGCAGACCTGAAATTCATGGAGAAAAATAACTTTATGATGCTCTGGTGTCTCATAGGTAAACACTTTAAACAAATTCCTTTATATATTTTTTAGGTAGCATAAGACTTACTCTAGAGCAGCTTTGTCCAATAAAAAGAAAACGTGAGCCACACGTGGAATTGTAAATTTTGTAGGAGCCACATTAAAAAAGAAACAGTTGAAATTAATTTTAATAATATATTTTATTTAATCCAATATACCCCAAATATTATCATATAATAAATTATTAAAGAGATTCTTTCATACTAAGTCTTCCAAAATCAGGTGTGTATTTTACACTTGCAGCATATCTCACTTCAACTAACATTTCAAAGGGTTGAATAGCGACCTGTGGCTGGTGGCTGTGGGGTTGGACATCTCAGAGAACCTCCTGTTTGTGTCAGCGATCTTTCAAGGGGCTTGCCTCTTCTTGAAGATAGAGAGAAGGTATCCAACTCTCAGGGTATTAGCTTTCCTCTCTGAATGGGAGTCATTTTTTACTTACTCTGATAAGTACTAAAATGCCAAGCTTGTTACCATTTCTACTCAGCTATTGGGTCTATCTCAAGTTAAACATGAGAGGGGGGAAATCCGTTGTGTCTTTTGAATCTCCTTACCTGTGACTTTTCTTTGTCATCCATCAGGGAGAGTTGAATAGAAAACAGAAGCTCATCCCCTTGTATTCTACCTTTCTCTCCAACCACTAAACCATGCACCATGCTTTCTGATTGCCCCGGGCCTATCCACGTGCTGCTTCTTCTGCCTGGAACATCCTTTCCAGAAGCTTTACCTGACCACAGCCTCCAGCAACAACTAGTACTATGACTAATGAGAGCTCATGCTTACTGATTTCTAGCTCTGTGCTAGGCACTGTTTGAAATACTTCATGTGGATTAATCCATTCTGTCCTCACAACAACCCTATCAGGTAGGCGCCATGATTGTCTCTGCTTTAAAGTATTCTAGTGAGATGAGTAAGGGTGTTGAAGGTGATACAGCTGGGGGTTGAATTCCAGCTTTGTCAGGTACTCACTCAAAATGGGGGTCCCTGGACCAGTAGTATCAGCATCACCTCAGAGTTAGAAATTCAGAATCTCAGGGCCCACCTCGGACCTACAGAGTCAGAATCTGCATTTTAACAAGGTCCCAAGGTGATCTGTGTGCACACTGAAATTTGAGAAGCACAAACTTTGGAGAAGTTACTCTCAGCCTCAACAACTCTGTCTATAGAATGAAGGTTGTTTTACCTTGTGCAGCAGATATGGTGCATTGGTGGACTCAGCACCATCTGTTCTGGTTTGCTAATGCTGCTGGAAAGCAAAACACCAGAGATGGATTGGCTTTTATAAAAGGGGTTTATTTGGTTACACAGTTACAGTCTTAAGGCCATAAAGTGTCCAAGGTAACATATCAGCAATCGGATACCTTCACTGGAGGATGGCCAATGGTGTCCAAAAACCTCTGTTAGCTGGGAAGGCACATGGCTGGTGTCTGCTCCAAAGTTCTGGTTTCAAAATGGCTTTCTCCCAGGACGTTCCTCTCTAGGCTGCAGTTCCTCAAAAATGTCACTCTTAGTTACTCTTGGGGCATTCGTCCCCTCTTAGCTTCTCTGAATCAAGAGTCTGCTTTCAATGGCCATCTTCAAATTGTTTCTCATCTGCAGCTACTCTCTCAGCTTCTGTGCATTCTTCAAAGTGTCCCTCTTGGCTGTAGCTCCTCTTCAAAATTTCACACTCAGCTGCACTGAGTTTCTTCTGTTTGTCAGCTCATTTATATGACTCCAGTGATTTAATTTCAACCCACCCTGAATGGGTAGGGTAACACCTCCATGGAAATTATCCAATCAGAGTCATCACCTACAGTTGGGTGGGGCACATCTCCATGAAACACTCAAAGAATTACAATCTAATCAACACTGATATGTCTGCCCACACAAGATTACATCAAAGATAATGGAGTTTTGGGGGACATAATATATTCAAACTGGCACAACAACTATACCTAAAATTTGGAAATAATTGAGGGGAAATACATCACAGAGCTCACCTACATTAATCTACTGGACAATGTGAGCTGAGCGAACACCTGGCATCACTCTGGCAAAGAGTCTCCCTGACAGTCTTCTAGACTGGCCCTTGAATTGGTTTATCCCAGCCAGAGTCCAGACTCCCAACTTCAAGGTCCCAAAACTTCCAATCTAAAGCCTCAAGTCTCTAGTTCCTAATCTAGGATCTGCCTCTTTGCAGGGTGATGGAAATGAAAATGTCTACTCCTATAGGGGAAATTTCCATGCTCACTCATGGGGCCCTTTGGACTCCAAAAAAAATTGCATAATATTTGGTACAAGCTTTGATTGGTGCTCAGAAGTCAATAAATTGAGTATTTATGTTGTCATCTTCATTTGGGAGAATTAAACACATTCAAACTGGCCATTAATGACAAAAACACAATTCAGCAAATCCCTTGTTATGTGAAAATTATGTTTTTTTGCATAATAATGGATTCCCTGATGGGTGACAAAGTCAGAGGTAAGGAGATTCAAAAGATGCAATGTTTTCTCCAGCATATGCCAAATTTATAACAATGTAAAAAGTATTCACCATATAGTACATATATTCCTTTTCAGAAATGTATTGAGCACATAGAACTAGCTTAACCTGTATTTTAGGATAACATATGTAATTTTTTGTATTTTCTAATATTATCTTCAATGATTCTCTTAATTCTACCATGTTACCATTTTGGTCATAAAATTCTCATAGTTTCTCCAAATTTACTTAACCATATTGTATTTCGCCCTAATTTTTTTTTTTTTTTTTTTTTTTTTTGTAGAATTCCACTCAATCTTTAATCAAGTAGGGACAAATCCCCACTTAAAAAAAAATCTGCAGTTTGAAGGGCAAAGGTAAAAGATAAAAAAGAGGGAACTTTATATTCCCCCCTCCCCCACAGAGGTTTTCCAAATCTGTTGTAGTTTGACTAAAATGTTCAGAATGTATGATTTTAAAGGCAGGTCTCTTTATACAAAGAAACCGCTGGCATTCTTAATGGGTGAAGAATTATGGCAGAAAAGCCCATTCTTCTGAGTCTCAAACATGGTCCAAGAAAGCATATCCTGATTGTAGCAACTGACCAGTCAATCCAGAGTTCCACTTAGGAAATCCCTGCCTGGTTGGCTTTTTGTTTCCATTTCCTTCCCTGAGAAAAGGGCAATGTGTGGTCCAAGCTGGAGTGTGCAAAGATTTAAATCTTTCCCCTATATGTGTAATACCCCCTCCACCTGCTCCATAGAATTGGCACTTGATGAGCAGAAGCCAAGTGTATGAGGCTGATCTGTGTCTGTCATCCACAAGAGACCACTGCTTTGTTGTGGATTTTGTAGGGGGGAGGGGTAACCAGTTTCATCAACAGGTACTGATCATAGACAGTTGCCATTATTAAGATTCAAATTTTGCTTTCTTTGACAATGGTAGAGTGTCTTCCTTGTCTTCATCCTCATCATCATCTTCATCATCATCAGGATAGTCTACCAGACCCATGAGGCCTCCCTTGGTAGTAACAGCTGCCGTCTGAGATGTATTTTTAGGGACGAATCCAGGTGATCCTGGAGAACCAGGCAGATTTGTTGCAGATGACTGGCTGGTGAGATTAGTCTTTGTTCCACTAGAGAGGGAAAGCTTGAAACTTGGGCTCTGCTGACCAGAAAGATTCATTTTCAGAAGCACCTCCTTTTCCTCGCTTTCTTTTAATTTCTTCCTTTCCATGAATTTGCTGAATGGATCCATAATATCATCATCATTTTTAGTTTTGTCAGATGGAGACACAACAGCCTCTCCATCTTCCATGTCATCATCTGTGTTAAACCACATCTCCTCTTCATCTTCTAGTGTCCTGGCATCTCTTCGATATCTATGATTCCTCAAAATGGAATGCAAACTATCAAGTTTGGGATTATCTTGCCTTTCTCTTTGTTGTTCAAACCTCAGTTTCAATCCTTTAAATATCTGTACATAATCTACATCTTCCAGTGCTTTCCAGTAATTTTCAATTACATGAGCAGCTAATGATTTTATATCTTCTACTCTAATAAATTCAAACATCTCTATTATGGCAGAATTCATCAAATTTTAGTGGGATCCATTGTTGAGAAATGCTTTGACCACTGGTTCAAACAAAAAGCTTTTCATTATGTAGCGGCTGTAAAACTTATCTTTTAATCCAATAATCTTTCTCTTAAATCAAAGGGCACTTCATGCAGTCACACTGTCTTCAGTTGTCAAGATTAAATATTGTGTCTGTATTTTGATTTCTTTGGAGATCATGGAAGTGGCTCGTTAAATTGCCAATTTGTTATTAATCAAGTCCTTCATGAGTAGGTAGCCAGGGAACCATGCTGTTTTAGTTTGCTAATGCTGCTGGAATGCAAAACACCAGAGATGGATTGGCTTTTAGAAAAGAGGGTTTATTTGGTTACACAGTTATAGTCTTAAGGTCATAAAGTGTCCAAGGTAAACAGATCAGCAATCAGGTACCTTCACTGGAGGATGGCGAATGGTGTCCAGAAAACCTCTGTTAGCTGGGAAGGCACGTGGCTGGTGTCTGCTTTCAAGTTCTGGTTTCAAAATGGCTTTCTCCCAGGACATTCCTCTCTAGGCTGCAGTTCCTCAAAATTGTCACTCTTAGTTGCACTTGGGGTATTTGTCCTCTCTTAGCTTCTCTGGAGCAAGAGTCTGCTTTCAACAACCGTCTTCAAAATGTCTCTCATCTGAGTTCCCTCTGCCCGTCAGCTCATTTATATGGTTCCACTGATTGGGTGGGCCAATGTTCCATGTAAATTATCCAATCAGAGTCACTGCCCACAGCTGGGTGGGGCACATTCCAAAGAAACACTCAAAGAAATCTAATGAACACTGATAACATCTGCCCACACAAGATTACATCAAAGATAATGGCATTTTGGGGGACACAATATATTCAAACTGGCACACATGCTGACACAGTTTATAATGCCAAGAAAGCATGCTCTGAGGCCATAAGAACTAACACTCTCCGGAGAATATCCTTAATAATAATGTAGTTCTTTATGTGGTAGGTATGGTGTTCCACACAAAATGTTAACAATTCCAATACAAGTGCCAATAACTGGGCTGTCTGAAAATCATCTGCTTTATCTTACCTTTACTAGGTTTCTCTTCCATTGTATTTGCCAATAATGGAGCTGTGAGAACATGCATACAGTGCTTGTAGAAGAAACCCAGAAATTCAGTCTTTTCTGTTTTGTTGGCAGTGGCTAGCATGTTCTCTGGGTCAACTGAAGTTCAAAGCAGGCCCATAAGCTGGACTGCTCCTCCAAGTTCAGGATCTGTATCACAAATCATATGTTCTATAATGAGGTTGATGAGCAGAATATCCTTGTTGGCTATTTTTTGCTCTGTTAACTTCTTACTTACATCATCATTCTGTTGTGCCTCCTGCATGACAAACTCTCATACCATGGATGGATTATATTCAGCCAAGTATGAGAATATATCAGAAGAAGCACTTCGCACCTGTGTATCATCCATGCCAAGGATGACTTCTAATGCTGGTAATATGCCCATGTTTGACAAGTCTTGAAAAAAGCATCTCTGTTTTGAGGTTGTAGTGTTTGGGAAAATGCACAAAATTCTTTTAAAAAGTTAACCAATTCCTGAATTTTTCCTCATCTGTTGCTTCATCTGTTAGTTGTGCAAGTAAATCTGTCAGAAATTTTTCATCTTCCTGCAACATACCAACAATTTCTACCTTATTGAAAAAGATGAAGGAGTGAAGTGTTGATAACATATTTTCTTCAAAGACTGAAGGGGTAGGTAGAACTATATCTTGTATGTACTGAACTCTGTATGTCTGATGAATTTTTCATTTCAGCTCTGGATCTGATATGGGAATCACTTCTTTAAACTTGGCTGTTTTTGTTAGAAATTCCCTGTGTTTTCGTGGTTGCGATAAAACAGGATCATATTCTAAGCATCCAATGACATCCATTACACATTCCTCAGAGAACATAACTTCAAATAGAGCAGTATGATTCAAGAGGAAGATACCTTTGATAATTTCATACAAGTGGCACAGTCCTTCAATATTTTCCAAATCCTCACACACATGAAAAAGCTCTAAGAGCTTTGTAATATAACCCTCACTTTCCAGTGCTAGTGCAAGTTTTTCACAATGAAGGGGGGAAGGTAAAGATGATGCCACAAGTTCTGCAATTTCTTCCAGGCGACTTAATTCACATGATGGCAATTCTAAGCTTGGTGATGACATATCATCAAAACGCTCCTCTTCAGATTCATCCACAAGGTCCTGAGTGGCGTCCACTGAAGGGTCCTTTCCTTGAACCTGACATATTTTTTCCTAAATTTCATCACATCCAGCTTTTTCTTGAAAGCTAAGGGCCAAGTCATAATTTTCTGCTTCAGACCACACAATCAAAGTGTCCTGTTGTTTCTGGTATACAGTGTTAGGATTGATTTTGGACTGTAAAAGCAGAGAACCTACAACCAAGGTAAAATTCTATCAAGAGGTTGAAGAATGGGATTCCAGTTTTACCATTAGTTAGCAATGCTACACTGAACAGAACATTTCCTCATTTCTAATTTTCCCCATGTTCCAACAGTTCATAAACTCGTCGCTCTCGGCCCTTGCCCTTCAGACACTCCATGTAGCCCGACAACACATGCCTGGTGCCTCGGTCGTCCCACTGCGGATCCTCCTTGAGGGTGTAAACCTTCACCCGCTGCCGGGTGTCGGGCGGCCGGGCCAGGAGCCCCGCCGGAGTCGCCCGGGGTTCGGGGGAGGCAGGAGGGTGCCCGCAAGCCGACCGCTCCCCGGCCTCACTGTCGCCACTGGCCGCCGCGGGGCCGCGCCGCCGTCCGCATGGCCCGCTCCCGGGACCGCGCTTTGGGCCGCCGCCTTTCCTCGCCTCCGGCTCCTTGGCACTATTGTCCAGGCCTGGCGAGCCCCGCCGCCGCGAGAAGGGGAGGCAGCGCTGCCAGCGGCCTTTATCCCAACGCGCTAAGAACTCGGGGCGCGGGTCACCGTCCTGCTCCCGCCTTCGCCATGAACTCTGCAAAGTCACTTCCCGCGTCACCGACGCCTCCTCAGGCCGCTACCGCCGCCGTGTTTTCCTTCCTCATACCTGGCTCTGCCACCGCAGTCGTTGGCTCCGCTCCGCTCCTCCTGCTTAAAATGTCCTAACCCGATGGGCGCCTAGCTTCTGCTGCTGCAGCTACCACTGCTCGTTAGACTCCGAGGGCCCGCAGTGACCCAAGCACTCCTGGCTGTTGGAAGACCCTTCCCTTCGCTGCTGCCACCACCTCTTCCATCGCCTTCAGAAAGCCAAAGCCGCCGCCATCTTGGTTCGCCCCTCAGTAGCGGTGCGCGGGGCCTCCCAGGCAGCAGCTGCAGGGGCGGTCCGTTAGCCCCACCATTTAAAGAGATAGAAGCGAGGCTAAGAGCCACGCTGCGCTGGAGGCCCCGGGCGGAGGCGAGAGGCGGGCCGGAGTTGCCTAGATTGCGGGAGTGGGAGCGGGGTAAGCTGAAGGCTGGTCGCGCCGGTGATGGCTCGAGGCTCCCTCGCGCTTCCCTGCACGCACCGCTGTGCCTGGCCATACTTTTATATGAGTGTGTAAAATCTGGGATTTTAACATTGCTTTAAAAAATACAGTTAGTATCCAATAGCAATTAATTCTTCCTCTTATATTTACTGAAGACCAAACAATTAGTTGGTATTTGTCAGGCACAGGATGTATAGAAAGAGTTTTTAAAAACTTCCAATTTGAAAATTATTTTTAAAATAATTTTATATGAAAAATAGTCCAGGCCTCAAACCTTACCAATTTTATATTGTTAATTAGAATATTTGTCCCAACAAAGGTGGAAAATCAGAAAATCTAATACAAACCCATTAGTAATTAACCCAGGAGAGTTCCATTTGAGAATCATTTGCTATCTTTTTGCCCCAAGGTTTCTAATTATTCATGAGAAATTTCATTTCTTACCTATTTATACTTTGAAAGTTGACCTTGGGAGGAAGAAGATGTCATCTTAACCAGCAGCAGGAAATGACAGCCATGTTACACATCTGAGAACTGAAGCAAAGTCTTCAGCTTTGAGGTATTTCTAAAATAGTTGGTATATTCTTTAGAAACAGTTTCAGCATAGGTTAGTATTTTTCCCCCAAATGGTAAAACTCAAAAAGTCATTCTCCAACTTTTCAAGTTTGAAAAGATGCTCCTCTACTGCCCCCTCAAGGTTCTCACATCTTTCTCCAGAGGGACAAATTTTTAAATAACCAAAAAATCACCCAAAATAGAATATAAAAACCACACCGCATGGCACTTTCCATGGGAAACACACACACACACACACACACACACACACATTCATTCATTCATTCTTACACTTAGTCTTTTTCTCCCCATCCATCCTTCAATTCAGAAAATTCATTGAGCATCTACTTTAAGTGGGACCTGATAATAGAGTTTAAAAACACATATTCTAATATGGACAGTCATCTTTCATCAGTGCCTCCCATGGGTAGAATCCAAGCAAAACCAGCTGGCAGGGAAGTCCTGAAAAAGCACTTTGCAAAGTACCAACCCCAGTGTCACAGAGCAGAGTACAGAAAGGTAAGCTTGGAGCTGAGAGACAATAACTAAATAATCACAATTGGTGAAATTTGATGTGGGTATAGATTAGATAATAGTGTATTAGTGTTGAATTTCCTGATATTGATTATACTTTGGTTATGTAAGGGAATGTCTTTATTCTTAAGAGATTTGTGCTGAAATATTAAGGGATGAAGGTTACGATTCTGCAATTTACTATCAACTTGGAAGATTAAAAAAATGCCACAGAATATTAAAGACAGCAAATCTGTGAAGGAGGTATATGGGAATTCCTTATTCTATTTTAAATTTTTTTCTGTGAATCTGAAGAAAATATTTCAAAATAAAAGTTAGGAGGTAAAACTTTACAGTTTTGTTGTCTTTGTCTCATCTGTGCCTCCAAGTATCTTGTTGACTGAGCCATACTCTTCTTGCTGACAGAGCTTTGTTCATCTAATTAGACAGAATCATTGCTGTATTTGCTGTAACAACAAATACAACAATATATTCTCAAACCTATATGATCACATTACAGACTTCTGCTAAGAAAAAATATTTCCTAAATTTCAATCACAAGTATCATCTGCATAATTTTTGCCATATCCTCAAAACGACTGTACCTCTGTTTTATTATACATTAAAAAAATTCAACCCATTGTCTTTTATTTTTTAAGTGCTGTAAAAGACAAGTTTAAATCATTATCATAAATGAAAAACTGATGTCACTTGCCATAAATAAAAGATAACCATAAAAGTAAATATATTAAAAACAGAACAATGTTATTAATTTTTAAGAATGAAATGAAATACATATGATAGTAAAGATAATTAATTCATAGAAATGCATATTTGAAAATACACTTCCTGTTGAGAATGGAACTTTTTGTACTGACTTAGTAATAAAAGCATATTTAGCTTGATGCTACTTAGTTTAAGATGAAATGAGGTTCTAAATCAATATAATGACACTATTTTTAACATTTTTGATGATAATCACTACTGAGAATCCTAACTTATATATTGTCATTTGGAAAGGGCAAAAGATATTTAACCTCTATGGTGGCATAGAGCTATGTACCCCAGAAAAACATGTTCTTAATCTTGGTCCATTCTTGTGGTGTGAATCCATTTTAACCTTTTGATGACATTATTTCAGTTAAGATGTGGCCCAGCTGAATCAGGGTGGGTCTTAATCCTATTGAGATTAATCTTGTTAGAGAAGGCCAAAAAGGGAAAGCCATGGAGACCAGCCAGAAATTGAAAGTCAATGGAACCCAGAAGAGAAAGGAGAAGCCAGGAAAGGGTGCCATGTACATTGCCATATGATAGAAAAGCCAAGGACCAAGGATCGCCAGCAGCCAGCCCCAGAACACCACATTCTTTAGAGAAAAAGTATCCTTTGATGAAGCCTTAATTTTGGGCTTCTTCTAACCTCAAAACTGTGAGCCAATAAATTCCTGTTGTTTAAGTCAACTCATTGCATGGTGTTTGTTTCAGCATCCAGGAAAGTAAAACAACTTCCTCTTTAACAGAATTGGATACTGATAATTAATTCTTAACCCAAATGATGTAACTTTTATTCAAAAAAAGTCATTTGATATTTATAACTCTGGAAGAATACATAATAACTGATAACAATCTTTCCTTCTGGGGAGGATGTTAAAAAAAACAAAAACAGAATCCTTTTCAGGCAATTCAGTTATAATTAATTATAAGCTTACTGCAAGGACAAAGAAAGGGCTTACACAGGCCAATTTCAAAAGTTTCTAGGTAGAAACATTCGTAGGAAGAAAAATGGCTTAACTAATCATTGCTCACTTATTAAAACAAACCCAAAACCCAAAACCCAAAAGTCTGGTTAAAGAATTCAGGTGAGAGGTCAATTCATAGCCAATTAGGCACATGGATAGTTTTTCAGAATAGTTCTTAATCTGATTCATTTCCATATTCATCAGAAAGACATGTAAGCATTTTATCAGGAATGTTAATTTCCTTCCAGAAGGAGGTTATAGATTACATCAAACAAAAATGTCCCGTCCTGACACAAGTTAGTAAATTTTTCTTTCACAAGGGGAGCTGAGAAACAAGAGTGGGAAGACTTTTCACTGAATAATATTTTATGTCTTGAATTTTGAAAAGTAAGTGAAACAAATTTTAAAAAGCCAATTCAAGCTCTCTCTAGAATTTGTGCCTCTTCTCAAAATGTGCACACATTTTGTAACATACAAAAACTAAAGGAAAACACATTCCTTACTTATCCACTTACCTCTGCCACAGGATATGAGACAATAGGTCAAGGGTCTTTTCACAAATGATTGACATTTTTCCAGCAATATTTTCAGTTGGGTTCTGAAGCAGGAAGCTCATATTAGAAATAGGTTCTCAATATTTGTTAGTTTTTGGACCGTTTGAATAAGGGTGGGGGCTGGGCAGCAGGGCTTTGGGTAGCTGTTAAACAATAGCCCCTAGCAGTGACTGAGCAGGCAGTGCACTGAGACATTTAGTTATATTTATTTCCTTGAATTCTCATCACCACTCTCCACCACACACAAATCAGTGAAAACCTTTGGGGGCATCCAAAGTCTATTCTAGATAGCCCCAAGAAAGGCATTGCTGCTAACATGGAAACTTTGCATTGGAAACAGGTCCAAGAAAGAAGCAAATGTTCTCCTAGGGCAATGATGCAGATGCTGGGATAAAGGAAACAGTCCCTTAACATCTGCCTGAAGGCCGGGGTAGCAGTTTTCAAAGCAGCTGAAAGCCTGTGGATCCAGGGCTCCTTTATATGTCTGCAGGGAGTTGGGGTTATTGGGGACTTTGGGAGGGGGGAGTTACTTTAAGGGATGGCAACTAGAGTTGGATGACAGAGGATATCTCCTCTCCCCAGCCCTCCAGCTTTGTACGTCTTTTGGGATTTCTTGGAGTTCACACTCCACTGGAGTTGGATAGATTCAGCTTTGGGAAGAAGAGTTTCAGAGTGAGGCATCAGCTGAAGGCCAGCGAGGGGCTCCTCACACACCCGCTCCTGGGAATTACTGCAGACCAGCAGACCCCGCAAGCCCGAGCCTGCCTTGAGGGGTCTCTGGAGGTTTTTCTTTCTCTGCAGAGGATAAAGGACAATCCCTTCTGTGAAACAGAAAGGAGCTTTAATATCATCAAACACAATGTCCGTTATGTCTCAGGGTCCTTTGCTATTGCTATTCAGAACAGTCATTGCTTTTTACAGATGCAATTACCGTTATCTATCCAGTATAATGTCTTCACACGCCTGTTACTATTTCATGTTTTCACTCTCTTCTTGAAATTTCAGTACCCATTTGAGCCTTTGTTTTATAGTTTTTGCCTTATTGATCATTTGTAGTAGTGGTAACCTTTTCCCATGAGAACCAATTCAAGAGCACTAAAAAAATTGATGGGCTGTATTTTTCTTAAAATAGAACTATCATTTCTGGCTCTTTATTAATAATCTTGCAATACAATCATAACTTTACTTAAATATTCCTTCACTATTTCCTTGTCAAAGAGGGCTTTATTTTGATGATTAAAATTTTTAAACTATATAAAATGTGACAGTTGATGTCAGAGGAGAAGGGTTTGAGAAAATTTGGGAGTGTGAAATTAAGTGGCAGCAGCATCTAACCTCAGGCTAGGGACAGAAACAGAAACATGAAGACTACCTGACCTATTAGGAGATTCTTAGGTATGGGTGAAACAAGAGGAAAACTGTATTTGAGGATAAGGGCCAAGTTTCTAAACGGGCTACACAGAAACATGGCACCTTCTTCCTTCACTGTTGCCCTAATTTAATTAGAAGGGGACTATCTCTTAGCAATATTCCCTCTAGAAAGGATCTGGCATTGGATGTGGGGAGAGAGTTTTGGAAGACCAAACTTTCCTGGATTTCAGCCTCCCTAGCTCCGTCACCCTCCAAGGTGGTACATACTATGTTACATACTGGTCCCAAATGTCACATTCTGAGCTGTCTGTGACACAGCCCTGGATAATCCCAACCAAGTGGCAAGCCTGGATAGAATGCTGCAATGCCAGGAGGGTTTTCTCAGTGACCAAGTGTGGGCATATTTTCAGTCTCCGATGCATTGCTTGCTATAATATGTCTAAATATATTTATAATGACTAAATTGAGGGCACTGGATGCACATCCTATCTGCAGTGTTAAGTACATGGATTTGTTACTATTTCCCTGATTTCTTACATACTCAGTGTGCCCTTTACTTTTCTTAGTTATGTAATTATATGATGTGTCCTCTCCTGGAAGGCAGTGACCATGTGTTTTGCTCAACATTTTATCATTCAAGCCTAACATAGTTTTTGTTACGTAGGAGCTTATTAAAATTCTTGACTAGATTCTTGTTGATTAGTAAATACTACTTCAATTTTCCTTGGTGTACATATTTTATGAACTAGTAGCTAGTTATGAAAGCAGATGCTATGCAAATCTATAAAAATTATTGAGGTCAAATCCACATAACATAAAATGAACAGTTCTGCGGCATTTAGTATTTCACAATGTTGTACAATCAACACCTCTATCTAGCTCAAAACATTTCTGAAACCAAAGGAAAACCTCTTGCCCACTAAGCAGTTTCTCCACGTTCTCTGCTTCCCCCAGACACTGGCAAACACAAATATGCATGTCTCCATGGATTTATCTGTTCTGTTTATTTCATATAAATAAAATCATATTACTGCAGCAGTGATAGTGGTGGCAGCAATGGCCATGGCACCTTGCAAGTGGCGGGAAGGGGTTGCGGTCCCAAAGGTATTCCCACTCGGATTTGCCCACCCCACATCCTCCTTACATATGCCCTCGCCTTGTCCTTTTGCTGGAATGCCCATGGTGGACCAACAGCCAACATCATGGTCTGAGATGAAGCTGTGACAGAGGCAGGAAAAGCGCTTCACACACGCGGAAACCACGGAGGTGGCGTCCATGACTCTGGGTATACTCAGGCCACATCCACATGAATTGCACTGGTGTGTTCCCCTGCAACATGATTCAAGTCCAACCCCAAATACTTATAGTTCCAGCAATGCACTGGCTGGTCAAGGTCTGCTAAATCCACAGGGACCATGCACTTGGTGAAACCGAGACTCTGTGTTCTGAAAGGAGTGAGTAAGTCTGCTGGAGAACCGCAGCCATGTCGCAGTCAGGAGAAACTGGGTGTTGGCATTCGGAGATGGATTAGTTTAAAAACCCAAAAGTGGGTGCAGATCCAGCAGCAAGAGCCGCACAACCCAGCACAGCAGGATGTCCTTTCTACAAAACGCGCACAAGTCTCAGTAGCTGGCATGGAGGATAGCCTTTTGCAAATCCACAGCTAATTGTCCCAGAGCTAGGAAGGCGGAGGTCCGTGAAAAGGGGGAAATTACCATGCCCCACACAGCCATCTTCTTGGTGGGCTGGGAACACCCCTGCAGGGTGCTGTGGGCCAGAGCTACACTGCAAAGCCCAGTGCTGAAGAAGTGCTTCCCACAAACTGCACACACGCTGCAATATATGGTGTGGGCGATAGCTTTTTGCACACCTGCAGCTAATTGTCCAGGAGCCAGGAAGGCGGAGGTCCATGAAAAGTGGGAAATGACCATGCCCCATACAGTCATTTTTTCAGCAGACTGGGAAAGCCCCCGAGCGACGCAGCAGCTCAGAGCTTCCCTTGCAGACCATGCACACCTGTGACGTTGAGCTGTCTTCCCCCCAGGGAGGCCCTTGGAGGCAGGACCCACATGGAAGTCCCAGAGACCATACACCAATACCGGGGACTTGTGGGTCTGTGGCAGAGACAGAGATGTGGGGAGACTGAACTGAAAGTTTGGACTCCTACAACAGCTATAAGTCTCCAGGAACATCTGAGAGATTTGATTATTAAAGCCACCCTCCCTACCCAACCGCTCAGATACACCCCCCACATTCAGGGTGGGCAGCACCAACTACACATGGAAATTGGGTGCACCAATTGGACCCCCACAAGATTCAGACCCCCACTCACCACAAAGACAAAGTTGGGGAGAACTGGCTTGAGGGGAATAGGTGGCTTGAGGATGCCACCTGCTTGTTAGTCAGAGAAAGTGTACTCCACTAAGCTGTAGTTCTGACAAATTAGAGATAATTTTTCCAATAAGCCTATATATCCTAAAAGAACCCTATCAAGATAAGCAAATGCCAAGAGGACAAAAACAACAGAAAATTTTAAAGCATATGAAGAAACCAGAAGATATAGATAACCCAAACCCAAACACCCAAAACAAAAGATTAGAGGAGACACAGTACTTGGAGCAGTTAATCAAAGAACTAGTAACAAACAACCAGATCATGGCACAGGATATAAAGGACATGAAGAAGACCCTAGAGGAGCATAAAGAAGAATTTGCAAAAGTAAATAAAAAAATAGGTGATCTTATGGAAATAAAAGAAATTATCGATCAAATTAAAAAGATTCTGGAAACTCACATTACTAGATTGGAGGAAGCTGAGCAGTGAATCAGCAAGCTCGAAGAAGACAGAATGGAAAGTAAAAGAACAAAAGAAAGAATGGGGAAAAATTGAAAAAATCAAAACAGATCTCAGGGATATGGACAACATAAAATGCACAAATATAAGACTCATTGGTGTGCCAGAAGGGGAAAAGAAGGATAAAGGTCTAGGAAGAGTATTCAAAGAAATTGTTGGAGAAAACTTCCAAAACTTTCTACACAACATAAATGCACAAATCACTGATGCCCAACGAACTCCAAATAGAATAAATCCAAATAAACCCACTCCGAGACATATTCTGATCAGATTGTCAAATGCTGAAAGAAGGAGCAAGTTCTGAAAGCAGCAAGAGAAAAGCAATTCACCACATACAAGGGAAACAGCATAAGACTGAGCAGTGACTACTCAGCAGGCACCATGGGGGTTAGAAGGCAGTGGCATGACATATTTAAAATTCTGAAAGAGAAAAATTACCAATCAAGAATTCTTTATCCAGCAAAGATCTCCTTCAAATTTGAGGAAGAGCTTAAATGTTTCACCCACAAACAAATGCTAAGAGAATTTGCTAACAAGAGACCTGCTCTGCTTGAGATACTAAAGGGAGCCCTACTGACAGAGAAACAAAGAAAGGAGAGAAAGGTATGGAGAAAGGCTCAGAACTAAAGAGGTTCTGTATGGATACATTAAAGGACATTAAGAGAGAGAGGGAAAAAATATATCTGACAAACATAAACCAAAGGATAGGATGGTTGATTCAAGAAATGCCTTCACAGTAATAACATTGAATGTAAATGGATTAAACTCCCCAATTAAAAGATACAGATTGGCAGAATTGATTAAAAAATATGAACCATCAGTATGTTGCATACCAGAGACTCATCTTAGACACAGGAACATAAAGAAATTGAAAGTGAAAGGATAGAAAAAATATTTCATGCAAGCTACAGCCAAAAGAAAGCAGGAGTAGCAATATTAATCTCAGATAAAATTGACTTTAAATGCAAGGATGTTATGAGAGACAAAAAGGCCACTAAATACTAATAAAAGGGACAATTCAACAAGAAGAAATAACAATCATAAATCTCCATGCACCGAAGCAAGGTGCTCCAAAATACATGAGACAAACATTGGTAAAACTAAAGGAAGCAATTGATGCTTCCACAATAACTGTGGGAGACTTCAATACATCACTCTCTCCTATAGATGGATCAACCAGACAGAAGACCAATAAGGAAATTGAAAACCTAAACAATCTGATAAAAGAATTTGAACTAACAGACATATATAGAACATTACATCTCAAATCACCAGTATATACATTTTTTCTCTAGTGCTCATGGAACTTTCTCCAGAATAGATTATATTCTGGGCCATAACACAAGCCTCAATAAATTAAAAAAAAAATTGAAACTATTCAAAGCACATTCTCTGATCACAATGGAATACAATTAGAAGTCAATAACCATCAGAGCCTTAGAAAACTCAAAAATACCTTGAGGTTAAACAACATTCTCCTAAACAATGAGTGGGTTAAAGAAGAAATAGCAAGAGAAATTGCTAAATATAGAGAGAGGAATGAAAATGAGAACACAATATATCAAAACCTATGGGATGCAGCAAAAGCAGTACTGAGGGGGAAATTGATAGCTCTAAATGCATACATTAAAAAGGAAGAAAGAGCCAAATTTGAAGAATTAATGTAGCAACTGAAGAAGCTAGAAAACTAATCCTAAACCAAGTAGAAGAAAAGAAACAAGGATTAGAGCAGAAATAAATGACATAGAGAACAAAAAAACGATAAAGAGAATAAGTAACACCAAAAGTTGGTTCTTTGAGAAGATCAACCAGATTGACAAGTCCCTAGCTAGACTGACAAAATCAAAAAGAAGGAAGACCCAAATAAATAAAATAATGAATGAGAGAGATGATATTACTGTGAATTCTGAAGAAATTCAAAAAAATAAGAGGATACTATGAACAACTGTATGCTGACAAACTAGATAATGTAGAGGAAATGGACAATTTCCTGGAAGCACATGAACAACCCAGACTAACCAGAGAAGAAATAGAGAACCTCAACCAACTAACCACAAGCAAAGAGATCCAATCAGTCATCAAAAAGCTTCATACAAATGAATGTCCAGGACCAGATGGCTTCATAGGGGAATTCTACCAAACTTTCCAATAAGAACTGACACCAGTCTTACTTAAACTCTTTCAAAATATTGAAGAAAATGGAATACTACCTAACACATTTTATTAAGCTAACATGACTCTAGTACCAAAACCAGGTAAAGATGCTACAAGAAAGGAAAACTATAGGCCAATCTCCCTAATGAATATAGATGCAAAAATTCTCAACAAAATACTTGCAGATTGAATCCAAAGACACATTAAAAAAATCATACACCATGACCAAGTGGGGTTCATTCCAGGCATGCAAGGATGGTTCAACATAAGAAAATCAATGTATTACAACACATTAACAAATCAAAAGGGAAAAATCAAATGATCATCTCAATAGATGCTGAAAAAGCATTCAACAAAATCCAACATCCCTTCTTAATAAAAACACTTCAAAAGGTAGGAATTGAAGGAATCTTCCTCAATATGATAAAGAGCATATATGAAAAACCTACAGCCAGCATCGTACTCAATGGCAAGAGATTGAAAGCCTTACCTCTATGATCAGGAATGAGACAAGGATGCCCTCTGTCACCACTGTTTTTCAACACTGTGCTATAAGTGCTAGCCAGGGCAATCCAGCCGGCCAAAGAAATAACAGGCATCCAAATTGGAAACAAAGAAGCAAAACTGTCATTATTTGCAGATGGTAAGATCTTATATCCGGAAAACCCTGAGAAATCTATGATCCAGCTACTAGAGCTAATAAACAAATTTAGCAAGGTAGCAGGATACAAGATTAATGCACATAAGTCAGTAATATTCCTATACACTAGAAATGACTGAACTGAAGATACACTCAAGGAAAAGATACCGTTTTCAATAGCTACTAAAAAAATCAAGTACCTAGGAATAAACTTAACCAAAGATGTAAAAGACCTATACAAAGAAAATGCATAACTCTACTAAAAGAAATAGAAAGGGACCTAAAAAGATGGAAAAATATTCCACTTTCATGGATAGGAAGGCTAAATGTCATTAAGACATCAATTCTACCCAAACTCATCTACAGATTCAATGTAATCCCTACCAAATTCCAACAACCTACTTTGCAGACTTGGAAAAGCTAGTTGTCAAATTTATCTGCAGGGGGAAGATGCCTCGAATTGCTAAAAACATTCTAAAAAAGAAAATGAAGTGGGAGGACTTATACTCCCTGACTTTGAAGCTTATTATAAAGCCACAGTAGTCAAAACAGCATGGTATTGGCACAAAGATAGATATATTGATCAATGGAATTGAATTGAGAAGTCAGAGATAAACCCCCATATCTATGGTCAACTGATCTTTGATAATTCCCCCGAAGCCTTATCAAAGAACTGGGACATAACAGTCTTTTCAACAAATGGGGCTGGGAGAGTTGGATATCCATATCCGAAAGAATGAAAGACGACCCTTACCTCACACCGTACACAAAAATTAACTCAAAATGGATTAAAAACCTCAACATAAGAGACAGTACCATAAAACTCCTAGAAGATAACAAAGGGAAACATCTTCAGGACCTTGTATTAAGAGGTCACTTCCTAGACCTTACACCCAAAGCATAAGCAACAAAAGAAAAAATAGGTAAATGAGATCTCCTCAAACTTAAAAGCTCCTGTGCCTCAAAGGAATTTGTCAAAGAGGTGAAGAGGCAGCTAACTCAATGGGAAAAAATATTTGGAAACCATGTATCTGACAAAAGACTGATATCTTGCATATATGAAGAAATCCTACAATACAATTACAATAGTACAGACAGCCCAATTATAAAATGGGCAAAAGATATGAAAAGACAGTTCTCTGAAGAGGAAATACACATGGCAAAAAAACACATGAAAAAATGTTCAGCTTCACTAGCTATTAGGGAGATGCAAATTAAGACCACAATGAGATAGAATTTCATACCAGTTAGAATGGCTACCATTAAAGAAACAGGTAACTACAAATGCTAGAGAGGATGTGGAGAAACTGGAACTCTTATTCATTGTTGGTGGGACTGTATAATTGTACAGCCACTCTAGAAGACAGTTTGGCAGTTCCTTAGAAAACTAGATATAGAGTTACCCTTTGATACAGCAATTGCACTTCTCAGTGTATACCTGGAAGATCTGAAAGCAGTGACACGAACAGATATTTGCACACCAATGTTCATAGCAGCAATATTCACAATTGCCAGGAGATGGAAACAACACAAATGTTCTTCAACAGATGAGTGGATAAATAAAATGTGGTATATTCACATGATGGAATACAAGGCAGCAGTAAGAAGGAATGATGTCGTGAAACATATGACAACATGGATGAACCTTGAAGACATAATGCTGAGCAAAATAAGCCAGGCACAAGAAGAGAAATACTATATGTTACCACTAATGTGAACACTGAAAAATGTAAAATAAATGGTTTACAATGTAGAATGTAGGGGACCTAGCAATAGATAGCAATTAGTGAAGGGGGAATGATAATCTAATAAGAACAGATAAGTTATTGTAGGTAAATTTAATGTTCTGGGAATGCTCAGGAATGACTAGGGTTTGTTAATTTCTGGTGGGTATGGGAGGAACAAATTCACAGAAATGTAGTTATTTTAGACTGTTTTTCTTATTCCTTTTCTGGGTTATAGTCTGTATATTTTCTTGGGGTAGAATAGAATATTTTGGAAGTAATGTAGTTATTCTAGGATATTTGTTTTTTCTTATTCCTTTGTTTTGGTTTTTGTTTGAAGAATTTTTATTGTTTTTTTTTTTTAAAGTTTTTGACAAAGTTAATGTAAAAAAAAAAATGAAAAAAAAAATATGCAGAGACCCCCTGAGGAGCTGGGGAAAAATGCAGAGGTGTTGGGCTACCTCACCTAGATGGTTGCTGATGTTCTCACAAACATTGAGGAGTGGCAGGTTGATGTGCCATACCCTCTGTCACGGGACTTGCCTTTAAGAAGCCTGTTACTGCAAAGGAGAAGCTAGGCCTGCTTATAATTGTGCCTGAGTCTCCCCCTGAATCCCTGTTTGTTGCTCAAATGTGGCTCTCTCTCTGTCTCTAACTAAGCTACCTCAGCAGGTGATCTCACTGCCATCCCCCGCTACGTGGGACCTAACTCCCAGGAATGTAAATCTCCCTGGCAACACAGGATATAACTCCGAGGATGAATCTGGACCTGGCATCATGGGATTGAGAAAATCTTCTTGACCAAAAGGGGGATGCGAAATAAAACAAAATCAAGTTTCAATGGCTGACAGAATTCAAATGGAGTCGAGAGGTTGGTCTTGTAGACATTCTTACACACTATATAGATAACACTTTTTAGGTTTTAGTGTATTGGAATAGCTAGAAGTAAATACCTGAAACCATCAAACTCCAGCCCAGTGGCCTTGATTCTTGAAGATGATTGCATGACAATGTAGCTTACAAGGGGTGACAGTGTGATTGTGAAAACCTTGTGGATCACATTCCCTTTATCCAGTATATGGATGGTTGAGTAGAAAAATGGGGGCAAAATACTAAAGGAAAAATAGGGTGGGAGCAGGGTGACAATTTGGGTGTTCTTTTTTCACTATTTTTTTTAAATCTTATTATCACTTTTTCTGGTACAAGGAAAATGTTAAAAAAATAGGTTGGGGTGATGAATGAATAACTATATGATGGTAATGTGATCAATTGTATATTTTGGATGATTATATGGTGTGTGAATAAATCTTAAAAAAAAAAAAAAGATAAAAAAGAATCCATGCTGCATTCTTATCAAATTCAGATACAGTGCTAAGTATCACATGGTGGTGAATACATAGTTGTGGTTCCTGTACCTATGGAGCTCAAAGAGCACTAGGGGAGATAGCAATTAAACAAAGAAGCCCAGAAATAAGTCATGGGAGATTATAATAAATCTGGGCACCATCATCTCTCACTTTGAGTACTGCCATAGCCTCACTGATCTCTGAGCACAGAATTTTATTCCTTTCCAATGTATTGCAGCTAGAGTGATATTTTTGAAAAGCAAATTCAAATTTTAAACACTTCATCTACTTCCCATTGCTGTCAGGTTAGTCCAATCTCTTTAAGGTGGCTTTCTAAGCCTTTGTAATCTGGTGCATGTTGGTCCTTTTGGTTCCTGTCTCATCATTCTGCCTTTGTCCTCTGCATGCCAGCCCTAGTATTTTCACTTTCCAGAGAGAACTGAGATCTCTTCTTCCTGGGGCTTTGAGCTCTTCCTTGATTAATTCCTCCTCATTCTCATTCATCATCTCTTCTAGAATACTTCCTTGTCCCTTGAATTCTAGGATAGGGAATCCATCTTAACGTTTTTCCATAGGTTTTGGGACTTCTTGTATATCACAGTCTGATAATTGTTTGCATACAGGTAAACTCCACTGGATAGATGAATTGTGTCTATTTTACTCACTGTATAATACCCTACACCTACCATACTATAGGCACAAAATTGCAAGTTGGGGGATGTGTTCTAAAATGTATACTAATTGTTGTTATGAAATAAGAATTTAATTTGAAAGCCCTTTTAGTTTTGGAATGGAAAGTTTATAGTATTATTTCTAATCAAGTCAAGCAGAACTGGGTTGTCTTATTTGTGGATAATAAAATTGTGTTTGACAAGAATATACAGTACTTTTATATTGTGCCAGAAAGTCATTAAAAGCTATTAACCTGCTGAAAATGCCAACCTTATTAAATTTTAAGTGACAGTGCTGGAAAAAAACAGGAGATGTGGAAGCAGATCGGAAAAAGTACCGTCTTTTTACATTAATATTTACTGAGCATCTACCAGGTGGTCAATATTGTACTAGGTGCATGTGCCAGTTTGAAATTGTTAGGGACCCCAGAAGAGTCATGATCTTTTAACTCAATCTCTTGGGTGGAACCTTTTGTTTACATGGAGATGTGACTAACCCAACTGTGGGTGAGACCTTTGATTAAATTATTTCCATTGAGGGGTGGACCCCACCCATTCAGGGTGGGTCTTGATTAGTTCATTGGAGTACTTAAGAGAGCTCAAGAGCCAACACAGATGCTGATGCTTGGAGATGCAGACAGAAGGACGTTTGGAGATGCTGAGATGAAACCCAGAGTTTGCCCTGGAGAAGCTAAGAGAGTACCCCCAGATGCTTTGAGAAAAACACCCTGGGAGAAGGAGCAAGGACACACAGGAACTGAGAAAGGAGCGAAAACAGAAGGCCAAAAGACAGTTTGGAGAAAGCCACTTTGGAACACAACCTGGGAGCAAAGTTCCAGCAGATACCAGCCACATGCCTTACCAGCTGACAGGTATTCCAGAAGCCATCAGCCTTTCTTCAGTGAAGGCATCCTCTTGTTGATGCCTTAGTTTTATGGCCTGAGAACACTTTCATGACCTGAGAACTGTAAATTTGTAATAAATCCCCTTTATAAAAGCAAAAAAAAAAAAAAAAAAAAAAAAAAAAAAAAAAAAAATCATGTGACCTTTTGCGTAAAGCTTCCCTTGCTTAGCATAATGTTTTGGGGGTTCATCCACATTGTTGCATTTCTTTTTATAGATGAATAGTATTACACTGTGTATTTATACCATGATTTGCTTATCCATTTATCCACTCATGGGTATTTGGACTGTTTCTACCTTTTGGCTATTGTGAGGGGTGCTGTAATGCATGTGTGTACATGTACTTGAGTTCCTGTTTTTAATTCTCTTGAGTATATATCTAGGAGGGGAATTACCAGATCATGTGGTAACTTTAACTTTTTGAGGAACTGCCAACCAGTTTTCCACAGCAGCTGAACCACTTTGCATCCTCACCAACACTTAATTTTTAAATAGTTATTGTAGTGGCTGTGAAGTAACCTGGTCATCATGGTTTTGATTTGCATTTCCCTAATGACTCACAATGTTGGGCATCTTCTCATGTTGTTGGAGAAATGTCAATTCAAGCCCTTCATCCATTCTTAAAAATTGGGTTGTTTGCCTTTTGGTTATTGAGCTGTAGTTCTTTACATATTCTGAATAGTAGACTTTTACCAGACATATAATTTATAAGTATCTTCTCCCATTCTATAGCTTGTCTTTTCAATTCCTTAAAGTCTTTTTGATGCAGTTTTTAATTTTGATGAAATTCATCAAATTTTTTTCTTTTTCACTGTTTGTGCTTTTGGTTTTACAGGTCATAAGAATCCACTGCCAAATACAAGGTCATGAATAGTTTCCCATTTTCTAAGGTTTTTCTCTTGTATTTAGATTGTTGGCCTATTTTAAGTTTTTTTATACGGTGTGGTATGTAGAAATCATTTTTCTATTCTTTTGAAGAGACTATTCCCTGTTGAATGGTCTTCGCACTATTATCAGAAGTCAGTTGGCCATAGATGTATGGATCAATTTCTGTACTCGCAACCCTATTTCATTGGTCTATATGTCTGTCTGTCCTTATGCCAGTACCACACTGTTTTGATTACTGTCACTTTGTAGCAAGTTTGGAAGTCATTAATTGTTGAGTCCTCCTACTTGGTTCTTTTTCATGATTGACTTGACTATTGGGGTCTCTTGTAATTTCCTATGAATTTGAAGATTGGCATTTCATTTCTGCAAAAAAGGCTGCTGGAATTCTGATAAGGACTTTGTCGAATCTGCAAGTCTTCTAAGAACATGGGATGTCTTTCCATTTATTTAGGCTTTTTTCTTCAGAATTTTTAGTTTTCAGTCCACAAGTCTTTCAACTGCTGTTAAATTTATTCCTACTTTATTTTGTATGCTATTATAAATGGAACTGCTCAATTTCCTTGTTCATTGCTAGTGTATAGAAACACAACTGGTTTTTGTGTGAACTTGTATCCTGCAACTTTGCTGAATTCATTAGTTTTAGGTGCTTTTCCATGGATTATTTAGGACTTTCCATATATAGCATCATGCTATCTGTGAACATAGTTTTACTTCTAATTTGGATGCCTTTTCTTCTTCATGCCTAATGGTTCTGGGTAGAACTTCCAGTACAATTTTCAATAGCAGTGGTGAAAGCGGGCATCAGTGTTTTGTTCCTGATCTTAGGGAGAAAGCTTTCAGTTTTTCACCATTACGTTAGCTGTGGGTTGATGCTATCCAAACTTAATTCCATCTCTTCAAACATGTGCACTCATAATAGCAAACCTAGCTTCAGATGTGGTAATTGGCTTGCATTTCGGGGCCATGTCATATGAAGATCAGGCATCTTCAAACACCAGAATCACTCAATGCCCAAACAAGTAAAACTGAGTCCATATAAGACAAATGTGTCTATGGTGAGACTCCAATGACTTTGCAAAGCTTCCCAATACCAAAATTTCCAACAACTTTCTAGGCCGCAAGCTGAAGCTGATCAATAAATTTGCAGAAAGATATTTAAGTAGAATAAATTATATTTTCAAAATATTAATGGAGTTAAAGAAATATATGCACTGGCTTTGACCATGGGTCAGCAAACAATAGCCCGCCTGTTTTTATTTAGTATTATCTATGGCTGCTTTTCAGTTATAAAGGCAGATTTAAGCGGTTGTTAATAGAAACCCTATGGCCTGCAAAATCCCAAATACTATCTGGTCCTTTTCAGAAAGAATGCCAATCTGTCTTAAACACACATTACCATCATTTTTCAACATATGCATCCTTTGAGAGCATCTTAGTGGGCCTTAAGATCACAAGAATAAGTTGTTAGGCTGCAATTTATAACCTATACTTTTTCTTCTATCTGATAAAGGAAGTAGGGGGAAATAATCTCTAATCCCTAGAAAATGGCACAACTCTTGGGTTTCCCATTACTATTTGAATACCAGTTGAAGACAGAAATGTATAGACTAATCAAAAATATACAATGAAAGACCCAGAATCATGAAGGAATGCATTTCAGAATTATACTCTGCTGTCTTAACTGGAATTTTAAGACTATTTTTGTTTTGCCTAAAAATACTGGGTTCATTTTTTACAAATGACTAACTTAGCTACAGTTTATCTTCAAAGTGTCTGTTTTTGTTATCCCAATAGCTGATACTGTAAATATCAGTAACATAAAAACCATAAGCCCAAATACTGTCTAGCAAATGATTGTCAGCTAGGTTAAAAAAAGAAAAAGGGTTAGTCCAATTCAGGATGGTTGTCGAGTTTAACACATATACCATCAGGAATTCAAGTGCTAGAAATAAATATCTAAGTCTGCTCCCATGTCTGATGTTTGTATCATGCTTGTAATTCATTTTCTTCTTGTAAGAGTGATATATTTTTAAGGCCGAGAGACAATCTGTTTAGGGAAACAAAACATGGCAGGTTTTGGCTTTTACTTCTTTGTGTCAAAGAGAAGCAAAGTAACTTCCAGGAAACAAGATGAGAGCCAGAAAACTGTTTGACATAAAAATGCTTCATCCTGCTAAAGTAAAACACTGAGATGGCTTATCTTGTGAAATTACCTATTCATAACTCTTAACTAAGGAATTGGGATTCCTGATTAGAACCATAACATATGCTTAAATATGCACCCGCTCACTCCTCACTCTTATTATAAGACCAGATGCATTAAGAATGTTTATTTATTTGCTTATGTATTTCCTGATGGTTCTGTTAGTGAAGCTGCAACTCGAGTTAAAGTTGCCTCTCATTACAGCTTTAGGACAATCTTACTTTTGCATTTTTCTACAGCATTAAAAAATGCAATTATGCTAAAAGTGTCTAAAACATATGCATGCAACTTAATTCTCTATATTACAAATCTCCAGGAAATCTAAGAGTCATATTTTTTCTCCAGAAATAGCTCAGATTCATAAAGAAATATCATTACTCGCTGACATGCAAGACCACTAAATTTGGCACTAAAGGGGGAAAAGCATGAATTTTCATCTTGTATAGACAGAATGAGGTATTAAAAGTATCTCCAGATAATTCCAAAGAATTATTAGTTCTTGGAACATATTAAAATCATTATTAGCCTTGAATTTCAGGATTATGTCCCTGAATAATTTCATTCAACTCCAACTGCTCCTGTTTCTTTTTCTATCCTGGATGTGGTTATTGATTTGCAGCCATTGGGTTATTTCTCTTCCAGGATCTTAGACCAGATCTTTCTTATAGTTACATCTTCTGATTTTACTAGTTTTTAAACTGGAAGATAGGAGGGTCTTATGAATCTGTAAGCACTTCACACAGTGCTTTGCCAATACAGGATTCTCAAAAAAAAAAAGGTGTGGTCACCTTTTGACTATACTTCCATGTGAAATTTAGGCAGGTGTGCAGTATTTTTAACATTTTCTTTTCTTTAAGCATAGCAATAATTAAATTTAAAATAAAACCTAAAATATCCCCATTTGACTGGCATCAGTATTTAAATTTATTTTCAAACTATTCTATGTAAGAAAGCAGAAGCAAACTATTCTATGTAAGTAAGATTGTCTTAACATGTTTTTACTCCAATTCCCATTTTTCTCCAACTGGAATACAGGATTATAAAGTACCATCAATTATTACCACACATACACTGCAAAAGAATCACATAGGTACCAATGAAAGCAATGACTGTGCAGCTGAAATCATTCAATACGTTGTTTTGCCAGAGATTGAATGAAACCTCCAGGTTAATGGTGGTGTGTTCAAAACTGAAAATATAATTCAATGGTATTTGCTAACAAATGAACCATCTTAACATATGTCCATTGTTTTCAAGTCCATTCCATTTAATAAAGTAATGCAAATCATTTAAAGAAAAAAATCTTTAATTCTGATCTAAGCATAAAATTCATTTTTATATCAGGGTTAAACTTAGTACAAACTATAAAAATGTTAACACTGAAGTTTCAACAGAAATCTACTAAGATCCCTTAGAAACATTATTTATTTAAAGAAACAACAGCAAACCATTTACGGCTATGAGGTTAATACATTAAAAAAAAAATTCCACATTTTACTGAATTTTTCAGTAAATAATTTTAGTCATAATACTAATAAAATTAAAAGATTGAAAGCTGTATGTGGCTCTACAGCAATTACAATTGCAATGAGAATACGAAGCCAAATCTTTTTTAATCTAATCAGAACAACCTAGTTTAAAAAACTATTTCTTGAAATTTGCAAAACTTAAAGGATACCAATCATGAATGGAGTAGGTGTACCATAACTTAGCTTAAATTAAAGTGGAAGAAAGACAGTAAAAACTAAAATGCTTTAAAATTTGAACCGCACAAGGAAAATATCAGGGGAAAAAAAGACCATTCAGAGCCACAGCTATTACGTTAAAAAAAATATTAGACTATTCTTATATTAAAAACACAAATGAATAAAAGCCAGACAGTACTGAATTTTTACACAAGCTTCTTTTGTATTTCAATGTTGTTTATTGAGGAGTGAATGAGACTACTGTCAGACATGCCAACAACACTTCACATTCAAGGGCTGGAAGCTGAAAGCTTTCCAAATTGAGTCACAAGCCTTTTGCGTAAAAGAACCATAAGTGACACCAAATGAGATCTTCATGCCTGCTTTTGTCTTCGGTTTTTCAACTTTTGGATCTACTGGTTTGCTGGGTAGAAGGCTTCTTTCTACCTTACAAAGACTCACACTCCAATTAATAGAATTAACACTAGGTGTATAGCAATTTAATGCATATTTATGCTGAGCAACTGATCTTAAAATTGTTTTTTTCTTAAATTTCCTTATGTCTAATGAGAAAATTAATCTTATTTCCCTTTCACCTTCACATGGGTGGGTTATACCAATAGAAAAATACTCTTCAGTGCTACTGTAGGGTTTACAGGGAAGTTCTTCAGTGGTATGATAGAAATCCATTTAAAAACCATTCTGAAACACAGTGCTTCTTTTCCTGCTGCTGTGGCTTTGCAGAAGAATGGCCTGCACAAACTATCGTTCTCTTTTGCTCAAAAACAAAACAAAGAAACCTAAACAAAAGGGTAAACGTTTATTTGGAGTTAGTTTTCTGGTGGGTGATATTAAGGCCCTTCAAGCAGAGTTCAGGAGCTCCTGTATGGCTGCCTGCTGCTCGGGACTGAGCTGTGCTATGCATTCAGTCCACAATCCTCCAGAAGTCTAAGGAAAAAAACATTTTCAAAGATTTAGATATGGTGGCATAGTAATTTGGAAATATTTTAATTACAGGCAGACTGCAATAATGTCAAAATATATTCTAGGTAGATTAGTTTGATGAATATCATTGTAAAAGCAAGAAATCTGTTCATTTCTTTAAAGTTAACTTCATTTACAGTAATTTTTATATTGATATTATATTAAGTTTTACTAGGCAGGGACACACTAAAGTAACCTATAAACCAGAAATTTTGGTAGCTGACAAGTTATTTATCAGTGAATCTCACCTTTTTTCTCTTCAGATATGCAGAAAAACTACTGCACTCTGAGTGTGTTAAGCACCAACTGGAAGGCTCAAGATGCCTCAAAATTAAGATGAAGGGTTTAGTTCTAATAAATTATGAGAACATACGGACAGATTATATTAAGTGCCATGCATTTAAGGCTTGGAGATGAGGAGACTAATAAAAGAATGACATTTTCTCCGCTCATTAGCTTTGTGTTTTCTTTTAATATAAACATAAGAATAAATTTTAGTTCCCTCTTCTTCAATTTAATCCAACAGCTTACCTGTACTTGGCGAACAACATTAGCCAGACGTTTGGCACAAGGATCTTCATGTTTAATCGCCTCATGCATTTCTCCTTCTGCAATTATATTGAATATTTTGGGCAGATTGGTATTGTTTGGGCCAAGAACAACTGGGTGATTACTGACAAAAGAAAAAAAGGAAACCTTATTAAACGAAATTTTTAGGGAGAAACTGCTCAAACACACTTTACTAGATCTTTTCCTCAACAACTTATAGGACAAGGTCTTCATGCATTCACTAAAATCAACTGCCTTGTAAATTCAGTAGGAGGAAAACAAGCTAATTTTACACAATAGCTGCTCAGTTTCTCCATATGTAAATTAGAGAAAATACTTAGCTTATGTCTCAGGGTTGCAGTAAGGGCCAAATGATAGAACACCTTATGTGCTTTATAAGGAACACTGTGATTTATTAAAAAAAAAGATGATATTAAAAAGAAGTTTCTTAACACAAATTTCATTAAGCTATTTCAAAATGGTTTCTAAAATAAATCTTATGTTCAAAAGAATATATGGATATTTTTTGAGAGTAATCTGGGAAAGAAATAATAAACTCAAGGCAAGTTTAATGGAAAAAAAACCTAATAGTGAATTTAACTAGAATTCCAGTCTTTGTCAGTGAGAGAATTTCAAAGATTTTATCTTCAATGGAGAGGATCAAATACTGCAGAGACAGATAAGGAGCGTGTAGCTTCTAGAGGAGAAGGATGCTGTTAAATTACTTGAAAATTTTCTCAGTGGAAAGATTTAAATATAATATTTAGGTGAACCTGAACTTAAACAGGTATGAAAAGAACATGCTTCCTGGCCTACTTCTACAAACTCCAGGAGACGAGGTGTTGCAATCCTTGGCTTATTCATGGACTCAAAACAATAATTAATAGTTAAGAGCCCAGGATCTGACTAATATTCAGAGGAATCTGGACTTGGAAAAAAAGATACCAAAGAACATGATTTTAATTTGATAACCTCTATAACCTATAGTTTGTACAGCTCTTAGATACACTGATGGGCATAAAGTAGCATTAATAATGCCAGATCCCAGGAGAAGATTTCACTCCAAAGAAAAATACCAAAATTTGAGGTGGTCAAATAATGATACTAAATAATGAATTTTAATCTCTTACTAAAATAAATAGGGTGGGGTAACAATACTAGACACGACCTTCTTAAAACATTACTTTCTATGGTGCCTGCATTCATCTGTTGAACTTAACTCCATAAAGAATTGTGTGAAATTAGATCTCGTTATAAGGCAATTTTAACTGTGATATGGCTTCTTAACATGATTTATAAAAGCAACATTATTACAAACCTATGCAACTGAGGACTGTGCACAGAGAAGGTGCACTTAAAAGATGAGGAAATTGGAGGGGGGGCAGAAACAACAAAGTACTGCTTTATGTGGGGTATATCTGTGCTCTTTCTTACCTTTCAATTAGGTCACACAGATAATTGAAAGTCTGAACAGCTTCCTCTTTATCTTCATGCAGTGGGAGCCACGATAACCAGTGTGGTAGGACTTCTTCAACATTTACACAGTCAGGTTTGAATTTCATTATCTTCCCTACTGCTGAAATGCAGTTCTCTGTAGCATTGACATTTTCTTTGGTCTTAGAATCTGCAGACTGAATAACTCTTACCAGCAGGGGAAGTGCTTCTAAAATAAGCATTTGAAAAAGGGTCAGTTAAAATCTCATTGTCATGCAAATGAACATAAATATAAATTCTTTTTTATCTTTGGTACAGACTACAGTGAAGAGAGGTTAATGTAAATGGACTGTTTTTTCTTTTTCTGCTACATCATGGAATAATGAATGGGAGATTGTCCCAGCCTGGCCAGAGCATCATGGGGTCAGAAATATAGCACTATTTAGATACTGCATGATACACATTAGTAGATTCCAGATTTACACTGTGATCACCTGAGGGTACTTAAATTTTAAAAGCTGCTAAAAGCCTGTATTCCCATGCTAAACTTGTAAGGACCCCATTTTAAAAGTCCTATGTAGGGGCTTTGGTATACCCCCTAAATTAAAAATGAAATGGGCTGACACTGATGGTTAGATACATACTAGAGATGGAGACATAAGGACATTTAGCTAAGAGATGAAGCTCAGAGTTTGCCCCTGGATATGTGAAGACAGGATCCCTAGGCACTTTCCTGGGAGAAAGAACCAAGAACGCACAGGAGCTGAGAGAGGACCTGAACGCAACCCAGGATCAGCAGATGCCAGCCACATGCTTTCCCAGCTAACAGGTTTTCCAGATGCCAACGGCCATTCTTCACTATGAAGGTACCCTATAGCTGATGCCTTCATTTGGACACTTTTATGGCCTTAGGACTGTAAATTTGTAACTTAATAAATTCCCTTTATAAAAGCCAAAAAAAAAAAAAAAAAAAAAAAGGAAAGAGAAAAAAGAATTGTACCCTGGAAGGTTGGGGTTGAGGGCAGGGAATGAAACCCCACTGATCTCATTTCCATTTTGAAGAGAAAAAAGATAAATTCATAAGTGCTATAGATGAGGTGTTTAAAAAAAGGGAAGAGAACAAAGCAGAAATAGGCATGTTATGTTTGGGAGTACAGTAAAGAGAATGAGGTAGGAATAAAAGAGATGTCTAGGATGAAATGCATGTAATCTAGTAAAAAAAAAAAAAAGTACCTGTACAAAAAGGACGATAGTTATCTCCACCATACTGTGCCATGACTCCTAGGCCATATGCAGCAGCTTGTCTGACTTCTGGGCTATTGTCACATACATATTGGAGCATTGGCCTTAAGAAATATTCTGCATATTTAAATGAGGCTGGACTACAGTGTTCTATTACATCATCAAAGATGCACAATCCCCACTGTCTGTCTGGCCATGGTCTATGTGGACACTGCAAAAGAGACATCTTTTACGCTTCTAATATTGGAGTACATAAAGAATATAAAGAAATTAATATTCAATATAGACCACCAGCTTTACTGAAATCCCTGATACGGGCAATGAAAAAAAAAAACCCCATGAAAATAACCACTTCTTATGAATACTCTTTAAGCTACTATACAGATTTAATGAAGTACAGGTTTAAGAGACCTGTGTGATTTGTTACAGAAGTCCACAATATGTAACTCCATATACCAGGAAGAAGTGACCAAATGTAGCAGCAATGAATATAAGTTTACTTTAACAAAAGCTGCAAAGATGTTAACTTTGTATTATCGTTTTAACAGGCTATCACAGAAGTCTATCACAGAAGTCATGTATGCCTAACTCTTCTTTCAATGTACTGTACTGACAAATGCAATAATACAAAGTTGAAAGAAAAAAAAAAGACAAACATCTGATGATAGCTTTTAATTTAATTTCTAAAAAACAATTCTGTTTCCATTTATTAATATAGCAGGGCATAGATGATCTTAAATAATGAAAAATCACTTGTATGTCTCTGGAATGGGTTCTAAATTAATTGGCTTATAGAAAACCTAATCAGCCATCTTTAAGCTTATCAAGTGAGAAAATATCAAGAACTACACAGCAAACTTAATAAGGTTAACAATGTACTATGGAAATTCTCTGTAATTTCTAAGACCTATTCTAACCTAAAAGTGTAAGATTTTACATGCTGCAATAAAATAAAATTCCAGGTCAAGTACCTAAATTTCAGGCCAAGTACCTAAACTAACTGTTAAAAAAAAGAGGTAACACTTACAATTAGGTTGACAATTAAAGGAAGCAGCTGTTCAAACCATGGTAACACTTTTTCCTTGTAGCTACTGAATATTGAGTGTAAAATGTCTGACACTTTGGTCAGAATATATACATCATTATCATCCTAAAAAAACAAAACACACACACACACCAATATGTATTATGTATTAAAAAGTATTTCCACCAGTAATAACAGTAGTATTTATAAAAATCTGTATTTATAAAACTTAACGGTATGGGAATGATTAGGTGAGCCTATGGCTCGTTAATGGGATTTTAAGTATCAGTGATGAGCTGAAGGTGAACAAGGTAGTAAATGGTTAAAAAAAAATCCAATTATTACTTAATTAGAAAAGCAAATTTATTATTACTTTATTATGAGTATGTGAAGAGTACAGGGTCTGAGGTAAACTTAATGATTGGGTGTCATGTCTTCTGCATGCATATGAAAAGATAAAGGTTTGTAGCAAGTATTACACTTATTGCAATGACTTTCCTTGGAACATAATAAAAAATATGGTTAAAAACATGATACCAAATTTCAAAGTTTTGAAATGGAAGTGTTTTATTTTATTATTATTTTTTGTTTTCTGCAAAAATGTTTCTAATTCTGGGAAGACATGAAGTCAGTTACTTGTATCATCTTGTTCCTAATAGCAATTTGAACATACCAGCATGTGAGCAACCTGAAAAGAACTGAAGAGGGTGACCTGCACATTTTAGCAATGGTCCACCACGATGGCCTGATACCATATATTCTGGTTCCTATATTCACAGAATATGTCTGATGGCATCAAGCGGTTTGAGGGGGAAATTATTATCAAGGTGGAAAAAAATTATATCAACCACTGAATACATCTATACCATTTATAAGGAAATCTGCATTATTTTGTGGTACAGAAGAAAGGTGAAGTTAGAGAAAGGCCTGGGCTTATGCCCAGAGTGTCAATAGTGTGACTTGAGACAATCATTTAACATCTGAGTTTGAGTTCACTCATCTTTAAAATAGTGTAAAGTACTAACAAATACAAATGGTTGCTGTGAGGAGAATGCAAGATAAAATTCTAGGTGAACTCCAAAGTGATTGTATAAGCGCGAGCTATTGCAAAACAATGCATGTATTGTACCTAAAAGATAAATCAGTCAATTTCAAATTACTCATTTTCTTTATCAATAAATGTAATACACATTAGATTTTTCTATGAAAGATGACCACTAAATAACTATATCAGAATAGCAATTCAGCTGAATTTGAAACTTAAGCATTTAAAAAGCTTTCAGACAAAAATGGGTCACGTAAATTAAGTTCTAAAAGGAATAATTTACCTCATCTTGTAGTGACTCTTCAACCTGTTCATCATAGTCTTCATCTTGTCTTTTAACTAAAACACACCCAAATAAATACTTTTTTAAATGGCTGCCAAAATGGTCATTAAGGATTACATCCAGAAATAAAAGCACAGGAAACTTACCTTGTCGCAATTCTTGATTTTTAAAATGTTCTTCAAGTTTTGCTTTCAATATACCTCCCAGTTCTTCAAAGTGTTCATTATTAAGGCATCCATCTCCCATTACTTCAATGCACTAATGAGGTAGACAGCAAAGAAAGCAACTAATAAGATTTAGGGTTTTCAGTTGAAAGTTAAAGTTCATTAAAAATCAAATGGAAATAAGGAAAATTGTGGTTGTGTGTGTGGGGGGCAGGGGAGGGGAATTATGGGAACCCTGAACTTTCTGTGTAATTTTTCTGTAAGCCTACAACTACTATCCCTTCCCCTAACCAAGGAAAAAAAAAAAAATTCACATGGAAACAAGAATATATAATTCTGTGCCATGGAAGATTAATGGTTAAATGAGTAGATATACTTAGTTTATAGTAAAGAGAAGAGTTAAAAATACATTTTTATTTTAAAAATGTACTAAACAAACACTAAGTACCAGGCATTATGCTAGGTGCTAAGGATTTGAAAACAAAAGACGTAAAGCACCTTCTAAGAATCTCAATTACTGCAGTAAAAGAAGAACATACAAAGTACAGAGGAAGCACTGAAGAAAGGTTAAGGATGCCCTGGAAGGGCATTACACGCAGAAGGAATGATATGGGCAAAGGCATGGAAGGATGCATTCTTTAGAAAAATACAAGAAATTCTGAATTGCAGAAGTGTAAATGGGAACAAAAAAGATGCTGAAGAGCCTTTAACCCGAACTGCGGAGAGGGCTATGGAGCTGTGACTAAGTACAGTAAGAGAAGTGACTCAAAGAGCAAGTTATCGCTTGAGAAAATGAAAATGAACCAGGAGGAAAAGAGACTTGGGGAGTAGACTGAGGCTATTTTGTAAATGGAATAAGAGATAAGATGATGGGGAAAAAAAAAAAAAGAAAGACTTTAGGAGGAAAAAATAGGACAAGAACTAGTAAATAGATGACAGGCGAGTTAGAAATGATATCCAGGCTTCTGTACTTGGATTACTGGGTATGTGATGGTGGTAATTAATAAAGACTAGATATAAGAGTAGTTATTCTTAAAATAAACAAAAGGGGAGTGGGGGGAGGGACAACAGTAGTGATAGCCAAAGGGTACAGGGTTCCTCTTTCTGAGGTGATGAAAATGTTCTAAAATTGTGGCAAAAGTTGAACATAAAACCACTGATTTGTACCCTTTAGATAGGTGAATTGTATGGCATGAATTTTATCTTAATAACTGTCAAAAATTAAAACAGAACCCAAAGAAAAATAAAGAAAACACCAAAATATCAAAATTAACAGACTGAACATTTTCAGTAAAATATATATATTTATACACTATACCATATACAAAAATAATCAAACTTTCTCCCTAATTTATTTAGCGAAGCTAATAAAGACACAACCATATAAACATTCTTTAAGAGAAAAATATCTACCTTTGCAAAAGAATGCATTATTTCTGACAGGACATCTGAATCTGGTTCTGTGCCAATGGCCTTGATTAGAGCATCGCACATAAAATGCCACATCTGTGTGAGATACTCAGGACCACGAACTCTTGCACATTCCAGGAGAAGAGGCATGGATTCTGCTGCTGCCACTCGAACACGTTTTATTGTTAAGAAAATTTAATCACTAAAAAGTCTCAAAAGATTGTTCTATCCTTTTGCTTACTTAAGTGCTCACTTGCATGAAGAGTAGTGCTAGGCAACTTGTTTCAGACAAGAGCTTATGTTAAATATATGAATAAAATGGAAAAGTCTCCCTGCCCATAAGACATACCTCCCTGTCTTTTTTGTCACCCACGATATAGCAGAAATAATTCCAGTGGCAGAAAGAGGGAAGGGCTACTCCTACTGCTCAAACATAAATATGACTATTCAAGGACCTGTGACCACTATTACAATGTCTCACGATGTACCGATACCAAATTTTTAGGCAAATGCAAATACTTGTCTAATAAACACAATTGAAGCTATGACTTTTTTGAGAAAACTACCAAGGACGTCTTCCGGTAATTGCTTTTCAGGTTTTCAGTAAAGATTAAGTTGCCCTCTCCCTCTAATACTCTTTATAAAATAAGGTCCTGATGACTTCCTCTTAGAAAAGTCCTCTGACATCAGAGGAAGTCTCTGTTTGGCAAAGGCAATCTCCTGTAAAGGACACCATTACGGGATACTATATGGAAAACGCAAAATGGCTTTGGAGTCAGAGAGATCTGGGTTTGAGTCCCGGATCTACCACTGCTTTGGGCTGTTCTCATTTTTCCCATTTATAAAATTGTGGTGTGTGTGTAAAGGCAAAAAAATATAAAACTAAGGCACATGCAGAGCACCAAGTTTATATTCCAAAAATATAATTGATGCAAACACTGCTACAGTAATGGTGATGTATACTAATACTTGAAAAAGCTACAATTCTACTAAATTTAGACAAGTTTTACGTTCAAAATTTGTAGGATATCATCATGGAAATAAAATTTCAGTAAAGGGACCATCAGTTTTACAACTTGTTCAGTGTATTCCACAAAGCCTTCCTTTAACTCCTTAGCATAGCAAACCTGAAACAGAAGTATTGGGGGAAAACATATCAAGATTTATGTTAGGTTTTAGATATTAATATTTATTAACAAACAGCAACATTTTAAGAACCACAAAATGCTATCTCTTAACTAGAGCTACATTTAAGGCTGCATGCAGTACTAATAAATTAATCTTCTAAAAAGAATTCTAAAATGGGAAAGGGCCATGAATGCTATTCAAAGGCTGGAATGCTTTACAGTCCAATTTTATTTCTTGGTTGTGGGAGAATTTAGTTAAGTTTCAGCACTATGAAAATAAATACTTCAAACAAAATATAAGAAATGTATTTACCAAGTAATAAAGGAAACATAATATCAAAAAGACAAAAAACCTGAGAAGTTATAATTGTAGCACATCACTTACTTTGTAGTCTGCAGCAAACAGGCTTATGTTATTTTATATTTTTTAAAAAGCACTTCAGTATAATGAAAAAGCAGTGCTATTTTTTAAAAAATTGCTTCTTCATTCTTTTCCATTATATCAAAAAATTTTATCTTTTTTTTTTTTTTTTTTTTTTTTTTACTTTAATTGTTCCTTTTCACTCCAATTTTCACTCTTATTATTTTTGTGTGTGGCAATGAAAATATTCAAAAATTAATTTTGGTGATGAATGCACAACTATACAATGGTACTATGAACAACTCAATGCACACTTTGTATGACTGCATGGTATGTGAACATAGCCCAATAAAAATGAATTTTAAAAAAACAAAATCCAAAAAAAATAAAATAAAATATACATTCTGCTAATCTCCCCTTTTGTTTAAAATAATTACTGATAAGGAAGGATTTACTTCTGCCATTTAGCTATTTGTTTTCTGTATGTCTTATATGTTTGTTTCTTAATTACTCCATAGCTACTTTTTAATATTTAGTTGTTATTTGCAGTGGGCCATTTTAATTCCCTTCTTTCCTTCTGTGTGTATATTTGTTAATTTTTTAATGGTTACCTTACTGGCAGTTTTTTTTTATCACTTTAATATGTCATCCCACTGCCTTCTGGGCTCCATGGTTTCTAATGAGAAATCGGCTATTGGTTTTATTGAGGATCTCTTATGCATGATTAGTCACCTCTTGCTTGGTGCTTTCAGGAGTCTCTCTTTTGTCTTTCAACAATTTAAGTATAATGTATCTCAGTTTAGATCTCTTTCAGTTTGTGCAGTTTTGAGTTCATTGAGCTGCTTGGATGTGTAGATTTATGGAGTTTTCAGCCATTGTTTCTTCAAATATTCTTCTCCAATCTCCCATCCCCCCTGCCTCTTCTCCTTTTGGGACTCCCACAATGTGTATGTTGGCATGCTTGATGGTGTCCCATCAGTCCCTTAGGCTCTCTTCACTTTTCATTCTTTTTTCCTTCTATTCCTCTAGCCTGGATAATTTCAATTGTCCTATCAAGTTTGCTGATTCTTTCTTCTGTCCACTTGCAACTGCTGTTCAATTCTTCTAATGAACTTTTTGCTTCAGATATTGTATTTTTCAAGTCAAGAATTTCTATTTGTTTCCTTTTAACAATTTATATCCCTTTATTGATTTTCTCATTTTGTTCAAGCATCATTTCCCTAGTTTCCTTTAGTCCTTTGTCCATGATTTCCTTTAGCTCTTTGAACACATTTAAAACAGTTGATTTATAGTCTTTTCCTAGTAAGTCCAATGTCTGGGCTTCCTCAGGGACAATTTTGATTTTTTCCTTTAATTGGGCCATACTTTCCTAATCCTTTGTACGTTTTGTGAATTTCTGTTGTAATCTCATTGAAATATAACAGGGTGACTCGGAAAATGAGATTCTTCACTTTCCACAGGGTTTGCTGTTTGCTTGATTGTGGAAGGCTTAGCTTGTGTTCGGCCAGGGTTTTGACAAGATTTCCTTGAATATCAGGAGCTGGATGCTGACGGTGAGGGTGGATGGCTCCTGGCACAGCATCGTGGCAGCAGAGGGAACCAAGGAATGCAGATCCAGGGTAGGCGGCAGCAGGCACGTCACTCACACAGGCCTGGGAAGCAGGGGTTCCAGGGCAGGGCCCCAGTCCTGTCAGCTCCATGTCTGCTTCCGTGGGCTGAGCTCTGAGGCTGGGCATGGCCAGGGCCTTGTTATGCGGGATTTTGGGTCCACCTCAGGACACTTTTGTGGTAGGCAGAATGCCTCTCTCCCCACGCCCACATCCACATCTTAGTCCCTGGAACCTGGGGATACGTTACCCGCCTACCCGCCTCCGAGCCAGGGCGACGCGGCCCTGGGCCGATCATTTTTTTTTAATCATCATTTTATTGAGATATATTCACATACCACGCAGTCATACAAAACAAATTGTACTTTCGATTGTTTACAATACCATTACATAGTTGTACATTCATCACCTAAATCAATCCCTGACACCTTCATTAGCACACACACAAAAATAACAAGAATAATAATTAGAGTGAAAAAGAGTAATTGAAGTAAAAAAGAACACTGGGTACCTTTGTCTGTTTGTTTGCTTCCCCTACTTTTCTACACATCCATCCATAAACTAGACAAAGTGGAGTTTGGTCCTTATGGCATTCCCAATCCCACTGTCACCCCTCATAAGCTACATTTTTATACAACTGTCTTCGAGATTCATGGGTTCTGGGTTGTAGTTTAATAGTTTCAGGTATCCACCACCAGCTACCCCAATTCTTTAGAACCTAAAAAAGGTTGTCTAAAGTGTGCGTAAGAGTGCCCACCAGAGTGATCTCTCGGCTCGTTTTGGAATCTCTCTGCCACTGAAGCTTATTTCATTTCCTTTCACATCCCCCTTTTGGTCAAGAAGATGTTCTCCATCCCACGATGCCGGGTCTACATTCCTCCCCGGGAGTCATATTCCACGTTGCCAGGGAGATTTACTTCCCTGGGTGTCTGATCCCACGTAGGGGGGAGGGCAGTGATTTCACCTTTCAAGTTGGCTTAGCCAGAGAGAGAGGGCCACATCTGAGCAACAAAGAGGCATTCAGGAGGAGACTCTTAGGCACAAATACAGGGAGGCCTAGCCTCTCCTTTGCAGCAACCGTCTTCCCAAGGGTAAAACTTATGGTAGAGGGCTCAACCCATCAAACCACCAGTCTGATCATTTTGTTTTAAAGGTGTTGCATTTATATTTTCTTTCCATTTCAGAGAGACAAGATGACGGCACAAAAATCCAAAATGTTTATAAATTATAGGCATGGGTATTGAAGATAAGAACAGTTGAAGAAATACACTTTTAAATGAATTAGAGAACACAATAATGCATACACAAAATAAAACTGAAGCAACTTATTTCCATTTAGATTTACCTAACTAAATTTGTATATACCGTAATTCTTACTTCTATCTTTTAAAAAAATTTATCTCCTCACTCTTTGTCTATAACACAGTCATAAAGAAAACAAACAGAACACTAGGAAGAAAATTTAAATACACACACACTCACATACCATTCCACAAGACATAATCACTGCTAACATTTTGGTTTTCCTACTATATCTACTTTTTATTACATGATTGAAATCATACCAGTTTTGTCTTACTTTTAATATCACAGATATGTTTCTGTTGATTCATTCAAAATATACTTCTTGGGGCCTACTATACACCAGGCACTGTTAACATTCTGATATTGCAGTTAACAAAACAGACAATCCTTGTCCTCATGTAGTGTACTCCAGGATACAATAACTTATTGATCCTTTTTCTACTAACAAGCATTTAGGCTGTTTATTATTTTTTTGCTATTAAAAAATAGCACTGATAATGAAAGGTTTTGTCCATATATTTTCTTTAGAATGAAAGTCAGAAGTGGAAATGTTGGGTCAAAAGGTTCCAACATTTTATTTTTTAAGGAATATAATCTTGGCTCTTTAAAACAATTTCTTCAGCTTCTAGGCAAAGCATTTCCATGATATCCTCATACACATATTATAAAAGGTTGCAAAATAAAAGTTTAGTAAAAATTATTGTCACTTACCAGCATCTGGCAAGCAGTTGACTTTTCTTCCAGCCCTGCAGTTTTAATACCAAAACTTTGCTGATCTCCAAGGTTCACAAATTCCCAACCATCATCATCACTCATATTCTCCATGTCTTGGGCTATTAGTAGGGAAAAAGACAAATTCATGTTAAAAATACTAAAAGGAGAGAAATTATAAATGATATTTCCTCATGAAGACACCTACTATCTAAAAGTGCTACTTCGGGTTTAATTGAAGCTGTCTTCATTAAAGGCCCCATAACCACTGGAAGGTATTGCTGAAATTCTTTTCCAAGGATTTTGCACATTCTGGCCCATGCTGAGATCATGTAAGAAATCTGTAAAAAAAAAAAAAAAAAAAAAAATTAAATTAGAAAACATATGGGGTAGGAAAGAAAGTAGAGAGGGACCACAGGATACCCAGGACTGCAGTTTCAGGGTGTAACCGGCCACAGAGGGACCCCTACAGTATGTGGGAGAGGGATGTGGACAAAATCGCGGAGAGACTGTGTCTTGAGGGATGGGATCAGCAGTGGTGAGACGACTGCTAGGCAAGTTAGCTGGGGTGCTGATCCTCCACAGCCATATGGCCAGGAGCTCCTGTGAGGAAACTTGGGAGGCGGCATTCACTCTCCCAACACAGAAGTCCAGGGGGTGCACTAGCAAGAAGGGGGAATAGGAGAGGTGCCATACAGAGCATCAGGAGCCCTTCCCACACCCCAGAGGCTCGCAGGCACATGGCAGGCAGGGAATGGGGAAGTCTGAGCTGGAACGTGCCCTTGAGCAGACTCCCTGCCGAACTGCACAGGGCCCACAATGCACCCCCAGGGCAGGCAGTCCCCAGTGCACACGAAGAACTGGTGCACTGACTGGATCCCCACCTGGTTTGGACTCTGCCCAGCACATAGGAGAAGTTTGGGGAAGGCTAGCCTGAGAGTAAAAAGCAGCTCATGAGCATCACCTGCTGGTGGGATAGGTAAACTGCACTCCAGCAAGCTGTAGCTCTGCCAAATTATATATAAATGCTCAAGTAATACTGCATTTCCCAAAACAACCTTATGAAGACAAGCAAATGCCCTGGAGTCACCGGAAAATCACAAAGCACTTGAAGAATTTAGAAAATATGGACAAGCCAAATAAACAAATTAAAATGCCGCAGGAGACACAAAATTTGGAGCAATTAATTAAACAAGTACACACAAATCTCTAAAACAAGTTCAACGAGATGGCTCAATACATAAAAGACATAAAAAAGACTCTAGAAGAGCATAAAGAAGAATCTGAAAGAGTAAATAAATAAATAGCAGACCTCATGGAAAAAAAGACATTGTTGCTCAAATTAAAATTACACTAGAGACAAACAAGAGCAGATTTGAAGAGGCAGAAGAAACAGGTGAACTAGAGGACACTACAACTGAATGTGAAGGCATAAAATAACAAATGGTGAAAAAATACAAAAATTTGAAACTATCTCAGGGAAATGATGGACAACAGGAAGTACACAAATATAAGAATCACAGGTGCCCCAAAGGAGAAAAGGGCTAGGAAAAGTGTTCCAAGACACAGTTGGCGAAAACTTCCCAATCCTTCTAAATGACATAAATATGCAAATCAAAGATGCCCAACAAACTCCAAATAGAATAAATCCAAATAAACCCACTCCGAGACACATATTGATCAAACTGTCAAATGCTGTAGAGGAGAAAGTTCGGAAAGCAGCAAAAGAGTAATGATTCACCACATATAAGGGAAACAACATAAGACTAAGTACTGACTACTCAGAGGACACCATGGAGGCAAGAAGGCAGTGGTATGACACATTTAAGATTCTGAAAGAGAAAAATTGTCAGTAAAGAATTCTTTATACAGCAAACATCTCCTTTAAAATTGAGGGAGAGTTTAAAATTTTCACAAACAAATGCTGAGAGAATTTGTTTACAAGAGACCTGCCCTGTAAGAAATACTAAGGGGAGCTCTATGGGATGAGAAAAATGGAAAGGAGAGAGGTCTGGAGAAGGGCACAGAACTGAAGAGTATTAGTAAGGATAACTTAAAGGAAAAAAAAAAAGAGAGAGGGGGAAAAATAGATTTGACAACTAAAAATGAAAGAACAAGATGGCTGGTTCAAGAACTCCCTTCCCAGTAATAACTGTGAATGTGAATGGATTAAACTTCCCAATTAAAAGATCAAGACTGGTAGAATGGATTAAAAAGTATGACCCATTGATACGCTGTTTACAAGAGACTCATCTAAGACCCTGTGACACAAAGAGACTGAAAGTGAAAGGATGGGAAAAACATTCCATGAATGCTGAAGCCAAAAGAAAGCAGGGGTAGCTATACTAATATCGAATAAAATAGACTTTAAATGCAAAGATGTCATAAGAGACAAAGAAGGACACTACATAATAATAAAAGGGACAATTGGCCAAGAAGAAATAACAATCATAAATGTTTATATATTCAATCAAGGGGTTCCAAAGTACATGAGACAAACACTGGCTAAACTAAAGGGAGCAACAGACATGTCTACAATAGTGGGAGACTCCAATTCACTACTCTCTTAGAACAACTAGAAAGAGGACCAATAAGGAAATTGAGAACCTAAACAATATGATACATGAATTAGACTTAACACACACATATAGATTGTTACATCCCAAAGTACCAGGATACACATTCTTCTTTAGCACCCATGGAATGTTCTCCAGGATAGATCACATGCTGGGGTACAAAACAAGCCTTACTAAATTTTAAAAGACTGAAATTATTCAAAGCACATTCTCTGACCATAATGGAATGCAACTAGAAGTCAATAAACACCAAAGAATCAGATCTTTCAACACACTCCTAAACAGCCAGTGGGTCAAAGAAGAAATTGCAAGAGAAAATAGGTAAATATATAGAGAAGAATGAAAACAAGAACATAACAAATCAAAACCTATGGGATGCAGTGAAGGTGTAGTGAGAGGAAAATTTATAGCTCTAAATGCAGATATCAAAAAGCAAGCTAAAAGCAAAGAACTAACTGAACTGAAGAGGCTAGAGAATGATCAGCAAACTAACCCTAAGGCAAGTAGAAGAAAAGAAAGATTAAAGTGGAAATAAATGAGGCGGAGAAAGAAAAAGCAATAGAGACAATAAATAAAACCAAAAATGTTGGTTCTTCCAGATCAACAAGACAGACAGACCCTTAGTTAGACTCAGAGAATCAAAAAGAGAAGACCCAAATAAACAGAATCAGAAATGAGAGCAGGATAATTACTATGGATCCTGAAGGGAAAAAAAAAAAAAAACCCTAAGAGGACACTATGAACAACTGTATGCCAAAAAGCTAGACAATTTAGATGAAATGGACAATTTCCTGGAAACACATGAACAACCTACACTGACCCAAGAAAAAACAGAAGACCTCAACAAACCAATCCAACCAGTCATCAAAAATATACCCACAAATAAAAGCCCAGGGCCAGATGGCTTCACAGAGGAATTCTGCCAAACTTTCTAAAAAGAATTGACACCACTCCTGCTCAAACTCTTTAAAAAAATTGAAGAAAAAGGAACACTACCTAACTCCTTTTATGAAGCAAATATCACACTGATACCAAAACCAGATAAACAAACTACAGAAAAGGAGAACTATACGCCAATCTCCCTAACGAATACAGATGCAAAAATTCTTAAAATACTTGCAAATTGAATCTAAAGGCACATTAAAAGAATTTATACATTACGACAAAGTGGGGTTCATCCCTGGCATGCAAGGGTGGTTCAACATAAGAAAATCAATGTAATAAAAAACACATTAACAAATCAAAAGAGAAAAATCAAATGATCTCAATAGACGCTGAAAAACCATTTGACAAAATTCAACATCCTTTTTGATAAAACACTTCACAAAGTAGGTATTGAAGGAATCTTCCTCAATATGATAAAGGGCATATATGAAAAACACAAAGCCAGCATAGTACTCAATGGTGAGAGGCTGAAAGCCTTCCCCCTAAGATAGAGAACGAGACAAGGTTGTCCACTGTGATCTCTATTATTCAATACTGTGCTAGAAGTTCTAGCCAGAGCAATTTGCCAAGAGAATGACATAAAAGGCATCCAAACTGGAAAGGAAGAAGAAGTAAAATTGTCATTATTTGCAGATGATATGATCTTATACTTGGACAATCCTGAGAAATTGATGACAAAGGTACTTGAACTGTTAAATTTAGCAGAGTGGCGGGATACAAGATTAATGCAAATAAGTCAGTAATGTGCACCTAACTGAGTAGGCATCAAAAAAATATTTCATTCACAATAGCAACTAAAAAAAATCAAGTACCTAGAAATAAATGTAACCAAGGATGTAAAAGACATCTACAAAGAAAATTACAAAACTTTACTAAAAGAAATAAAAAAGGACCTAAATAGGTGGAAAGATATTCCATGCTCATGGATAGGAAGGCTGAATATCGTTAAGATGCCAATTCTACTCAAACTGATCTAAAGATTCAATGTAATTCCAATCAAAATTCCAACAACCTACTTTGCAGACTTAGAAATGCTAGTTATCAGATTTATTTGGAAGGGAAAGGGGCCTCAAGTTGACAAAAACATCCTAAAAAGGAAGAACAAAGTGGGAGGACTTACACTTTCAGACTTCGAAGCCTACTACTATCAATGAAATTGAACTGAGAGTTCAGAAATACACCCCCGATCTACGGTTGACTGATTTTTGATAAGGCCCCCAAATCCACTGAATTGGGACAGAACAGTCTCTTCAACAATTGGGGCCAGGAGAATTGGTTACCTATAACCGAAAGAATGAAAGAGGAACCCTACCTAACACCCTATACAAAAATTAACTAAAAGTGGATCAAAGACCTCAATATGAGACAGCATCATAAAACTCTCAGAAGATAACATAGGCAAACATCTTCAAGACCTAGTAATAGGATGTAGCTTCTTTGACCTTACACCTAAAGCAGAAGCAACAAAAGTAAAAACAGATAAATGGGAACTCCTCAAAATCAAAAGCTTCTGTGCCTCAAAGACTTTGTCGAAAAGGTGAAGAGGCAGCCAACTCAATGGGAGAAAATATTTGGAAACCATACATCTGATAAGGCACTGATATGCTGCACATATAAAGAAATCCTACAACTCAACAACAACAGTACAAACAGCCCAATTATAAAATTGGCAAAAGAGATGAAAAGGCATTTTTCTAAAGAGGAAATACAAATGGCTAAAAAACACATGAAAAAATGTTCATCTTCACTAGCTATTAGGGAAAAGCAAATCAAAACCACAATGAGATAATACCTCATACCAATAAGAAAGGCTACCATTAAACTGGAAACAACAAATGCTAGAGAGGATGTGGAGAAACTGGAACTCTTATTCATTGCTAGTGGGACTGTTTAATGGCAAAGCCACTGTAGAAGAGAGTTTGGCAGTTTCTCAGAAAACTAGATATCGAATTACTCTATGATCCAGCAACTCCACTTCTCAGTATATGCCCAGAAAATCTGAAAGCAGCAATACGAACAGACATTTGTACACTGATGTTCACAGCAGCATTGTTCACAATTGCCAAGAGATGGAAACAATCCAAGTGTCCTTCAACAGATGAGTGGATAAATAAAATGTGGTATATACATATATACTCAGCAGTAAGAAGGAATAACATAATTCCAAATCAAAACATATACCAACATGGATGAACCTTAAAGATACAATGTTGAGTGAAATGAATCATTCACAAAAGGAAAGATATTGTAAGTTACCACTACTATGAACTCCCTGAACAATGTAAAATCAATGTCTTATAATGCAGAATATTGGGGACCTAATGATAGAGACTAGTGAAGAGGGAATGATAACCTGTTTAGTATGTTAATGAGTGTGTATTCAGGGTATGGAAATGGACAGGGGTGATTTTTTTGCTAATGGGATTCTAAGTATCAGAACTGTATTGAAGGCAAAAAGGATTGACAGGGGTTGTTCAAAGGTGTATGTCCTAGAGATCAGCACTACAAATATAGATAGGTGCTTGCAAGATATACTTGTAAGGCATGATACTGATATAGAGAGTTGACAACAGAATGGTTTATGGGAAAAATCTACCTATTGCATACTAGGGACCATAATTAATAGGAATACCTTACTAGTACCATACAAATACTGTGGACAAATAATTAAGGGCTGAAAAGAGTTAAGGGGTGTTTGGGGTCACGAGAATTGTTTAAAATGGAGCAATGAGAATTGTACAATCAAGTGATGAGTATGAGATGGATGGATTATCATGGACAGAACATATGCTATGAGAACTTAGCAACCCCATATTTTATAAGCTAAGTCCTAAAACCCAGAGGAAACAGCTTCTTCAAGAACATCAACAAGATGTGACCCCTTTTCTCACAATGTCAACACCCCTTTTCAATATGAACAAGTTAGGGTGGTGACTTCCTAGACATCCCTGAAGGCAGTGTAAGTGATTAAACTACAGGATGGGGTAGCAACAGACAACATGGAATTTAACAAAGGATTATGAATACTGAATCTTCATATAATTTTTTCTTAGTTGCTAGGGTGTTAGAATAGCTAGAATGAAAGAACTAAAATGTTCAAACTGTAACCCACAGCATTCTTTGAAATTTGCTCTATAGTTACTTGTTAAATTGTAATTTGAATGTGTCACCTTTTTGTATATATGTTATATTTCACAATAAGGAAGTAACTAAAACTAAGGTACTATAGCTCATTAACATTTTGGGAAACTTCCTATGTAACTACTTGTTAAATCGTACTTTGAAAGTTACTACCTTTTTGCATTATGTTGTATTTCACAATAAGGAAATAACTGAAACTGTGGAACTGTAACCCATAACATTCTTTTGAAATTTGCTATCTACTTGTTCAGTTGCACTTGGAAAGTTATCACTTCTATGTATATATGTTACATACCACAATAAAAAAAAAAAGATTAAAAAAAACCATCTGGGGTAAATAAAAAAGTCATGTCCCTGTTTCATAGAAACGATGTTTTATTGATGTGTCCCTCACATTTTATGTAAAATATGCATTTCCTGAAGTCATATACTTTAAATGTTTGGAATCAATAATGAAATCAGTATGATCTGTGTATGCAGGACCTTGCCTATGTTTTCCAATTTCTGAGAAGCAACTATCTAGTTTCTTAACCAACTGATCACCTAAATAAAACCCACTTAACCTTGTCAAATACTGGCACTAATCTTCTTGAAGGCAGGAACTTACCTGACTTTGCAACCCTATTGCCTAGTACTTCATTCATTAAACACAACACCCAAGAAACAAAGCATTCCTTTCTCTTTGCTCTTACACTTTTCTGTGTAAGTAGCTGGGTATATTTAAGAAAGCTCCTCTCTTACTACTGTGTTTACACAAGACTTAATTACGCTCAAATTCCCTATAGATATTCTGGTCCTAATTCATCATCCCTATAACCTGGAAAGTAATTTTTAAACCCCAATGTCTTTCTCGCTCTCACACACACACATCTGTTTTCCCCACTCCTTATTAAAAAATGAAACAAAAACAAAACCCAATAATTTTAAGCGTTAATATTCATTCTTCCCAGAAATATGTACTAAATGTGCTCTAGGTGCCAGCCAACCTACTATATGCTGATACAAAGCTGAACAAAGCAGACTTAAGTCCTTAGAGCTTATAGTTTTCTCCTTCTTCCTACTGTCAGCAGTTGGTAAGTATCCTTGTAGCCTTTTACCTATGTACATACAAAGATATGTTTATTTATATACATTTTGCAAAGAAAGAAAGAAAAAAAACCCATGTGTCCTTTATACTATATCTGTCTTGCTTTATTTACAATGTTATTTCAACACAGTGTACTAAGTACCCACCATCAAGACTGAACAAATCAGGAAATTCTTGCAAATGACAAAACAAATAGGATATTAGCAAGTTTGAATGGGGGCAGGAGGGAAAGAGGGTTCTAAGGTAAAGGAATGTTTGTTCACAGACACAGAGAGGAGAGTATGGCACTTTCCATAAACCAAAGAGTGTGACTGAAGAGAGAGCTAAGTGTACCAAGGAAAGAACATAGACCATGAAAGTCCTTGTGTGCCACATTATGGAATTCGGAATTTATCCCAAAGGCAGTAAGAATCTTTAAAGAACAGAAGATATGATGAGATGAACTTATTCATTTTTTTTACTTCAGTGGTTGACATGTGAAGTATGTTAACACCTAATGCTACAGCTGTGAAGAGAGAAAAAACTGAACAGATTTAAGAGATGTTCAGAAGACTAGAGGATTTCTGAAGGGAAATGGAAGAGGCGGATGGGAAGAATTCAAAGATGATGCCTGGATTTCTGGATTGGGCAGAAGTGGAAATGGGACTGTCATATTCCCTGAGAACAGTTCCCGTATTTCTTTTTCTTTTGACAGGGGAGGGAAGTCATATTGCATTTAAAGGGCAGGTAGACATCCAAATGGAATTGTCCAGTAAGTGGCTGAATAAATGAATCCTTAGTTCTGGAGAAAGATCTGCAAGCCACTAGCATACAGAAGAAAACTGAAGCCATGATTGGGGCTCACACTGTATAAGGAAAAGTGAGAAGACAAGAGGGCCTATGATGGAATCCTCAAGAACAGCAACATTTAAGAGAGAATCAGCAAATTGCTAAAAACACTCTAAAAAAGAAAAACGAAGTCAGAAGACTTACACCCCCGACTTCGAAACTTATTATAAAGCCACAGTAATCAAAACAGCATGGTACTGGCACAAAAATAGACATACTGATCAGTGAAATCGAATTGACAATTCAGAGATAGACATCCAGATATATGGCTGACTGATCTTTGATAAGGCCCCCAAAGCCTTATCAAAGAACAGGGACATAATAGTCTTTTCAACAAATGGGCTGGGAGAGTTGGATATCCATATCCAAAAGAATGAAAGAGGACCCCTACCTCACACCCTACACAAAAAAATTAACTCAAAGTGGATCAAAGACCTCAATATAAAAGACAGTACCATAAAACTCCTAGAAGATAATGTAGGGAGACATCTTCAAGACCTTGTACTGGGCGGCCACTTCCTAGACCTTACAACCAAAGCACAAGCAACAAAAGAAAAATAGATAAACGGGAATTCCTCAAGCTTAGAAGTTTCTGTACCTCTAAGAAATTTGTCAAAAAGGTGAAGAGGCAGCCAACTCAATGGGAAAAAATTTTTGGAAACAATGTATCTGACAAAAGACTGATATTTTGCATATATAAAGAAATCCTACAACGCAATGAGGATAGTACAGACAGCCCAATTATAAAATGGGCAAAAGATATGAAAAGACAGTTCTCTGAAGAGGAAATACAAATGGCCAAGAAACACCTGAAAAAATGTTCAGCCTCACTAGCTATTAGGGAGATGCAAACTAAGACCACAACGAGATACCCTCTCACACCAATTAGAATGGCTGCCATTAAACAAACAGGTAACTACAAATGCTGGAGAGGATGTGGAGAAACTGGAACTCTTATTCATTGTTGGTAGGACTGTATAATGGTTTAGCCACTCTGGAAGACAGTCTGGCAATTTCTTAGAAAACTAGATAGAGAGTTACCCTTCGATCCAGCAGTTGCACTTCTTGGTATATACCCGGAAGATCTGAAAGCAGTGACACGAACAGATATCTGCATGCCAATGTTTATAGCAGCATTATTCACAATTGTCAAGAGATGGAAACAACCCAAATGTCCTTCAACAAATGAGTTGATAAATAAAATGTGGTATATACACATGATGGAAGACTACATGGCAGTAAGAAAGATGTCGTGAAACATATGACAGCATGGATGCACCTTGAAGACATAATGCTGAGTAAAATAAGCCAGGCACAAAAAGAGAAATACTATATGCTACCACTAATGTGAACATTGAAAAATGTAAAATAAATGGTTTATAATGCAGAATATAGGAGAACTAGCGATACAGAGCAATTAATGAAGGGGGAACGATAACCCAGGAAGAACAGATAAGCTATCGTGGGTAAATTTAACGTTCTGGGAATGCCCAGGAATGACTATGGTTTGTTAATTTCTGGTGGGTATGGCAGGAACAAGTTCACAGAAATGTTGCTATATTAGGTTATTTTCTTGGAGTAGAGGAGGAACATGTTGGAAGTAAAGTAGTTATTTTAGGTTAGTTGTCTTTTTCTTACTCCCTTGTTATGGTTTGTTTGAAATGTTTTTTTATTGTATGTTAAAAAAAAATTTTTTTTATATAGTTAATTAAAAAAAGTGTTAATTAAAAAAAAAAATGAAAAAAATATGCTGAGTCCCCCTAAGGAGCTGCGGGAGAATGCAGGGGTATTGGGCTTCCCCACCTCGATGGTTGCTGATGTGCTCACAGACGTAGCAGACTGGTGGTTTGATGGGCTGAGCCCTCTACCACGGGTCTTGCCCTTGGGAAGACCGTTGCTGCAAAGGAGAGGCTAGACCTGCCTACTATTGTGCCTAAGAGTCTCCTCCTGAATGCTTTTTTGTTGCTCAGATGTGGCTCTCTCTCTCTCTAACAGAGCCAACTTGGCAGGTGAAATCACTGCCCTCTCCCCTACATGGGATCTGACACCCAGGGGTGTAAATCTCCCTGGCAACATGGAATATGACTCCCAGGAAGGAATCTAGACCTGGCATCGTGGGATAGAGAACATCTTCTTGACCAAAAGGGGGATGTGAAAGGAAATGAAATAAGCTTCAGTGGCAGAGACATTCCAAAAGGAGCCGAGAGGTCACTCTGGTGGGCACTCTGACACATAATATAGATACTACCCTTTTCAGGTTCTAATGAATTGGAATAGCTAGCAGCAAATACTTGAAACTATCAAACTACAATCCAGAACCCTTGAATCTTGAAGACGATTGTATAAAAATGTAGCTTATGAAGGGTGACAATGTGATTAGGAAAGCCTTATGGACCATTTCCCCTTTGTCCAGTGTATGGATGCATGAGTAGAAAAATATGGGGGGGGGGGGCCCAAGTGTTACTTTTTACTTTAATTGTTCTTTTTCAACTGTAATTTTTATTTTTATTATTTTTGTGTGTGTGGTAACAAACATGTTCAAAAAATTAATTTTGGTGATGAACGCACAACTATATAATGGTACTGTGAACAAATGAATGCATGCTTTGTATGACTGCATGGTATGTGAATATATCTCAATAAAATTGAATTAAAAAAAAAAGTCAGAGGAAGGGGGAGTAGGCTACAACGGACTGAGAAAAAAGTGGCAAGAAAAGTAGAAGGAAAACAAGTGAAGGATATCTGAAACCAAGGGCTGGTATTATCTTAAGAAACATATTACTCAATTTTTAGTACATTTAACCCTGTGCTATCTGCATAACTAAGGGCAAATGTATTCAGGTTGCTTTACCTGAGGATCATCATCTTCCATATCATTGAAGTCTGTCTGAGTCTTCAGTAATAGCTGCATCACATCTGAAGCATCTTGCATGAACTAGAATAAAATATTTGGGAAAATCAACACCACACCAACATTACTAGTATATATCAAATCATATAAAAAAAAAAATTCTGTATTGCAACACTTAGTGCTCTTCCTAGAAAGTGTATTTTCCACTGAAGGTCAAAGTGAATTGCAGTACAAAGTATTTCTAACGGCATCAGGTTCTGGTTTATGGGTTACGTATTTCAACAGTAAAAGACAGTTGAAATCCAGAAAGAAAATTTTGAATTGTTCCATAGAATTCATTGCATAGGATTTTATATTGCATGATTTTTATTTAACTCTTTGTGCTGTTCTGGCAATTGACATTATATAAACAAGGCATGCTTTAAAGACAGTCTGAAGGCTAGATATATACAATATAGAACATAAAAAATGTTTCATTGGTTAGTTCTTAGTGTCCCTTGAAAATAATTTAAAATAAGTTAATACTGATGCTTTTTGGAGGAGATAAGACAGAAAGGTTTCAAGTTGAGACAGCTCTGAGGGCTAAATGACAGAGAAACTTCTTTTGGATTAGCTTTGACAACTCAGATATTTTGACTGGGAAGAAAAAAAAAACAGTGATCAATGGTCCTTGCTAATTACTTTCTGAAGAGATACATGCATATAGGTTTTCCTCTTAGGATAGCTGAGGCTTTTTGGATTGGATTAATAGGAAATGTGGCCTGTTTCTAAGCATATGTTTAAGTAGATAAAAATAAATATGGATATTGAACTCCATATGCCTCCCAAGATACACAGTGTATGTGTGGTAGGGGAATAGGTGTTTTCCAAGAACATAAACGAGTTAAGAAGAAACCTTCATATTAAAAATGAAAAAATGAAGACAATAATTTACATATAAAAGAGTATGATGCTAAAGGAATATGAAAGTAAGATGCTAAAAGAAAAAAAAGGGGGTCCAGAAAACCATTTATTAGAAGGAAAAAAATCTCCAGTACTCTTAGTAACTCCACAGCCAAATTACATACAGTAAATTCAGCATTCTGCTAATTACTCACTTTTTCTTTCCCAACAGCCAGACCAATGAGGCTGATGCATTCAATAGTTTTTCCTCTCAGAAGTCTGAGTTCCTTCTGAACTGCATTCTCAACAATATGCTTTAGTGATGGCATAAATAAATCATAGTAGGGGACAAATTTTTCTTCTGCGGTATCTGCAACTGATGCAATGGATGTCACAACTTGTTCCAAAACTAACTTGGTGCCTTTTTGAATCAACTAGAAGAACAAAAACACAAAGTAAGTTAGATGAAAAACTGGAAAAAAAAAAAAAAATTCAAATTTGAAACAACGGTAAAATCTGGGGCAGTTTAATCTGCCACTAACAGCATGATGATCTTAGGATAACAAACTACACCCTTCAAGCTCCTGTGTGCTTCTTTAAAATTGTAAGCTGAGACCACCTATGCAGAACACAGAAGCAGAGATGGCAGGTTCTGGAGCAAATTTCTACAAAAAGAATACATGTTGAGCTGTATGCATGATTTGGTCTCTTCTGTTAACATCACACCTCTCACTCATTTTTTTAAATTAAATTCAGTTTTATTGAAATATATTCACATCCATGGTGTACAATCAACTGTTCACAATACGATCATATAGTTATGCATTCATCACCACAATTTATTTCTGAATATTTTTCTTACATCAGAATCAGAATCAGAATAAAAAATAAAAGTAAAAAAGAACACCCAAATCACCCCCCAGTCCCACTCTATTTTTCATTTAGTTTTTGTCCCCATTTTTCTACTCATCCACCCATACACCAGATAAAGGGAGTGTGAACGAGAAGGTTTTCACAATCACACTGTCACCCCTTGTAATCTACATTGTTGTATAATCATCTTCAGGAGTCCAGACTACTGGGTTGGAGTTTGATAGTTTCAGGTATTGACTTCTAGCTATTCCAATACATTAAAACCTAAGAGGTGTTATCTATATAGTGCATAGGAATGTCCACCAGAGTGATCTCTCGACTCCATTTGAAATCTCTCAGTCACTGAAATTATTTCGTCTCATTTTGCATCCCCTTTTTGGTCAAGAAGATATTCTCAATCCCACGATGCTGGGTCTAGATTTATCCCTGGGAGTCATATCCTGCGTTGCCAGGGAGATTTACACCCCTGGGAGTCAGGTCCCACGTACAGGGGAGGACAGTGAGTTCACCTGCCGAGGTGGCTTGGTTAGAGACAGAGAGAGGGCCACATCTGAGCAACAAAAAGGCACTCTTAGGCACAATTATATACAAGTTTAGCCTCTCCTTTGCAGTACCGAGCTTCATGAGGTCCCGTGATAGAGGGCTTAGCACATCAAACCACCAGTCCTAATGTTTGTGACATAAGCATCAGTACAGGTGAGGAAGTTCAACACTTCCACACTTTTCCCCAACTCCTCAGGGGGGGCCCTGTAAATATATTTTTATTCTCTGCCCAAATTACTTTGGGATGTGTCACTATTTCACTCTAACCTATACTAACCTACCGTATCTCACTTCCTATTCAAGTTCCATGTACTTGTGGCCTCTCACTCATTTTTGCTTTATCTCAAATCACAGCTAGTTCTTTAAGTACATTTCTTGAATCCCTGACATTTTTGTATACATCAAGCTTAATGTCTGCTGGTTTTAATCTGTTATGTACCCCATAAAAAGCTACGTTCTTTAATGCAATCTTGTGGGGACAGACCTACTGTGGGTGGGGCAGACCTACTGTAGAAGTAACCCTTTGATTTAGATGTGATCCCACCCATTCAAGGTGATCTTAATTAGCTGACTGGAGTTCTTAAGAGATGTTTAGAGAGAACGCTGAGAGCCCACATAGAGACAGCCATTTGGAGATGCTAAGAGATGAAGCCCAGGCTTTGCTCTGGAGAAGCTAAGTGAGAACCCACAGACGCGTAAGGAGAAAGCCACTGAAATCAGAAGTTGAAAGCAACGCAACCTGGGAGCAAAGGACCAGCAAACACCAGTCATGTGATTTCCCAGCTGACAGAGGTGTTCTGGATGCCATCTGCCTTTTTCTCAGAGAAGGTATCTACCTCTTGATACCTTAATTTGGACATTTTCATGGGGTTAGAATTGTGAATTTGTGAATGAATAAGCTCCCCATTGTAAAAGCCAATCTATTTTGGTATAGTGCATTTCTGACAGCTTTAGCAAACCAGAACAATGTCTAACCTACTTACTCATTATTTTCTAATTTACTCTCACTACTTACTACACAGTTTGTGCTAATGGCTGCCCTCCTGTGACCTGGAGAAAATTCCCCTTTCAGCCCATCTCTTTATCTTCTTGACTTAGCCAGAATCTGACTCTCCCGGAAAGACACCACTAATGAGCCCTGTTGCTCCCTCCTGCACCTATCTCTCCATCTTGGAGAAACAGATTGGGATCAACCTTTCCTTTGGCACCAATGATCTAGCTACTATTCACTGACCTTAGTAGTAACAAAACTTGTTGGATATTTGCAGCTGGGCCCATGCGGTCAACTGGTTTTATATATATAAATCCCTCATTGTTTCATACAAATACCTGATACAGTAACTACTCCAGATTGTCTTTATTCACTTCATCAACTACGACAGTCTCAAAAGAGGCCTTCATCTTCTGAGTTCTCCAATCCCTTTAAGAAGTTATCTTATTCCTTCAGAGCTCAGTGAAATGTCCTTCCTCCTCTACTAGATTTTTAAAGGCTACTCTCTCTTCATATGGCTCTTATCACATACTTTATCCTCCTCCCCACTCCACCTCAGCAACTCCTTCTTTCAGCCTTTAAATACCCACACTGCCCCTTTGGGGGAAAGGAGAGGAGGAAACAGGCTCTTGACACTGCAGCCTCTACTCAAGCCTAATTTTAAAGTCACTTTTTAATCCACATATTTCTGATTTAACTAACCTATCCCCTTTGACTTGGTTCCATGTTTGTCTTCAGATAAATTAACGTTTCCTTTATAATATTCCTACACTGCTGTCATCTGACATTAAATTCAACCTTTGTTTGAAACTCCTCTTCCATTAGTGTAAGAGACCTTGTATTTTTTAAGTCTTCCTCCTCATTCTTTAATCCAATCCCTATGACCAGTGCTGTGCATGCAGTGTGGTCTGTGAACCATTTGTTACCAGTCCATAGAGAGCTAAGCACAGAATCTGAATGTGAGAAACTTTTATAGCAATTTGCCAATAATTTTATGTATTGATTCTAATCGCTAAAAAAAGGGGGGGCTTTCATTTATATCCATTCCCCCCATTTCGTTTTAATAGTATTAATTCATTTCCATTGTATTTGACAAAGGCATTGGTACACCGTGCATGGATCAGGGAAAAAAACTGATCCTACTCCAGGGACAGCTTGAGAATCACTGTTCTGGGTTACAAACTGAGGTTCAATCCTTGCTTTTATTTCTCTCTCACACACTACTATACTAACATCATTCAGTTGTTTTCAGATTGCATCTTTACTTCTGCTGCTCATTTCTGACAATCACTTTATTATCATTTCTCCCGCAGCTTAAGAACATAAAATGGTTCTTCCACATCCACACAATTAGAATTCACACTCCTCTGCCTTACTTTCAGGGCAATCTGTATGGATTTTACCTAAGCTTCTGACTATATCTCTAATGGCCCACGCTTTCATTAAGCATGAATTCTTCTACTCAGAACAGTGTGGAATATCCTCCTTCTGTCTTTATGGCATATTGAATTCCCTCTTTCTTTAGGCCTTACCCATAAAACCAGCCGAAATTAATCTCTAAATACCGGGTTTAGAAATATTAAGATCTTAAAACTTGCCTCTTGAAGTTTCAGTACCATAATGGAATGCAAATGTTTCACCAAATTGTCTAAATATGGAATCAGTAGCGACTTGGGACAGTCTTCAGTAAAATTAATGAGCGCAGCAGCTGCATGGGCCTGTACCCGTTGATTGCCTTGGTCTTCCATTGTCTGCAACAGAGCTGCAATCACCTGGAAAATGAAATATAAATTTTGAAATGCCTACCCCTCTCCTCAAAGTTTGATTTGGGTTCTTTGAGGACTTGATACTTGCCTTCTCATGGAATTTCTTTTGGAATCCAGGTGCAAAATCTGTAGCCATCTGTCCCACAGCATTACAGGCTGCATACCTTACTCTTGGATGCTGGAAAATGTTCCCTTGTATTAGTAAAGGCAGTATATTCTCAAGGGAAATGACAGTAATAATTATGAATCAAATATTTACTGGTACTTACAGGATCCTGAAGAAAAAGCAAAACAAAATTTACTATCTCATTTAGAATCCCTTCCATTTGCTGGTGGCATCCTTCACCAATGGCAGACAAAGCCATCAATCCTGCATGCCGGTATTTCCAGTCGGCTATAGAAAATAATTAAACATAAAAGAATAGCAATTAGACAATGAAAATATGTTATTCCAGTAGTTATAAATGGAAACAGTTATTTAGAAAAGAGTAACAAAAATATTTCACACATTCATTAACCAAAAATATGGAGAGAAAAAGTGCCTTTTTCATTGCAATAAAGTGGTTGTGCCACACACCACTTCCAATCCAAAGGTTAAAAGGCAACATGGAAGCAGTAGGTATATCAGTATTTATATCAAGCAATTATATTATAAACATTCCTTCCTGTTCCAAGAAAGAGATTTATTTATAAAACATAAGGAGTTAGCAACAGATAGGTATTTTAAGGGATAGTTCCAACAAACGTAAGACAGGAACAATAAAAAATACCATTGATGACAATCAAGAAAATAAAGAGACCCTAAGATTTACTATAAGAAATAAATATCTGGATTTTCTGTATCACACAATGCTTTGTTTACCGAATACAGAAGAAAAAATAAAGAACAAAGGAGAAAAGATGCTACTTTTAACAAAATTCTATTTAACACTGTAATAAATAAATATTGATGCACTTTATTATATTCTAGTGTTAATAATGGCTATTTGATCTCTGGTTAATGGAATATTAGCTGAGCAATATTTACTTTACTGGACCTTATATCCTATTCTGATTTATATTTCCTTATACCTGATTTCTAAATATTTATAAATACTGTATTATTGTTTACTTTAGGCCACTTCAAATTTCTTGTGGAACAAAGCAAGATACAAATAAACATATCAAGCTATGATCTATGTACAACGGCAATGCTTCCTGAGATGCTTTTAGGGGGTCCACTAGGTCAAAATTCTTCTCATGATAACATTAAGACATTGTTTGTTCTTTTCACTCTCAATCTCTGAGAGGAGAGAGGAATTTTCCAGATATTACAAGTGTGAAATCCCAAAAAATTTAATGCAGAAGTAGATGAGAGAACCCAGCTATCTAAACAAGATGTTAAAGATGTGCAAAAATGCAAAATAAGTCATTCTTGTAATGGGGTGGGGGTAGGGGTGGAGATCATCATTTTCCATTAAATAATAAAAGTTTTTTCTTAAATAAATATTTAGAATAGCTCTTAGTTTTAATTTCTAATACAGTAAACAGTGATAGATATAACCCACATAAAATACTTTGGGATCCTCAGTAATTTTTAAGAGTGGGGGGAGGGTGGTGGTCCTGAGACCAGGAAGCTTGAGAATTGCAGTTGTAGGAAATTAAATTGTGGAAAAATCATAAACTACACCAGACTAAATATTTCACTTTGGGGAGCCTAAAACTCTATTATGACTAATTCTACTATAAACAATTTCTGAAAAAATTCTTAATGTGGCTGTGAAGTATTAAGTTTTTGATAAACCTAATCAGTTTTAACTACTCAGTGTACCATGGAGTCAAAATTTCTCAAGTGAAGAATAATGACTCTAGGAAACCAATAAATCATATCTATTTGCATATTGGACTTACTAATTTAAAGAAGAAACAAAATACTTATTGTTGTAGAAAGATGTCTATCTTTGGTTAGAATGGGGGAAAATAAGATATGCCTTGTATATTCCCAAAATGCCAAGTTCCTCAAAGTAAGATGTCAATAGAATGTAATAGTAATGGTAGGGAACTTGAAGGTAGTTTTTCTCCCTTAAATTTTAAAAAAATATTTTTTAATAGGATGTTTATTATTTTAAGCAAAAACAATAAAACCATTTTTAAAAAATTAAATGAGGGCAAACGTAGATAACATATTAATTTTCTTAGTCAAAGAACATATTCAATGGGGCAAAAACTAGAGAACGTTTTATGCAAAGTGGTATTAACCATAAAGACAAAAAAAAAAAGAAAGGTATTAACCAAATGACTCCCCCAATGGCATTCATTATTATAAATTTTCAAACTAAGAAACATATATCATTTATCACTATTAAGACACTGTTCACATATATTAAATTCATCTTTTGATCCTACCACCAATCCTGGGTATAGGGCAATTATCATCTTTCTACTTTACAGATAAAGAAACCAAGATGCAGATGACTTGCTGAAAAGAATACATTTAATTTAGCATTAACAAATCTTTATTGAGGGTGTATCGATATATATGAAAAGCCTCTGGCAACCCAGATAGTAAGCTGTAGCAGGCACTTAGTAAAGTATGATCCAATGGGGAACACTCCAAAGTTTGGCGACCTTGTGCAATCTTTTAATGTCTCCCAGTTTCACTTTATTCATTTTAAAAATGGAAAAGCTAAGTTTATTCTTTGTAGCAGCTCTTACAGGTCAAGCAATTTGTGATGCTGATTGAGTGTCAACAGGTGACCCTCAAAAGGGGTAGGGGAAAAAAAAGGAAAAACTATTATACAAGACTCATATACAAAATCACATCATTAAAAGGGATCATGGTTTTTAATCATGCCTTTTCTGAATAAATAATGACCTAAAAGGATAAGAAGAACAAGTGAATAGCATAAGGGAAAGAATTCTCAATAATTCACTATCATTTGAAGTTGGTTCTCTGTTACTTTATTTTACTACTTTTAAGACCCAGTGTCAATGGCTTGACCCTCAAGTCTGTCTCTAGGAATCTACCCTATAGATATAAATATTCATACAAGATGAGATTTCTGTGTAAGAGTGTTTGCATCAACATTATTTGTCATCAACAAAAGCTACCCTGTTGTTGATGCATTCATCTGGACATTTTCACAGCCTTAGAATTGAAACTTGTGACTTAAATCCCCACTGTTAAAAGTCAACCCATTTCTGCTATACTGCATTCCAGCAGCTTAACAAACAAACAATCCCATAAACTTTCAAATAATGATGTCTTATTCAAATTCAAATCTAAATATTTCTGACAAGGGAGTAAATCTGCCAATTTTTAGAATTTGTCACTTTTTTCTATATGCTGGAGGGAGAACTGAACAATATTTGCAGCAGTGATGAAAAACATTCTTTAACAGCATCAGACTGAATGATTCCAAAGATGACTACATCGAGTTTTACCATGGTAGAATATAAGAATTGAACACCAAATATAAGACAAACATTAATTGTTAAACACAGTCCAAGTGTCTGTTAGAAAGACTTTAAAATTTAAAAAGAAACAATCCACTGTTCTAGCATTTGAAGGAAATATAACTTACGATTTTGAAGCATTTGCATAATGTGTTCCTTGATCATTGGTAGAACAAGTTTTCCACCAAGTCCACAAGCCATTCGGTCTAAAGCACTCTCACCAGCAACTGCATTGCTAAACGAGCAAAAAAAAAAAATACTGCATTCAACATGTGAAAAAGTTACACAGTACACATTATTACTAAGCAAGTTATTAAACAAGGATTGAAAAAGAAGTATAACTCAAGAAGCGTTTCAAATGTGATTGTGAAGTAGTGGCAGAAAAACCCACAAGTTAAAGAGGGGTAAATAAACTTTTTATCATGATTTACCATGGTTAAAGCCATGTCTGTGAATTTTATTTTTCAATACCTTTCTCTCTACATATACACACACATACACCGACTGGTTAAAAATTATTCTCAGAGATAGTTCTGACACTTTCAAGACTCAGAAGTATTATAACCAGAGAATTTAGGGGAAACTTACACATCTTATTTCCTGGAAATATAACCTTCAACCTTATCAATGAACAGAATATAGAAAACAGAAAAGGTATTGAGAATGTATATGATTTTTTCCCCTCTCTCTGTGAGCTTATTCAAACACCTGGGGGATATAAATTGTGCTGTCAAAAAATACGCATAGATGAAACTCAATTGTGGTGTTTTCATCGAAAACTGAAGAAATTTGGGCATAAAATATTTTGACTTGGCATAGCAAGATTAGTACTGTTTGTCATGTGCATAATCTTCAAGTATATTCTGTGAAGAAGACTAAAGATACAGCTATAAATAATCTTTAGGGCAGTTTCTTAATATTAAAAAAACTGATCTGGAAAATATATCTATGAGCTATTTTCATCTAGTCCAGGAAAAACAGCTTCTTAGCCTATATAAATTTAAGATGTTTTCGCAGGACAAATTAAAGAACAGATAGCAGCACATCACTACTGATATGTACATCACATAACTGAAATGGAGAAAAGAAACATGAGCTGATATGTTTTTTTCTTCAGCCCTATTAGGTTATTTCCAGTGAAGGATTACTTTCATAAACTTCAAAAGAGCATTTATCCAGAAGTCAGTCACTTTAAATAATGTGATTAAGCCTTAAAAACACACTACATATTCTGTAAGTCAAATATATTTAATTTTTATCTTTGTTAACCTACTATCTATTGTAGTAGCTTATACTGATTACAGTATTTCAGTGGAGTGATTTCAGGTTTTATGAAAGTGTGATTCATAAAAAGAAATGGTGTTAAGCCCCAGTCTATTAATTGGCCATGTAATGTAATCCCAGACAAATTAATCTTCTCTCTCCACTTCTGAATCTATAATATCCATAAATAATATACCTCTAGGACTACCGAGAAAATCAGATATAGTAACAGAACTTTGAAGTGCTAAGTTTCATAAACATATAAGTGGCCATCATTCTTAATGTACAGCAAATATATAGATTTCAGCTTATTTTTCCCATAAGAATCTGCATTTATGGAGCCTTCTAAACCTAAATAAACAAACAATTCTAGCAGTACAGTGTACAATCTTGCCCCAATTGCACCCTTTCTGTTCTAAAGTTAAATTGCATTGTATTGGTGCTTTGCAAGGAATTCTGCTGAAACAACTATTCTAAGTTAGGTCTATGTATATAAAGGTATTTATCAAGAAAAAGATTTTTAATACATATTTTAAAAGAAATTCTTTAAAAAATTTGAAATTTAGAGTAAGACAGGATAGAAAAGATAGCTACTTTATTTGCTGTATTTCATGTCAGGGTTTTTTTTTTTTTTTTTTTAAATAAACTTCTTTGCTATTGTCCTGGGTCCCTTTCCTTTCCTGATTACAAAATACAGTATTATATTTACTGTTAGAGTATTTTACTAATGTTCATTATAAATGTAAACTTTATTAATACATGGAAAATGAAAAAAAAATCCTATTTTTAAAATTTTGATGTAGAAATGTATACAACAGGAAGCTTAAATATTTCCCATATTCCATACTGAAAAGTTTTATGGGACACGGTGAAGAGAGATGGGCCTTGTAACCCGAAAGCTCCCATTGTCAACTTGGGTTTTCTCTATTTCATCAAGCAAAACCTCTGCACAGTACTTGCTCTGTGCAATTACCTGTCAAAATCATCATCTTCTAGTTCATCAGCATTTGCCCAATCCTCATCCTCTTCCAGATCAACCATCATTGCTAACATCTGAGGAACTAAAGTAAATAATTATTTCATACCTAAAGACTGTAGTTTTATTATTGTCAACATTATCATTTACAAACAAAAATTCTAAATTCAGATGCGAATAGCAAAGTATTTACTTTGCCTCTAAAAAGGAGATTAAAAAAAATTATCTGCCTGTGTCCCCAAAATCTGGTTTGTTAAAATTTAACCTTTTCCCAAATTTGTTTTAAGAATTAACATTAAGGATATTAAAAGTCAAAACTTCCCAAATCCTAATGCATTTTCTCCCTCTCTCACCAGGAGCACCTGCATGAAATGTTTATCATTCCCACAGTTTTTACACTTGAACTATTAGATTTATAATCTATATACAAAATACACCACTATTTTAAGACTTTATTTTCTATATAATAAATGGTATCATACTGTAGGTATCCTTTAGCAATCTGCTTTTTTCTCAACCACATTTGACTTCACCTTAATTACTTTAGCATTCTATTACACAAGCACACAACTTAAGCCACTGTCCTGCTGATGGACACTTTGGTTGTTTCGATTTTTTTTCCTACTACAAAATGGCTTTGATGATTATTCTAATCCTTCATGTCTCCTTCACAAGTGTGAATTCTGAGCATGAAATTGCTATGAGCATCTTCAACATTAATAAAATTCACCAAACTGCTGTCCAAAGTGGCTTACAAACTTACATTCCCATTGAAAAAGGAAGCCTGTCTTATTCACAACAATATGTGAAGTATCCTGGACTACATATGAGAATCCCCTCTGCTCCATACCCCCTATCGACACTTCATATGATCAAACTTTTCGATAATTTAATTCACAATTACATTTGTTTTCACCGAGACTCAGAAGAGTGCATTAGGTATTTGGATTCCTCTTGTGAATTTCATATTCTTAGTCTCTCTCTATTTTCTAGATACCAATACTCTGTTGATTATGTGCAATGAAATTATGGTGTATTTGGTTAGTCAAAAAATTTTTAGTATTTGCAAATTTAGCAATGTTTGCATCTGTGGTTTGTGATTTTATGTCTTAGAAAATCCTTTTCTACTATTGTGGTTTACTTTTAAGTCTTTAATCAACCCAAAATTGATTTTTATAGAATATGTGAGGTTAGGTTATTTCTTCCTCGGAAATAACCAGTTATCTCAACAACCTTTGATGATTATCTTTTTAAGTCAATTTTGTTTCCATGTGAGTGGATCTGTTCCTAGACACTCTCTTTTATTCCAATTAATCCATGTGTCTATACCTGCATCATCAACAAACCTAAATCTTTTTAGCAGTCAGGGCAAGATCTCCACCCTGTTCTTCAAAATTGCCTTGGCTACTCCAGGCTCCTTGTTCTTCCCTAGAAATATTAGGATCAATCTTGTCATAACTAACCAGATTTGGACTGAAACTGTACTATAATTTATATGCAACTTAAGAAAAACTAATTTTTAGTTCTACTAGGCTTTTCAATATGTAATTCAGTTTTCTCCATCAAGGTTTTATATATCTTCTGATGTATTCCCAGGTACTACAAGTCATGACAAGATTTTTCTGTCCTAGTAAATTTTCTAAATGATTAATATTGGCATATAGAAATCCTACTACTTCTTATGTTTTTCTTATGCTGGACAACCTTGCTAAACTCTAATCAGTTCTAACAGTTTATATGTTGACTTGATTCTTTTATGTTTTCTATGAAGGAAATCATATAGTCTACAAATAAGACATTTTTTTGTTTCTAATTCTTTTCTTTATTTTTCTCTTATTGCACTGCTTAGGACCACTAGCACAAATGAAGCAGTGGGAATGGGATGCTTTCTTGTTCCTGGCTGTAATGGCAATGTTTCTAAAATTTCAACCATGATCTTGTTGTAGGATAAACGAAAGGTAAATATCACTACAAAATAAATCTGGTAATGTACTTATTTACTTTTTAAATCAATATAACCAAGTGTTCAAATACCCATCAGTCCATCAAGAAATGGCTGGGCTAGAAAACTATCAGGTTTACTTCTCCAGCACCTAGCTCAGCACAATGAAACTTTAAAGTAAGTTTCCAGAGCACAATAGTCATTTAGGTTTCTCCTGCAAAAAGGATCTATAAAATGAAAACACATAATTTAGCAAAAAGAGCCCTGACCAGAGTGTTACATCTTATCTATCTTTGTTACTAAATACAACACAACTATGTTATTCTCAGTTTTCAGTTTGCTACTAGATGTCTTTATATATTCTCTGAAATTATGATTCTATTAATTTTGCTCAATATTTAACATGTCAATGAACGACATAACAATATATTACAATAGAAGTTTTACTTAGAACACCAGTTTTAACGATAGGCACTTGAAAGCATAGTCACAATTCTGGGTATCCACATATAAGGAAATATGGATATGCATTTCCCCAGATTCATCAGATTCTCAAAAGCATATTCATTATATTCTCAAACTCTGTAAATTACACAATCCTCAGTAAACTTCTCAAACAAATTTGCCACACACAAGACTGTTTTAAAGAACTTTTAACTTACTAGTCTGTGCAACAATATTGGTATGTTTTCTTAACATAGCAGCTGCTGTCTCAGACAGGGTCACGATTACTTCAAGGGCAAGCTGGCGTTGCATATTATTGAGACTAGTGTCTCCGCATAACTACAGAGAAGAAATATTTTACATATATTTAATAGTTGAGATTATTCACTGAAAATAAACAGGAAATTTACTGAAGTATTTAATTTACCTTTAGACTTAGCTGTAGAGTGGCTTCTAAATGAGGACGCAAATACTTTGGAACGGTATCTGCAATCTCAACAAGAGATTTTAGGACTGAATCGTCGTTCTGGTAGCATGAATCATTTACAGCCTATAAAAGATGAAACAGAAAATGCCTATGTATATACTTTTCATTAGCATAAGAGGTAGACAACAGCGAAATATTACTAACTGGTATTTTAAGCTAAGTATTTATTTAGCAATATACATTATACAAAAATATTGATTTAGCAATATACATTATGCAGAAGTATTGATTTAGCAATACACATTATGCAAATGTTTTATCTACAGCCACATGAACACCTTCCTTTTGATTAAAGCTAATGTAAAACATACTAAAGATTTAAATCTAAATCAAAATTAAAACCATGAGACTAAAATCACAACAAAATTTAAGGCCATCAAGGAATCCCTTCCTTTCTCTTTCTCTGTTCTTTCTATATCCAGTCCTTGTCTTTTTTATACACACAGTAAATATTAAATCCTATATTTAATGAGTCCAATATTACCAAACTTATTCCTCCCTGAAATCAAGTTTGGTCACTGCAGTATTTAAGTGTGCACTTCTGTACCTAGCATTGCCTATTTTAGGGTGATAACTTCTAGAAGTTCTGGCTACTACTCTTAACTTTAAGTCCATAGGTATAAAAATCTCTGAGATTAGAGAATTAAAACAGTGAGTAACAAAAGATTTCAAATAAACTACTAAGAAATAGCAAGAATGTCACTGACCTACACATTTTTTTCAACTTGATAGCATTGAAAGTTTTTACTAAATTCTACTAATAACTTATTACTTAGAAATCTTCCATTTTAGCTTCTCCACATTCTCTCTAACCCACTGATTCTCAACAGGGTGCTATTTCTCCCAGGAGGTGTTTCTTGGTTGTCACAGTAACTAAGGGTGGGCAAGGGCCAGGGCTACTAGATGCCCTTTATCTGTGAGGCAAATCCTTTTGAGGAATTGTCCTGCTCCACATAAATGTCACACACTTACAAAAATTAAAATATTCTGAACCTAGAACCTAAATCACAATTTAATTTTTGCCTGGTTTTAATGCACCATGTTTTTCCCCAAGAACGTAACTACTGTATAAATCAAGGACTGATATATTCTCTCCAGAACTTAACCATTTCAGGAAATCACATCACCAAGAGCAATGGTAATTGTGGTGTTTGATTTGCCAATGATACAGCTGTATTGGTCCACATTTTGCATTATCCTCTCCTCTTTATATAAAACGGGCATTAAACCTTACAGATTTTTTGGTAGACTAAATATTCAATAAGACTGATTTAAGCATTATATAACTGCTTGTATCATTTGCATCACAGACCTTATGAAAGTCTAACCTAAATATTTTGAGATCGAGTCTCTCTCTTTCAAAGGGGGATAAATGTAAGCTCAACGGTGACAGACTTGTATGTGCCATCCAATCCTGTATCCCTAGTGCCTAGAACAGCGTCAGCAAATAGTAGGCAATAAATACTTATTGAACGAATATGCTGCAGAACTGATATGAATTTTAATAAAAGAAAACTAGCAAGGATATAATTAACATCTCTTCTATAGTATTTTCTTACCTGTAAGAATCCAGGTAATAAGTCTGAAAAATGTTTGAACAGAGCAACATTATGCTCATTTGCAAGTATAAATGCAGCTGTAGCTCTAGCAGATAATGTCCTGATCTAAAATGAAAAGAGTTAAAAATGTCAAATATGAAATATTTTTGTTTGATGCAAGTTCAGGTTTTCTACTCAAGATGAATTTTTTAATTGGCAAAATTGGTATCTGGAGTTTAAAGTATGAAAGTCAAACCAATCTCCTAATACACAAACTTCTTCCACAAGTTACATGTTATATTACATTAGGTGTTAATCTTAATAGAATTGAAATTATTTACCGATGGATGTTCCTGATCTTGCATACACTGAACTAACATCCGTTTGATGACGTCTAAATAGTGCTGCTGTTGATTCCCAAAAATTCCAGGAAAATTCCTAAAAAATGATCCAAAGCACTTTTTAAAAATTACATTATATCTCAGTGATGTGTCAAATTAGAACTTCTAATTAAATGTTTGCCTGCCTCAAAAGCATGCATTACTCCTTGAGGCTGAAAATCATCTACTCATTCTCCAATCAATCCTCTTTGGGGTTGGGTAAACGGAAACACATCAGAGAGGATGAGGCTGGGAGTAGAGGTAAGCTAAGTGCCACAACACTCAGCAACCTGTTCCCTGTCCTATGCTTTATCTTAGTCATGCTCAGTTGGAAGCTGATCTGGAGTACAGGAGGGGTCAAGAGTAACAACCAGGCTTCAGATGATAACTGTAGTAAGCGTGTTTTCTGACAATTTGTTCCTAGCCTTAGTGACTTAGGTACTCTGAGTTTTCTACTGTATTTAAATTTGGTAAACAAACCAAATGCTTTAACAAAATCAATCTTAATTATGAATATAAACAAGACATTTGATAAGTAGAAAACTATGTCTATGCTTTATTCTCTTGTGATGCTCAAGGTATGTATCATTTTGAAAAATAATGTATATGACTGAAAAGTTATAAATCTAATTAATTATATTTTAAATGCAGTAGACTGACTACAGTAAAACAGGACAAAAAAAATGAACATAATCATCCAATTCTAAACATAGACCATTTGTTCACGAATGTTAAAATATATTTTTATATATTTATCAGCATTCTCTTCTTCCACATATGTCTATCATTGAAGTGGTCTTCTAAAAGCTATGTTTGGTGCTGTATCAGCCTCCAAATAAAGAAGGAAAAATCCCATTTTTTTTTTCAGAATCAGAAAAGACAAAGGAAAGAAATAAAATTGCAGAGATCCCTATACACAAAGGATCATAAGGTGAAAATAGCTGATTTTTTTTCCTTTCTCAATTTTATTTCCAACACAAATACAAAAGCTTACCTAATGGCATCATTTTATGTCTAAAAAGTCAAGTCAGGCTAAAACAATCAACATATTCTTTGGGCATTCATGACATTAAATTTTTCAGAAAATTAGATTCATGAATATATACCAGAAAATATGAAGGGCAGCTTCCCGCAGTCCTACATTTTGAGAGCTAACTGAATCAAAAAGGAACTTCAAACCTTCAGGCCACTGATTGTTGCCATCCTCATCTAAAAGAAAAGAAATCTAAGAATTAAAGTGTGTTAAGTGAAAACTTCAAATATTAAGGGCAATTCCTTTCATTTCATAAGCCTCACTCAAAATATTTATGATTGGAAAATATTACCTGCTCTATATTTTTAAAAATTCCAGTAATTTAGGAATTTTAACATAAAAAATGACAATCTTATAAAATACAATTCTGTGCCTTTGGGTTACATAAGCATAGATAGTAGTAGTAGTTATTTCGAAGGAAGTGGGATTTGGAGAGAAGCTAGCAGTTTTAACTTTACAAATTATGTGACTGGTTCAACCTTTTACATATATTGTTATTTCCAGGTTTTAAAAAGTGAGCAAAACCAATATTTGGGAGCAAAATCCTGAAACCAAAATAGTTAAGACTTTCAAGCTGGAGATGATTCAGGAGTAGAATTCCAGGACCCAGAGAAGGAGCTCACAGCTTGAGTTTTAAGTGCTCCAGAATGTCATCAATTTGCTTACTTTCTAACAAGATTTTAAAATAGAGAATTTTTATAGTTTGTAATAAAAACAAGTAACCCCAAAAATATTTTGTACCACCTTAAGAGAGTCATCAGTTATAATGTTGTAAAGATCTTAAAAATTGTAGAAATTACAAATGAGCTTGCTAAACTTTTTTTCTGAAGTGATATGTGTGCTCCTCAGCTGACATAAAAAACAAACCTTAATCTGTCCCTTCAATATAAAGATGCTATTTTGTGGGGAAATAAAATCACTGCTTTACAAAAATTGTATGGAGAGGGAACTTTGAAACATTTTGGAAATGTTTCCATTCCTGAGTGATTTTGAGTTAAAAATGATACGTCCCATAAAAATTTATATATCTGTACATGTAAACATTGAAAAGTGTTTTCTAAGCTATGTAAAATATTCAAAATTAAGAGTTTCAGTGGATTTTGAACTCACTTATTTAAAATGTAAAAATTTAATACATTCCTTTTTAGTTTCTAAAAGAAATGGCTGAAATCAGAAAGGATGACAACGTGCTAGCTGAATTAAACAAGAACTTCTGCATTATTGGTAGATGAGATTAAAAAAGTAGTGCCATAATTTACAAAGCAAAACCAACAAGTCTTCCAATTAGCCCTTATCTTCATTAAGTATTCATTTTTAGTCATTAAAAATGACATCTAAATGAACTGAGTTTACATCACCTTTCAATCACTGTCAAAAAATAACAAAGCATATTCAATTACATGATTATTATTTTTAGTATGACCAAGAAGGGTTTTTAATTTATAAATGTTTTCCTTTTATCTTATCCTTTAAAAATATCTCTTACAATGTATATAGTGTATTAGCATGATAGCATTTGTACATAACTTATAAATTACATATATATACATAACAGAGCCTAGGCAGTAAAAAATATTTCATGGATAGGTGTGTGAGCAAAGGCACCAATCTCTGTTTCTGTTGGCAAGTTTAATCTACATTTCGGTTAGCCTGTGTTTCCAAAATTTTACAGATTAAGGGGGAAATATAACTGACTGACACCTTTCAAGCAAACTACAGAATCATTTTTCCACATGGAAGTTTGAAGATCATCAGGTAAGTATACGACTGTATTTCACAAACATCTTTCATTTTTGGTTCTAAATGCAGAATCTATAATCACACTCAATTTTGAACAGAAAAAATAGTACTCAGGTACTTATGATTCTTGTATACTATTCCATGAAAGAACATAAAGGAAGGAAACACTCCTTTTCTTCTGTCATGTAATAATAAAAAATGTACTTGTATACAAACCTATTAAATTCCTGGCCAGTTCTGCAGCAATATCACAAATTTTTTTCCTCATGCTAGATTGTGTTTCCATCTGAATAATCATTAGTAGCTCACTCTTGATGGCAGTCTGAACATCAGAAGGAAGAGTTGGATAGACTTCATCAAATGCAGAGGACAAAAGACGTCTTAGGAGAACGGCAGCCATTTGTCTAGCCTATAAATAGATAACATTGCTAATAACTTGGTGTCTTACCAGAGAAACATTTCTAACAAACTAGATTTACTCTACCACTAATGTATTTCACTGTTTCATTTTTACAATTCATTTTGAAAGCATTGTTAGATTTTAAAAGGTAAAAATAGAAAACTATTTCTAATCATATTAGTCTATTACATAAAAAGTATCATTTAAAAAGCCATTTATGCTTGTAGCTGAGGGAAACCCCTGAACAAAAATAGGAACATGTTTCCCAGTGATGATAAACATGACTTTAGTATTTTAAATATATTCTTTGGGGAAAAAGAAATTTTAATATCAATGGCAAAGGCTTTATAATGTTCTGTTCCTACTTCTCCATCTGGCTCTCATTCTAGTGAATGAATGTGCCTTTCCTACCTAACCTTACTTTTCCAGACTGGTCTATGTATTGCCTTGTCATCAATCTCCTAAGTAAAAAAGCCACAAATCCGTCATCTTAATGTGTCAATCATGCAAACAAACATTGCAAATTCCCAACTACTAAAATGTACCAAGCAAATTCAATGTATATATTCTTGGATTCCCATTTTCAAATTTGTGGAATATATTTAAGTTTCCATTTCCTATAAATACTCCTTGGATTATCAAAAGGAAAGTTGAGGACTGTGCCAGTGCGAATGTGTTATGTCCCCCAGAAAAAGCCACGTTCTTTGATGCAAGCTTGTGGGGCAGAAGTTTCAGTGCTGATTAGATTTAGTTATTTCCATGGAGATGTGCCCCACCCAACTGTGGGTGATGACTGTAACTGGATAATTTTCATGGAGGTGTGGCCCCACCCATTCAGTACTATATAGGCTCAGACAGAAGGAGCAAGCTTGCTACAGCCAAGAGGGACACTGTGAAGAATGCACTGGAACTGAGAGAGGAGCTTCAGCTTACTGAGACATTTGGAGACGGCCTCTGAAAGCAGACTTTTGCTCTGGAGAAGCTAAGAGAGGATAAACACTCCAAGAGCAACTCAGAGTGACATTTTTGAGGATCTGCAGCCTAGAGAGGAATGTCCTGGGAGAAAGCCATTTTGAAACCAGAACTTTGGAGCAGACACCAGCCACGTGCCTTCCCAGCTAACAGGTTTTCCAGACACCACTGGCCATCCTCCAGTGAAGGTACCTGATTGTTGATGACTTACCTTGGACACTTTATGGCCTTGGGACTATGACTTTGTAACCAAATAAACCCCCTTTATAAAAGCTGATCCATTTCTACTGTTTTGCATTCAGGCAGCATTAGCAAACTAGAAAAAGGACTATCACTCAGCCTTAAAAAGGAATGAAGTTCTAATACATGCTACTACATGGGTGAACCTTGAAGACACCACACTGAGTGTAATGTCAGATACAAAGGGACATAAACTGTATGAGTGCCCTACATGAAATCTAAATTCATAGATGCAGAAAGAGTACAGGTTACGGGGTGGAAAGCGGAATGAGGACTTAATGCATAATGAGTAAATGCTTTCTGTTTGGGGTGATGGGAAATTTCTCGTAAGGGATGGGGGTGAGAGTAATGCACCATGTGAAAGTACTTGATCCCACTAAATGGTATGCTTGGGAGTGGACGGATGGGAAGGTTTATGTTTTCTGTATGTTTCCACAATTAAAAAAAAAAAAAGAGCAACTAAAGAGACAATGACAATTAAATATGATCCATGATCCTGGACTAGAACTAATAATGCAGGAGAATGGACCAAAAGGACACTACTGAGACATAAGAAAAAACAAAACAAAACAACAGGAATATACATTTCAAGCTTTATGCCAATGTTAAATTGCTTGAACTTGAAAACTGTACTTAAGGGTACAGAAGTGATTATCTTTATTCTATGGAAATGTACATGGAAGTATTAAGTGTTCAAGGGACTTGATGTATACAATCTACTCTCAAATGTTTAGAAAATAAATAGATGGATAGACAGATGAACAGAAAGAATGACATGGCAAATGTGGGAAATGTTAAAAGTTAGTGATCTGGGGATGTGAGCAGACAGTAACTGGAGTTTTCTATATTGGTTGTATATTATATTTTTGCAACTATCCTGCATGTTGTAAATTATTTCAAAATAAAAATAAATGCCATTAAGGAATTTTATATCAGATCAATAAACCAATGAGAATATTACCATCTTTAATTTAATTTTAATTTTTAAAATTAATTCTTCATAAAATCATTAACTGTAACCTTCCCTGGACACATCACCTTATGTGGGAAAAAAATCTCATTCTTAATACAGAGTACTTTAAAAAATCACATTACAACTTCAAAGTAGATTTTAGCAAATAATAAGTTAAAAATTCTGGTAATGCAGAAAATAACAGCTCTCATTAATCACTATGACTACCCACCCAACACCCAAACTGTTTTAGTTTTTTTTTCAATTAAATTCAGTTTTATTGAAATATATTCACATACCATACAATCATCCAGTGTACAATCAACTGTTCACAGTACCAATATATAGTTATGCATTCATCACCCATCTATTTTTGAACATTTTCCTTACACCAGAAAGAATAAGAATTAAGTATAAAAAATAAAAGTAAAAAAGAACACCCAAATCATCTTCCTCATCCCACCCTATTCTTCATTCACTTTTTGTCCCCATTTTTCTACTCATCCATCCATACACCAGATAAAGGGAGTGTAATCCATAAGGTTTTCACAATCACACTGTCACCCCTTCTAAGCTACACTTTCATACAATCATCTTTAAGAATCCAGACTACTGGGTTGCAGTTTGATAGTTTCAGGTATTGACTTCTAGCTATTCCAATACATTAAAACCTAATAGGTGTTACCTATATAGTGCATAAGAATGTCCACCAGAGTGACCTCTCGACTCCATCTTGAATCTCTCAGCCACTGAAACTTTATTTTGTTTCATTTCGTTTCCCCTTTTGATCAAGAAGATATTCTCAATCCCAAGATGCTGGGTCCAGATTCATCCCTGAGAGTCATATCCTGCATTGCCAGGGAGATTTACACCCCTGGGAGTCAAGTCCCATGTAGGGGGGAGTGCAGTGAGATCACTTGTCAAGGTGGCTTAGCTAGAGAGAGAGGGCCATATCTGAGCAACAAAGAGGCACTCAGGGGAAGACTCTTAGGCACAATTATATGTAAGTTTAGCCTCTCCTTTGCAGTAACGAGCTTCATAAGGGCAAGTCCCATGATAGAGGGCTTCGCACATCAAACTGCAGTCCTCAGTGTCTGTGACAACATCAGCACCAGTCCAGGTGAGGAAGTCCAACTCTTTCGCATTTTCCTGCAGTTCCTCAGCAGGGCCCTGTAGATATATTTTTATTCTCTGCCCAGATTACTTTGGGATGTGTCACTGTTTCATTCTAACCTGTATAAACCTACCATATCTCACTTTCTATTCAATGTTTTAGTTTTTAAGACTGGCATATTCTCAAAAAGTAGTACCTCCTCAGCAGCTGTTGTATTTCTAATGGCTTGTAAGAGGAATGTGATCTTTGACTGGCCTGGGATATTCTCATAGGTTTCCTACATGAAAAAGAAAAACATTAAAGGTTAAAATATTACCAGAAAACTTAATAAGGAAACCACAGCAAAAAGAAACAAGTGGGAAGGATCCATGTATGAGATCTAGTCTGGTGTTAACATTTTCTTCTGAGATATAAAATAAAGTCCAAAGACAGGTCAGGAGAAAAGTCCAAGAAGTTACTTACCCAAGTTCCTTCCCATCTATATCCCTTCAATGGATTTATCTGATGTGTGGGTCCATTTCCCTAACTTATACTCTCCTGGTTAACAAATCTCAAGATCTAAGAGGACTCCCAAATTGTCAAATGCAACTCGAGCTACCATGCTGCAAAATAAGTGTTTACTTAACATCACCTTATATGAAGGGGTATCTTTTCTTTTCAACAATTTTTAGATCAGATAATGTAGAATCACAATTTAGAAACATCAGAGACATACCTCTGATGAAGCAAGTAAGAGAAAGGGAAAGAAAGTATTCAAATGGCTTATACTACATTTTCTTTTGAGCATGGATTATACTAAAACCATATGATACACGTATACACACATACATACATATACATATATACATACATACATATATACATACATACAGTCAGGAGAAATTTGGCCAGGGGACTTTAGTAACATTTGTGGCTCTATTAGCAAAAGATTTTGTGACTCAGGACATTTTTCCCCTCTCCAGTAATAAAATGAATTGTGAGCAAATTGATCAACAATAAAAAGTCAGTTGAAAAACAGCCATGTGCATGTATGAGAATTCTAACGACAGACTTTTATGAAGAGATCAATATTTTAAGTATAATTGGAATTGTTACCCTAAAGAAGCCTTCTAGTAAATAAATGATAGTCTACTTTCATTGATACTCTTTAAGGGTCTCATGTAGATAATTTGCTGACTTAGTAGTCTAAATTCAAAGAGCTTGCCTGCTCTCTGAATGCCACCATCCCTGTGATCTACTTAGCTTCTCTGGACAAAAGTAACAAGAAAAAGGGAGAAAAAACAAGGCTACTTTGAACCCTAATCCATTTTATTCTTTTTATTTAGTGTTCCATGGCATCCATGAGGTACTGACAGATAAGGAAACAAAGACTCAGCAGTTAAATGACCTGCCCAAGGTCACTGACAAATGGTAGAAAGAACTCTGGTCTTCTGAGGCAAACTGTACTCAAGATCTCTCTGACACTAAATGCTGTGTTTCACCCCTGGGAGTATATTCCACTGAACAACCAGATCAATTTACACAGCGTGAGTTTTCAAACTCCTCTTAACATATCTCAACCTGAGGAAGAACAAATTTTGGGAAAAAGGAATATTTAAGATCTTCTGATACCTCAAGTTCCTCTCAAGTAAAAAGCATACAGAATCATAATAATGCTGAAAACTGACAAAACGCACTCACAACTGAGCAAAAATGGTCTGAATGTATCCAGAAATGAGATAATTCATTTAAACATATTCACAAGCTGACTGCAAAAATGGATATGTACCTTGAGATTTTTCATTTACTTAAAAAAAAATCTCTCACAGTACAATAAAAATGTCTTCATAAGCCCAGACCTAGTCTTTGGTATACTATAGATGTTATAAATAGTTAACAGTCAAATTCCAATAATTTCAATAAAATTTTTGAAAAGAAATCCTTTACTAAGTCATCACTCCCAGAAAATGTGACACATTTTGAGGGCCTCTGCCCTTCCCCAGCTTGGACTACTGATGTGACAGTGATACTATGTTCATTATAAGGGAGACTTAGAAGCATTAGGTCAAATATTAAACTCTACTGCATGATGAATTAAAGTCAATGGAGGAAGAGTTTAGCATAAGGAATATCAGCTTCTTAAAGAGGGTTCTCCCCATTTGGTATGCTCTACTGTGATAATCCAGATATAGTAGTATATCCATACTATAATATTAACAGTGGTCAAGGAAAATGTTTTGGCAAAAAGAACACAACCTTAAAAATAAAGGTGCAACTTTTCTTAGCCTCAGTTCCACAAAGGCAGGGTTGGCATCTCTTCATCTTTCTATCACTGGTATGAAGCAGATTACTGGAGTACAGCAAATATAAAGTATATTTCTAAGAAGACTATTCCTAGCACTAGCCCAGCTGGGTTCAATGAATGTCACCAGTGTCAAACCCCATTTGATTCCACCATATACAATGGTACGTGGTAAATTTTACCTCTCCCCTTGTCTGTTCACAAAGGAAAAATGTCAGCACATACTCTTTTCACTCAATGCCATAAATATTTACAGTAAGCCTACTCTGTATACAGAAATGTAAAACAGGGGACAAACAACTTTTACCTACTGAACACTCTGATTCCTCAACAATCAGGTATATTTTTCAATACATTACCCTTCTTCGATTCAAATCTCATTAATGAAGTTCTACATTAGAATCAATGAGGAAGAAAGTCTGTATGGAGAAAACTAAGAATGTAAAATCCATGCATATGATTAATAAAATATTTAACCTTAGGTCACACCAAAATGTCTAGTCATGAGTGTCACGAATATTCAACTTTGGACTACTCATCAATTACTTATTCATGTTAATTATTGTTAAAGAGAAAAATTCTTGAAGATTATTTTAATAGAAACAAAATATAAAGCATATTATATGTGTTATACAATGAAAAGTTTTAAAACTTAAAAAAAAGTTCTTAGTCTTTCAAATATTTCAATATATTTGAAATAGTTTTCAAGATGAAACTCTTCTACTGAACTTCATTTCATATTTTTATAAAACAAGCCAGCTTAGTCAGCAGTTTGGTATTTATGTGTCAACTAAATATTTTTATTTTGATTGGGTGAATTACAAAAATATTTACTGAATCCTTGCCAATTCTTTGTTAAAATATTTCTCTATTTGCTGTATGAGACTGTAGTACTCAATTTTATTTAGTTTACTTACAAAAGGCTTATCTCACAAGGCAAAAAACAAAACAAAACAAAAAACTGTTAAGCTATCTTGATGCCCAGCCATTTCTTTTCTCAAAATAATATTTTCCTTTCCTAGGAAGCACTATTTACAGGTCAACTTTGTGCTGTATTGTATGGTTCCAGGGAACTTTCCCCCTAATATTTATTTATTTATTTTATTTTATTTTATCTTTTTGTCAATTAAGAAAATCCTATCTCCCAGTAGTTATTTTACATAGTAATATATTCTCATGATATACAAAGAAAGTAAAAAGGTAATATCTGAATGTTTTCACTAGAAACAAAAAGACTAAGAGAATAACAGTACTTATTTCAATTGTTCTTTATGGGAGAATGTGCTGAATGCTGCTATCCATTCCCAAAGTGATGTGATAAAAGATTTACAACGGGCACCAATTGGAATTCAAGCTAACCCAGACACTGGTATTTAGTTCAATAGAAGAGAGATTCCCCACTAGGCTTAACAATAGAGACTTAAGCAACTGGAGGGAAAAGAATTAAACTAGCTTACTAATTACAATGCTGTTCTGCTTTGTAACACATGGAAATTTCTATTATGAGTTGGGATTAAGAATTTACTTTGTGAAAAACTATCTCAAGAGCGAGCAGAAAGTATTATAATATTCTTTTATAGGCACCATCATTATCCTACTGGTAGGAGTGCAAATTGATGCAACTAATAAATGCATGTGACTTCTAAAGACAAACGCTACTTTTAAGTATTCTACAAATAACCCTGGGAAAATATGCAAAGATAGGTATACAAGTATTCCTATGTATAGCACTATTCTTAATAGCAAGACAAGGGAAATCTCAAAATCCACCCACAGGGAGTTGATTAATAAATGATACATTAGGATGGAATTACTACATGTACTCTATGTGGCAATGCAAAATATTCTGAGTGAAAAATCCAAGTTGCAAAATAGTATGTGTATTATAAGCCTATTCATGTAAAAATGGACATACACACATACACTTGTAAAGAGGACTCATAAAACACAAGTTTTATTCCTTTGGGGAATGGAATTTTAAACAATGACCTGTGCTGTCTTAATTTTGCCTTGAATATGTATTACATGAATAATATCTGAATTTAAAAATTATTAGAATATTAAATTATAGTTCTTCGACATACTCTTTCATACAGAACCAAATTTCCAGTGTACTTTACCTCCCATCAAGAACGCTAGTATATTCTAAACCAATTCAAAGTATTAATGTTACTGTGGTTTTAAAGACAACTATAATACTCTTAAGGCTTTTGAGTCCACAAGAGGACTTGTCCCTCAATTTAATTAGCTGTATGTGAAATAATGATTTGCTCTATAAATATATCTGGCTGAACCTCCTTCACTGAACCCTATAAAAATCTTCAATCATACGGTTGCAATGAACTCCATATATAATCAAGTTTGAAGAAACAATCAAGTTTAAAGTCTGATAATGCACTTAAAAGAAACTGAAAACTTTCTGTCCTTCGCTTGAAGTATTTTACATAAATCACGGTCTTAACACTGACAGTAAAATATTAAAGAATCATTGAACCAAGTTGTGCTTCTGCTACTTGGTAAATGAGCTTGCAAACAGAGCTGAAATACTGTCTCTTGAAACTATACACAACTCCACATTTTCCAGGAGACAGAGGTGGTTAAAAAGCGAGATTCAGGTTAGATTTAATGAAATTGAAGACTTAAACGTAAGGTACTGGCCCAGTTAAACAACGGAAGTCCCAGTACATCCCATTTATGTTATAAATGAGACCACAAATCTCTAGAGATCAAAGAAAATTTGTCTGAAGGAAGAACGGAGTAAGGTGAAAACTACTTAGAAAGAAACCTTAAAGGCAACTTCATAAAATTGGGGGTTGCAAATCTAGCTTCGGTTAAGAACTAGAAATGAGAAAGAGAATTAATTGAATGGAAATAAGTGGAAATAAGAGAAGAGACACATTTGAAAAGGAGGCGATGGGGCAGGGAGGGACAGATGTGTGAGACATAAGTGATGGTGTAGGAGAGAAGTAGGGGTGACGGGTCAGGTAGCAGCCAGGAATTGGGAGGCCAGGCGAGCTGGGCTGAGTGGACACAGCGGCTGGAAGGGCGGGGGAGACTCACACCAGGAGAAAGCAGTAACAGGGCGAGAAGGAGCCTCAAACAACCTAAGCTGGGACCACAGGGCCCGCCCCAAACCCACATCCCTCCCCCGCCGCCCGGCTTCCATATCTGGGCCGGGGCAGCATGTCAAGAGCAGCCGCACGTGTGTGCGAGACGCGGCAGGGAGGGTAACCGGCGCCCCAGCGCTGAGCGAGGGCGCCGCGGTTGCAATGGCCGGAAGGGTTCAGGGACACCGCCGGGCGCCCCGGGCCGCCGGCGAGCCGGCTCACACGTGGACTGCGTGGCCACCGCCCGCCGGGCCGGGCCTGCGCGACCGCGGTCAAGGAACCGAGGCCCGCCACGGCCGGCAGTCAGGCGGAAGGGTCGGAGTGCTGCCCAGGGCGAGGAGACGGGGGCAGCGGCGCGACAGGGGTGGGGGACGCGAGCTTGGTTACCTCTGCCTGTTTCCGGACCACATTGTCGGGGCTGAGCAGGTTTCCTAGGAGCAGGTAGAACTGTTGCTGCTCCGCCGCGGCCGCCGCCATTGCGCTAGGCGTGAAAGAGAGAAAGAGGGAGGGGAGACGGGAGCCGTGAGGCGCGCGGGAGGGCCGGCGGGGAGGGGCGGGGGCGGGAGCGGGGGCGGGGGCGGGCCCAGCCCCGGGACCCGCTCTAGCGGCGGCGAAAGGGTGGGTGGACGGGAGGGAAAGGGCGGGGCAATGGAGGGCCGACGGGGAGGGGCGGGGGCGGGCCCAGCGCGGGGACCCGCTCTAGAGGCGGTGAAGGGGTGGGGGGACGGGAGGGAAAGGGCGGGGCAAAGGGGAAAGGGGAGGACGCGGCGCGGCCTCGAGACCTCTCACCCCGCCGCAGCCGCCAGCGCTGGCTTCTCATTGGCCCTAGGCGCAAGGGGCGGGGCCCATGTCGCCCCCTCGGGGGCCACGCCGATTGGTCACGCACCGTACAGTGCCGTCACTAGCAGCGCGCGGCCACTCGGCTTTGCGCTGGTGTGGTGGCCGAAGACTTCGCATCCTAGCTGAGGCCGCGGCGGCTTCTCGGAGCGGCAGAAGCAGCCGCCGTGCGGTTCTGGCTAGGTGTGGGGCGTGAGGCCTGGATACGGAGGAGGGGCCAGCCCCTGAGCGCGGGAGATTTCGGCGCCGCGGGCTGGCCGTTTTCCTCTGCCGCCTTCCAGCCCCTCCTCTCGACCGCAAGAACGGGCCCAGCTCTCCGTCCCCTTCCACCCCTGGGAAGGGCGCCCCTTTGAACCTACTCATTTAAATGCCACCCCCAGCCTTCACTGACCCTTCAATCTGTCAGGCTCCAGCATCTCCCCAGGGGCATGACTCAGGCCGCCCCTATCGCCTCGCCACGTTCATCCATGACTCAGGCTTGGGCTTGTCGGGAAGAGGGGTTACTCAGCCCTGGGCTGTCCCACCAGACCTCCCCTCCCCTCCGCAGCCCACTGTCGTCCTGAGATGTCCACGTTGCACAGATTCCACCCAACCCCCCAGGATCCGTTACGTTACTATTCCCTTGGATTCTTGTTTTTGGGTCCCGTTCTCTGTTTGGTTGGGGGAAATAAAGAGAGACACCCTCCCCCCACCTCCCTAAAGCAGAGCTGATGTGTCAGTAAGCATGTATTGAATCCCACCGGTACCGACGGGTCCAGAGACCTAATTTGAAGACCGGCACTCTAATGCGTAGACAATACACCCCATTTTTACAGGTAACGTGCCTAACTGCTGGGGCTGCCAAAGGCTGAGAGAGCAGTGTTCAAATGAAACGGCACTTTGAGTCCCTACTGTGTCCAGTGTATAGGGCTAAGGGTGACAGAGGAAGAGAATAATTCATTTGTCCCTCAAAAAGGACACAACTGCATTCCCAGAGAGGTTCCACGTTGGGTGAGATGGAGGGTATTACACGTCTAAGCTGTCGATAGCGTATAGCTTAGGGAATTTCATTTCCTGTTGGCTGTTACACTGTAGTTCTCTCTTCGAAAGTCTATTTAAAACGTTTGCTCAGGTGAATGACTTTTAAACTTTGGCTCTACATTAGAATAATCCAGGACGCTGTATCCAGAATCTATGGGCTGAGACCCTGGGATCTACATGCCAGCCAAAAAAATTTTAAATATTCTAATTGATTTGTAGAGAAAACTTCCTCAGGAAATTTTAACTGTGACAGTGATATAGTTGTCTGCTGGAGGTCTGCAGCCCTGTCTTTGTGCAACAGATTTTTTTTTTAGATGTGACAGTTTATCATTGTATGGCACGTTTTTATTTCCTCAGTGACAGACCATTATGTGCATTAATTTGGAACAGATTTTTTGTTTTTCATTTTTTTTTTTTTTTTTTGTCAGTTGACTGTGACTGGTTCTGAGTATGCTTTTTTCTCACTCAAGGTTATAAAGATTTCGGGAAGTACATACTAAAACAAACATTTTTAATGACTAGGTTAATAGGGAAACAAGATAAATTGCCTAAAGGCTAGCTCAGGGTATAGCCTGATCTCCAGTTCCTTTTTAACCACTTGCTGTGGTATGTGTTTATTGGCAATGATACTGTAAATTATATGTAATTGTTTAATAATTATTAAATGACAGAAGTTCCAACATAGGTTTAGATTTGTAAAAACAGGGAGCTTGTTTTTTGATCAGGCAAAGTATAAATTTAAAATGATTTCAGGCTAGAAACAAAACAATTTTGTATTAGTGGTGACATCAACTGCTAGAATATGGAATCACAAGCCAGCTTTATTTTGACATTGTAAATATCCAATCAGAAGGGAAGGAGAGGATTTTTAAGAGGAATGAATGAAGAGATTCCCAAAGTATGGGAGAAATTCATAGAAGTTTGAGGTGGATAGAAGGTATTTTGACAATGGAGACCAGATCTGGTATCCAGAAAACTTCCTAGGTGGGAACTGTATTTTCAGTAAGCTTACCATTTTGGAAAATTTGTAATGCTCAGCCTTCTGAGGGATTTGCTGTATTTAGAAACTTATTTCCCGTGCAGAGAGTTTTATAAGGGTATTATTTTCCCATAAGGAAATAGCTCAGAATTGTGTAAAGACAACCCACAGGAATATAGATTTTTTCCACGGAGGTGATGTGGTAGAAGGAAAAGAGCCCTGAACTTGAATTGGATGGATTTGGATCTCAATCTCTTACTAGTTGTGTGAACTTGAGTGAGTACTTATTGTCTCTGGGTCTTGATTTCTCATCTATAAAATGGGAATAATAATAGCTCCCAGGGTATAATATTATAACCACAAAAGTTCTAACATTAAATTATAATTGGAAATTAATATGGAGGAGTAGAAAACCTCATTTTGCTACTCCCCCACTAGGTGCCATTGCTTTGGGCAAATTAACTGTGAATGGTTTGTTTCTGATGCCTTTCCCTTCTAGCTTATTATACCTGATACTATCTCTTTTAGTTCTGGAGGCATATTTGCTTAGTCAGTTACAACCCCATGTAGAAAAGGGGGAGAGTGGGGAAAAAGAAGACTGGCATTTTCTCTCAACTGAAATTGAAAATACATTAAATCTAGGTAATTGAGGATTTTTGATGTTTCTCAGAAGGTACGGCAGAGTCTATTCTTATTACTACAGGAAACAAGACTCTTAAACAAGCATCAGAATCCCCTCCTGCTGCTCCTCTTGGCTTTCTGGGCTTCCGTGATGATGGCAGTGCTATGTAAATGACAGGCTGGAGAAGTGAGGCTTGTAACATCTCTGGGAAAGCTTCTCTCAACTGGGGTAGAATTTGGTCTTGTCTGTCAATCTCCCAAATGAACAATCTGTAATTTTTTTGTTACCCCAGGACTACTAAAGAGCCTCAATTACTAGTCCTGATAGTTGTAAGCACTCATACTCTGTATCACAACTTATTATGAGGGTTAATTTAGATAATATGAATGAAAATATTATCATCTGTAACTATACATAAATGTAAGGTGGTGGTATTATTTACATTGACTAGTTAAGAGCTAGCAAAAAAAAAGAGAACTGTCTAAAAGTTGTTTAATAAAAATAAAAATACAGAATGGTTCATATTTCTTTAGCTGCTCTGATGCAGACTTACTGTCAGGATGTCCTGGCCAGGCCCCTGACATTCATGAAGCACTTTGAACACAGTAGGCCCTCAGCAAGTTGCTGAATTGGACATTTAGGGGAAATTTTTTTATTGAATTAGTTTCTTCCTCTGTCTCTTTCTGTCTCCCTGCCTGTCTCTCTCGTAGTTTTATATATGAAATCAATTGAATATGGGCAGGTGGTTGGATTCATTTTAGGACAGCAGCAGCGTTTGGAGGCTGGGAGCACAGGCTCCAGAGCCAGGCAGTATGAGTTCAGATAATGACTTCATAACTTACTTGTGTGATCTTGCCCAAGTTAATTAACCTTTCCTACCTCCAGTCTCCTTTTGAATGAAATGGAGATCACAGAAGTCCTTTATGCCATAGGTTAAAAATTTGGCATAGTGCCTGGCACCAAGTAAATGCTTAGAAAGCATTAGCTGTTAGTTATCATTACTAATGCCGATTGAAACCTCTAAAATTTGCGTATTTAATTTGTTTACACATTTACGTATTGGATTATTACATGATTTTACTCCTAAATTATAAGCAGTCATGTTATAGCAATGAATAATAAGTGTAATTAAGAATTTTCTTTTAATTTGATTTCTCAACACAGAGCATTTTAAGGCCATTTTCAACTTTATATAATACAGTTGCACTGTCTAACATGATAGCTGCTAGCCATTGTGGCTAGTTCAAACTGAAATATGCTTTAAGTATAAAATACGCGAGGTATCAAAGACTTCATGCAAAAAAAGTGAAATAACTAATAATTTTATATTGATCACATGTAGAAATGATAATATATTGGGTTAAGATACATTAATAAACTACAAGTATTAATTACTTTAATCACTTTTACTGTCTCTTTTTACATTTTAAAATATGGCTACTAGAAATTTTTAAACTGCATATGTAACGCATTTGCATCTTGCGTTATATTTCTATTGGAAAGTGCTTTGTTAGGGAATAAAATAACTCACTAGCTATACACAGGAAGTGATTTTTCACCAACTGAAATCAATTACCTTATAGTGTTTTCTGTTGCTTCCAGCTTTCTGACTTGATTCTCAGGAATTTGGAGACATGGTACGGTACTTTCTGAGCAGTGTTCCTTGCTAAGGAATTTCCTTTTCCTGCTGGTTTGACAAACAGATTTATGAACCTTTGAAGATAATTAAGACTCTAGATTTCATCCTGTAGAATAAATCCTAATAAGTTAATACAGGGACTGGTTAAGAGTTGGGAGGAAGAAGAATATCTACTTTTTCATGTTGATTATTTTCATTTCAATGTGGTAAATGGATTTATAGAACATCATTTGCTGCATTTTAAAACCTGAAATAAAAATATACTTAGCAGAAGATTTATTTTTTAAGTTAGATGTTTTTCCTTAGAACATAAAAAGGTTAGAAGTAAAAGGATGGAAAAAGATATGTCATGCAAACAGTATCCAAAGGACAGCTTGAATAACTGTATTCATACCAGACAAAATAGATTTAAAAACAAAAATTGTATTAGAGACAAAGGGACATTTTGTTGGGATAAAACAGGAAGATATAACAGTTGTAAACATGCACACATAACAATACAGCCCCAAAATTTATATGATGCAATAACTGACACAATTGAAGGGAGAAATAGTGAGAAAAAAAAAAAAAAAAAAAAAGAGAGTTCCATTTCCACTTTGAATATGGAGGAGACAACTATGCAGAAGACCGATAATTAATAATCTTGAACAACACTAAAAAACAACTAGACCTAATAGACTTCTATAGAACAATCTACCCAACAGCAGATACATGTTCTTTTTAAGTGCATATGGAACGTTCTCCAGGATAGGCCTTATGTGAGGTCATACAAGGCTCAGTATGAGGATTGAAATAATATAAAACATATTCCCTGACCACAACAGAATGAAATTAAAAATCAATAACAAAAGGAAGTTTGTGAAATTCACAAATACGTGAAAATTAAACAATATACTCCTAAATAACAAATGAGTCAAAGAAGAAATCACAAGAGAAATTAGAAACTACTTTGAAATGAATGAAAACAAAAACAGAACATACCAAAACTTATGGGATGTAGCTAAAGCAGTGCTGTGAACACCTATATTAAAAAAGAAGAAAGGTCTCAAATGGATACTCTAACCTAGTTTCTTAGAAACTAGGAAAAGAGGGGAAGACTAAACCCAAAACAAGCAGAAGGAAAGAGATAATGAATAGAATGGAACTATATGGAATACAAGAAAAATAGAGGAGATCAACAAGACCAAAAACTGGTTCTTTGAAAAGATCTACAAAATCGATAAACCTTTAGGTAGAATGACCAAGGTGAAAAAGAGAAGACTCAAGTTGCTAAAATAAATAATGAACACAGGGACATTACTACCAAGCTTTCAGAAATAAAAACAATTTTCACTATGAACAATTTTATGCTAATAAATTAGATACCTAGATGTAGTTTGAAACTGTTATGTACCCCAGAAAAGGACATGTTCCTTTAATCCATTCTTGTGGGTACAGATCTATTGTGGATGGGACCTTTTGATTAGGTTATTTCAATCCTTTTACTGGAGTCCTTTATAAGAGGATAAAACACAAGAAGCTAAGAGATGAAAACTGAGAGAAGTTCATAGAGAAAACCCTTGGAGAAGTTAAGAGAGGACTCACAGAAACTCAGAGAGGAAGCCACTGGAACCAGAAGCTGAAAACAATGAAACCCAGGAGTGAAGGATCAGCAGACCCCATCATGTGCCTTCCCCTGTGACAGAGGTGTCCCAGATATGGGCAGCCCGTCTTCAGAGTCCAGGTAGCATCTTGTGGATACCTTGGGTTGGACATTTTCATTGTCTAACAGCTGTAAATTTTAAGTTGATCCCCATTGTAAAAGCCAACCCATTTCTGGTATGTTGCATTCCAGCAGCTTTAGCAAACTGAAACACTAGATGAAATAGACACAATTCTAGAAAGATACAAACTACTAAACTGACTGAATAAAAAGTCTGAATAGACCTATAACTTAAGAGACTGAGTTGGTCATCAAATCTTCCCACAAACAAAAGTCCAGAACCAGATGGCTTCATTAGTGAATTATAACAAATATTTTAAAAAGAATTAACACCAATTATGCTCAAACTCGTTCATAAAATAGAAGTGGAGTAAATACTTCCTAACTCATTCTAGAAGGTCAGTATTACTCTGATACCCAAACCAGACAATCACAAGAAAAGAAAACTGCAGACCGATATCCCTTATGTACATAGATACAAAAATCCTCAACAGAATGCTATCAAATCAAATCCAGCACATAAAAGGAAAGAAAATGATGGCCAAGTAGGATTTATCCCAGGAATGCAAGATTGGTAAAACATGTGAAAATCAATCAATGTAATATACCATATATTGATAGAATAAAGTATAAAAGCCACATGGTCATCTTAATTGATGCAGAAAAGCCATTAACAGAATCCCACAGCTTTTCATGATAAAAATACTCAAAAACTAGGAATAGAAGGGCACTTCCTCAACCTGATAAAAGCCATCATTCTAGTTGCTGATGCTGCTGGAATGCTAAACACCAGAGATGGACTGGCTTTTATAAAAGGGGGTTTATTTGGTTACACAGTTACAGTCTTAAGGTCATAAACTGTCCAAGGTAACACATCAGCAATCGAGTACCTTCACTGGTGGATGGCCAATGGTGTCCGGAAAACCTTTGTTAGCTGGGAAGGCACGTGGCTGGCATCTGCTCCAAAGTTCTGGTTTCAAATGGCTTTCTCCCAGGATGTTCCTCTCTAGGCTGCAGTTCCTCAAAAATGTCACTCTTAGTTGCACTTGGGATATTTGTCCTCTCTCAGCTTCTCTGGAGCAAGAGTCTGCTTTCAATGGCCATCTTCAAACTGTCTCTCATCTGCAGCTCCTGTGCTTTCTTCAAAGTGTCTCCCTTGGCTGTAGCTCCTCTTCAAAACATCACTCACAGCTGCACTGAGTTCCCTCTGCCCATCAGCTCATTTATATGGCCCCACCTGAATGGGTGGGGCCATGCCTCCATGGAAATTATCTCATCAGAGTCATCACCCACAGTTGGGTGGGGCACATTTCCATGCAAATCTACTCAGCACCAAAACGTCTGCCCCACAAGACTGAATCAAAGAATATGGCTTTTTCTGGGGGACATAATACATTCAAACCAGCACAGCCATCTATGAAAAACCCACAACCACTGTCATCCTTAATGATGAAAGATTGGATGCTTTCTCCCTGAGATTAGGGACAAAACAAGGATACTCTTTTTTACCACTTCCATTAAATATTGTGCTGGAGGTTCTAACTATTCACAGATGGCATGATCTTGTATAGAGAAAAAAATCCTAAGCAATCCACAAAAGGACTATTAAAGCTAATAAACAAATTCAGCAAGGTTGCAGGATACAAGAACAATACACAAAAATCAATTGCTTCAACAAGTTAAACATAGAATTTTCATATGACCCAGCAATTCCACTCCTATGCATATGCACCCTAAAGAATTGAAAGCAGGGACTCAAACAGATGCTTGAACACCAATGTTCATAGCAGCATTATTCACAATAGTCAAAATGATAGAAAACAACCCAAGTGTCCACCAACAGCTGAATGGATAGCCAAAATGTCATATATACCTGTACATACAATGTAATATTATTCAGCCCTAAAAAGCAATGAAGTTCTGATACAGACTATAACGTGGATAAACCTTGAGAACATGCTATAATGAAAGAAGCCAGACACAAAACAACAAATATTGCATAATTCCACTTATATGAAATAGTTAGAATAAGCAAATTTATAGGGACAGAAAGTAGATTAGAGGTTACAAGGGGCTGGAGGTAGGGAGACTGGGGAGTTATTGCTTCATGAGTACAGAGTTTGTGTTTTGGGTGATGAAAAAGTTTTGGTAATGAATGATGGTGATGGTTGCATAACTTTGTGAATGTAATTAATGCCACAGAATTGCACACCTGAAAATGATTAAAATTGAAATTTTTGTGTTAAATATTAACATATGTATTACCACATTAACATTTTAAAAATTCAATTGTATGTCTATACACTAACAATGAACAACACAAAAATGAAATTAAGAAAGCGATTGCATTTATAATAACATAATGAATAGAATAGTTAGGAGCAAATTTAATAAAGAACACAAGATTTGTATACTGAAGACTAGAAAACATCACTGAAAGAAATTAAAGATTTATATAAATGGAAGATATTTCATGTGCATGGATTGGAAGACTTAATATTGTTAAGCTAGCAATACTCCCCACATTGATATACAGATTCAATGTAATCCTTACCAAAATTCCAACTTTTTTTTTTTTTTGCAGAAATGGACAAGCTAATGATACAATTCACATGGAATTGCAAGGGGCTTAAAATAGACAAAACAATCTTGGAAAAGAACAAAGTTGGAGGACTCATACTTCCTGATTTCAAAGCTTACATAAGGCTACAGTAATCAAGACAATGTGGTTCTGGCATAAGAATAAACATAAAGGAGAGGTGGGGCAAGATGGTGGACTGGTGAGCTGTATGTTTTAGTTACTCCTCCAGGAAAGTAGGTAGAAAGCCAGGAACTGCGTGGACTGGACACCACAGAGCAGTCTGACTTTGGGCATACTTCATACAACACTCATGAAAACGTGGAACTGCTGAGATCAGTGAAATCTGTAAGTTTTTGTGGCCAGGGGACCTGCACCCCTCCCTGCCAGGCTCAGTCCCATGGGAGGAGGGGCTGTCAGCTCCGGGAAGGAGAAGGGAGAACTGCAGTGGCAGCCCTTATTGGAAACTCATTCTACTGATCCAAACTCCAACCATAGATAGACTGAGACCAGACACCAGAGAATCTGAGAGCTGCCAGCCCAGCAGAGAGGAGACAGACATAGAAAAAAACAGCACAAAAAACTCCAAAATAAAAGCGGAGGATTTTTGGAGTTCCGGTGAACATAGAAAGGGGAAGGGCAGAGCTCAGGCCCTGAGGCTCATATGCAAATCCCGAAGAAAAGCTGATCTCTCTGCCCTGTGGACCTTTCCTTAATGGCCCTAATTGTTTTGTCTCTTAGCATTTCATTAACCCATTAGATCTGTGAGGAGGGCCACCCTTTTTTTTTTTTTAATCCTTTTTTCTTTTTGTAAAACAATTACTCTAAGAAGCCCAATACAGAAAGCTTCAAAGACTTGCAATTTGGGCAGGTCAAGACAAGAGCAGAACTAAGAGAGCTCTGAGACAAAAGGCAATAATCCAGTGGCTGAGAAAATTCACTAAACACCACAACTTCCCAAGAAAAGGGGGGTGTCTGCTCACAGCCATCATCCTGGTGGACAGGAAACACTCCTGCCCATTGCCAGCCCCATAGCCCAGAGCTTCCCCAGACAACCCAGTGTGATGGAAGTGCTTCAAATAACAGGCACACACCACAAAACTGGGTGTGGACATTAGCCTTCCCTGCAACCTCAGCTGATTGTCCCAGAGTTGGGAAGGTGGAGCAGTGTGAATTAACAAAGCCCCATTCAGCCATCATTTCAGCAGACTGGGAGCCTCCCTACACAGCCCAGCAGCCCAGAACCACCCTGGGGGAACGGTACTCACCTGTGACATAGCACAGTCATCCCTCAACAGAGAACCAGGGGGTGCACGGCCTGGAAGAGGGACCCGCTTGCAAGTCTCAGGAGCCATACGCCAATACCAAGGACTTGTGGGTCAGTGGCAGAGACAAACTGTGGCAGGACTGAACTGAAGGATTAGACTATTGCAGCAGCTTTAAAACTCCAGGATCACCAGGGACATTTGATTGTTAGAGCCACCCCCCCTCCCTGACTGCCCAGAAACATGCCCCATATACGGGGTGGGCAACACCAACTACACACACAAGCTTGGTACACCAGTTGGACCCCACAAGAGTCACTCCCCCGTTCACCACAAAGGCAAATCAGGGGAGAACTGGCTTGGGGAGAACAGGTGGCTCGTGGATGCCACCTGCTGGTTAGTTATAGAAAGTGTACTCCATGAAGCTGTAGATTTGATAAATTAGAGATAAGGACTTCAATTGGTGTACAAATCCTAAAAGAACCCTATCAAGTTCAGCAAATTCCAAGAGGCCAAAAACAACAGAAAATTATAAAGCATATGAAAAACCAGACGATATGGATAACCCAAGCCCAAGCACCCAAATCAAAAGATCAGAAGAGACACGGCACCTAGAGCAGCTACTCAAAGAACTAAAGATGAACAATGAGTCCATAGTACGGGATACAAAGGATATCAAGAAGACCCTAGAAGAGCATAAAGAAGACATTGCAAGACTAAATAAAAAAATAGATGATCTTATGGAAATTAAAGAAACTGTTGACCAATTTAAAAAGATTCTGGACACTCATAGTACAAGACTAGAGGAAGTTGAACAACGAATCAGTGACCTCGAAGATGACAGAATGGAAAATGAAAGCATAAAAGAAAGAATGGGGAAAAAAATTGAAAAAATCAAAAACGGACCTCAGGGATATGATAGATAATATAAAACGTCCGAATATAAGACGGATTGATGTTCCAGAAGGGGAAGAAAAGGGTAAAGGTCTAGGAAGAGTAGTCAAAGAAATTGTTGGGGAAAACTTCCCAGATCTTCTAAACAACATAAATACACAAATCATAAATGCTCAGCGAACTCCAAATAGAATAAATCCAAATAAACCCACTCCGAGACATATTCTGATCACACTGTCAAACACGGAAGAGAAGGAGCAAGTTCTGAAATCAGCAAGAGAAAAGCAATTCACCACATACAAAGGAAACAACATAAGACTAAGTTGTGACTACTCAGCAGCCATCATGGAGGCAAGAAGGCAGTGGCATGATATATTTAAAATTCTGAGTGAGAAAAATTTCCAACCAAGAATACTTTATTCAGCAAAGCTCTCCGTCAAATTTGAGGGAGAGCTTAAATTTTTCACAGACAAACAAATGCTGAGAGAATTTGCTAACAAGAGACCTGCCCTACTGGAGATACTAAAGGGAGCCCTACAGACAGAGAAACAAATAAAGGAGAGAGAGACTTGGAGAAAGGTTCAGTACTAAAGAGATTCGGTATGGGTACAATAAAGGATATTAATAGAGAGAGGGGAAAAATATATATGACAAACATAAACCAAAGGATAAGATGGCTGATTCAAGAAATGCCTTCACGGTTATAATGTTGAATGTAAATGGATTAAACTCTCCAATTAAAAGATATAGATTTGCAGAATGGATCAAAAAAAATGAACCATCAATATGTTGCATACAAGAGACTCATCTTAGACACAGGGACACAAAGAAATTGAAAGTGAAAGGATGGAAAAAAATATTTCATGCAAGCTACAGCCAAAAGAAAGCAGGTGTAGCAATATTAATCTCAGATAAAATAGACTTTAAATGCAGGGATGTTTTGAGAGACAAAGAAGGCCACTACATACTAATAAACGGGGCAATTCAACAAGAAGAAATAACAATCATAAATGTCTATGCACCCAGTCAAGGTGCCACAAAATATATGAGAGAAACACTGGCAAAACTAAAGGAAGCAATTGATGTTTCCACAATAATTTTGGGAGACTTCAACACATCACTCTCTCCTATAGATAGATCAACCAGACAGAAGACCAATAAGGAAATTGAAAACCTAAACAATCTGATAAATGAATTAGATTTAACAGACATATACAGAACATTACATCCCAAATCACCAGGATACACATACTTTTCTAGTGCTCACGGAACTTTCTCCAGAATAGATCATATGCTGGGACATAAAACAAGCCTCAATAAATTTAAAAAGATTGAAATTATTCAAAGCACATTCTCTGACCACAATGGAATACAATTAGAAGTCAATAACCATCAGAGACTTAGAAAATTCACAAATACCTGGAGGTTAAACAACGCACTCCTAAACAATCAGTGGGTTAAAGAAGAAATAGCAAGAGAAATTGCTAAATATATAGAGATGAATGAAAATGAGAACACAACATACCAAAACCTATGGGATGCAGCAAAAGCAGTGCTAAGGGGGAAATTTATAGCACTAAACGCATATATTAAAAAGGAAGAAAGAGCCAAAATCAAAGAACTAATGGATCAACTGAAGAAGCTAGAAAATGAACAGCAAACCAATCCTAAACCAAGTACAAGAAAAGAAATAACAAGGATTAAAGCAGAAATAAATGACATAGAGAACAAAAAAACAAGAGAGGATAAATATCACCAAAAGTTGGTTCTTTGAGAAGATCAACAAGATTTACAAGCCCCTAGCTAGACTGACAAAATCAAAAAGAGAGAAGACCCATATAAACAAAATAATGAATGAAAAAGGTGACATAACTGCAGATCCTGAAGAAATTAAAAAAATTATAAGAGGATACTATGAACAACTGTATGGCAACAAACTGGATAATGTAGAGGAAATGGACAATTTCCTGGAAACTTATGAACAGCCTAGACTGACCAGAGAAGAAATAGAAGACCTCAACCAACCCATCACAAGCAAAGAGATCCAATCAGTCATCAAAAATCTTCCCACAAATAAATGCCCAGGGCCAGATGGCTTCACGGGGAATTCTACCAAACTTTCCAGAAAGAACTGACACCAATCTTACTCAAACTCTTTCAAAACATTGAAGAAAATGGAACACTACCTAACTCATTTTATGAAGCTAACATCAATCTAATACCAAAACCAGGCAAAGATGCTACAAAAAAGGAAAACTACCGGCCAGTCTCCCTAATGAATATAGATGCAAAAATCCTCAACAAAATACTTGCAAATCGAATCCAAAGACACATTAAAAAAATCATACACCATGACCAAGTGGGGTTCATTCCAGGCATGCAAGGATGGTTCAACATAAGAAAATCAATCAATGTATTACAACACATTAAAAATAAGAAAATTAAATTAAAAAATCAAATGATCATCTCAATAGATGCTGAAGAAGCATTTGACAAAATCCAACATCCCTTTTTGATAAAAAGACTTCAAAATGTAGGAATTGAAGGAAACTTCCTCAATATGATAAAGAGCATATATGAAAAACCCACAGCCAGCAGAGTACTCAATGGTGAGAGACTGAAAGCCTTCCCTCTAAGATCAGGAACGAGACAAGGATGCCCGCTGTCACCACTGTTATTCAGCATTGTGCTGGAAGTGCTAGCCAGGGCAATCCAGCAAGACAAAGAAATAAAAGGCATCCAAATTGGAAAAGAAGAAGTAAAACTGTCATAAATAATATAAAATTTGCCATTCTAAGTCTATAAGTCAGTGGTGGTAATTACATTTACAGTATTGTGCTACCATCACCACCATCCATTACCAAAACTTTTTCATCACCCAAAGCAGAAGCTCTGTACCCGTTAAGCAAGAACTCCCCTATTCTCCTCTCCCCTGGCCCCTGTTAACTTCTAATCTACTTTCTGTCTCTATGAATTTGATTATTCTAGGTATTTGCCCTTTTGTGTCTGACTTATTTCATTAAGCACAATGTTTTCAATGTTCAACCATGTCGTACCATGTATCAGAATTTTATTCCTTTTTATGGCTGAGTAATAATATTCCATTGCATGTATATACCACATTTTGTTTATATACATAGAAACATTTCATGGACACTTGGGATATTTCCATCTTTTGGCTATTGTGAATAATGGCACTATGAACATTATGTGTAAATTATCTGTTCAAGTACCTGTTTTCAGTTCTTTTGGAAGAATATGGTTTTGAAGCATACATAAATGTGCTATATAATATTAAAGTACTGCTTTAGATAAGGGGGGAAAAAAAAGAATAAACGTAAAGATCAATGAAATAGAATGGAGGGTCCAGAAAGAAACCTTACATTTAGGGTCAATTGAGTTTTAGAGGTTCTAACTATTCACAGTTGGCATGATTTTGCTAGGATAATTCATAGACATAGCAATAATGTGTAAACATTAGTCTAGTAATTAATGTATAAATAGTCTATTGAACAAATGTTGCTGATAAAACTGGATATCCCCATGCAAAAGAGTGACGTTGGACCCTTACCTCACATCATATACAGAAACTCAAAATGTACCATAGATGTAAATGTAAGTGCTAAAACTATAAAATTCTTAGAAGAAAACATAGGACTAAATCTTTATGACTTTGGATTAGGCAATGGTTTCTTATATGACACTAAAAGCACAAAAGAAAAAAAATTGATAAATTGTACTTAAAACTAAAAACATCTATGCTTTAAAGAACATTGTCAAGAAAGTGAAAAGGTAACCCATAGAATGGGGAAAAAAAATGCAAACCATTTATCGATAAGGGACTTGTATCCAGAATATATAAAGAACTCTTACACTCAACAATAAAAAGACAAATAACCCAATTTTAAAATGGGGAAATCCTTTGAATAGACATTTCCCCAAAGAAATTATACAAATGGACAATAAACACATGAAAAGATGTTCAATATTGTTAATCATTAGAAAATCCAAATGAAAACCACAATGAGATACCACTTCATACCCATTAGTATGGGTATAATACAAAAGACAGACAATTGGCAAGCATTGGCAAGGATGTGAAAATATTGGAACCTCATACATTTCTAGTGAGAGTGTAAAATGATGAAGCCACTTTGGAAAACTGTCAGTTCCTCAAAATTTAAACATAGAATTACCATATGACCCAGAAATCCTACGTACGTACTCAAGAGAAATGGAAACATATCTACACAAAAATTTGTACATGAGTGTTAATATCAAAATATTATTTATAATAGCAAAAAATTGAAACAACCCAAATGTCCATCAAATGATGAATGTATAAACAAAACATGGCATATCTATACAATGGAATATTATTTGGTAATAAAAAGAAATGCAATACTGGTACATGTCACAACATGGATGAACTTAGAAAAACATCGTGCTACCTGAAAGAAGCCAGACACATCAGCCACACATTGTTTGATTCTATCTATATGAAATATCCAGAAACAGCAAATCCACAGGGACAGAACGTAGATTAGTGGTTGGTTGCCATGAGCTGGAGGGAGGGGAGAATGAGGAGTAACTGCTAATGGACATGAAGATCTATTTGGTGTGATGAAAATGTTCTGGAATTTGATAGTGGTGATGGTTGCACAACTGCGAATAAACTAAAAACCACTGAATTGTACACCTGAAAGGGTGCACATTATGGTATGTGAATTACGTCTCAATAGAGCTGTTATTTAAAAAAAATTTTGTTCCTCAGGCATCTGAAGGAAATTATTGATCCAGACCTCAAGTACTGATTTTTTTTCCTCAAGTACTGAATTTATACCTAGTTCGGAATACATGGATAATAACATTAATAAGCTTCAAAAATCTTGAGGATTCCTAAGCCAATATTTGGAAGGATGAGATTCAGATATGGTTTAATCTATATATTTTTCTTTTTATCTATTTGCAATTTATAGCAACTATCTTATTGTTGGGACACAATGACATGCATATTTTACCTCATGTATTATGATGAAATAAAAAGTAAAGTATTAATTGTGACATCAATCCACACCTCCAATTTTCAGCTATTAGCAATATGGATTTTTAAAAGTCTAAAGTTAACGAAGAAGAAATAAAAGGGACTTTATAATAGTTATGTTCATCAGTTCTACCTACTGCTTTATGCACATTTTACTCTATTGATATTTATTTATAAGCCTTTTTTTTTCATTCATTCATTTAACAAATATTTACCAGACCCCTTCTATGTGGTAGGCACTATTAGGCTGTGGAGATTCAGGGGTGAACAAACAGGGTACCCACCTTTGTGAAGTTTATAATCCTGGAAAGGAAAACAGACAATAAATGAGTAAAGTGAATAGATAGGATAATTTCATTGGGGATAAGTGAAAAAAAAAAAAAAGAGAATAATAGGATCAAGAATGACTGGGGATGAGGTGGGGTGCCACTTTAGGGATATGGACTATTGGGGAGAGGTGACACGTGAGTTGACACTTGCAAGATGAGAAAGGAGAAAAGTGAAGAAATGAGGCAAACTTTCTTCAAAGCAGAGGACACAGAAAGCACATAAACCCTAAGGCAAAGGCAAGGCTGATGTGTTCCAGGAAGGAAAGATAGGTATGGCTAGGGGGTAGTAAGCAATGAGAAAGGGCTGGTAGGTAACCAGGGGGCAGATCACCTAGGGCATTGCTGTAGTTTAATAGTATGACGTTTTCTTAGTGTAATGGGAAGTCGTTGGAGAGAGAAGTAAGGGAACATGACCAGATAATCAGGATAAAAAGGTCATTCTGACTGCTATATAGAAAATAGACCTTGGGAGGCGAAGCATGGAAGCAGGGGCAGAGCATTAGGAGGCCATTGCAATACTCCAGGCTGGAGAAGTTGGTGGCTTGGACTGGAATGGAGGCAATCAACAGTGTCCAAAGTGGTCAGATTTAGATATAATTTTTAATGCAAGTAGAGCTGGTGGGTTTTATAGGACAAGAGCTGGACCTTGGGTGATTCTTACTCCAATTGCAGCTCCACTATTAACCAGCCGTGATTCTGAACCTCGCGTTAATACTTCTCTAGACCTCCATTTCTTTATCTGTAAATTGGGAGAGTTGGGCCAGATTCCTAGGGTATCTTTTCAGCTACAATATTTGCGGACCATTAAGTCAATTATGGACTGCGTTGTAATACAGTGATGACTTCAGAAGCCATTTAAGGTTGCTTGTCCTTTAAAATGAATTTCTTTGGATCACCAGAATTTGACGTTTTATATCTCTACCTGCTTTTTCAGAAACTTTTTTTTTCCTTCTATTTTCTATATCAGTCAGCTTTCACTTATTGCAGCTGCCAACATAAAATAACAGCTGCCTCTACTTGTCAACTGCCTTCCTCATCTGGTTTGTTGGCTGAGCTGTGGTGTGCTTTGGAAACTAAGTAACCAAGTCCATTACCCATTTGGTAGCATATGAAATAGGTACAAAGTGGAGAGCTGAGTATATTTCCTGTAGAGTCAAATGCATGAGGTTTATGACAATTATTTGGCCACTTAGGTATTTTTCATCTGGGGTTTTATAATTGCATGCCAAAGGTTTAACTCTACTGGAATCCCCACACAATTCCCCATGCCATTCTCTCACTATCAGTGTTACCAAGGTTCCAACACTTATAAGCATAAACATTTCAATGATAGTAGAACAAAACTGTTTAGGAAAGTGTGTATTAAACTATTTAATAAACCCATTGCCATCTGTCAAGTTCCCTGTAATAATTTTCTTTGTAAGATGACCTTTTGGCTTTTTGACACCTACTTAGGGGATCAAGTTATAGAAAACGCAGTTCTAACCACCAGTAACTTAAGTGGTCTTTGGCTATTTAGTGATTTAATTTTTCCACAATGAAAATGAATTGTTTTCCCTCATTAACTTGACCAGTGATCTTTGAAAATGGAAATATATATATCCTGAGCTTCTGAGAGGACAAGATTGCAATGTATAGAGGTCTACAATGTGAACTCTAAAAATTTTAAACAATGCCTTGAGACACTTGAGAAATTCAAGTCCCTAAGAGTCAGACTGCTTTTAAGTACCTTTTTCTCTAGGAAAAAGTGGGTAGAAAATTCTGGTTAATTTGATTTTGATTAATTGGCAAATAGAAGGTGAAACAATCAAGAAACAAATATAATTGTAGGAGAAAATAGTAAGAATGCTTTGTAATAAAGGGAAAAAAAAAAAAAAAGGACATAATTAGCAGTGACCAGGGACAGAACTAAAATACATCTGGATAATTATAGTCTTACTTGGGTGCTGCAAGGATCCTGGTCAGGGAAAACAGCTGTGTCCATACATGGGTCCTGGAAAGGTTTTTCCCCGGAAGCACCTAAATGAAATAAAAACTCATTTCTGACTTATTCAAGAAGGCTTCACAGATTACTAGAATGATGGTTTGCTTTCTCACAGAAAACTCTAATCATGTGATGCTTTCTTAAGTACATGGAGGCAATTACCAACTAATTTAAAGAACAATATCAAAGATCCATGAGCAGTCAGGGAATATTAGTTCTTTTATTTTTGGTGTCTATCTAGTAGGGTCTCAGAATAGTTTTTCTGGCCTTTCCTTCCTCTTGCATACTGCTAGGGTGACTCCATAAAGAGGTGAGAGAGCGAGAGTAGCTTCCTAGATCTCACACAGACTTTCCCTCCAGTGTCACCATAATTTGTTTCTTAGTACAAATTGAATTCTTAAATTTCTTTTCATCTAAATGTCAGGTTTTGAGATTACTTACAGCAGTCAAAGCTGTTCTCTGCACTGTGGCTGCTCCAGTTATGGGAAGTTATTAATCCCACAGTTGTGACCTCATGGGTCAGAGAGGTCACCATGGAGACATAGGTCTGCAATTATGACCTGCTGCAGGTGAGCAGTGTCACACTGTGGGCACATTTCAATTTGCCTGCCCTACAAGCTGTAAAGGCCCAAGATGTGTAGGCATTCAGATATTACAGGCTAATCCAAGCATACCCGAGGCACACAGAAGGGAAAGGAAGCTACTGACTTTTGAGAAGTCAGAACTCATGCTATTGAGGGCTACTCAAATTGGGTACAAATATTTCAACTCTTGTCAAGTTTTGAAACCATATGAGTAGTTTCTTTACCTATGGATTTAGAATCTATTCTACTACTCAATACCGAAAAAAGAAACTGACCTCTCAAATAAACAAAGATACATTTATATGGAAGCAAAAGGGCATTCCTTATTAAATAAGTTTATAGCGTTTAGGTTTGTACTTTAAGTTTTTATATGACATACTAAGTTTTCAAGTTTGGCCTATATTGTCCTGGTCCTTGATGACTTAGTTTCTCTTCATTTAGTGTTTCATCATTCAGTTGATTAATTCTTGTACTGAATTGATTTAAAACCAAACTTTCTATGGGTTACATTTTTTTCCTTGGTCAAGTGAGGGAGTTTAAATACTTTCAAAGGCTCTCTGCAAATCCTGAAAGTTCTTCAGCACTATTGTTGACTTCTTCATCCTCACTTCATATATTGCCTGTCATTGTTTTGGCTTGACTTGTGGGCAGGGGTGTTGGCACTGAAGTGTCCTCATGTCATTTTGCTTAAGGAGCCTACCAAGAATCCAAAACTAGAATGTATGAAGGTGAGGAATCAATGAATCACCTTATAAGGTGAATATAAAATGTATGTAGAGCATTTTAAAAGAATGAATCCCATTTCTTCTGCCTTCAGTCTCTGTACCTCCAACAGCACCATGTAGAGACAGAGCATCCAGAGGTTCAGGAATTCTAGGATCCGTAGGTGCCACTGTGAGGAGGGACCAGGGAAGACATGGCCATTTTCAGTGGAAAACAAGAGGTGGTTACTAATTATGATGACTTTGTACTTTGGGTCTGGATCTGCTGCACCTTTTTTTTTTATAGTAAGATAAAAACTGCTTAACAAATAAGGACGTTTCAGTTCAACCATGAAACTTCATTTTAAGAAGCACAATCCTGAAAAGTGGTTCAAACTCTGTTGAAGTTGTATAGCATGCTGGATATGTTTGTCAATAAACATACTACATGGAAAAAAATAAAGAACAAATCCCAAAAGTTCCTCTAGCCACTGTGATATTGGCCAGTTGCTTGATTTTATGGAAGGTACAGGGAGACTTTGGCTGCTTTGTTTATCTGGCCAACACTTGGGCAGTCCAACTGTATCCTAAAGACTGGATTCAGGGGTATATATACTTATTTTTATATCAGCAGGCACAGAAAGTGGAAGAGTAGTTGAGAAGAAAGCATCAGGAAGTATTGATAAGGGTGGAGTACAAAATCAGGCAGAGAGGACTGTGGTGGATATTTTGTGTTTTATTCCAGTTTACCTAGCCCAGGGAGCCGTAGGAATCTTGGAAAATCAGAGAACCCATGGTTTGTTCTTCTCTTTTATAAAATGCAGACCTTTTAATGATTGTTTGAATATATTATTCTTCTTCAGGTGATATTAGGTTCTGATGCTTCGAGACATTCATACAGCCTTCACATTTCCTTGAATACTCCTATTTGGGATTGTGTTGTGCAACTCCTGTCCTTAATTCTTAAATTTTCAATGAGCTCACATTTGTGTTCAAGTTAGCTGTTGTAGTGGTGCCTTTAGCTGCCCCAGATGTAGTCATAACTTTCCACCTAACTCTAAAAGCTGACCACTGCATCTACCAACCCACAAACATGGACGTACTTGTTTCCTTCCTACCAGCATTAACCTTGCTTTTATAAATATTGAGCCTGTAGATTTTAAAATGTTACTTGAAAAAAAATTTTTTTAAGTGTCATGTTTAAATGAAGGAGCATAACTTATTATAAGGAAAGGCCTGGATGCAAAGTGCTGGCTTTTCCCACTTCTGTTAATCAGGTTCTCCAGAAAAACAGAACTGATAGGAGATTTATTATAGGAATAGGCTCATGTGACTGTGGGGTTTAGAAAGTCCGAATTCTGTAGGGCAGGCCACAACCTGTGAACTCTGATGACAATGAATTGCCCAGGAAAAGCTGGCTGAGTGATGTAGATATAGAAATTCTTCTTTCTCCATTTAAGGCCTTCAACTGGTTGGATGAGACTTCTCTCACTGCTGAAGGCAATCTTACTTGATTGTAGATGTAATCAACCAAAAATGCAATCGAGTGACTGATGCTTTAAATCCATGAAATATCCTCATAATAACAAACAGGCCAGTGTTTGCTTCACCAAGCAACTGGACACTATAACCTGGCCAAGTTGACACATAAACTTAACCACCACACCACCCAAGGCTTCATCTTTCATGAATGTGCTTATATTGAGCCCCTGCTCAAATGCTTCTCTTGGGATGCATATTTTCGTGCTACAACATACATTTGGTGAAGCAACTCCATGAGCCACTAAATTGTTTAGCCAGGGATCAAGATGGACCATGCTACAATGCTGTCATTCGAACATAAACTGGGTTCATTTTTCAGGAAGTTGATTCAAAAGTACCATGGGAAATGCAGCACATTTACCCAGTGGCTCCTTTCTGTGCTAATTTTTGAACAAATACAGAGAAACTGTTCTGCAGGAACAGAGAAACTTCCTGAATTTCTTCTTCATAGATCTCTCTAAAGAGTTAATCTCTGTAGGAAGTGGGGATCTAGGGTAGCATTTAGTCTGCAGCTCCCATTCTATAAAAACCAAACATATTAAACCCCTTTTAAACCCTAGATTCATTGAACTGGATAGGACCTGAAGAATTTTAATTTGTACAGTTAGAACTCAAACAATTCGTTTAATACAGGACTAGGTCTGAAGCAACCCAGAAAATATGAATCTAATCTGCCCTGAACTTCTCAAAAGGAAAAGTCCTTTGGTCTCCCCGCCCAGTTTTTAATCATCCTGACTACCAGAAAATTCTTTCTTATACTTAACCTTATTCTTTGATTATCACTCTAATTTTTTCTTTTTTCTTTTTATTACAGCAGTTGTAGGCTTACAGAAAAATCATGCAGAAAATATAGAGTTCCCATATGTCACCCCTCCAGGGACACAAACACAGTTCTCCCTATTATTGCCATTTTGCATTAGTGTGGTACCTTTGTTACAATTGATGAAATAATATTAATTATGATTATACTAACTATAGTCCATAGTTTACATTAGGGTTCACTCCTTGTGTTGTACAGTTTTATGTTTAAAAAAATTTTTTTTCTGGTAACATATATACAGCCTAAAAGTTCCATTTTAGCCACTTTCAAACATGCAATTCAGTTGCGTTAATTATATTCATAATGCTGTACTAGCTTCACCACCATTTGTTACCAAAACTTTTCTATCAGCCCAAATAGAAACTCTGAACCAATTAAGTATTAACTCTTATTCCCTACCCTGGTAATGTGTGTTCTAGTTTCTGATTCTACGAATTTGCTTATTCTAATTTTTTCATATTATTTGTCCTTTTGAGTCTGGCTTATTTCACTCAGTTGATGTCTTCAAGGTTCATCCATGTTGTTCCATGTATCAGAACTTCATATCTTTCATGGCTAAATAATATTCCGTTGTGTGTATATACATTTTATTTATCCATTCTTTGGGTTGATATCATTTGGATTGCTTCCATCTTTTGACAATTGTGAATAAAGCCGCTATGAATATTGGTGTTCAAATATCTGCTCAGGTTCCTGCTTTCAATTCTTTTGGGTATATATCTAGAAGTAGGATTTCTGAGTCATATGGTAATTCCATACTTAGCTTCCTGAGAAACCAACAAACAGTTTTCCATAGAGGTTGCACCATTTTACATTCCCACCAACAATGAATAAGTGTTCCTGTTTATCAACATCCTCAACAACACTTGCTATTTTTTTTTTTAAGTAGTAGTCATTCTAGTGGATGTGAAATAGAATCTAATTGTGGTTTTGATTTGTATTTCCCTAGTGGCTAATGATGTTGAGCATCTTTTCATGTGCTTATTGGCCATTTGTATATGTTCCTTGGAGAAATGTCTATTTAAGTTTTTTCCCCCATTTTTAAATTGGATTGTTTGTGTTTTTGTTGTTCAATTGTAGGATTTCTTTAGGTATTCAGGATATTAATCTCTTATCAGATATGTAGTTTCCAAATATTTTCTCTCATTCTGTATGTTGTCTTTTGCTTTCATGATGATGTCCTTTGATGCACAGAAGTTTTTAAATGTTCATGCAATCCCATTTATCTATTGTTCTTTTTGTTACTCAGGCTTTTGGTGTAAAGTCTAAAAAATTATTTGCTAGCACAATGTCCTGAAGATATTTCCCTATATTTTCTTCTAGGACTTTTATAGTTTTGGTTCTTATATTTAAGTCTTAGATCCATTTTGAGTTAATTTTTGTATATGGTGTGAGGTCGGGGTCCAACTTCATTTTTTCCATTGGATATCCTTTTTTTTTCCCAGCATCAATTGTTGAAGAGACTATTCTTTCCTTTACTGAGTTTTCACCCTGTCAAAAATCAAGTGTATTCATAGTAGCTTTATCCACAATTGCTAAACCCTCATAGATGTGAGGGCTTATTCTGAATTCTCAATTCAATTCCATTGGTCTATATGTCTATCCTTGTGTAAGTACCATGCTGTTTTTTTGTTTGTTTGTTTGTTTGCTTTTCTTTTTTTAAATTAAATTCAGTTTTATTGAAATATATTCACATACCATACAGTCATCCATGGTGTAGAATCAACTATTCACAGTACGATCATATAGTTATACATTCATCACCACAATCTATTTCTGAACATTTTCCTTACATAAGAAAGAATCAGAGTAAGAATAAAAAATAAAAGTAAAAAAGAACACCCAAACCATCCCCCATCCCATCCTATTTTTCATTTAGTTTTTTCTCCATTTTTCTGCTCATCCATCCATACACTAGATAAAGGGAGTGTGATCCACAAGGTTTTCACAATCGCACTGTCACCCCTTGTAATCTACATTGTTATGCAGTCATCTTCAGGAGTCCAGACTACTGGGTTGGAGCTTGATAGCTTCAAGTATTGACTTCTAGCTATTCCAATACATTAAAACCTAAGAGTTGTTATCTATATAGTCCATAAGAATGTCGACTCCATTTGAAATCCCTCAGCCACTGAAATTATTTCATCTCATTTTGCATCCCCCTTTTGGTCAAGAAGATATTCTCAATCCCATGATGCTGGGTCCAGATTCATCCCTGGGAGTCATATCCTGCATTGCCAGGGAGATTTACACCCCTGGGAGTTGGATCCCACATAGTGGGGAGGGCAGTGAGTTCACCTGCTGAGGTGGCTCAGTTAGAGAGAGAGAGGGGGCCACATCTGAGCAACAAAGAGGTACTCAGGGGGAGACTCTTATGCATAATTATATGCAAGTGTAGCCTCTCCTTTGGAGCAATGAGCTTCATAAGAGTAACTCCCATGATAGAGGGCTTGGCACACCAAACTTCCAGTCCCAATGTTTGTGACAACATCAACATCAGTCCAGGTGAGGAAGTCCAACACTTCCGCACTTTTCCCCAGCTTCTCAGGGTGGGGGTGGGGGCCTGTAAAGTACCATGCTGTTTTGGTTACTGTAACTTTGTAATAAGTTTTAAAAACAGGAAGTGTGCATTCTCCAAATTTGTTCTTCTTTTCTCAAAATGGTTTTGGCTATTTGGCCCCCCCCCATCTTTCCATATAAATTTGATGATTGGCTTTTCCATTTCTGCAAATGAGGCTGTTGGAAGTTTGATTAGGATTGCACTAAATCTGTAAATCGGATTGGGTAGCATTGAAATCTTAACAATATTTAGTCTTCCAATCCATGAACACTTATTTAGGTCTTCTTTAATTTCTTTCAGCAATATTTTGTAGTTTTTGGTGTATAAGTTCTTTACATCCTTGGTTAAATTTTTTTAAAATGCAATTTATTGAGATATATTCATATAACATACAATCCTCCAAAGTGTATAATCAGTTGTTCATCGTATGATCATATAGTTGTGCATTCATCACCACAATCAATCTTTGAACATTTTCATTACTCCAGAAAATAAAATTAAAATTAAAATAAAAAAGAACATCCAAAACATTCCATTCCCCTCCTCCCCCATTGTTCATTTACTTATTTATTTTTTTAAACACTCATTCATTGTTTTTTTAGCTTTATCAAAAAATTTAAAAACAATGAAAAAACATTTCAAACAAAACCAAAACAAAGGAATAAGAAAAAACAACCTAAAATAACTACATTGCTTCCAACATATTCCTACCATACCCCAAGAAAATTAACAAACCATAACTGAACAAAGGAGTAAGAAAAAAATTACCTAAAATAACTACACTGCTTCCAATATGTTCCTACGCTACCCCAAGAAAGTAAACAAACTATAACCAAACAAAGGAATAAGAAAAACAATTAACCTAAGATAACTACATTGCTGCCAACTTGTTCCTACCATATACCCCAGAAATTAACAAACCATAGTCATTCCTGAGCATTCCCATAACATTAAGTTTATCCTCCATAACTTATCTGTTCTTATTAGATTATCGCTCCCACTTCACTATTTGCTGTCGCTAGGTCCCCTACATTCTACAATATAAACCATTTATTTTACATTTTTCACAGAGTTCACATAAGTGGTAACACACAATATTTCTCTTCTTGTGCCTGGCTTATTTTACTCAGCATTATGTCTTCAAGATTCATCCATGTTGTCATATGTTTCATGACCTTGTTCCTTCTTATTGCTGCATAGTATTCCATTGTGTGTATATACCACACTTTGTTTATCCACTTACCTGTTGAAGGACATTTGGATTGTTTCCACCTCTTGGCAATTGTGAATAATGCTGCTATGAACATTAGTGTGCAGATATCTGTTCATATCACTGTTTTCAGATCTTCGGGGTATATACTGAGAGGCTCTATATCTAGCTTTCTAAGGAATTGCCAGACTGTCTTCCAGAGTGGCTGTACCAATATACGGTTCCACCAACAATGAATGAGTTCCAATTTCTTCACATTCTCTCCAGCATTTGTAGTTTCCTGTTTGTTTAATGGCAGCCAATCTAACTGATGTGAGATGATACCTCATTGTGGTCTTAGTTTGCATCTCCCTTAGTGAAGATGAACATTTTTTCATGTGATTTTTGGCCATTTGTATTTTCTCTTCAGAGAACTGTCTTTTCCTGTCTTTTGCCCATTTTTTAATTGGGCTTTCTGTACTATTGTCATTGAGTTGTAGGATTTCTTTATATATGCAAGATATCAGTTTTTTGTCAGATACATGGTTTCCAAATATTTTTTTCCTATTGAGCTGGCTGCCTCTTCACCTTTTTGACAAATTTCTTTGAAGTACAGAAGCTTTTAAGTTTGAGGAGTTCTCATTTATCTAATTTTTCTTTTGTTGTTTGTGCTTTGGGTGTAAGGTCTAAGAAGTGACCTCCTAATACAAAGTCTTGAAGATGTTTCCTTACATTATCTTCTAGGAGTTTTATGGTACTGTCTCTTATATTGAGGTCTTTAATCCATTTTGAGTTAATTTTTGTGATTCTTACTCTAATTAAAAGCTCATTTCTTCTTGTTTTGTTTTTAGTAAAGACAGAGAGAAGTAAAAGCCTTCCTTGTCTTGAATCATACTTCTTATACTTGAAGGCCTTTATTAAATTAGCCGTTTGGAAGAAACAATTACAATGCCTTTAACCTTTTCTCAGAGAACACATTTTTGAACTATTGCTCACCTTTGGAACTCTCTTGAAGTTTCATAACCATTCTGGGCCTCAGATACTTCATCTACAAAATGTGAGTGTGGACTAGCTCTCAAAGACCCCTTCTAGCTCTGAAGCCCTACAAGAATTTCAATACCTAAAACAAGATATGTTTCTGAGCCATTGAAATCATAACTATTATCAGCTATAAGAAGAAACGAGGCATTCTGGAGTGGCACTGCTTGGGCCAGTGGCAGATTGCAGGCTGGTGGAGCAGCAGCTGGGGAGAGTGGATTCTGCATTTCTCAGTGGAATCCCTGCAATGTGACTGTTGCCAGGGAGTCCCACCTGCATGGGTTGAAGCATTCAGCTTTTTACATACAAAGACCTTGGGACTAGCAATTGGGCAGCAGCAGACTTAGGTAAAGAAGAGAGAAAACAAAAGTTATTCAGACTTATGGGTGCAGGAAAGAAAGAACACACTGGCAGTCTTGTTTTAGGAGACTGCAAATCAACATTTCACTTCTTAAAAGGGGAAGAAGACAAGAAAATTAATGAAAAACTGGAACCTCAACATCAGCAAAGCATGGCCAATAAATTAATAGGAAAATACTGGGGACATTGTAGTCTTCATTTCAGTGAGGTAGAGGGTTGTGTTGGAGTGGGTGGTGTGGCTGGAGATGGTGATGATGATGATGATACACCTGATCCTGAAAGTCCAAATGGCTCTGAAAATGATTTGGGTCCAAGAAAGAAGAACCTGCTGAAGAACTTCAAGCTAGTGAACACCTTGATGAAGTGGAGGATCTTCCAAACAAAAAAGGGGCAAAAAGCAATTATAAAATGATTGTTAAATCCAGTGATTCATAACTTAGTCTTTGTATTTAAAGTTAGCCTTATTGTCATAGTGCACACTGGTGATTGCTTATAGAGCACAGACCTTTGTATTATAATTTTTAAAGGACATTTTAAATAATTACAAAGAGCATTTGCTTTCAGAAGCCATGGGTTATACTTCTGTGGGCATGTCTATAACTATTTTTTGTAATGAATAAGAGATGTATAAAATAAGAAAGAAGTACAATATTCAGCTTCAAAAGGAGAGGAAGAAAGAAAGAGAAAAGGAAAGAAGGATGGAAGGAAGGAAGGAAGGTAGGAAGGAAGGAAGGAAGAAAGAAAAACTGAAAGTGATCAAGCATTAAAATCAGTGAATATGATGAAAGCATAGAAAAGGACTAAGAGTCAGAAGATCTTATCTTTGAATTTATGACTAATGTGAAACTTTTGAGAAGGCACATTACCTCTCAATGTATATTTTCTTTTAGGTAAAATGACTACCATGTAACCTGCATACCTCCCTCTAAGAGATTCATGTTGAATGATTAAATGAACATATATTGTAGTGCAAAGACTATAACAATAGTTTGTATAGAATTCAAAACAAAAGTGCTTCCATTGAAAGAGTTCTTTTCATTGAAAGAAAATTTATGTCACCTAGATGTTTTTTGAGCCACTGTACCTTTGTCTCATGATCTTAAAACTCAATGAGAGAGGCAAGGTAAGATGGCAGAATAGGGATGAGTGGAATTTAGTTAGTTTCCTAGAGCAACTAGTAAATAGCCATGAATAACTAGAAAATAGCTTGGAACAACTGATGGGGGGCTATCCATGTCTGAACACACATCATACACCAGTTTGAAATGGATGGAATGGCTGAAATCACAGCATAGAACTGTAAGTAAAGCTCTGCAAACTGTGGAGCTGGCACCCCTCCCACACCTGCATGGCAGGCTGAGTTGGAAAACTTCACTGTAGGAAAAAGAAGCAGTCCCTGCCAGGAATAAGGAAATGTAGCTCAGCCAAGCTCCAATTGTGCTTTTAATTAACAAATTTGGACTACTGAATACATGCTATGAGCACAAATAAACCCAGAGAAAGCAGGAAAGGAAACCAGAGCTTTATCCTGGCAGAGAGGAGATGGGGATGATGGAGAAAAAATACATAAATAAATAAAAACAGGGGCTTTTGGAGTCTTCTGAGCTCAGAATACTGGAAAGGGGCAGTGTGCCAAGAAAAGGGGCACAGAAAACTGGGTACCAACTCTAGTTCTTGCCTGGTGAACTGGAGGGCTGGAGACTAGCTCTGCAAAGGGGATTTCTTTTTTCCTTTTTTTTTTTTCTTTTTTTCCCTCTCATTCTAAGTAGCTCATTAGAGAAAGCCTCAGGCATTTTCAGTAGTCACCACTGACCCAGGCAAGGGTGGAGTTAAGATAGAGAGTCAAAGGAAAAACTCAAGTGTAGAAGATAATTCCCTAAAGGGTTTATCTTCTCTAAGAAAAGGAGGGGTGGGGCCCAACTCAAGTGGCAGCGCTCCCTCAGAGAACTCAGACCAAGGGCCTGGAGGGAGGGGAACAGAAACAGTTAAAGCTTGGCTTCTGACCCTCTCACTGGGATGGGGTCCACTGAGAATTAAATGCACCACACCTCTTTATGCCAGTGGGGAGCTGCAGACAGCCAAATGCCACCTGCTGGGCAGGATAGGAAAAGCACAGAGTCTAGAGGCCTCACAGGAAAGTCTGATAATCTGCTGGGTCTCACCCTCAGGGAAACCTGATACTGAATTCAGTCTCCTCCTGACACCAGGGCCCATCTGATCTGTGAAAATCTGATTGGGGTAATCAAGGAAACCAGATGCCTAGACAAAAAAAATTAAGAATCACACCAGGAAAAATGAAGATATGGCCCAGTCAAAGGAACAAACTTATACATCAAATGAGATGCAGAAGTTGAAACAACTAATTAAAGATTTGCAAACAAATATTTTAAATCAATTAAAAATTAAATCAACTAGTGAGGGAAGATATGGCAAAAGAGATGAAGGATATAAAGAAGACATTGAGCAAGCATAAGGAAGAACTTGAAAGTTTGAAAAAACAATTGGCAGAACTTATGGGAATGAAAGGCACAATAAAAGAGATGAAAATCATGATGGAGACATACAACAGCAGATCTGAAAAGGCAGAAGAAAGGATTCAGAAACTAGAGGACAGGACATCTGAAATCCTACACACAAAAGAACAGCTAGGGTAAAGTATGGAAAAATATGAGCTGGGTCTCTGGGAATTGAATGACGACATGAATCACACAAATATATGTGCCATGGGTGTCCCAAAAGGAGAAGAGAAGGAAAAAGGGGCAAAAAGAATAATGGAGGAAATAATCACTGAAAATATCCCAACTGTTAGCAAGACATAATATTACAGATCCAGGAAGTGCAACACACCTCAAACAGAATAGGTCTGAGTAGACGGACTCTGAGACACTTAATAATCAGATTATCAAATGCCAAAGGCAAAGAAAGAATTCTGAATGCAGAAAGAGAATAGCAATCCATCACATACAAAGGAAGCCTGATAAGACTACATGTGGATTTCTCAATAGAAACCATGGAGACAAGAAGGCAGTGGTATGATATATTTAACATACTGAAAGAGAAAAACTGCCAACCAAGAATTCTGTATCTGGCAAAACTGTCCTTCAAAAATGAAGGAGAGTTTAAAATATTTTCAAACAAACAGACACTGAGAGAGTTTGTGAACAAGATACCTGATCTATAAGTAATACCCAAGTGAACATTACAAACAAATAGTAAATGACAGGAGCAAGAGGTTTGGAGAAGAGAACAGAAATGAAGACTATCAGTAAGGGTACTGTATTGTCTCACTAATATGAGCTAACATTGATGAGCAAAATTTGAGAGTTGGGAACACAGGTTATCAGGAGATAGAAAGAGGTTAGAGATCAGGCATTTGATGCTGAAGGAGTACAGAAGTTTCCACAGGATTGATTATATAGATCCAGAAATGGAATGGATAGCATAATAGTCAGTGATGGTAACACAATATCGTAAGTACTCTAAACAAAGACGAGTGTGAGTATGGTTGTAAGAGGAAGGCTAAAGGCATGTATGACACTAGAAGGAAGGACAGAAGATAAAGTCTGAGATTGCATAACTTAGCGAAACCTAGAGTGGTTAATGATGATGACTAAATGTACAAATATAAGAATGTTTTTAAATGAGGGAGAACAAATGAAAGTCAACATTGCAAGGTTTTGGAAATTGGATGGTATAGGGGAAAAATACAATCAATGTAAACTAGAGTCTATAGTTATCAGTAATGTTGTAAAATGCTTCCACTAATTGTAAAAAAGGCAATATACCAGAGCTAAATGTCTATAAGAGGGGTATATAAGGGAGTGATATGGGATTCTTGGTGGTGACCTTTTCATTGTATTTTATTTTTATTTTTCTTCTATCTTTGGTATTTTCATTCATCATTTTTTTCTCCTTTTCCTCTTTCTTTGGGGAAAAATGGAAATGTCCTCATATAAATTGTGGTGGTGAATGCATAATTATTTGATTATATTGAGAATCATTGTTTACTTAGGGTGGATTGTGTGGTGTGTGAATAAAACTGTTTAAAAATAAACAGAGGAATACAAGCTGTAGAAAATGTGGAGAGAGGGATGTACCTATTCCCTGTTGGGAAGGAGGTAGTATGGCACAACCCAGCTGGAGGGCAGTGTGGTGGTTCCATAGGAAGGTAACTATGGGGTTGCCATATGTCCTGCAACTCTGTTATTGGGTATATACTTGGAAGAACTGAGAACAGGGACATGAGTGGACATTGCACACTGGTGTTTATGGCAGCAGAATTCACAATTTGCAATGGATGGAGGTGGCCTAGGGGCACATCAACTGATAAACCAAATGGTGAACTGTGGTGTATTCATACCATGGAATACGGAGCAACAGCAAGAAGAAATGAAGTTGTGAGGTGTGCAACTAGGTGAATGGAACTTGAGGACAGTATGCTGAGTGAAATAAGCCAGAATCAAAAAGACAAACATTATAACGCTTCCCCAATATGGACTAAGTATAATGTGCTAACAATGAGAATTGAATCTGACAGCATAGATTATCAGGGGACGGCTTATGGTAAAGGTTCCTAGATTGTAAACTCTTACAGCAATCACATATATTCAAGAGTTGTAATGGTTGTCTGTAAATTCTGAGATGCTGAGCTGTTTCTGTATAACCTGGTTCGGTCCTGGAAATTCAGTTATCTGTGTGATACCTGAGACTCAGAGCCAGAGTTCTGCAGCTATGAATGTCAGCATTACCCCATATAGCATATGTTAAAGAAGCTGAAAAACAATTCAGACTTATTGAATGAGAGATATGAATGAAACAGACTTGATTAGAACTAAGGTAAACCAGACTAAAGGGAAAAGGATGATATTGACCATGTTTTAAAACCTCAACTTCTGTGTGAGACCAATGGAAGAGATGTTTATTTGGTGCAAAATCTGTATTTCCTGTAGCATGCTATATAAGTTAACTTGAATGGTCAGTTCATTCAAGCACTGGAACCTTGAATAGAGGGTGAGATTTGGTTGGTTTGTACAGGTTATTGGAAACCCTGATACATCCCAGAGTAATTTGGGCAGAGAATAAAAAGTATTTGCAAAGCCCACTTGAGGACCTGGGGGAAAATGTGGAAACATTAAACTTCCCCACATGGGGAATTCCTGATATTCTCGAAGCATTGGGGACTACCATTGGAGAACGCCAAGTCATTGATCTTGGGATGACCTTATGAAGCTTGTTACTGAGAAGGAAAGCTAAGCTTACTTATAATTGTGCCTAAGGGTCACTCCCAGAGAACCTCTTTTGTTGCTCAGATGTGGCCTGTCTCTTTCTAAACCCACTCAGCAGGTGAACTCGCTGCCCTCTCCCCTATGTGGGACATGACTCCCAGGGGTGTAAACTCCCTTGCAATGTGGGACATGACTCCTGAGGATGAGACTAGACCTGGCATCATGGGATTGAGAAAGCCTGCTTGACCAAAACGGGGAAGAGAAATCAAACAAGATAAAGTTTAGTGGCTGAGAGATCTCAGATGGAGTTGAGAGGTCATTCTGGAGGTTATTCTTATGTATTATATAGATATCCTTTTTTAGTTTTTAGTGTACTAGAATAACTAGAAGGAAATACTTGAAATTGTTGAACTGCAATCTAGTATCCTTGATTCTTAAAGATGATCATATAACTATATAGCTTATATGGTGTGACTGTGTGATTGTGAAAACCTTGTAGCTCAGACTTCCTTTATCCAGTGTATGGACAAATGAGTAGAAAAAAGGGGGATAAAAAGTAAATGAATAATAGCGGGGGGAAATGAGTATGAGATATTTTGGGTGTTTTGTTTTACTTTTATTTTTATTTTTATTCTTATTTTTAGTTTTATTTTTTGTAGTAATAAAATATTCAAAAATTTTATTGTGGTGGTGAATGCACAACTATATGATGATACTGTGAGCAATTGATTGTACACTTTAGATGATTGTATGGTGTGTGAATATATCTCAATAAAATTGCATTTAAAAAAATGACTGAGGACAGTCACCAAACCTGTCTAGATAAATGTTATAGAGAGTCAAAAAGCAAAGTTACAAAATGGAATTGACAATTTGGGATGCACCATTGCCCTCTATTGGATTAAATAAATCAGAGTCTTAGTTTGGGGAAAATAAAAACAACGCAATGAATATAGCATGGTAAAATTAGAGCAAACATGAAATTGAAAGCTTACTGGGATGTTAATGAAGTTATGATAAATGTGAACAGAGCTGAAAAGCACATAACAGTTTAATAAAATATTTTCCTTTCAAGCTTTGCCTTTGTAAAGGCTGATGTTTTTTGTGAAAATTGTTAAGCATATTTCTAGTTGACCCTTCCCTCACATCTATATTCCTCTCATTGTTGAGTTGTTTTATCTTTCTGGTTAGATCTTAGAAACCAGAGGTCAGGGGACCATGACTAATCTGCCCTTTATAACAGCTCAATACCTGTAAGAATGTCATGTAATCTGGTGTTTACTCAGTAAATACTGATGTTATTTGTTTTCTGGTAATAGAAGAGGTTAACCTTCTAAATATAAATAGGAGAGTAAAAATGTTGCAGTCCAGATAGTGTTTTTTGTGGGTCTAATGATTTCTGAGAACTATAAAGCTGATTTAAAGCATCTTAGGCAATTATAAATATCTCATGATATTTGTGATGTCCATTATGTAATAATGAGAATTAGAAAACCAAACAACAAATACAAGAATTTTCCATACCAAAATGAAGGCTGATCTTCAAAGTAGGGAGGCTGTATGCTTTTTCCAGTGATATTGCCATTATTTCAAATGGAATGGAAATAATTCTTTTTGGAATTTTGTTCAGAATCGGATTGCCAGCCTTCATGAACTCAATCTCTTTACTTACAGTCATGCAATGTGATTAGGGGTGTTTCTTTTTCCTCTCTTGTTATTGTCTATTTCTCTGTTATCATCACCACACAGGATGTTTTGGACAGGTAACAATGGCACTATGCCAATTACTGTATAACTGGAGTTGGAGATAGGCCCTGCCTAAGAGGACAGGAAACTAACCTCCACAGAGCTGAGACTGACATTTTTCTGGATGCTGCAGGTGTGTTAATCAATCCTTATAACGACCCTTAGGTAGTGCTTTTCTCAAGAATAGGGGTGCATTCTGGGACTTACACACATATCCTGGGCCATGGATGAGTCCAGAAGGGCTGTGCAAAGTCTGAAGGTGCTGACAGGCCTCACACCTGCTGCAGGGCACCTGGGACATCGCTGGCTGGAATGCTGTCTCAAGACACAGCACAACTGTTGCAGACTCAGCATGGCAGCAGCAGTGCTTACTAATGGCTGGGGAGCTTGCTAACTTTGGCCAAGTTCCCAGCCCACTTACTAGTGCAGCGGGGACAAAGGGTTAACCTGGGTGGTGGTCAGGGAGTCCTGAGGCCAGCTCTGCTCCTCTAAGCCAGGAATCTGGAGTGTAGGATCCACCTTCTTCACTTCTCGGCTCCTCCCAGTCCTCTCCTCCTCCCAGGGATGGGCTAACCTCCTCCTAATCTATTGTTTAAGGGTAAACGTTATGGTCTGCCTCTCATGTGTTTGTTTTTTGAAGCTTTCAACAAACAAACAAACAAAAACAACAAAATAAGTTTTGGCTTTTAAAACATTTGTTACATGTTTGGGCCAATTGGAAAATTTCGAATGTAGGAAACAGAGATCATGAACCCAAAAAAGCAGATTATGAAACATATGTACAAGAGAAGCTCATTTTCAGATCCAGAAGGCTCTACATTCATTAAGGTGTTACATTAAGGGTCTCTGGGTGGTTGGAATATAGAATTTTACTTATTAATTTTGCTTGTCTGATTTTTCTAATTTTTTCAGTGCACAGGTATTGCTTCTTTCTGTAATAATATAATGTTATTTTTAAACAATGGTTGTACGGATATGTTTTTCTAGGATTCTATTCAGGAAGACAAAAGCTAAACACTTTATTTTTCTTTACATTCCTATTATGGATCATCTTTTCACATGAGGTAATGGATGCTTAGACTGAGAAGGGGGAGGGTATGTACACTGAAGTGGGAAAATGAGTAAAGGAAAAGAGAGAAAGACAAGCCACAGACAAGGGACAAGTATCCCGAAAACATAAAGAATTCTTACAAATTAATAAGAAAAAGACACACTACCAATAGAAAATAGGAACAAAACAGGAAATGAACAGACACTTCACAACAGAGAAAATCCAAATGGCCATTAATGAAACAATGTTCAACGTAAAAGTAATCAGGAAAATGCATATTGAAGCTACAATGAGATATGGTATACATCCACCAGAATGACTAAAAATCAGTCTTGAAAGACTGATGGAAATGAAAAGTGGTGCAATCCTTTGGAAAATAATTTATCATTATCTTACACAGTTGAAAATAAACATACCCCATGACCCAACATTTTCTTTCCTGGGTATAGTCTCTTGAAAAATGCATGACGTGTGCACTAGGTTCCAATAATATTTGCAGTAGCACTGTTTATAATAGCTCCACACTGGAAACAACCCCCAAATCCACCTGCAATAAAATGGACAAATAATTTGTGGCACTTGTAGTCATTTGATGGAATACAGGACTACAGCAACACGGTGGATGAAACTCATAAACATAATGTTCAGTGAAAGAAGCCAGACCTAAAAGATTTCATACAATGGACTCTATTTTGTGTAAAGTTCAAATTATAAAAATAAACTATATTGTTTAGGGAAGCATGATAGGTGGTAAATATATAACAAAAAGCAAAGCATTGATTATCACAATGCCAAATAGTATTGAGGGAGAAAGTTGTGAGTGGGGAAAAGGACACAGGCAGGGAACGGCTGGCCTGGAGCACTGTCCTATCTTCTGACTTAGATGGTAGTTACTTTAGAATTTTTTTTTTAATTTTAAATTTTGAAATAATTATAGAGTCACAGAAAATTGCAAACGTAATACAGAGAAGTCACGTGTACCTGTCACCCAGTTTCCCCAATATTTACTTTTATATAATTATATATGTATTGACATTGGTACAATGCATGTGTATACCTTTACGTCATTTTATCACGTGTGAATTTGTGTAAATACCACCAATTTGAGGGTGTAGAATACCCTAGCAGTACAAGTATCCCTCGTGCTACCCCTTCACAGTCACCCCTTATCCTCATGCACGATCTCTAACACCTGGCAGCCACTAATCTCTTCTCCATGCCTAGAATTTTGTCATTTTGAGAATGTTCTGTAAACGGAATCATGCAATATGTGACCTTCGGAGATCAGCTTTTTTTTTCCCCAATCAGCATAACGCCCTTGAGGTCTTCCCAATTTGTTCTGTGTATCAATAGTTTGTTCCTGTTTATTGTGGAGTGGTATTCATGGAATGGATGTACCACAGCTTAATAGTTATTCACCTATTGAAGAACATTTTGTTTGTTTCCAGTTTGGACTATAACAAATAAAGCTTCTATGAACATTCATGAATAAGTTTTTGTGTGGAAATAAATTTTCACATCCCTGTGATAAATGGCCAGTAGTGTAATCGCTGGATCATATGGTAGTTGTATGTTTAGCTTTTTGTAAAACCTGTTGAACTATTTTCCAGAATGCCTGTACCATTTTACATTTTCACCAGTAATGTATAATTGATGCAGTTTCTCCACATCTTCACCAGCATTTGGTATTTTCACTATTTTTTATTGTAGCAATTCTAATAGATGTGTAGTGTTATATCATCAAGGTCTTAATTTGCATTTCCTTAATGGCTAATGATGGTGAACATCACTGGAGCAAGGACAATGTTGTATCTTCTGACTTAGATGACTTTAGAATTGGGTTTTAAACTATGCATTTATGCTTTATGCACAGCTCTGTGGTTATTTTATATTTCACAATATAATAATTAAAAGAAGAAGAAAGGGAAAATTCTGAGAGTAATATTTTGAGATATTGACTGTTCCAGTTTGCTAATGTTGCAGAATGCAAAACACCAGAGATGGATTGGCTTTTATAAAAAGGGGGTTTATTTGGTTACACAGTTACAGTCTTAAGGCCATAAAGTATCCAAGGTAACACACCAGTAATCGGGTATCTTCACTGGAGGATGGCCAATGGTGTCTGGAAAACCTCTGTTAGCTGGGAAGGCACGTGGCTGGCATCTGCTCCAAAGTTCTGGTTTCAAAATGGCTTTCTCCCAGGTCGTTCCTTTCTAGCAAGCTTGCTGCTCTTCAAAACATCACTCACAGCTGCACTGAGTTCCTTCCCTTTGAGTCAGCTCATTTATATGGCTCCACTCATCAAGACCCACCCTGAATGGGTGGGGCCATGCCTCCATGGGAATATCTCATCAGAGTCATCACCCACAGCTGGGTGGGGCACATGCCAAGCAAATCTGATCAGCACCAAAACGTCTGCCCCACAAGACTACATCAAAGATAATGTGTTTGGGGGACACAATACCTTCAACACTGGCACATTGCCTATGTCCATTTTAAATACAGGGTAAATTAGCTTAAAGAGGTTGAATAACCTGGCTAGTGGTAGAGTAGGGGCAGGAAGACCTGAGTGTGACGCCTGTGCTGTTTTCACTTGACCACACCACCACTGTGTAAAACAGGCTTCTAAAAAGCAGACCTCCTCCTAAGCAGACTGACATGGAATTTTTTGAACACTAAGGAAAGGAAAACAAAAAAAACACTTTCCTTATGCATATGCATTGCATAGGAGTTTCGTACTGGAAAGTGCAGTGTTCATATCAGAGAAAATTAAGTAGAAGTGTGAAAGCCAGCACCTTGTTTCCCATTAGTTGCAAAGAACTTTGAAGAGATGGAAATTTAAGGGCTGTTTAAAAGACTTTTTAGAATGGGAATGACATAGGGGGAGCAATGGGGCAGCGAATTGTTAACACGTAATTATAAGCACTTCTGTACTTTGTTGTAACTTTGATTAGAAGAAAATACAGGAAAAAATAGAGGAATGTTAGTATATAGCATGTAAAGAGTAAGAAGATACAATAAAATTTAAGCAGATTTACTGAAGTAAGCAATTTCTAGGAATTTACGAAGATAACATCCTCAAACTGTGAGTGAAATGATTACTCTTGTTCCTGCATTTTCATGGATTTCCCAGGCAATGTCTCAGGCCTAGATGATCCTAGCAGCTTACCTGGACTTCCTGTCTCCTATTTCTCTTACACCAGTTCATTCTGCACAAAACTTCCAAAAAGTTACTATGATTTCCATTGAGACATTCCTCTCTGCCAAAACTCTTGGTGGTTTCTCACTGGCCACTGCATAAAATCCAAACTTCTCATCATGACGGACAGAAGTCTGCATAATTTAACCCAGTCAACCTTTACCACCTCCTTTGATTTTCCCTACTTATAAGCTAATAAATTAGCCTGTTGCTGTTTCATTTATGCTGGCAGAAGACTAAGATTCTTGGGTGAGAGACGAAGGACTTTATTATTCATGCAGAGCAAGCAGCATGAGCATCGGCATGTTTGCATAGGTTCCCCTTGCCCCCAGGTCCCATGGGGCCTGGATGGGTGTGACATGTTCAGTGGGTTTGAGACGAAGCTGAGGAACAGATGAGAAAAGGATAGAAATTCCTCTTTCCACTACTTTAAGGACTCCAAATGATTGGATGAGGAGATTCCTCTCATTGTTGAAGGCAATCTCCTTTGTTGATTGTAGATGTAATCAGCCATAGATGCAATCAATTTACTGATGATTTAAATCCATGAAATACCCTCACAGTAACAATCAGGCCAGTGCTTGCCTGACCAAGCAACTGGACCTCATACCCTAGCCAAGTTGACACATGAAATTCACCAGCACCTATATAAAATCACACAGTATGCACTCCTTCCTGTTGGATTCTTTCACTCAGTATAACGTTTTTGAGGACCATTCAATTGTTGTGTGGTATCAGTAATTCAATCCTTTTATTGATGAGTGATAGTCCATCGTATGGATATACGGCAATTTTTTTTTCATTTTCATGTTTACAGTCATTTGGGTAATTTCTAGTTTTTGGCTACTGTGAATAAGACGTCTATGAACATTCTGTGTTGACCACTAAGGAAAGAAACAAGCGGTTCAATTACTTAACTCAGAAACATCATTAGATTATAATGAAATTCTGAACTAACCTTGTATATTTTTTTTGAGTGGAAAATTGTTATCACAGTATAAGATGATATTGATATGTGCGTAATATGTGCTCTAGGCTCTCTGTATCGTACATTATGATCTAGCGCTGTTATTTACTAGTCATTTGACCTTAGGCAAATTACTTAACCTTTCAGATCCTCAGTTTTCTCATATGTAAAATAAGCATTAAAAATAGCACCTACCTCATAGCGAATTTGTGAGAATTAAATGAAATAATACATATGAAGCATTTAGGGTCTGATATATAACAGTGCTCACACATTTTAACTTTTATATTATCACCATGCAACTTCTTACAACAACCCAATGAGAAGTGAATTCTTATCCCATTTTCAGAGGGAATAAGCAATTTGTCCTAGTTAAAGAACCAGGAGAGGCCATAAATATCCACTATAGTGAATCAAGTTAGGGTTCTACCCACTAGACCTAGAATTTTCCTGCTTATATATGTCAAGCAACCTTATAGTAGGCTGACCTTCTATTTCATTTTTAGAGACCCCTTGATCTCTTAGTCATTCCTGCAGATGCATGTGGGTTAAAACACTCCAATATCTATTGCATATTTTTGGCTTAGTTTACTAGTTGCTCCACCTTGTCCATGATCCTTAAAAGCTGCTATCTGGTCACATTTTGGAATCCCATTAATCCCACTGAGATCAGGGGACCCAATTTCATTACATCATTCTCTCTAGTCCTCTCTGGACCAGAGAGACCAGCCACCCTAGAGCTTTTGAAGAATGTTGGCACCCTCCTCCCCATTACCAATGAATTTCTTTTCTTTCTTTTTTCCTTCTTTTCTTTAATTCATTTTTTATTAGAGAAAATTTCAAATATTTATAAAGCAACAGAATATTTTAATGAATTCTTATGAACATTTCATCCAATGTGATAGGCAGAATTCTAACATGGCACCCTAGAGTCTCATCCCCAATAATATCCCTCTATAAGCCCCGTATGATCCCTATCCCCCTTGAGTGTGGGTGGACCTATAAATGTGATGGGATATTACCCTTGTGAATAGGTTACTTTAGAAGGCAAGGGTGAATTGATTTTGCAGATGAAATTAAGGTCCTTAATCAATTGACCTTAAATTAATCAAAGGGGTGAATATCCTGGGTGGTCCTGACTTAATTAAGTGAGCCTTATAAAAGAGGACCTAGAAGTCAGATAAGGAAGATGTTAGCGAGATTCGAAGCAGTGGGGACATGCTCCTGTTGGCCTTGAGAAGGCAAACTGGCATATTGTGGAAAGGGCCACCAGGCAGGGAATCAGGGCTGCTTCTGGGTGCTGAATTCTTCCAACAACTGGTGAGCTTGGAAGAGGACCCCAAGCCTCAGATGAGATTGCATCTCCAGATGACAACTTAACTGCAGCCTGGTAAGACCCTCACCAAAGGACTCAGCTAACTCCTGCCTGGACTTCTGACCCATGGAAAATGTGAGATGGTAAATTTGCACTAAGTCTCTAAATGTGTGGTAATTTTTAATGCAGCAATAGGAAACTGGTACATCAACTACAACAAATATCAATTTGTGGATAATCTTGTTTCATTTAAACCCTTATCGTTCCCTGTACCCTTAATTATTTTAGAAACAAATCCAAGACATATATGACTATATTTCTTGATAAATATTTTAGAATGTATCTCTAAAAGATGAGGACTTTAAAAAAATAACAATAATCCAATTATCAAACCTAAAAAATAATATTTTAATATCACCATATATCTAGGCAGTGTTCAAATTGTCTGTAAATGTTTCATAGTTTTTACAGTTTGTATGTTTGAATGCATTGTAATTGGTTGCTATATCCTGAGGTCTCACTGCCTCCCACCCTCTGGAGTTTAGTTCTATGTAATTTTATCACATGTATGGATTTGTGTTACTACCACTACAATCAAGACACAGGACAGTTCCGTTGCCTACAAAAACTCCTGTGGCTACCCCTTTATATACCCCCCACCAACTCTAACTCCTGGCAACACTGATATGCTATCACCTGCTTTTTTTGTTGTTGTTTTCATTTCCAGAATGTTATGTAAGTGGAATTGCACATAATATAACTTTTTGAGACTGGCTTTTTTTTTTTTTTCCTCAGCATCATCCCCTGGATATTCATTCAAGTTGTTACATATATCAAGAGTTATCTCCATTTTATTGCTGAGCAGTGTTCCATAATGTGGATGTACCAGAGTGTGTTTAACCATTCGCCTGTTAAAGGACATCTGGTTGCTCCCAGTTTTTGACTATTAGAAATAAAATTTCTATAAACATTCATGTACAAGTTTTTATGTGAATGTAAGTTTTTGTTCCTCTCATGCAAATACCAAGGAGTGGGATTGCTGGTCATATGGTAAGTATATATTCAACTTTACAAGAAACTGATACTTTAGGTCTCTTTTAATTTATATGATTGTTATCATCATTAATTTTCTTGCAATTTATTTATTGAAAATGACAGGTTGTTGTCTGGTAGCATTTCCCATAGTCTGGATTTTGCTGATGATTTATCATTTTCTATTAAATTTGAAATGCTCATTAATATTTGTTGGGGCATTATTTTTAAAGGCATGAAATTGGCAACAACCAATATATGCACTAAGAAAGAGCTGGTAAAATAAAAAACGGTAAGTACTTACAATTCAGCTTTTTTTTTTAAATTATTTTGTTTATTTTTTTAACAGTTTTATTTGCACAGCAAGCAATTCATCTTGAGTGACCAATCAATAGCTCCTGGTATAATCACATAAATATGCTTTCACCACTACAATCTTTATGAAAACAATTCCATTTCTCCTGCAAAACTAGAAGAAGAGGAAGAAAAAAAAAAAAGAAAAATAAGAATAAAGAATAATAAAATAAAATAAAAATAAAAAAGGAGAAACATCAACAAGAATCCCATACCCTTCCCTTATATCTCCCTCTGTTGACAATAGCTTTACACCCTGATATTTTGACCTCAGAAAAGAGTGGGGAAGGAAGGGAAGTGAGAAGAACTCAGGGATTGTTCTTTCAAGGATAAAATAAATACATGATGGAAATGACTATCCTTCCTTCTAACAAGTAGGTCAAATTTAAAATGGTTCAATTATTATGGAACAAGTGTTAACCATTTCCTCTGCACTTGGCACTGTACTAGGTGTGGGACGCAGGTCTTTTTTACATACATTTCTTTTCCTGGTGGCATTAACATTTTAAGATGGACACTGGTGAGAACACTCACTCAGGTTGGCCTGAAAATAAAGGATTGAAGACAGCAGACGTATGCGATTGCTAGCAGGAGAGCAAAATGGTTTGACCTCTAGGGAGAACATTTTGAAAACATTTATCAAAGTCAAAAATATATTTCCTCTTTGACCAAGCAATTCCACTTCTAGAGATAAACTCATAATTGGACAGTGTAATTCATTGTAGCATTGTTGGTAATAGCAAAATGTTAGAAATAGATAATTGGGGGACTGGTTAAATAAACCATGGCACAGCCTTATTGTGGGTTGAATTGTGTTCCCCAAAAAGATATGTTGAAGTCCTCGACCCTGGAACCTCAGAATACGACATTGTTTGGAAAGAGGGTCTTTGCAGAAGTAATTAGTTAAGAGGAGGTCACGCTGGATTAAAGTGGGCCCTAAATTCAGAGACTGGGGTTCTTTTAAGAAGGACATGTAAGGACACAGAGACGCACAGAGGGCCTTGTGAAGATGGAGACAGACAGGAGCATTGCATCTACAAGCCAAGGAACGCTGAGGGTGGCCAGCGGCCCCGAGGAGCTCAGACAGAGGCTGAGAGGCTGCCTCAGTGCCTGCTGACGGAACATGACCCTGTCCTCACCTTGATTTTGGGCTGCTGGCCCCCAGAACGGTGCAAAAATGAATTTGTGGTGTGTCAAGACATCTAGTTTCTGGTAATGTGTAATGACAGCTTGGGAGACTAATACAAGCCACAGTAGGGAGCAATGAAAGAGGGAGAACAGAGAAAGCAAAACAAATTGCTTGATGAGCTGATATGGAAGTATTTCCAGGATACACTGTTATGTTGAAAAAGCAAGGTGCAGGGTAATTTATAGTTTCCTAGTTTTTATATAAGAAAGAGGGGGCATTAGAATATATATATATATATTTCTACTTTCATGAAGAAGCACTGGAAAAATAAAGCTACTGACAGGGATTGCTCTGGGGGTGGCTGGAGGGAGGTGGGGCAGGAATGGAGCCTGGTGAGTCCGAGAGAGACTCCTAAAAATGTGTACCGTGTTTTACTGTTGAACCATGCGACAGTATTACCTGTTGAAAGCAAAAAGTAAATAAAACTGAAAAACAATGCATTCTCATTGTAGAAAACACTATAAAGCATAATAAAGAACATCCCATACCAGTCACTTATAAAACTTGAAATTCTGGTATTTCTGTAAAGGTATTCTTATATACCAATTTGGGGTTGTACTACATACAGTTTTGCATTCTCTTTTTGCCATTTCATAATCGTCATGATCATCTTATTGTGTCTTAAATGGTACTTCAGAAACATATACATTGAGGGCTGTATATAATTCCATTCTGTAATTATAAAATTATATATTTAACTCTTTTTCAATTGTTGGATATTAAGGTTGTTTCCAATATTATGTTCTTATGATATAGCCTATGATTATTTTCCTGTGAATAATTATTGGGTCAATCAATGATTAGTCTCTTAGAATAAATTTATAAAATGGAAATTAATTGGTTAAAGAGTATGAACTTTTATTAGGAGGAATGACATAAGTGAATTACCAAAATACATTCCTGAGTCCAATATATTAATTTATTATTTAATTGTTGTTCTTAGTTCAAACCTATTTGTTAGTATAGAGTTTATATTATGTAGCCACACATATTTCTTATATTCTCATTTATTTACAAATGTGTACTGTTTCACATTTATTGCTTGAGTTTCCTTGAGTTTTTTAGAATAATGTACAGTGAATTTAACAAGTTTTAAGACATCTGGTATAAATTATGCAAATATAATTTTGAGTTAATAAATGTTTTAAATTATGATTTGTTATATGGATGCATTAATTTTATTATTTACTGAGCAGAGAGGTCATGAAACATTGATATTTACAGAGTGCTTCTCTGATGCTTGTTAATATTTTATTTATCGAATTTCTATTGGATAGCTGCTGCCTGGAAAGTGCTATACTGTATAGTATAGTATAGTATAGTGTAGGACAGTACTTCTCAAACTTCTCAAACTTCAGTGGTGAAGGACCAGTTTTTGTTATTTCCAGTTTATCATGGACTGACATTTTATAAAATACAATGAAAATGAATTACCAAGACTAATGAAAAAGCAAAACAAAAAACAGACACATATTAAATAAATCTCAACTTTTTATTATTAGATTCAACAGACATAAAGTTACCCTGACAAATGGCTATAATTGTTTCCTCTCAATTTCTGTGTTTATCTAGTTCCACACTGTAAAAAAAAAGTTTAGGGACTGGCAGTGACCCACAAATGACACTTCGCGTAGCAATGGTATAGGAGGTGAAGGATGCTTTTGTTTTAGTCTTTGGTTGTTTTCTGTCTTATTTTGGGGGTATTTTATTTTATTTTATTTATTTTATTTTATTTTATTTTATTATTTTATTTTATGTTATTTTATGTATGTTATGTTATGTTATGTTATGTTATTTTACTTACCAGAGTATCACTGGCATTGTTAAATCAATAAATGTCAACAATGCTCCTAAATATATGCTTATTAATTAAGGGGTATATTTTATAATTAAAATAGTAGCTTACTCTATGCCAGACCTCTGTGCTTTAAATAGTTCATCTACATTTTTTGTTTTAATCTTCGGAACAACCACATGAGCTGGTATGTTAGGTGATGCTTTTAGCTGCAAGTGATAAAATCCCCACAAATCTAACAACAAAAAAAGAGGAACTTACAGGGCTTTCGAATATCTCAGAAAACCCAAAGTCAGGAAATGCAGTCAGACTTCAGGGGGGACAGGGACAACGCAAGGCGGCCACTCTTTACAGCAGCCTTTGGGCTACAGGACTTCTCATCTCAGCTTCTCTTTCTCAGGTTCATTGATTTCCCTTCTCCTCTGAGTTAATAGATCTCCTGAGCTCCCACATCCTCTGTTCAAGTCATCAGCGGAGACACTAGAGCCTCTGTGTCCTAGTTCCAAATTATGGGTGGCGGGGGGGGGTAGGGGGAAGGGTGACTCTGAAGGGTCAGGTAGGTTCTGATCCAAATCTCTATGGCCAAGAGCCGAGCTCACAGGGAGCCAATATGGCAGCTGTCTCTCCCTGATTTGTGAAGGGGTCTGGGGAGATAGGGACACACTCTGAATGTGATTATTGCAGTCTGTTTTTATCCACACCTTACAGAGAGTTTTGTTTTAATGTGTCCAAGGTCGTAGAGCTAGTTAGTGGAAGAATTGAGATTTAAACCTGGATTCAGTTCAATGTGCTTAATTCTGGCTGAACATTAATATCATCTGGGGAAAGTTTTTTTTTGAAAAAACTGAAGTCTGAGCCCTATCCTCTGAGATTTCAATATAATTGGTCTGGCTTGGGTCCCAGGCATTTTTTTAAAAGCCCCCCAGTTAGTTCTAATGTGTACCTGGGTTTGTAAATCTTGGTTTTCTTGTACTCCAGTATCTGTGCTGTGTTTACCATAATACGAGCTATTATGGGTATTGGGTTAGTGACACATTAAGTTACTGATCTGAGGTAAGCAGACCATTACAATACAGCGAGACAAGGGGGATGCCGGGAGGTGCTTGAGGCAGCCTGGAGGAACGAAGAGAGACTGCCCAGAGGAGACAAGGCTCCAGGTGAACTGTGGGACAGCAGTGATAAAACAGTATTGCTTAGTACAGTTTTTTCCATGTGCCAGACATTGTTCCAAGCACTTATTAGTATTAGCTTATTTAATTCCCATCACCACCTATGAGTAGGTGCTATTATTATTATTATTGCCCCCATGTTACAGATAAGGATATTAAGACACAGAGACGTTAGATCTCTTGCTCAAAGTCCGACAGAAGTGTTGGTAGGCTTGAACCCAAGCCGTTTGACTTGGGAGCGTACCTGCATTAACACACTATGTTAATTGGTCAGGGGTGAGGCTGGAGAGGAGAGAAGAGGGAAATGGAAAGAGGGAAGAGGGAGAAGATGGCATAGAGGAAGAGGTATTCCAGGCAGAATGAATAGCATTCAAAAGATGGGAGCTGTTACACAGTAGAGAGCATTTAGGTGAATCTCTGCCTAGTTCAGGGTGGCTGGAGCTTGACGAGTGTGCGCATGTGGGGGTGGTGGGATGGGGGTGGGTGTGAGGAGGGGAGAGGTCAGAAATGTGACACGAGGCTGGCACCCAATAGCATACTCCCTGGATGGGGTGGTGTTGTCTGTTATTCTAAAGGCAATAAGCAGCCATTAGAGTGACTTGGTCACTTGGTGAGATTGGCATTCTAGAGAGCTCATTAGGGAGCTGGAGAAAGGAGGGGGGTGTGGCCCTGTGCAACTGGGTCAAGGAATCAGTTCTGGGACTGTGTGCAGCAGGAAATGGGTGTCAGGTAGTGGGAAACGCGGAAGGAGAAACAGGTTTGAAGCTGGATTTAAGCAGTGAAAAGCTGAAATAATATCGAACCAGAAACGCAGAATTGAGTTTCCAACTGCGATGTGTTAATCAACTTCAGGCAAGTCACAAGTTATTTATGTTCAGTAATAAAGCATTGACATTTGATAAAAAAATCCCCAAAAAAAAAAAAAAACTAGGTTATTCGAGGATATCTTCATAATTGTGGCCCTCTTATTTGTTTGGGGTAGAGAAACAAGTGTGGAATGATCGTAGGCAAAGCTGAGAGTTGTATTCTTAAAATGGAAGGGGACAAGGATGGATGAACCTGTTAAAATCTGCAAAAGATGTAATTTTATTTAAAATTTAGATTTATTTATGCATACACATCAACGTTTTTTTACCTGTGTTTAAGTTATCACCTTTGGTGTGGAGGTCTGGAAAGAAGTTTCCAGGCATTTAGAAAATAAAGTTCAATTTGTGTGGGGACAGGAACATTTGAGCATTATTAATTTGATATTATTATTTGATAATTGGAACAAATATTTGATAATTATTAATTTGATAATTTATGCTTACTTTAATTTTTCTTTAATCTCAAAAGGCGTGGAAAACAAAAGCTCTCTCCCTCAACAGGAGATGGACGGATGAAAGAGGAGGAGATTGTGGTTAGATGGCAGCCCAGACCTTAGAAACCCATTGCAGGAGTCCTTCCTGGAGAAACGTATCTGCTGTGCCGCAGGAAGCCCGTGGACGGCCAAGGCTGGCAGCAGCGAGGGGTTCCGCGGACCGGTCTGTGCTGTGTGGGGTGGACCGCTGAGAGAGACCCCGCCGTCTGCACGGAGACCCCGCCGTCTACCTGACACGCGGTGCTCGCCCAGAGCCAGCATTCTTGTATGACTCCGTGAAAAGTGGGAGGGATCCTCTTCTGATCAGGATTGCCACCCTCCTTGGAGGGGTGTGTTGATTCTGGGTGCCAAGAAACTGGTGCTTTTTATTCTGTCCTTTTCAGAGTGGATTCGGAGTGGATTTACCAGATTTAGAAATAGAAATGTGAAGTTTCTCATATTTGAGTGTTGAATGAAATTTTCATTTGCCACAGTGAAGAGGAGGGAAAACTTTTTTCCAAGAGCGGAGAAAAGGGTTTGAGGTTGGGAATGATGCAGATAAATTTGCCAGTGGAGGGCAGTCGGGGATGTGGCAATCTTAGCATAAGGAAATTGAATATCTGGTGGAAATGTGGCTGTGGTAAGCGAAAGTAAGGTGAGGCCAGATTTGTAACACTGATGTAAGTCAAAGTTGTGTAAGTGTCCAAAGAGCTCTGCAAAATGAATTATCGATTTTGCAAAAATCCCCAATAGAAGAAAGAAATGGATTCCCCTCCTCAACTCTCCCTCAGGCATTAGCAGAATATACCTAATATTGCTTTGTGGTGAAAATGTAACTGAATTTATTTATTTCTAGGCTTCACAACCTATGAGACTGCTTTTGATCTTGGTCTCCTAGGTGAATGAAATCAATGGATTAAAAGCTTAGATCTGTATTTTGTTTTGAACTTTTTCTTTCCCAGGCCACATGATATGTCAGTCCTTGGACCTCATCCCAAGGATGCAGAAGTTTTTTTTTCCTTTAAATTAATGATTGGATGTAGGTTTCAGGACTGTGTGAACAGACCTCTTCACATGACATGATGAAAGTGATATTGGCCCTGGCTCCCAGGTAGGAATCTTGTTGCTTTGTTGAAAAGTATTAACAAGAACAGAGTGCAGAGGCCCGAAGCCACAGAGGCCTAATATGAATTATAATTTTACACACAAGATAGGAAAATGTTCTAATCTATCTCTTGAATCCAAAACAGAGATCTGATTTTATCACCTCATTAGAGGCAGAATAATCTTATATGGCCATAAATGTATAAAACAGCTTGCTTTTTGCTCTAACTAATTGCCGTTGAGTAACTGAACTATTTCTTATATGTATAGGAAGTTTAATAGAAAAAGCACCAGTTTCTTACTGCCTGGAATTAACAGTGATTATTTCTGTCATATTTGTTTTTAGTCTTTGTTTTCCTAATGAAATGAAATATTACAGATATACCTACAGTGACATTTGACCACCCTTTCAGATACCATTCTTGTTCCCAATACCACTATCGTGAGCTTGGTAGGTATCTTTCAATCCATTCTTTTAAATTTCTTTTTATATATTTATGTATCTAGAAACAATCCATTAAATTGTTTTGTGAGTTGATTATTATTTCAATATGACACATATTAATCTACACATTGATTTTTCCACTCAACAGTTTTTCAAATATATACAGGTTGATACAGAGAGATCTAGTTTATTAAATTTTTTGACAGTAGCAGAGTGAATGCACCTTATTTCATTCATCTATTTCCCTATTACTTCAACAGTCTTGCTATTATAAACAATGCTACAATGAAAATCCTTAGACTTGTCACCTTGTGCAAATGTGTGGTGGTTTCTCAATGTTGATACTAGAAATGGAATTGCTAGGTTTTAGGGAATGCATTTTCAATTCTTTTTAGAGCCTACCAATTTACCTGGCTACCAGAGGTATCTTAATCTGTCAGGAACCCATTTCCCTCATAAGCATAAGTTAGGTAATCTGGTATCATCTAAATCCAAACTTTCTGCTGGCTTCCCACCATCCTCAGAATAAAAATTAAATGCTTTACAATGGTCAACAAAGGTCTAACAATCAGGCCCTTGCCCATTTGTCCAACCCCAACCTCATCACTTACTATTCTAGTTAGGCTGGTATTCTTGCTGTTTATTGGCATCCCAACTTTGTTCCTGCTTCAGAGTTTTTGCACTTGGTTTTTCATCAGACTAGAACATTGTTTGCCCAGATTTTCTCATGGCTTGCTCCATAATTTCTTTCAGGTCTCTGCTAAAATATTCCCCAATAGAAGTGCCTTCTTTGTATCACCCTACTTAAAACAACAGTTCCTCCACCCCCACATTATATTATGTATTTATTTGTTTGTTTATTGTTCCCTCCTCCTCAAAAAAGTGAGTTCTGTGAGGGTCGGGGTTTTGCTGTTTTTGTTCATTGCTGTTATCTCCAGAAACCAGAACAGTGCTGGAATAGTAGGTGCTTACTAAATGTTGAATGAATAAACATAATTTTGGAAAATCAGAGATGGGGGGATGATTTGTGGGTGTTAGAGAAATTTCAAAAACCTTTTGCTTTCCTCCCCAGGAAACTGACTGCCCAGCATTGTGTGGTCATACCATCCTACATAAACTACTTGGCCATAAACCATCCTACATTTGTGTAAGCCAGACTAAGCCCTGTTTTTATTTAAGTTATCCACAAAAGGCTTTGACCAATGTTAAGAAGACAATGGAAGAAGTATTAGTTATGAATTGCTGTGTAACAAATCGCCACATGAATAATGGCTAAATAATGTTTATTATCTCATGAATTATGTGCGTACAGCTTTACCAAGCCCTCTGCTTCTGGGTCTCTCACAGTCTACAATCGAGGTGTTGATCAACCCAGTTTTCTAAAGGCTTGATGGGGATGGATCCACTTCCAAGCTCACTCATGTGGTTGCTGGCACGATTCAGTTCCTTGTCAGCTGTTGCTTGCAGGCATCAGTTCTTGGTGGCTGTTGGCTGGAGGCTCTCAGTCACTTGACACAGGGGTCTCTCCAGTGTGGCAATCACTTCATCAAAACAAAAGGTCAGGAAGGGAGAGAGAGAGAGTGCAAGCAAGATAGAAGTCACGAGCTTTTATTATCTAATCTCAGAAGGGAACATCCCATCATTTTTCTATATTCTTTTCATGAGAAGCAAGTCACTAGTTCCAGCCCACACATAAGGGGAGGGGATTTGAGGAAGTGTATACCAGGGGATCACCAGGAGCCATTTTCTGCTTACCATAACTGCTGATAGTCAGTAATGGGCTGGGGAGGGGGATTTGTTATTTGGTGAGAGAAGAAGAGTTAGTCTTACTTAAATTTAGTTTATGCTCGAGATGTTATTTCTTATCATTTGGATGAAACTTAATGGCAGTTTGAAAGTGTGCTTTATATTGTCTTCTGTTAACATATATGACTCCCAATCCGTTTGACTCACTGGCAAACACCAATCTGTTGATAATCCGCACACAAATCTCATAGAGAGGGTACAATGATCTTCATTCTTGCATACTGAAAACTGTTCACTGGCATTGAAGTACTTCGGTCAAACAGGAAGTCAGATGATTTTTACACTGAAAGCATCGTGGCAGCTGCTGCCAATCCCGTATATGATGGTGGGGAATTGAGGAAGGGGCTCTGTCTTTGTTCTTGCAGTCTGCATATTGCAAAGCCTCTGTTCAGTGAATTTTGCTGCCCCATGTTCCACTTTGCCTCAGAGACCAGCCTGGTAATACCTCTGCTTAAAAAAGAACACCTTCACCTTGTGAGCAAGTAGACTAACTCAGCTTGCTCCACACCAAGTCTGGCTTTGTCTGCCTTCCTTCAACTTAGTTTTTCTTTTCTTTTCTTTTTTATTATAGAAGTTGTGGGTTTACAGAATGTTCATGTATAAAATACAGATTTCCACATGTACCACCTTGTCCTAGTTTGCTAATGCTGCAGAATGCAAAACACCAGAGATGGATAGGCTTTTATAAAATGGGGCTTTATTTGGCTACACAGTTACAGTCTTAAGGCCACGAAATGTCCAAGGCAACACATCAGTAATCGGGTACCTTCACTGGAGATGGCAAATGGTGTCCGGAAAACCTCTGTTAGCTGGGAAGGCACGTGGCTGGCGTCTGCTCCAAAGTTCTGGTTTCAAAATGGCTTTCTCCCAGGACATTCCTCTCTAGCAAGCTTGCTCTTCTTCAAAACGTCACTCACAGCTGCACTCTGTCCAGTCTCTTTGAGTCAGCATGTTTTATATGGCTCCACTGATCAAGGCCCACCCTGAATGGGTGGGGTCACGCCTCCATGGGAGTATCCCACCAAAGTCACCACCCACAGCTGGGTGGGGCACATTCCAAGCAAATCTAACCAGCACCAAAAGTCTGTCCCACAAGACTACATCAAAGATAATGGCGTTTGGGGGACAAAATACATTCAAACTGGCACACACCTTATTATTATTTGCATTGGTGTGGTACAATTGTTACAATTAAAGAAAGCACATTTTTGTAATTTTACTGTTAATTATAATCCATGGTTTAATTTAGTGTCTACTGTTTGTGTTCTGCAGTTCTGTGGATTTTTTTAAAAAAATGTTCTTCTAGTAATATATATACAACCTAACATTTCCTCCTTTAACCATATTCAGAGATATATTTCAGTGCTGTTAATTGCATTCACAAAGTTGTGCTACCATCACCACCATCCATCAGCAAAATATTTCCAGCATTCCATATAGGAACTCTGTACATTTGAAAACTTAACTCCTTATTTCCTAACCCCACACTGTCCCCTGGCAACCTGTATTCTAGATTCTGGCTGTATGAGTCTGCTTATTCTAATTCTTTCAAATCAGTGAGATCATACAATATTTATCCTTTTGTGTCTGGCTTATTTCACTCAACATGATGCCTTCAAGGTTCATCCATGTTGTCACACGTATCAGAACTTTATTTCTTTTTATGGCTGAATAATATTCCATCATATGTATATACCACATTTTGTTTATCCATCCAACGGTTGATGGACACTTGGGTTGCATCTGTCTTTTGGCAATAGTGAATAATGCTGCTGTGAACATCGATGCACAAATATCTGTTCAATCCCCTGCTTTCAATTCTTTGGGAATATACCTAGAAGTGGGGTTGTGAGGTCTGATGGTAATTCTATACTAAACTTTCTGAGACACTGCCAGCTTTCCACAGTGGCTGCACAATTTTACATTGCTACCAGCAATGAATGAGTGTTCCTGTTTCTCTGTATCCTCTCCAAGAACTGTAATTGTCTGTTTTTAATAATAGCCTGTTAAATGGTAACTTATTGTGATTTTGATTTGCATTTCCCTGATGGCTAATTATGTTGAGCATCTTTTCATGTGCTCTTTGGCCATTTGTATTATCTTCTTTGGAGAGATTTCTATGCGAGTTTTTGCCTATTTTTTGATTGGGTTGTTTGTCTGTTTGTTAAGTTGAAGGATTTCTTTATATACTCTGGATATTAAACCTTTATTGGAAATGTGGTTTCCGAATATTTTCTCCCATTGTGTAGGTTGTCATTTCACTTTATTTGTAAATTCCTTTGAGGCACAAAAGTTTTTAAATTTTCCTGAGGTCTCGTTTATCTATTTTTTCTTTTGTTGCTTGTAATTTGGGTGTAAAATCTAATAAATCATTGCCTAACATAAGGTCCTGAATATGCTTCCCTATGTTTTCTTCTAGGAGTTTGATAGGTCTGGCTCTTATATTTAGGTCTTTGATCCATATTGAGTTGACTTTTGTATAAAGTATGAGGTGAGGGTTCTCTATTGTTTTGCAAATGGAGATCCATTTCCCAGCATCTTTGTTGATGGGACTGTTCTTTCCCAGTTAAGTGGTCATTGCCCCTTGTCAAAAATCATTTGGCCATAAATATGAGGGTTGATTTCTGAGTTCTCAATTTGATTCCATTGGATTATATGTCTGTCCTTTTGTCAGTATCATGTTGTTTTGATTACTGTGCTTTTGTAATAAGTTTTAAGATTGGAAAATGGGAGTCCTTCAACTTTATTCTTCTTTTTCAAGATAGCTTTGACCCTTTGGGGCCCCTCACCCTTCCATATAAATTTGATGATTGGCTTTTCCTCTTCTGTAAAGCAGGTTGTTGGAATTTTTATTAGAACTGTGTTGAATCTATAATTCACTTTGAGTAGAATTGACATCTTAACCATATTTAATCTTCCAATCCATGAACATGAATGTTTTTCCATTTATTTAGATCTTTTTTGATTTATTTTAGCAATGTTTTGTAGTTTTCTGGGTATATGTCTTTTACATCCTTGGTTAGATTTATTCCTAAATATTTGAATTTTTAGTTGCTATTATAAATGGAATTTTTTCTTGATTTCTAGTTCTAATTGTTCATTGCTTGTGTATAGAAAAACTACTCAGTTTTGGGTGTTGATCTTGTACCCCACCACTTTGCTGAATTCATTTATTAGCTCTGGGAGCTAATAGTTGTGGATTTTTCAGGATTTTCTGTACATAGGATCATGTCATCTGCAAACGTCTTCCTTTCCAATTCAGATGTATTTTATTTCTTTTTCTTGCCTAATCATTCTGACAAGAATTTCTAGTACAATGTTGAATAACAGTGGTGACAGTGGGTATTCTTTTCTTATTCCTGATCTTAGAGGGAAAGCTTTCAATCTTTCACCATTAAGTAGGATGTTAGCTGTGGGTTTTTCATATATGGCCTTTATCATGTTGAGGAATTTTCCTTCTATTCCTAGTTTTCTAAGCATTTTATCAAGAAGGGATGCTGGATTTTGTCAAATGCCTTTTTTTGCGTCAATCGAGATGATCATGTTTTTTTTCCCCTTCATTCTGATAATATAGTATATTATGTTAATAGATTTTCTTATGTTGAACCACCCTTGCGTACCAGGGATAAATCCCATTCAATTATGGTGTGTAATTATTTTAATGTGTTGTTGGATTCAGTTTGCTAGTATTTTGCTGAGGATTTTTGCATCTATATTCATAAGAGATATGGTTGTGTAATTTTCTTTTCTGGCTTTGGTATATTTATCTGGCTTTGGTATGAGGGTGATGTTAGCTTCATAGAATGAATTAGGGAATGTTCCTTCCTTTTCAATATTCTGGAAGAGTTTGAGCAGAATTGTTGTTAATTCTTCTTGGAATGTAAGATAAAATTCTCCTATGAAGCCATCTGGTCCTGGGCTTTTTTTTGTTGGGAGATTTTTGATTATTGATTCAACCTCTTTCCTGGTTATTAGTTTGTTGAGATTTTCTATTACTTCTTGAGTCAGGATAGGTAGATTGTGTGTTTCTAGGAATTCGACTGTTTCATCTAGGTTATCTAGTGTGTATTCTTTTCTTATTCCTGATCTTAGAGGAATAGTATCCTCTTATAGTCCTTTTTATTTCTGTGTCATCAGTAGTAATGTCCCCCTTTCCATTTCTGATTTTAGTTATTTGTGTCCTCTTTTTTTCCTTATTAGTTTAGCTAAAAGTTTGTCAACTTTATTGATCTGTTAAAAAAACCAACTTCTGGTTTTGTTGATTTTCTGTATTGTTTTTTGTTTTCTATTCATTTATCTCTTCTCTAATATTTGTTATTTCCTTCCTTCTCTTGCTTTGGGTTTAGTTTGCTCTTCTTTTCCTGGTTCTTCCAGTTTTGAGTTTAGGTCTCTGTTGAACTCTTATTTCTTTTTTAATGTAAGCATTTAGAGCTATAAATTTCCCTCTCAACTCTGCCTTTGCTATATTCCATAGTTTTGATATGTTGTATTTTCATTTTCATTCAAGTCAAGATATTTCCTAATTTCCCTTGTGATTTCCTCTTTACGTCATTGATTGTTCAGAGTATGTTGTTTAATTTCCACATATTTGTGAATTTTCCATTTCTCCCTCTGATATAGAGTTCTAGCTTCATTCCATTGTGATTGGAGAAGATACATTATATGGTTTCAATATTTTAAAATTTATTATCTTATTTTGTGACCTAAGATATTGTCTATCCTGGAGAATGATTCATGTGTAGTCAGAAGAATGCTTATTCTATTGTTGGGTGAAGTGTTCTATATATATATGTCTGTTAGGTCTGGTTTAGAGCTTTGCTCCAGTCTTGTATTTCCTCATTGATATTCTTTATAGATGTTCTACCCATTATTGAGAGTGGTGTATAAAAGTCTCCTACTTTTAATGTAGAACTGTCAATCTCTCCCTCCAAATCTGTTAGTATTTGCTTCATATAGTTTGGTGCTCTGCTGTTAGGTGCATTTTTATTTATAATTGCTATGACTTCTTGCTGAATTGACCCTTTATCAGTATATTATGACTGCCTTTGTCTCTTGCACCGGTTTTTGACTTAAAGTCTATTTTATCAGATATTAGTTATAGCTACCCCAGCTCTCTTTTGGTTGCTACCTTGCATGGCATAGTTTTTCCCCTTTTGTTCACTTTCAACCTACTTGTTCTTTGAATTTAAGGTAAGTCTCTTGCAGACAGTTTTTTTTTTATCCATTCTGCCAATTTCTGCCTTTTGACTGGAGAGTTTAATTCATTTGCATTTAAAGTCACTACTGACAATGCAGGATTTTCTTCTGCCATTTTGCTATTTAGTCTTTGTAAATCTTATACATGTTTTGTCCTTCAATTCTTATATGAATACCTACTTTTATATTCATTTGATTTTTTTATTTGTACCATATTGAATGACTTCTCTTTTCTATCTGGATGTATTTAATATATTTTCCTTGTTGTTACCAAGGGGTTAAAATTTAACATCCTAAATATATAACAATCATATTTAGTTTGATACCAAGTTGACTTCAATAGCATACATATACACTTTCCTATACCGCTCTGTCTCCTCACTTTTTTTTTTGTACTTCTTACCATTTATATCTTTGTACATTGTATGTTGAAAACCATAGATTTATCGTTACTTTTATGCAATTGCATTTTAGCACCTGTAAGAAGTAAGAAGTGGAGTTACATACCAAAAACTACAATACAATAGTACTGGCATTTATAATTGCCCAAATTGTTACCTTTACTGCAGGTCTTTATTTCTTTGTGCTTCTTTGAATCACTGTCTAGTTTCCTTTCCTTTCAGTCTGAAGAATTCCCTTCAGCATTGCTTGTAGGGCACGTGTAGTGGTGATAAACTCCCTCAGCTTTTGCTTATCTGGGAATGTCCTGATTTCTCCCTCATTTTTGAAAGAAAGTCTCACCAGATATAAAACTCTTGGTTGGCAATTGTTTTCTTTTAGCATGTTAAGTATTTCTACCCACTGCCTTTTTGCCTTCATGGTTTCTGATGAGAAATTGGCACTCAATTTAATTGGTACTCCCTTGTACATAACCTGTTGCTTTTCTCTTGCAGCTTTCAGGACTATCTCCTTGTCCTTCGATTTAGAGAGTTTGATCAATAGATGATGGGGTATGTTTTTCTTCATGTTTATCCTGTGTGGTGTTCTCTGGGCTTCTTGGATGTGCAAATTCATGTCTTTTGCTAAGTTGGGGAAGTTCTCTGTTATTATTTCTTTGAATATTCCTTCTGCCCCATTCTTCTCCTTCTGGGACTCCCACAATGGATATATTGGTATGCTTGATGGGGTTCCAGAGGTCTCTTAGGCTATTTTTGCTTTCTATAATTCTTTTTTCTTTCTCCTCCTCAGGCTGACTCATTTCAAGTGTCTCGCCTTCGAGTTCGCTGATTCTTTCTTCTGCGAGCTCCAATCTGCTGTTGGAACCTTTCTGGGAATATTTCATTTCAGTTACTGTGATCTTCAACTCCAGTAGTTCTGTTTGGTTCCTTTTTAAAATTTCTATCTCTTTATTAAGAGTCTTATATTGTTCATTCATTGTTTTTCTGGTATCCTTTAGTTCTTTCTGTATTTTCTCTCATGTCCTTGAGCATTTTTAAGATTTTTAAAAAGTCTTTGGTGTGTCCACATTCCTGTCTTCTTCACTGGTGTTTTCTGGATTTTTATCCTCTTCCTTTGAATGGGCCATTTCCTGTTTCCTTGTTTGTCTTGTACTCTTTTGTTGTACACTGTGCGATTTAATATTTTTAAATGTTAACTTTGGGATTTATTCCCTTAGAAGTCTTTTTCTTGATTTTGAAACCTGTTGATGATATGACAGATTTTCCTGAGTTTCCTGAGTTGTCAGGCAAGTCCATCCAAAGCGAAAGCAAATTGCAGGGTTCTCCTTGTCTTTTCTGGGTCTTTGTTCTGGGCTTGTGCTTGTTAGTTGCTTTGGGGTTCCCCCGTTTCAGGAGTTTGAATATCTCCTCTGTTTCCTAGGAGACAGAACTTTTTCCTCTTTTGGTTGTTTAAAACAAATAATCCTTTGCCCCAGGCTTCCTCCTCAATAATTTCTTGAACTGCTTTCACCTGGAGGGCAAATTAGCTGGGCGCAGGGGGCGGGGCGCGCTGGAGAGGAGCGTCTCGACTGCATCTTCCCGGTCAGAAAGAGGTCAGGGGCCTGGGGTGTGCAGGCTGCCTCCAGACTTCTCTGGGGCCAGGAGTTTCTTCCATGGTGCCCCAAAGCTTCTTCACCCGCGGAGCAAATGCCGCCCTTGAACTGTCCCCCACTGCTCTGCATAGCGTCTGTTTTGCCCTCTCAGCCGCCTTTGTCTGGGGGTGGCGTGGGGGTGGGGGTGGGGTTGGAACAATGGCCGCCCTCAGAGCCGGCCCCCAACCCTCTGAAGTCGCTAATCAAAAGCTGTGAATAGTGACCAGCTCTGCGCACCCCTGGTCCTAGGTAAGTGGATTTTTGTGTCCCTTTCAGTCACCAGCCAGCTAGCCCACAGCCAGACCCCACGGTAGCCCGCCACGAGAGGGGGCTGTGCACCGGTCACCACTGCGCAGAGAGAGCGGTTTACTAGTCTTTACTGCACTTTACCAGCCTCTGCCTTCCACTCTTCCTTGGGTGTTCTACTACACTGCGGAGTTTCGAAATAGTTGTTTCATTTGGTTCCTGCCCATTTAATAGTCGTTCTGTTGGAAGGACTAAATCCTGGTGCTTCCTATGCCACCGGCTTCCCACAATCCCCCAACGTAATTTTTAATTTTCTGTCAAAGTAATATATGCATATAGTCCAGACTCAAGGTAAAATGGTGCAGCTGCTGTGGAAGACAGTTTGGCAGTACCTCAGCAAGTTAAGTACAGAATTACCATATGACCCTGCAATTCCACTACTAGGTATATTCCCAAAAGAATTGAAAGCAGGGACTGGAACAGACATTTGCACATCAGTGGTCCTAGGCATTATTCAAAACTGGGAAAGACAGAAGCAACCCAAATATCCATCACCAGATGAATGGATCAACAAAATGTGGTATATACATGCAATAGAATATTTCTCAGCTGTAATAAGTAATGAAGTTCTGATACATGAGACAGCACAGATTAACCTTGAAGACATCAAGTTGAGTGAAATAAGCTAGACACAAAATGACAATATTGTGTGATCTCACTGATGTGAAATTATTAGAATAAGCAAATTCATAAGGTCAGAAACTAGAATACCAGGGGCTAGTGAGGGGGTAGGGAATGGGGAGTTAATGCTTAATTGGTATAGAGTTTCTATTTGGAGTGATGGAACAAGTTTGATAATGGATGGTGGTACTGGTAGCACAGCATTGTGAATGTAATTAACCCCACTGGATTATATATTTGAATGTAGTTAAAAGGGGAAAATTTAGGTTGCATTTTCCTTGAATAAAATATATATTTTTTAAAAAGTAGGACTATGCGACACAAACTATGAACCCTAATGTAAATGATAGTTAATAATATAATCACAATGTTTTTTCATCAATTGTAACAAAGGTGCCACACTAATGCAAAGTATTAATATTAGGGAAAACTGTGTGTGAGGGGTAGTATATGGGAACTCTGTATTTTCTGCATGATTTTTCTATAAAGCTGTTTCTCTAATAAAAAAATATTATATGGGAGACTCTAGGAAAAAAAAGTCAGTGCCTTCCAGCCAAACACCACCAGAAATACACCTGTAGCTGAACAAGTTGGGTTAATTATTTTTTTTAGTGAGGGAGAACTCATATGGGGAATTGTGGGACATCTTAGTAAGAGTGCATTAGCAAGAACCTTGTATAGGATTTGGGGTTTGGGTGATTTTGGAGAGGAATCAAGGAAGTTGGGCTTTGATGAGGTGCAATTACAAGTGGGCAATTAGAAAACAGGGTCAATTCTAAGGGAGATCTCAATAAATCTTACTGATTAGGAGGGCAGACTAGTGTGCCGATAAGGCTACAATTGGTAAAGCAGCAGCATTCATTCGTATTAACTGGAAAAAGGAAAGTTTGTTATGTTGTGGGTTGCACAGTGACATTGTTTCTGTTTTTGCTTAGACAGAATTATGAAGTGGCTTTGTTTTGTCTCACTTTATCACAGTCAGAGTGACTTTGTCTGATGGTCAGTCTTCTCTCTGTGAGATGGTTTATGTCCACGCCAGCTCCTGACGCACTGAGGCCTGGCTTCACGTGTCAGAGCAGCTCCCAGATGTTCAGGAACTTTTCTTTTTCTTTCTAAAAATATTTTGTTATAAAATAGATACTCTCTGCCCCACCTTTCTCCACTCCCCTCACTTTCCCTCCCCAGTGGCAATCCTTTCAGACTGTCTTAGCTGTTTCTTCTGGTATTTATCCTGTCCCGTATTTTTGAATAATACATGGTGCTATCAATTTTAGACATTATCTATTAATTATCTCTTACAGTAGATAAGCATTTAGCTTTGTTACGTGGCTTCCTCTCATTCTCCCATTTTAGTTATATTACAATTTTGGTTTAATTGACGTGCAAAATTTACATTAATTTTTAATTATTGGCAACACTTTCAGGACTATATTGCTTGACGTGTGTAAGTGCAGGCCTCCCTTGCAGGGGCAAGTTGCTTATCATGTGGAAAAGGAGAAAAATTGTATCTTAAAAATAAGAGTATATGGAAAGAGTGAGTGAAAGTGGCTGAGTCAGTAATGTTCATTCCTTTTTCCAAACTCAACAGCCATGCTCCTATAGATATCATACTGCCATTCTCTTGGAACTTTGATGAGGAGGCCAAAAGAGGCCAGCAGTATTTTTCCTATATTTTTGCCTCCTGTGGAATAGAAAGGAAATTCCCTTTTCTTAAGGAAACCAGTTAGGGGAATAAACATTTTCCCCTTGTACAGTCCAAATGATTTGAGTTTTTGAGTGTTAAGGTCCTGATTCCTCCCTGCTTGTTTAAGCCAGCCTAAACTTCTGTTTGGAATTGAGTGTGCCAAGTAGGTACTGAGGAATTAGCAGCTTAGAAAGTTCAGAGTGAAGTGTGGGGCAGGTCAGATTCCACAGTCGTTTACCCTTTGCATTGAACTCCACCATTAATCTGTCATGTTCAGTGTCCTGCTAAACAATAGACGTTAAAAATGATGTACATGCAGCCCTAAATTTGCTGAGGACTTCTCTAACTCAGCCCAGCTCATTTTGAGGCATTCAGACTGTACCACAATTAGCTGCTGACACTCTCCTAAAATAATATGAAGCCAGGCCGGTAATTATACACTGAAAGAAACTATGTATAGAAAAGCTGATTAACTTGTGGGGTGGTGCAATTTTACCAACTGGGAACATTCTGAACAGGATGGTTTTGCTATGTTGGTATGGATGAAAATCCAAGTGTATATCCTTAGCTAAGTATGTAATATCATTTTGCTCTAAAAGCATCTAATGGGTCTTCAGCAGGTATGGATCATAGGATTAAAAGGGTCAGGTCTTTCCCAAGTTTACCTGTAGGTGGCACTGTAAGAATAGTCTAGGGAAAACCTACTCTAACCTAGCAGACCTGTAAAGTGACCACAGCCATCATTCAGGGTGGTTGTCATCATTATGATAATCATCATTATCATCGTGGTTATCTTTACTATTCTCATCAGATCATTCGTTTATGAACTAGTTGCTTGTGGCATAGTGCTGAACCTCATCTTCTTCTGCTCTCTAACCACAGATTTCTACTCCAAATCAGGGTAAACCCATACGGGTATGAATTTGGCTTTGGGATTCGCAACTCTGGGCCTTTGCTCCTGTGGTGTCCCTTGAACGGGAAGTCCTGCCATGCCCGCACCCTGCCTTGTTTTGAGGGGGTGTCCTGTCATAGTCACCACCACCTTACTCAGGTTCCTGAGATACAGCTCAGGGAGGCCTCTGTCAAACACATAACCTTTGCCTACAAAGGCTTTTGCTCTGCTTCCCTGCCACTTTCCTATCCTAGTAAGGTGTTTGCTTCTGCTTTCTAAAGTCAGAGTCTGAAATAAGTCTTAAGTAACCATTTCCTGGGCTTCCTTTTGTTTACCACCAGCTCCCCACGCACCATCCAGAGTCAGGCAGCTCCTGACACCCTCTCCTCATTCCCTCTGACTGCAGCCTCCTGCCTCTCCTCTGTGCACAGAGTGTTTTACATTATCACTTTCTTGACATGGCTTCTGAGCTCCTAATATTCAGGGGCCTTGTCTTATTTATTGTTATATCCCCAAAGTTAGACGCATACTAAGTTCTTAACAAATATTTGTTGAATGAATGAATGAAAGGTGAAAATTAAGTAAAAGTCCCCATGATGTACTTCCTTAAAGGCAGAGATTTGGAAAGGAAGAGAAATATCTAAACTTCCTCCCGCTTTAAGGTTTTACCCAGACCTTAGGGATCTCTCCAGCTTGTGGGGAAGAAAGCAGTATCTGTGAGAAAGTGCCTTCTTTGAGGAAAGAGTATTACATTATCCCCTTTTGAGATAGACATGATGATTACCTACCCAAAAGCAATTCCCACACTTTTTCCTTGTTGGCAGGGCCCTGAATTTGTGGCTCCTCTCACAGTCCCTGGGGTGAATAGTGATTGATTTAAGTGGCCACCTCATTCACATTGCTAGGGAATGGTTTAGTCCTGGATTCTGGCTAATGAAAGCAGAGGGTATCTTATTAGGAGACTTGGGGAAAGCTTTATCTCACTGAAACTAAGAAACCTATGGGGGAAAAATGTCCAGTTCTTGATGAGATGTTATTGGATTGGTGTGTGACACCTGGAGCATCTGCAACTATCTTGTGACATGGAAAGGAGGCCTTGCTCCAATTCTGTTGAGACGGAAATCTCCTGGCTTTGGAGGACATTGTGGTGTCATGGATTTAACTAGCATTTGAACCTATCTTTCTTCTGGACTGACTGTAAGATAATATATACCTTATTATTTAAACTTGTGTTAGTTGGGTCTTCTCTTTCCTGTAGCTTAAACTGTCAAAATTGATGTATCATGAAATTTTTTTTCTGTAGTGTTTTTCTCAATTATTTCCCTCATATGAGCTGAGGCCCCTCCCTAAAGTGAGTAGGCAGAGGAGTTGGTTCAGTGGGAAGGGTTTGAGGGAAGAGAGTTGTGGAATGTACAGGGTGCTTCCCTTTGCATTTCCACTTTTGAATCTGCTCCTCTCTGCTCTCTGCTCCAAAAGCCTGATGTACATGGTCTATCTCTGTCTTCTATTCTCAATGAAGGGGTAATAACCAGCACCTTTTAGAGTTCTTGAATGATATGTCAACATATTATTTCCTCCAAAATTTTCTCTACAAATATCAAATAGTTTCCCATTTGATTTTACCCAAGGCTGAATCAAAATTTAGGAGGCTTATGATTTTATTCCATGTATCAGTCAGGGTCCCAGCGAGAAACAGATGGCTCACTCAAATTTGGACAATTCAAGGAAGATTTATTTACAAAGGGATCATATTCAAAAGTGTGGACAGGGTGGTAGGGAACCAGAAAGTTAGTCAAAAAATACCAGATTCTCTGCTTGAAACTACCTCAAGCAAATTCAAATCCAAAGTCAATTAGAACCCTCCTTCTTCCTAGGGTGATATTGGAACAAATGTCACCCACACCTCTTCTTAGCTAAATTCTTCTCTTTCTTTAAGTAGCGCTTTTTTTCTGGAAGGTTTCCCTGTCCTTGACTAGCCAGTGCTCGCTGGCCTCTCACTTGCCTCTGGCCTCTGCATTGCTGTTAACACCCAACCTCTAGTGTCATTTCAAACACACCTGATACGAATAAAACCTGTCATTAAACTAAGTAATAGCACCATTATAACACAGACCATACTTCATTATGATTATTTTTAAAGCAGTCTTCCTTATTCAAGTATAACAAGCAAATGGAAAAGTGCCCCAAAATAAAGTGTGGAACTTGGCGACTTCTCCTAAAGTAAACACGTATGTGAATCACAGCTCTGATTAAGAAATAGAACATTGCCAGCAGCCTAAAAGCCCCTCTTTGAGCCCCTCAGTCACTACCAAAAGGCAACCACTGCTCTGATCTTTATCTCTATAGATTAGTTTTGCCTCTTTTTGAATTACTGGAACTACTATATGAAGTCTTTTGTTTGACTTCTCTTGCTCAGCGTCACATTTATGAGGTCTAGGCATTTTGCTGCACAAAGCAGTAGTTTGCTCATTCTAATGTGTGTAGTATTTCATTGCTATATTCCATGATATGCATATAATACAATTTTATTTATCCATGCCACACTGTTGATGGACTTTTGGATTGTTTCTAGTTTTCAGGTAGAATGAATATTACAGTTATGAAGACTTTTCGACATGCCTTTTGGTGCATGTGTTTCCATTTTGGTTGGGTACACAAATGAAAATCAGTAAATAAACATGCACATGCATACGCGTATGAGTGGAATTTCTGGAACCTAGGAGATGTATAAGTTCAATTAATAAACACTGATGAACAGTTTTCCAAAGTAGTTCACAATTTTACACTCTCACCAGCAGAAAATGAGAATTCCCGTTTCTCCATATCCTCATCAACACTTGTAATTGACAACCTTTTTTAATTGTAACCATCCAGTAGGCAATATTTCATTGTGGTTTTAGTTTGTAATTCACTGATGACTAATAAGGTTGAACATTGCTTTACATCTTTATTATCTCTTTTAGATATCTTTTGTGATACACCTGTTAAAATTTTTTTAACCATTTATTCAGTAGTGGATACTTAAAAAAATTAATCAGCTTTATTTTTTAGATGTTTTAGATTTATAGAAAATTTGAGCAGGTAATACAGACAGTTCCCATATACCCCCATCTCTCACCACAGTTTCCCTATTATTAACATTTTACCTTCATAGGGCACATTTGTTACAATTAATGAACCAATATTGTTACACTATTAAGATTTCCTTAGTGTTTTAGCTGTGTAGCTTTCTCAAACTTCCCTTGTCTTTGATGACCTCGATAGTTTGTGGAGTACCTGTCAGGTATATTGCAGGTATATTGTGGGATGTCCCACTACTGAAATTTGTCTGATGTTTTTATCATGATTAGACTGGGGTAATTGGTTTTGGGAAGTAATATCACAAAGTTAGAGTAGTATTTTCATTACAAAAACATATCAAGGGGACATACTATCAACATGACTTATCACTGTTGATGTTGACCTTCATCACCTGGCTCAAGTTGTGTTTGTTAGGTTTCTCCCTTGTAAAATTACTCATTCCCCTTCCCCCTCATTTCCATACCATACACTTTGGAAGGAGATTACTATGCGAAGCCTACACTTACGGAGTCTGGAGTTATGGAGTTATTTTTTAAATATTGCAGGAAACACTTTCTGGGGCATCTGCCCAGCTCACATGATTTCTCATTCCTGGGAACTGTCCACCCTCAAATCCACAAGGGTCTCCCCTGCCCCATTCTTTCATACACTTCCTCTCTTAAGCAGCCACATTTGTTCTATGAAATCGTGACCTCTTGGCTACAGATGAATGGAGAAAGTTGGGTCAGTGTTCCTTCCCCAGGTGCTTGTAATTTTAGGGCAAGTCAGGCTCTCTGTGTGCCCTAAGCTCAATATGTATTTACTAAATTTATAACTACTTAATAGTATCTTTTTATTGACTGAATAATTATGCAGAAAGCCCAGCTCAAATGTTTCCAACATTGTTGATTGCCTACCAGGCATACATTCCTCCTTTCTTTCTTTTTTATTTTTTAATCACATAAATTCAATTTTGTTTCTAATAGAATATTTCTCCTATGCAAGCCATGTGCCCCAGACTGTGTAACCCCACCTCCAGCTCCAAAAGTGGGCCTAAGTGCTCCAAGAGTAATCCTTTCTCCTTGCTTGTGATAGGTTCAGGAGGGGGCATTGACCCAAATGAGGACAATGAGATGTGAGGAAAACTTTGCTAGGGCCTCCTGGAAGAGTTCTTCTTTGCTTTCTGGTGTAGCTTTGCAGTGACCTACTTTCCCTTCTCCTGGAAGTTGTCACATATAGACTTTAACCATTGCAGGAATCTCCATGCTGGCCCAAGGAGGAAGCTGGAACTCAGAGGAGGGCAACTCAGAGAATGCGAGAGAAATGGAGCAGAGTCATGCCAGGTGCCTACCCAATCTCTAGAACAGCCCTACTCAAAAGGTGAAGCGTGAACTGCCTGTGAACTGTTTGCTACCAGTCTGTGATGAGAAAAACACAGAATTGAGAGTGTTTCAAACTTGTGTATTAATTTGACATTTCTGTGACATCTAAGAGTGTAATCAGCGGACTTGTCTAGTTGAATATGCTATAAACAGTTTGGGTGCTGCCAAACAAAGTGTGAGTTGTAAGTGATGCTAACTCTGTACAAATAGTGTATTAGGACCTTGCAGCAATCTGCAGTGGATTGAAAAACACAAATGACAATACAACAACATCAACAAGAAGAGTGTCTTAGTTTGCCAGGCTGTTATAATAAATAGCATAGACTAGTTGGCTTAAACAACAGGAGTTTATTGCCTCACGGTTTTGGTGGCTAAAAGTCCAAAATCAGGTGTTGGCAAGTGTTTTAGTTTCCCAGCCCTAAAACAACTTTCATGGGTTGTCAATGGGTTGGCTTTACAACAGGAATTAATCAGCTCCCGATGTTGGGATCTCTGGCTAGCCAGCAATCTTTGGGGTTCCTTGGCTTTTCTGTCACATGGCAATGCACATGGCAGTGTCTTCTCTTTCTCTTCTGGGTTCCATTGACTTCCAGCTTCTTGCTTCGCCTTCTGTGTCCAGTTTCCTCTGCTTATAAGGACTTCAGTCACATTGGATTAAGGCCCTCCTTTATTCAGTTTGGGCATACCTGAACTAATAAATCTTCAAAGTTCCCATTTACAAAGAGGTTCACACTCACAGGACCAGGGGTTGGGACCTGAACATGCCTTTTTGGGGGCACATGATTTAATCCCCAACAGCAGGCCCTGCCTTCTCCGAAGTCTGTAGCATTCAGTGGTGTCTCGCTGGTAATTCATGACTCAACTTCTGCCTCCGTCATGTGGCATCTGTCTCCTCCTGTCTCCTCCTCATTCCTACTTCTGTGTCCAAATTTCCTCAGCCTGTAAAGATTCCAGTCATATTGGATTAGGGCCCAACCTAGTTCAGTTTGGGCTCATCTTAGTACGATCTTCAAAGATCCTATTTACAAATGGGTTCACATCCATAGGTCCAGAGGTTAGGACTTGAACATGTCTTTGTGAGGGACATGATTGAATCCAAAACAAACAGCAACAACTGACTTTCACCACAGATAGTTTGAGAAGCACTGCTCTACAATTCCATAATCATGTGAGTCAATTAATTTTCCTATTGTTTAAGACAATATGAATTCCATTTTCATTATTTCATAGCCCAAAGCACCCTAGTATAGTGAGTGAATCCAGTAAAAAGATAAGACCATATAGATGCTTTTTGTAGGGTGTACCTGTTGTTTAATAAGTATGTAAATGTGTGTGTATGTGTTCACTTAACTCTGGTGTCGACAACCATTTCTCAATGTTAGCAATCACAAAAATTCAAAGAAGAGAAGTTATTTTGGTATTTCTTGCCTGCTGCTGCCATTTCTCAGCTCTAGTTCTTTGACTTGACTATGATGCCAGCATAAAACACGTGGGAATGATTGTGGAAGAGTAAACGTTCCATTTGTATCTCTAGGGAGAACTAGTAGGAGTAAAGAGAGTTGATTTCATGCTATTTTCTGATTATGTTTTTACCTTAGCATTGCAAAACTTTTCTAATATTGGGAGAACATTAATGGGATTAAAAAATTTATTATCAGAATTTTGATTAGTATTCTTGTAAGTTAAAAAAAATAGAACTTTGTGATTCTTATTTTTTTAATGTAGTAAAGTAGACTAGGAAAAGGGCTATAATGAAATGATTATTGTGTGGATATGCATGAAATGGAAACATTTGTTAATAGATGTAAAACTTTTGTGAATATTTCCCTTTGGATATTGTCTTGATCCCAAAGGAAGGCTTTCAGGGTATAAGATTATTTTCTTCATGAAGAATGACTATTTTTATTTACCATCCCTAAGATATTCTTTAAGTCTAGTGGTCTGGAAAATTTGTTGTATGAAATTAAAATGCTTGAGTATTCTTGAAACAGTGATGATTAAATGGGCATATCTTTTTGGCCTTGATGGAATAAAGCCGCATGACAATTGATTAACAGTATTCACTGCCACAGCCTTTAAGAGTTCTGGAAGTACTGCCTAGTGTTGAAGGATGAGGCAGATGGGTGTTCTAGAGAACAACCAGAGAGTTTATTTTGGCTTCAAAGCTGGTTACTATTATAAGAGATAGAAAACTGGGCAATGGCAAGCTACAGCAGAAGGAACGGCCTCAACAGATGAGCCTGAAATATTATTTTAAGAACTTTCTTCCAAAGCCAAGTCATAACACCTCATTGCTTTGCATGTAGTAGAAAGCATATTTTCTTTATAAGACTTAATTTCCTTGAAAATGATGAAGGTCAGTTGCATAAATATGGATCTTGTTTTGATATAAAAGTGGTGGAGTTCATGATTCAATTACACAAATAAACATCAGATCATTGTCGTGTGCCTTTTTGGTATAGCTGTGTCCCTATACAAGTGGCATTCTTTAACTGGTCCCCTGGTTCCATGTTTTTATTTGCTTGTATGGTGGAGACTGTAAGCTCACCAAACATTCCATGTCCTTCCCTAGTTCTCAGCCTCTCATAATTGAATTGGGGCTTGGGTCTATTTCAAGCCAATGGTCCTTGAGGATAAAGGGGCTTTTGTTACTGGGTCTAAGGCAGTTAAAAACAAATACAAGTTTTTTTATAATCTTTCTTCCCCTTTGATGGTGACCATTTTGACATGGAGGAGCCACAAGGTGGAACCAGCCTTTGTCTTTGATCACCACATCAAGAAGAACATCTCTGGAGAGCTCTTAACCTCAATTGGACATTTTATGAACGGGAAAGAAACTTTTGCTTTAATAAGCCATTGAGATTTGGATTTTTTTGTTACTGTAGCATAGGCTAGTGTTATACTGACTCTTACAAGTGGTTATATCTCAACAGCCATAGCTGAATTGGGAACTGCTAACCAATTTACCTTGCTGGTGTTGAGACAATCCCCAGAAGCAGGAAGACTGACATTTGCTGTAGATGTGGGTTCAAGAAGTTCCTGGAAACCCTGTTTTGGCCCTGCTCCTTTCCCTCCATGCTGTTACTGTGTGAACAGGACTATGATAAGAACTGTGATGGTAAAAACAAACCAGAATCCATTTTACCCCTAATCATTTCAGCTCAAGGATGAGTAACATAGACATCCTCCCCTCAATAAATGTAAAGTGTAGTGGGAGGGATAGGCTAGGCCCCAAGTAGCTAAAATATAGGATAGAGGAACAGAGAACATTTCATCGGCTTGTAGAGATTGCAAGTTGCTGGTTGTAACCTAGCTGGAGAAGACAGGTCATCCACATTAGCCCAATTAAAAAACAACACAGAGTCATAGTATTCATGCTTGAGTTATGTGTCCTAGAATATAGTACTATATGAATTTGGAGAGTGAAGAGATTTTATGAGATTGGATTTTTTTGAAGGATAATTTTTATGTATAGAAAAGTTAAAATTGTACATTTAAGCCAGTTGAGTTTTTGCTTATCTTTTGCTTTTCCAGCTTGTCCATGTAAGTCACAGATTTTGGGACTAGAATGTTACCCTCCAGTTACAGCAGATCGCATCAGATCTGTCATCGTAATTGGTCCTGATATATTCCGTCATCTTAGAGCACTTTTGTGTTTTGCGTTAAACTGTGTGAACGTGACGGTGGTGCAGGTCTTTCTCCAGACTAGACATCCCAGTCAGGCCTTTCCCTTGATGCTGAAGTAGGGCACTCCCATTTTACAGAACCAGGCAGGCAGGAAGATCACCAGCTCAATGGGATGCATGTCATGTCCAGTCACCACCAGCTGAACCTTCTAGCTTGCCACCAAGTGACAGTGTTAACTTTTAGTAGGGACTTCCTCTTTGTCTGCAGCTTTTCTCTCAGCCTGGACCAATAGCCTCTGTGTTTTCCCTTGCCTTGTCTTTGGGTTATACTAGTCGGCCAGCTTAAGTGGTTAAGTAGCTGTTTGTCAGGCCCAAACCTTGGGTGGACTGGCCAATTACAGGGAGGCACTTTCAGATGCGTAAAGAAGAGAGCCTTTTGCCTCTGTCTGTGACAGAGGGGCCATTTGATACAGCAGATGAAAGAGGTGGTTGCTGTATCCCATGATGTTTTACTTTGTACAGGAATTTTTCAGATTATTCTCACAGAAATAAACCTGATCACTGAAGGCCAGTCTAAATCTGTACTTCTAGAATTCAACCTATAAAAAGGAATGTATCAAATCAGTTTTGTCACTTTTCTTTTTGGTAATCACAAATGTATTTAACATTTACTATAAAGAGAGTAACAGATCTTTTTTCCTGTCTTGATTACAGGTATGATATTAGCAGTATTATGAAATTCGTCTTCTATAAATAACTATATCAAAGACATTGTGGTCTTTTGTCTCTGTTTTAGCTATTACTCTCTTGGATGACATTTTAATAATCTAATAAAAAATAAAAGAGAATAAAAATTAGAGACTATGTTATCACTTGATTATAAGTAATATTCTAGAAAAAGCTAGGTCTGATATAATTTTCAAAAGAAATTGTTATTCTAGGATCTTTTTAACTATTATATATCCTCTGAGCAAACTTTTCTAGCTTTTGTTACATTTTCTCCTGGGCAACATAAACAAGGCATTCCATAGTGGAATAAAAAGCAGATTTGGCTTTTGGGAGTTGGGAAAGTTCTGGTGAAATGCCAAGCGCTGAGCCACATGTTATCAAAATTGTTTATTTTCAAGCCCAAAGATGCTGGAAAATATCACACATGTGCCTGTGTCACTGCTTTTGTCAATGAAATAGGTCAGCTGCCCAGGTGGTATCTAAAGGAAAACCCACAGAAATAGGTAATAAATAAGTCTGTTTTTCAGCCCAGACCTTTAGCCTTTGTAAGAGGTTCTGCAGGGTTGGAAATCATCAATACTATTCTTTGATTACAGGTCTTAGTGTGGTGTTCTGATTTTTTTGTAATTGTGATCACAGTTATTGAAAACTCAGAGATTTTGTTTTATAACTTTGGAAATTCTAAGCCCTGTGTTGATATATTCACTCTAACCTATAACAACAAATTCTGTTCCCAAAGGACACTGGCTTGGATCCTTATTTATAGCAAATCAGTCTGGAATTGTAAACGTCGTTATTCTGACTCTGGTTTATGTGGTGAACTGAGTGCACTGCATATGTGAAGCAGCAGCAGTGAGCCTGGAGGGAGGGACAGGAAGGTTTCCAGGCCTGACTCATGCCAGGGAGGAAAGTGCTAGAGGAAGACCCGGGAGCATGAGCCCTTGGAGGTAGAGGAAAAGCTCCCTATACATTCTTTTCCCCAATGTGGTAAGCGTATTTCATTAAGAGAATTGAGTACAGTTATATTCTTTTTAAAATTTATTTAATTTTTTAAACTTTTAATTGTAGTAACATATATGCAGTTCAAAATATCCCATTTTAACCTCTTTCAAAGATACAATTCAGTGATATTAATTAACATTCATAATATTGTGCTACCATCACCGACATTCTTTACCCAAATTTTGTCATCGCCGCAAACAAAAACTCTGCACCCATTAAGCAATAACTCTCTTTTCCCCCCACCTCCCCCCCTCTCCTTTATGAATTTGCTTATCCTAGGTATTTCGTGTAAGTCAGATCATAACCTATTTGTCTTTTTGTGTCTGGCTGATTTCACCCAACATGATGTCTTCAAGATTCATCCACATTGTAGCATGTATCAGAACTTCCCTTTGTGTTGTTTTAGTTTCCTGGGCTGCTCAAACAAATACCATGAAATGGGTCGGGTTAAGCAATATTTATTTGCTCATGGTTTTGAGGCTCAAAGGAAGTCCAAATCAAGGTGTTACCAAGGCAATGCTTTCTTCCCGAAGACTGGTGTTCTGAAGCTGATGGCCAGCAGTCCTAGATCCTCAGTTGTCACATGGCAAGGCACATGGCGGTGTCTCCTGGTCTGTCCCTTCTCTTCTGAGTTCCTTTGATGTTCAGCTTCCTGCTTCCGGAGACTTTCTCTCACTCTGCCTGAATTTCATTCTGCTTTTAAAGACTCCAGTAATAGGATTAAGACCCATCCTGACTGGCCTGGGCCACCTCATTAGAAGGTCCTCCTAACAATGGGTTCACACTCATGGGAATGGATTACGTTTTAGAGCATGTTTTTCTGGGTTCATACAGCTTCAAACTATCACATGGGTTATGGCTGAATAATATTCCATTATGTGGATATAGTACCTTTTGCTCATGCATTTATCTGTTATAGCTGTAGTCTTTATCTTGTAGCCATGGTGATATAAATTGTATTTGCTAAAGACATTGTGAATGAAAGTGCTTGTGGAACCATTCCAGTTAGTGAAAAATAGTAATCTCTTCGCTAATCCAACCATGGGTGAGGTCATGCAGTCAGCAGGTGCCCCACCCTCCAGAATATCAGCTCAGGACATCTGCAGGAGGGAGGCTTCCCCTTACTTTCCTCCTCCCTGGAATGGAGGGGATTAGGGAGGCTGTGGTGGTGGATAATAAAGGGAATTCCGGGATCCAAGATCATTCAGGATTGATCCTGAAGAGGCAATGGGGAAGGGGTTTCCTCAGACAAACCTCTTACCATATCCATGAAGCCCTGTAACCTGCATGGATAAGCTACAATGTGGAGTTTGACGTGTCTCCTTCGAACTGCATGCAGTATGGAATTCCTTTCAGGAGAGACAAAGCCCAAGAGATCAGTAAAGGTGTGTAAGTAAAATGAACTTAATTGTCAGAAACTTTTATATTAAGAATTTATATTTCAGAATATAGTATATACCCAGAAGTTAGAGATTAAATAAATGGAAATGTTTGCAAGAAAAGGCACCTCATTAACTATAAAGGATGCCACAGACATATCTAGTGCATAGCTTAGCCTAGGCTGGAATACTGCATTAAACATTTTAAACACAACTCGAGCATCCAAATGTGTTTTTTAAAGAACAGAGATGTTCACATAACATACAATTAACCATTTTTAAGTATACAATTCAGTGGCACTTAGTACATTCACAATGTTCTTCTTTTTTTTTTTAATCTTCATTTTATTGAGATATATTCACATACCACGCAGTCATACAAAACAAATCGTACTTTCGATTGTTTACAGTACCATTACATAGTGGTACATTCATCACCCAAATCAATCCCTGACACTTTCATTAGCACACACACAAAAATAACAAGAATAATAATTAGAGTGAAAAAGAGCAATTGAAGTAAAAAAGAACACTGGGTACCTTTGTCTGTTTGTTTCCTTCCCCTATTTTTCTACTCATCCATCCATAAACTAGACAAAGTGGAGTGTGGTCCTTATGGCTTTCCCAATCCCATTGTCACCCCTCATAAGCTACATTTTTATACAACTGTCTTCGAGATTCATGGGTTCTGGGTTGTAGTTTGATAGTTTCAGGTATCCACCACCAGCTACCCCAATTTTTTAGAACCTAAAAAGGGTTGTCTAAAGTGTGCATAAGAGTGCCCACCAGAGTGACCTCTCGGCTCCTTTTGGAATCTCTCTGCCACTGAAGCTTATTTCATTTCCCTTCACATCCCCCTTTCGGTCAAGAAGATGTTCTCCGTCCCACGATGCCAGGTCTACATTCCTCCCTGGGAGTCATATTCCACGTTGCCAGGGAGATTCACTCCCCTGGGTGTCTGATCCCACGTAGGGGGGAGGGCAGTGGTTTCACCTTTCAAGTTGGCTTAGCTAGAGAGACAGGGCCACATCTGAGCAACAAAGAGGCATTCGGGAGGAGGCTCTTAGGCACAACCATAGGGAGGCCTAGCCTCTCCTTTGCAGCAACCGTCTTCCCAAGGGTAAAACCTGTGGTAGAGGGCTCAACCCATCAAACCACCGGTCCCCTATGTCTGTGGTCATGTTAGCAACCATGGAGGTGGGGTAGGCGAATACCCCTGCATTCTCCACAGGTACCTCAAGGGGGCACTACATCTTTTTTTTTTTTCCTTGTTTTTCTTTTCTTTTTTTTTTTTTTTTAACTTTCCCTTCTTTTTTAAATCAACTGTATGAAAAAAAAGTTAAAAAGAAAACAAACATACAATAAAAGAACATTTCAAAGAGACCATAACAAGGGAGTAAGAAAAAGACAACTAACCTAAGATAACTGCTTAACTTCCAACATGTTCCTACTTTACCCCAAGAAAGTTACATAATATAGCAACATTTCTGTGAACTTGTTCCTACTACATCCATCAGAAATCAACAGACCACAGTCACTCCTGGGCATCCCCAGAACGTTAAATAGCTTATCTGTTCTTCCTGGATTATTGTTCCCCCTTCCTTAATTGCTCTCTATTGCTAGTTCCCCTACATTCTACATTATAAACCATTTGTTTTACATTTTTCAAAGTTCACATTAGTGGTAGCATATAATATTTCTCTTTTTGTGCCTGGCTTATTTCGCTCAGCATTATGTCTTCAAGGTTCATCCATGTTGTCATATGTTTCACGAGATCGTTCCTTCTTACTGCCGTGTAGTATTCCATCGTGTGTATATACCACATTTTATTTATCCACTCATCTGTTGAAGGACATTTGGGTTGTTTCCATCTCTTGGCAATTGTGAATAATGCTGCTATGAACATTGGCGTGCAGATATCTGTTCGTGTCACTGCTTTCCGATCTTCCGGGTATATACCGAGAAGTGCAATCGCTGGATCGAATGGTAACTCTATATCTAGTTTTCTAAGGAATTGCCAGACTGACTTCCAGAGTGGCTGAACCATTATACAGTCCCACGAACAATGAATAAGAGTTCCAATTTCTCCACATCCCCTCCAGCATTTGTAGTTTCCTGTTTGTTTAATGGCAGCCATTCTAACCGGTGTTAGATGGTATCTCATTGTGGTCTTAATTTGCATCTCTCTAATAGCTAGTGAAGCTGAACATTTTTTCATGTGTTTCTTGGCCATTTGTATTTCCTCTTCAGAGAACTGTCTTTTCATATCTTTTGCCCATTTTATAATTGAGCTGTCTGTACTATTGTCATTGAGTTGTAGGATTTCTTTATATATGCAAGATATGAGTCTTTTGTCAGATACATGGTTTCCAAAAATTTTTTCCCATTGAGTTGGCTGCCTCTTTACCTTTTTGAGAAATTCCTTTGAGGTGCAGAAACTTTTAAGCTTGAGGAGTTCCCATTTATCTATTTTCTCTTTTGTTGCTTGTGCTTTGGGTGTAAAGTCTAGGAAGTGGCCGCCTAATACAAGGTCTTGAAGATGTTTTCCTACATTATCTTCTAGGAGTTTTATGGTACTTTCTTTTATATTGAGATCTTTGGTCCATTTTGAGTTAATTTTTGTGTAGGGGGTGAGGTAGGGGTCCTCTTTCATTCTTTTGGATATGGATATCCAACTCTCCCAGCCCCATTTGTTGAAAAGACCATTATGACTCAGTTCAGTGACTTTGGGGGGCCTTATCAAAGATCAGTCGGCCATAGATCTGAGGGTCTATCTCCAAATTCTCAATTCGATTCCATTGATCTATATGTCTATCTTTGTGCCAGTACCATGCTGTTTTGGCAACTGTGGCTTTATAATAAGCTTCAAAGTCAGGGAGTGTAAGTCCTCCCACTTCGTTTTTCTTTTTTAGAGTGTCTTTAGCAATTCGAGGCATCTTCCCTTTCCAAATAAATTTGATAACTAGCTTTTCCAAGTCTGCAAAGTAGGTTGTTGGAATTTTGATTGGGATTGCATTGAATCTGTAGATGAGTTTGGGTAGAATTGACATCTTAATGACATTTAGCCTTCCTATCCATGAACATGGAATATTTTTCCATCTTTTAAGGTCCCCTTCTATTTCTTTTAGTAGAGTTATGTAGTTTTCTTTGTATAGGTCTTTTACATCTTTGGTTAAGTTTATTCCTAGGTACTTGATTTTTTTAGTTGCTATTGAAAATGGTATCTTTTTCTTGAGTGTCTCTTCAGTTTGTTCATTTCTAGCATATAGAAACATTACTGACTGATGTGCATTAACCTTGTATCCCGCTACTTTGCTAAATTTGTTTATTAGCTCTAGTAGCTGTATCGTCGATTTCTCAGGGTTTTCTAGATATAAGATCATATCATCTGCAAACAATGACAGTTTTACTTCTTCTTTTCCAATTTGGATGCCTTTTATTTCTTTGTCTTGCCGGATTGCCCTGGCTAGCACTTCCAGCACAATGTTGAATAACAGTGGTGACAGCAGGCATCCTTGTCTTGTTCCTGATCTTAGAGGGAAGGCTTTCAGTCTCTCACCATTGAGTCACAATGTTCTATAATGTATAGCCACCACCTCTGTTTAGTTCTAAAACATTTTTATCACCCCCAAAGGAAAAACTCTATACTCATTAAGCAGTTGCTCCCCATTTCCCACTCCCCCAGCTCCTGGCAACTATCAATCTGCTTTCTGACTGTATGGATTTACCTATTCTGGATATTTCTTATAAAGGGAGTCATACAATATGTGACCTTTTGTATCTGGCGTTTGTTCACTTGGCATACTGTTTTCAAGGTTCATGCACATTCACGTTTCTGAGTGCCAGCACGATTTCATTTACAAACTCTTACGGTCCAAAAGAGGCACAGAAAATTCTCAGCCATTTTATAAGTAGACAAACTACAGCTCAGAAAGATCTGGAGAAGAAAAGATTGTCCAAAGTTACAAAATAAAATGAAAAAAAAAAAGCACCCCAAGATATATTAAAAATAGTTTTAACTGCATTATATTTTGCATAACACGTTAAAAATATCCAACTGTTTTTGTTTCAGAAATGTTTTCTCATTGAATATATTGGGCAATTCTCCTAACTAAAAACTTCCATGGAAAACAGATATGAAAGAAAGTCAAGAGGATTCTATTTAAATATTTGCTTGATTTTAATTTTTAAAAATCTTAATTATACTAATATTAATATTTTTCTGTTTCTTGTTTTCAAGGTATAATTTACAACAAAGCACATAAATCTTAAATGACTAGCTTGATGAATTTTATATACCTGTGAAACCACCATCTAGATTAAGCTTTAGCGTATTACCAGGACACCAGAAGGCTTTCTTGTGCCCCTCCCAATAAAAATATCCCTCCCCAAATAACTGCCTCTCTGACTTCTATCCCCATAAATTAGTATTGCCTGTTTTGAACTTTACATATGTGGAATTGTACATCATATACTCTTTTGTGTCTGGCTTCTTTTGCTCAAAGTTATGTCTGTGAGATTCTTCCTTCCATGAAGCAGTAATCTGTCCTATTATAATACTGTGTAGTATTCCATTATATGAATACACTACACTTATTTATCTTTTTTTTGTAGACATCTGGGTTGTTTTTGGTTTGGGGACTATTTTGAATAATAGCTCTACAAACGTTCATGTACTTGTCTTTTAGTGGAGATAATCATTCATTTCTCTAGGGTTTATACTCAGGAATGAAAATGCCAGATGATAGGGCAAAACTCTGTTTAGCTTAGTATATATTGCCAAATGGCTTCAGTTCCCCTGGAAGGCCTCTCCCAAGTCTGATGGGTTTGCTATTTCCCCCCATCTGTGCGCTGTTAGATTATAATCCACTCGTGTTCAGTTGTGGCTACTGGTTCACTTATTTACTTAATATGGTTTCCTCACTAACTGTGAGATCCTTGAGGACATGCACTGTATTTCTAGGACTTAGAAGAACTGATGGCATAAGATAAACAATCCATAAGTATTTGCTGAATGAATAAAGAATGAAAGAATTCTTCCTGACTGGGGAGGGAAAATATTATAGAAACGTTATTAGATAGTGGTGGCTAGTCCTGATTTTACTTCTGTTAATTAGAAATGTAAGTGTGACCTTTAATAAGTGACTTGCTGAGATTCAGTTGCTTTTAAACAAGTTTAAGTAAGGTGCTTTTGAACTTGAATTTCTAGTTATTTTGGAATTTAAAATAGTCCCTGCTTTTGTTTCTGATACAGGTTTAAATGAAAAGTAATCTCACATCTGATCTCATTGGGCTATTATATAAGCCTACTAGTTGTTTGTTTGCATGCATGTATTTGAATGTATAACAATCATATATATTATTAAGATTTGTAGGAGATATTCCAGAACCTGATGAAGCAAGGTGCTATCATAATCATTAAAAAATAAGAGTAAATTTAATAGATATGGTCTCTCTAATCTTATAAAAATGTTGTTCCCGTCTCAAGTTCCATTAAATGGAGACAGACATTGGAACTGTGGAGATTTCAGTTTTTCAGCCTTTTTTAAAAAATGGGTTTTAAATGTAAAAAAACAAACAACAAAAAACTTGTTTCTTTGCCTTCATTTCTTGACCAGAACCACATATCATGACTAAAATTGCCTACTTAGGAAGAGTGTGCATATTGAACTTATATAATGAGGTTTTTTTGAACTAACTGCTTTTCCCCAAGCATCATCTTTAATTGAAACAAGAATATGACATTCAGATTTCTGTTCTTCCTTTGTTAACTTGTTTTCTAGTGAAATGAAGGATCATTGTCACTAATATTTATTTTTATTGTGATAGTGGTTGGGGAAGAGAGGTTTTATCTATGGTCTATTTCCATTATCCAGTTGTACATTTTCCCTTTGTTAATGGTGCCAATTGTGCTAGTCAGTGGTATAACGAATATTCTCTAGTTTCTAATATTGTGTATGTGGTCCATGTTGATAGGCCACAGATTTCGTCATGTCACAGTAAGTTTTGTCTTTTTTGTGTATTTGCTGCATAACGACTGAACATTTCAGTGGCATGCAACAGTAAACATTCATTCCTCGCGCGTTTGTGATTCAGCTGAAGTAGTCTTGCTTCACGTTGCAGTTTGTCGGGGGTGGCTCTGCTTCATAGCTCTCATCCTCCCCCTGGCATCAGCTAAGGGTCAGATCATTTCCTCGAGATGGAAGAACCAGAGAACAAGCCCCAGTGTGCCAGCACATGTCATGTCTCTCTACAATTCATGTCTCTTTGTGCAGATTGAGTGGCATGGTCAAGTAGAGAGTCAAGGAGAAGGGAAGTCCATACCACCTTTTTTTTTTTTACAGAAGTAACTGCTAAGTTACATGACAAACAGCATGGAAACAGAGAATGGTGAAAAATTGAGACCAATAATTTAGTCTATTACAGTCCAGTACCTTAAACTAAATACCTTTTAGATAGGATATTAACTCTTAAAAATACCAAAGTCCACACTGGTTTATGACAAGTTCCAGCAATGTATTCTTTCTCTGTGTAGCTTTGTCTTAGTCTGCTAGGGCTACTGAACAAAGTCCCACAAACTATATGGCTTAAAACAACAGCAATTTAGTAATGGCTCACAGCTTTGGAGGATAGAAGTCCAAAACCAATATATTGGCAGGGCTGTGCTTCCTCTGATGACTGTAATATTCTGATGGTGACTTGCTGGCAATCTATGGTATTTCAGTTTCCTATGCTGCTCAAGCAAATACCATGAAATGGGTTGGGTTAAACAATAACTTATGGTTTTGAGGCTAAAAGAAAGACCACATCAAGGCATCATCAAGGCAATGCTTTCTCCCCAAAGATTGTGGCTTTCTGGGGCTGGCTGCTGGCTGTCCTTGGTTCTTAGCATGTGGCATGGGAAGGCACACGGCAGCATCTCCTGGTTTTTCTCTTCTCTTCTGGGTTCCATCGATGTCCAGTCTCCTGCTTCCTGTAGCTTTCTCTTTCTCTGTCTGAATTTCACTCCACTTATAAAGGACTCCGGTAAGAGGATTAAGATCCCTCCTGATGGAGGTGGGCCATACCTTAGCTGAAGTAACCTCATCAAAAGGTCCTCTTTACAATGGGTTAACACCCACAGGAATGGATTAGATTTAAGAACATGTTTTTCTAGAGTATGCACCCCTTCAAACCACCACCCATGGCATAACTCAAGCTCTGTCTCTGTCACTTGGCTGTCTTCTCTCTGTCTGTCTCCTACTGACTGTGACCAAACTTCTTCTTATAAGGACATGGGTAATATTAGATTAGGACCCACCCTAATCCAGTTTGGCCTCATCTTAACTAATAACATCTTCAAAGATCTTATTTCCAGATAGGATCACATTCATGGGACCTGGGGTTAGGACTTAAATATATCATTTTAAGGGGACACAATTCCATCCATTACACCCTGCTCTCTGCCCCCTCCCCCATTCATGTCCTTTCCATGTGCAAAATGTATTCACCCCATTCCAACATCCCCAAAAGTCTTAAGCCATCCAGCAAAAACTGTAAGTTCCAAATGTGGACCAAGTAAAGGCAGTGGGTGTAGAAAGGTTTATGCTCTGACTTGGATCCATGCACTGTCAAGTCTCTTCCTTCACTGGAATTTTTGACTCTGTGAGTCTGCGCTCCCTGGTCCGTGGGCTTGCAGGAGGGAAGGAGGAACTGCAGCTTCAGTTTCACCCTGAGAAGTCTGGCTGTGGCTCTCAGGTGGAGTGATGCACTCATGCTTTCCACTTCGGGAGGCTGTTACAGACAGCATAGTGAAATATGTCAGAATGTGAGTGTCTGCATGTGTATGTGTATTTGTGTGGGTGTGTGGAGTGGACAGAGGTGGTAGGTAGGCTAAGCGGAAGGGTTGGAAAAGCAAAAGCCTTAGTCCTTACATGCCAGGTTGGTTTGCTCCAGGCTTTTGAGGACACACAGGCCCCAGTGCAGACCCAATTTCAAAGATAGCTCTGGGCAGGCAGAGAGGAAAGGTAGGTCAGGGCCCATTTGTCCTCATAAAAGGAGCTCAAATTGTTCTCTTCCCTGCACAAGGACAGTGCAGAGAGAGAAGCAGAACAGACATAGCCATTTTTTAGTTCTTTCTTAAATTGTTTTCAGAACTGGAAATTAAAATTTCTAAAAATAATAAGGCAGTGGCTAGTCACCATCTGATAGTGCCATCAAGGTGTTTTATATTGTCCTGAAATTTGCTTGTTTCGTAGCTTGCTATGTAAAAAAACATGCAGTAAAATTTAATTCAGGCACACTGTAAAAGTCAGTTAGACTTTGTGGAAATCCTGAACAACAGGCTATTTAAGAAGTGGCATTGTATTTTATATTAAGTTATTTTATGTTTCAGGTATATATACAGATTCAAGCTGTTTACAGAGTTGTGGTGAGTAGAGGCCTTTTGTGTCTCCTCCATATCCATCACCACCCTCCCTGTTACTGAAACTGCTCTCTCTCATCTAGTACACTGGATGGTGCCATTTGCAGCTAGACTCACCCTCCACCTTCTCCCCCATGCCTGCTCCCCAGGAGGCCAGCCTCTGCACACTGCCCGGTCTGGCCGGCCTTGACATCTGGCTTCTAGTGGAGAGATGGGAGTAGTGAGAGGGACGGTAGGAAGTGAGATGGGAGGGTAGGGAGTGGATGTGAGGGGGCAGAGATGGGAGGGTGGGAGGAGGGAGATGATGGTGCTGATTCCCTGACCCCACTCTGCAGGGCTGAGCCTCGACAGTGGCTGCCTTCTCTACTGAAGGCCATGGCACCTCCAGTCCCAGGTCCTACTGTGCCCTGGAAACCTCTCACCTGACTCCTTCAGGTCGAGGGATGATAAAGGCTTCCCTGCTGTTTTTAGCCTCAGTGTGCTTCACCTTGGCTAGTTTCTCTTAACTCTGCCCACAGCCTTGTAAAGAGTCTCTTTATTAAACTCTCTTTGGATCTGCCATATGCTTCCTGCGGGAACTCTGACCATGGTAACCAGTGACCTCCTAATGCCCTAACTGCCTGGACACATTCCAGCTCTTATCTTCAGCCTGTGACTGTGGACAACTCTGCTTTGATAAACTCCTTCCTCCCCTCGTTTCCATTGCTCCAGCTCTCCCTTGGTGCTGCCCACTCCTTCCTGTTCCTCCTCAGTCTTTTTCAGGGCGTTGCTCTGCCTGCTCATCTCTATACATGCTGTTCAGTTCTTGGCCCTTCTTTTTTCACTCTTTATTCTACCCCTGGATGATCTTAGCCACACCCATGGCTTTAATTTAAAGAAGGGAATTAAGACTTATTGAGTATTGCTATTAGTGAATGTCAGGTGCTGTATTTGTTTCCCAGCTGCTAAAACAAATACCATGTAAGGGGATGGTTTAATCAATGGGAATTTATTGGGTCACAGTTTTGAGGCTAGGAGAAGTCCAAATTGAGGCATCAGCAAGGTGATGCTTTCTCCCAGAAGTCTATAGTGTTCTGGGGCTGGCTGCCAGTGACCCTTGGTCCTTGGCTTTTTTGTCACATGGCAATGCACATGGCAGCATCTTCTCCTTTTTCCTCCAGGTTTCACTGACTTCCAGCTTCTGGCTGCTCCCTGTGGCTTCTCTCTGTGGCCTTCCCTATAAGGCTCTAGTAATAGGATTAAGACCCTCTTGATTCAGCTGGGCCATTCCTTAACTGAAGTAACCTCATCGAAAGGTCCTATTTACAGTGGGTTCACCACCACAGGAATGAAGATTTAGAACATATTTTGGGGGGATACATGACTCCAAACTACCACAGGTGCTTTATTCCATTATTCATTTGAATATCAAATTTTTATTTAGTGTCTACCACGTGCCAGGACTGTTCTGGGGCTGAGGATTTATTATCTCTTTGACTCTTCACATCAAGGCAAGTACTGTGTGGTAGATTTAAACACGTCCCCTACAAAGACATGTTCAAGTCCCAATTTCCAGACCTGTGAGTGTTGTGAACTTATTTGTAGATAGGATCTGTGAAGATGTTAAGGGTAAACTAAGTCAGGGTGGCCTTGATCCAATAGAACTGAAGTCCTTCTAAACAGAGGACATTTGGATACAGTCAGTTAGTAGAAATCAGAGGGGAAGACAGAGAGACAGATTGTCATATGATGGAGGCACTACCAGAATGCTACAGATTTGATGTTGGACTTCTTGCCTCCAAAAGTGTGAGAAAATAGATTCCTGCTGTTTAAGCCAACCCACTGTGCAGTATTTGTCATAGCAGCCCTGGAAAACCAAGGTGACTATTGTCTACATTTTATGGATGAGAACTCTGAGCCTCAGAGAAGTTAAATAATGTCTCAAGGACACACAATTGCCACCAAGCAAACCTGGGATTGAAGCCCACTTTCCTGCCCACAAAGCCTGAGCTGTTCCTCCTGTATTGCAGTGACAACTGAGTACCTCTTCGCTTTTGTAGCTGAACTTGAACTGAACTTAGCAAAACCTTTACATATTCTAAAAACTGCATAGTCTTACTTCAGGGGGTTTAAACTGTAGCAGAACAAAATTTTTTGCTAGCTCATTCATCAGAGACATTTACCTCACTATGATGAGCTTCTGTTTGCTTTGTAATTTATTATGATTCTAAAAATTACCTCTGGGTCCTCAAGTGCTCTATTTTAGAATCATGGTATCCTGACAATACAAGATTAATTTAAAGTCAGAGCAGCAGGGATTTATTCGAGAGATTACTGCTCATCTCAGAAATTAGAAAAAGGAGGAATTGTTTGGATTTTATTTTCTCCTAATAAAAAAAAGATGCAGCTAAGCCTTTTCCTGGGAGAAGGATGGGTAGGTCTAGGCCCAGGGTCAGCCTGTGCACTATAGCCTCGGAAGCTCTTTTATCATTATTATTCATTGTTGTGACCATGTGAAAAGGAAAAATGGAGACATGCCTTGAGAACAGAGCCTGACAGGCTCAGGGTTTGGAATCCAGTAGATTTGCTTACAAAAAGTAGGCTGGGTTAATTTGGGCAAGTTACTGAACTTTTGTGGGCCTCAATTTCCTCAACTGTAATGTGGGGTAATAGATAATAGAGATGAGTAAATGGGTATGTATATAAAGCTTGATGATTCAAGTCCATTCTCCAAATGTCACTTTGGAGAAGTCTTGGATTATTGGGCGATTGGGGAGCAGGGATCATGTCCTCAACTCCACATCCAGTATCCTTTAGAAAGCAGAGTACTGGGATAAAATTTCAACAATTTGCATGAAGAGCTCTGGACCTTCTAAGAGAGAAGGGCTTAAGACCCAACCTCTTGCTCCTAAGAGTCAAAGTTCAGAATACTCTTCAGAGAGATCCATGAGGACCCTAAGCAGGATCAGAGTGATAAAGACCCTAAAGCAAAATTACCAACAGGGTAGAAAGAAGTGGGGCCTGGGGTGGAGGTGGGCACTGCCCTCTGCCTTGAGTCAGTGCAGGGAGGAGTGTGCAGGTGGCTCCTGGTCCCTGAGGAGGCAGTCTTGCTTTCCACTTGTCCCTACCAAAGGCAGTCTTGGGCCTTGGAGGAAGTGGTCAGAGGAATAACCTAAAAAATGAAATTAAAAAAAGGTGCCTCATATGGTTTGGGGTAATGTTCTTTTGACTGAGTTTTAGTGTGAAGAGACTGAAATAAGTGTAACTGACTGGAAATCCCATCCCTGACTCGGGAGCACACAGAGATTCCTGGACATAGGGTTGGGTCAGGGGTGGTGAAGTGGTAGCACTTTGCTGGGTGGGGTGTGGAACTGGACTTCCTGCAAGTTGGGGTAATTGGGCTGAGAGCATCACATACTGGGTAATGTCATTACTCATTACATGTATAAAGTTCTAAGCACAGTGCCTGGCACATAGTAGGTTCTCAAGGGTGGTAAGTAGCTATAGCTACTATAGCTATGAGTATAATTATATTACATTACATTATATTATATTATATTATATTATTATATTATTATAATTATGTATTAAATATATTATCTTGCAGAAGAAAGGAATTCATGACTATTTAGGCTGAGGGAAGAAGGGAGTATAGTCTGCTCTACCCCATTACCTTTGCTAAGTGTTGGGCCTCTAGTTGTTGTCCCCATGGGCTGGGGTGGAAATGGTCTGCAGGTATAAGGCCAGGGTTTTTCATATACTTTTGCCTCTAGTGGCTGTTACCCTGTATCATTGCTGAGACGCTTAATTGAAAGAGGTTAGACATTGCCCAGCTCCCTCTTCCCCTGCATCCAACCCCAACCACAAAGTGTAATATTTAGAGTCTTCGAGTCTTGGAGGGAACCTAGAAATCATCCACCAGTGGTTATCAAACATTTTAAAGCAGTAAAGCCCCTTTGTGTTGAATAAGATTTTATATGACATCTTGATTTAGAAAATAAAATACAAGTGGTATTTTGCTAATAACATATTTTTAAGTTGAAATGTATTCTTTTTACTTGTGTTTGCATCAATCAGTGAGAACAGTGAAGCTATTTTGAAAATTCCAAAAAACCAGTCTTTGGGGCTTTAGGAGCTGATTTCAATCTTCCATCAGACTTTGCATCTGCAAAATTCAAATCAAAATGCAAAATCCCAGAAATACCCTGATGATACTCAGCATATCTCTAATCTAGCTCATCAAATGAATCATGGTCCCAGAAGGAAACAGTTTGCACTCTCCACTTAGGGTAAATTCAAGGAGGGTCTAAAAAGTGGACCATTTACAGGGGTAGAGGCTGTTCTAGGGGAACCACAAGGGATGGTGTGGTATCCCAGGGCTAGTGTCAGTGGGGCCATTATCACCACTTGTCCTGAGGGGCAAGGACAGGGGGTAGTTACCAGAAGCAGGAATGAGGGCTCAGAGAGTTTAAGATGACTTGCCCAAGGTCACAAGTTAGGAGCCATAATAGGAAGCCAAGTGCTCTAATACCAGTTTAGTTGTCTTTCCACCATGCTTTTTCATTTCTGTAGTCTGGAGACAACTCTTTATATAGAAATGCTAATGTCATCCATTGGATTTTGGATCTGGAGCTAAGGGGACAGGTTTAGCTTAGTCCAGTAATTTCCTTTATTAGGGTCATCTTTGATCCACTGTTGCTTCCTAGCTAACTATGACTTTGCAAGTCTAAAGACAAAGCACAGCTATTTAGGGACATAGCACAGCAGGGATATCTTTGGCCTTCTGTCCCACATCGTCAGGTCAGCCACTTTCTCAGAAAGGGCAGGAAGAATGTCAGCCAAACCATGCACAAGAGTACATGGAACTTGGGTACTAATTCTAGCTCAGAAATATCCAGGAAGATCCATGTCTGTAAAAGCCCAACAGTTGCAGAGAGTTCTTGGATCCCTGGTGGCATTTGTGCTATATTCAGCATGCTTCCCAAAGATTCGACCCTTAGCTGACTACTTAAGAATGTTTGGCCTAAAAGGATCTCTTCTAAAGAACGTTCCCATCAAGGTGGAGGATTACAACCATTACCTTATACTCTCACTTCGGTTTTGGGGAATTAGAGCTGAGGACCTCTTTACTCATTAACTCAAAGTCATTTGCAGTTTGACGCATGTTATGTGTGATTGGTGTGAAGGCCTTATGATTCCTTTGATTTTGTTGGAACCTGCAGACAAGCAAGCTTTATGGTGTGGTGAAGGCTATTTCCTTACAGACGGTTTAGGGCAGAACAATCAACTCACAAACTAGCCCCCCTCACCACAGCTAAACATCACATGGCAACTCCCAGCTTGATTTACTTAGGATGCGTTCTTGTCGTCTGCCAATCACACGTACCTTCTCCATGGTTGCCACCCCTCCTGTATTGTTGGTTGCCTCCTTCAGTTTATTGATGTCCTGCCTCTCTTTAAAAAAGGTATTTATTCAGTTATGGTTGACTGGGTTATGTAGACATAAACTCTGTGCATTTTTCTTTCATGGACTGTTGAGAAACTTCAGTATCCCAGGCAATTAAGGGACTGTACTAACTTCATTCCCTCTCTTTTCTTCTCGAAGGGTAGCTCAGGTTCCTTTTGCTTTTTTTTTTTCTTTTTTTCAAGTGAAACAGCACTAATCTGTGACTCATTTAAGGAGGTTCTGGTCTGTGCAGTTCTAAAGTCAGTAAGATCGACACCATTCATCTTCAGCTGTGCACAATTCTAATAGGTCTGTGTCGTTCAGGGATCTTGTTTTAGCCTAGAACACTACCTCCCCTAATTATCTAGGATTAAAATGTAATACTGGAAAAATCATTTAAATTTAAATGACACAATGTGAGCACTACACAATTTTCTATAGAGAACAGTTTGGTTTTCTATAAGTAATTCTCTCAGATACAATCAGTTTCTTTGATCTTTAGACTTGTAGACTATACTCAAATCCGAAGTTACTTGAAGGCAGTACCTTTTCCATTTCACCTCCTCTGTGAAGTTGTTTCATGCTGTTGTTATCTAAGTTTGTCTTGTCACATTTTACGTTCCATCTGGAGATTCCCTAAATGATTTTTTAAAAAATTTGCACACATTTCCACTTCTTAAATTCTATGGGTTTTGGCAAATGCATAGTGTTTTGTATCCACCATTACAATATCATATAGAAGAGTTTACTGCCCTAAAAAATAAATCTCCCATGCTTCGCCTAGTCAGTGCTCCTCTTTCCCTACACTCCTGGCAACTGTAGTTCTTTTTACTGTCTCTATAGTTTTGCTGTTCCAGAATTTCATGTAAGTGTAATCAGACAGTATATAGCCTTTTCAGGCTGACTTCTTTCACTTAGTAATACGCATTTAAGATTCATGCACATCTTTGCGTGACTTGACAGCTCATTCCATTTCTATCTCTGAATAGTATTCCATTGCATGGAGCTATCAGTTTGTTTATCCATTCACTTTTTGACGGACATCTTGGTTGCCTTGAGTTTTTGGAGATTTTGAATAAGACTGTTGTAAACATTCAGTTCACAAGTGGTTTTTATGTGGACATACATTTTCAACTCATTTGGGTAAATACCGAGGAACATGAGCTGTATTGTTTGGTAAGACTATATTTAGCCTTATAAGAAACTGCCAAACTGTTTTCCAAAGGGGCTGTACCATTCTGTGTTCCCACCAACAATGAATGAGAGTATCTGTTGTTACACATTGTTGCCAGAATTCAGTATTATCAGTTTTTTGTATCTTAGCTGTTCTAGTAAGTGTGCATTGTACAATGTCTAGGTCTTTGTGTGCATGTGCACGTGCATGTATGTATAATGGATACTCTCTTAACTGGTTTCCACTTAATGGTCTTGACTTCCACTTAAGAGAGTCATTGGTTAACCAGTGCTCTCCACTTCTTTAAATCGCAGCTGGTGCTCTTCCCTCATGAGATGCTGCTGGCTACTCTCCGTTTCACCTGTGCAGGTAGACCCCACCTGTAGAGGTTATATACCTACCAGGAGTCAGTTTTGTTTATTTCTATATGTTTATGCCAGATGTATTTATTATTGTAATTATGTAATTTATTGTAATATTTCATAAACTAATTAAATATGAGCATAAAATGAAAGAGTTGTTTTTTAATGAAAACTAAATTGAATGCTTTGGAAAGACAACACATGTAAGTGACTGAAAGAATCCCATTGAACTAGATGTGGGTGAGGCAACTATAAATCACTGGGAGAAAATTGTAGACATCTACATCCAGTAATATTCTCTACTCGGATTTCTTCCTGTGGTTCTTCAAGTAACCCAAACTAGCAAATGTAGATGACCAGAGGTGTGATTTACAAGCAAGAGGGATGATGGAAAATCAAATCAGGGGTCTTAAATGAATAAAAGAAAAGGATTTGGCCTGCACTGCACGATTTGTGATGTCAAGAGTTTTATCGTAAGTGATCAATGGCTCAGATAGTGGAGAAAAATGAGATGGCAGCAAAGTTTTGTGCATTATTTGTGTGGAGAAATTGTCTAACAACCTCCTTCTCAAAAATGATAACTTAATTAAAATTTAAAGTATGAATGTATACTTTAAAAATTATTTTCTACTGTTTAAATTTTAACAACTAACCAAGCAACTATCAGTCCCCATTGTGTTGGAAAAGGGACTTTTATAGTAAATGAATTTTTTGTTTTTATCCCTAGTGGGGAATGGGTTGGAAACAAAAATATAATGTAAAATTTAAAATGTTGGTGTTCCGGTTTGTTAATGCTGCTGTTATGCAAAACACTAGAAATGGATTGGTTTTTATAAAGGGGGTTTATTTGGTTACAAAGTTACATTCTTAAGGCCATTAGGTGTCCAAGGTAAGGAAGGCATCAACAGTTGGGTACCTTCACTGGAGAAAGGCCATTGGCATCCCGAAAACCTCTGTTAGCTGGGAAGGCATGTGGCTGGTGTCTGCTTGCTCTTAGGTTGTGTTTCAAAATGGCATTCTACAAAATGTCAGTGTCATCTTTCAATGGCTGTCTTCAAAATGTCTGTCTCAGCTGCAGCAGCAAGCTCCTTCTGTCTCAGCTCTTATATAGGGCTCTAGTAAACTAATCAAGGCTCATGTTGAATGGGTGGGGCCATACTCCCATGGAAATTATCTAATCTGAGTTATCACCTATAGTTGGGTGGGTCACATCTCCATGGAAACAACCTAATCCAAAGGTTCCAACCTGATCAACACTAATACGTCTGCCCCCACAACATTGGACCAAAAGATCATGACTTTTTCTGGGGGACATAATATACCCAAACTGGTACATTCCACCCTCTGGATCCCAGAAAAACATGATTTTTCCATATACAAAATACATTCATCCCATCACAATATCACAAAAACTTAAATCATTTCAGTAATAATAGGTAAGTACAAGATCCCATCAAAATCAGTTATAGGTGTGGTCTTCCTAAAGCAAAATTCCTCTCTGGCTGTGGACCTGTGAAACTTACAGCAAGTTATCTGCTTCCAATATACAAAGGAGAGACAGTCGTAGGATAAATATTTCCATTGCCATAGGGAGAAACTGAAAGGAAAACAAGGTTAACAGGACCAAAACAGTTCCTAAGGCCCGCAGGGCAAACTCCATTAGATTTTCAGACTGAGAGTCATTCACAGAATGACATGGTATCCTCAGGGCTTGAGAGAGCAGGAGTTCCACACTTTCCAAGAGCCAATGCTGCAGTCCTTTTCTCTCCAAACACTGGGTGAGTGCTCCAACATATCCACACACTGGGGAGACCACCTTTTTGGCACCACCCTCCTCAAGCATCGGGTTGCCACCCAGACTCTGCCTCTCCGGGGCAAAGGCCACCCAGACTCTGCCTCTCTCTCTGAACAGTGGGGTGGCAGCCAGGCTCTCTGGTCCCTGTGGAATGTGTTCCACCCTCTCTGGGGCCTTGGGTGGCAGCACTCTTCCTGAGCATCGAGGCGGAAGGCCCGCCCTCGACTTCCGGGGCAAACTCACCCTTTCCCCTTGCCTGGGCTGCTCTATTCTCCCAGCCTGAGACCTCTTGACTCCAGACCTCAACCTCCATGGCTCTGTCTTTGAAGAAATTTTCCCTTCAGTTTGTTCCTTCAATGTCCCTCCAGTCCAGACCGGCAGTGGCTCTGTCTATACAGGTCTTGCAAAAATTCTGTAGGCTTGGCATGCAGCATACAGGGGTCAAAACCACCAGAACAATAGGACTTTCCACAAATCCTTTCTGGATAACTCCATCTCCAATCTTGGCTTGTACTGAAATGGCAGTTGGGTTCCATGTTTGGTTAAATCCTTACATGGGGCTGTAGCTTCTGGGGTCTCATTTTTGGAAGCCCAGAATTTTCCAAACTATCAGTTTCTGGTTTCTTCATACCCAAGAGTTCATTTCTCAGCTTATCTCTGTCCTGTCTCATTTTACTATGAGATGCAAGAAGAAGCCAGGCTACATCCTAAACATGTAGTCTGGAGATCTCCTCAGCTAAGTATTACTGCTCGTTGCTTTCAAATTCTGCCTTCCATCTGATACCAGAACATAATTTTGCCAAATTCTCTGCCACTTTAAAACAAGGCTCACCTTCCTTCCAGTTTGCAATGACAAATTCATCATTTCTGCTCAAGGCCTCATCAGAAGTATCTTTAGGGTCCATATTTCCACAAGGAGTCTCTTCAAAGCAATCTAGGCCTTTTCTATCAAGCTCCTCACAATTTTTCCAGAATCTTCTCTTATCCATTTAAAAAGCCATTCCAACATGTTTGGTATTTGAAAACTCAGCAGCACCCCACTTTTCTGGTACCAAAATCTGTTACAGTTTGCTAATGCTGCTATTATGTAAAACACCAGAAGTGGATTGGCTTTTATAAAGTGGGTTTATTTGGTTACAAATTTATAGTCCTGAGGCCATAAAAATGTCCAAACTAAGGCATCAACAAGAAGATACCCTCAATGAAGAATGGCTGATGGCGTCCGGAACATCTCTGTCATCTGGGAAGGCATGTGGCTGGCGTTTGCTGGTCCTGGGTGTCCTTAGCTTGGCATCTCCAAACACCCTTCTGCCTGCAACTCCAAGCATCTCTGAGCATCTCTAAGTGTCAGCTCCCAAGGGTCTCTCTAAAAGTCTCTCTTAGCTGCTCTCGGGACATTTTGTCTTCTCTTAGCTTCTCCAGAGCAAACTCTGGACCAGCATCTCAAAGCATCAGCAAGCGTCTGGGTCTCCTGGCTTAGCATATCTTGGGGTGTTTTTGTCTCTCTGCTCTCTTTGTGAGCTCCCTTTAAAGGACTCCAGTAAACTAATCAAGAGTTACCCTGAATGGGCAGGGTCAAATCTCCATGGAAACCTTCAGTCAAGGGGTCACATCCTTATCAAAAAGATTAGTAACTCTGCCCCAAGAAGATTGCATTAAAGTACATGGCTTTTTGGGGGACATAATATATGCAAACCGGCACAGTAAATTATTAAAATGACAATCTTTACAGATTTTGAAACACTTGTTTGCAAAATGCTTTTATAACTTCTATCTCTGCTGATTGTGACAACAACCATTCTGCTCTCTGTTGACTTTCAGGTCACCTCACATTCATAGATGTTGTTCCCTGGCTTAGAGTCTTCTCTCTATCTCGAGTCCTGTTCTGTAGTTCTTCAACCTTCTCAAATCCCCAGGAACTCATCTTCACTCCAGCTCTGTCACCCCCTTCTGAGGTCATATCCGCCATTGTATCTTAACCATTTGTGGGTTAGAGACCCTTTTGAGACACAGATGAAAGCTATGCCTCATCTATCAGGGAAAAAAGAATAATCTTATGGACAGCACATTATTTTTCATACGGTTGCAAGAGGTTCACAGGCCCCCTTGGAGCCTATCTGTTCCCCCTTGCCATAGCCTGGAACTTTTCTACCTCTAAAATCTCACTAACCTATCACTTCTTGAGTCACAACTTCTAATCCTTCCAACTTTTCCATGTTATTAGTGCCACTACATCTTTGCTTTGATCTCATCAAGATTTCTAGCCTCTTGCTCCTGGCTTTATTAATCAATATATAAGAACTCTCCTGTCTTACTTTCCTCCCCTAAATATGTTAGATACCACAGTCCAATATTTCAACTCTTTTTTCTCTATTCCAGTTTGCTAATGCTGCCATTTTGCAAAACACCAGAAATGGATTGGCTTTTATAAAGGGGGTTTATTTGGTTACAAAGTTACAGTCTTAAGGCCATAAAATGTCCAAGGTAACGCATCAACAATTGGGTACCTTCACTGCAGGATGGCCAATGGCATCCAGAAAACCTCTGTTAACTCAGAAGGCACCTGGCTGGCATCTGCTTGCTCCCAGGTTGCATTCAAAATGGTGTTCCCCAAAATGTTGCTCTTGGGGCATTTTGTCCTCTCTTAGCTGCAGCTCCTCTTCAAAATGTCACTCTCTGTTGCTCTGAGCTCTTCTGTCTGTTAACTCCTTTATATGACTCCAGTGATCCAATTAACACCCACCCTGAATGGACAGGTTAACACCTCCATGGAAATTATCCAATCAAACATTTCACCCAGTTGATTGAGTCACATCTCCATGGAAACAAAGACTCCAACCTAATCAAATCTAATATGTCTGTCCCCACAAAATTGCATCAAAGATAATGGCGTTTTGGGGGACATAATACATCCAAACCAGCATAGTCTCCTTTCCTTTCAGTTCAACCGTCAGGAAAACACTAATCCTGGATCTAAACTACTATTCTCTGTTTTCCTATTTACACATATACTTCCTAGTCCTGCTGGAGTAAGTCATACAGCTGATTAAATTTATTATCTCCAATCTCATCCAGACTACCAAAATTACCCAGCCATCCTTCTATGAATCCCTCATCAGGTTTTCCACTTCTTCCTTGCAGTTATTTCAAAATGTCTTCACTCTTCTCAGCTCCTCCTTACCTTCCTGACTCTCAGTCATCACTGCCCTCTAAAGACACCTAGCCCTGATCAAGGCATCTCTCTTATCTCCTGAAGCCTTCCTCTTCTTTCTATTCTTAAGGTATTCAGGATAATATAAAAACAACTTAGAGCAGTGATTTTCAAAGTATAATTCCCTGGACCAACATCATCCTCATCACCTGGGAATTCGTTAGAATCACAATTCTCATGCCCCACTGAATCAAAAACTCTGGGGGTGGGTCCCAGCATGCTGAAGTTTAACAAGCCCTCCAGGTGATTCTGGTGCATGCTAAGTGTGAGAACTGTTGCCTTAGAATACGATGTGGCCTCTGCTTACTTCTTTAGCCTTTTGTCTTGCTAATATTGCCAGCAGAGAGAGACTGGGGGACACATACTTTCACTCAATCAGCACAGATATCCAAAACCTCAAAGTAAGGACCCCATGTAAATATGTGTTGTAGACTCTAGGGCTTCCCTGTCTGAGTAAAAGGTGACCATGGAGGTGTGGCCCTGCCCATTCTAGGTGGGTCTTGATTGGTTTACTAGAGTCCTTAAGAGAGCTCAGGAGCTGACACAAGCACAGACACTTAGAGATGCAGACAGAAAGACATTTGGAGATGCTAAGCCTATAGTTTGCTCCAGAGAAGCTAAGAGAGGACCCCTGGATGCTTAGAGAGAAACATCCTGGGAAAACAAGCAAGGATTCACAGAGGCTGAGAGAGAGAAGCTTAGAGAGACAGAAACCCAGAGATATTTTGGAGAAAGCCATTTTGAAACCAGAACCCAGGAGCAAAGTACCAGTAGATGCCAGCCATGTGCCTTCCTGGCTGACAGAGGTGTTCCAGATGCCATCGGCCATTCTTCAGTGAAGTATCCTCTTGCTGATGCCTTAGTTTGTACACTTTTATGGCCTTAGAACTGTAAATTTGTAACCTAATAAATCCCCTTTATAAAAGCCAATCCATTTCTGGTATTTTACATGACAGCATCTTTAGCAAACCAGAACACATCATGGCTGAATTGGCTGTAACACCCCATAGCTTATCTATGTAGCAATATGAATTGATTATCAGAGTAGGTCTATTGCTCCAAAATCTATCAGATTAGAGTATTGGGAAAAGTACCTGGGTACTCCCAGCTCTTTCATTTACTGTCTGTGTAATAGTCAGGTAATCTCTCTAAACCTCAATATGGCATGAGGAAAAAGGCTTAGTAATACCTGCTTTGCCTCTCTGTGTATTATTCTGGGTGTTACTTTGTAAAATCAGTGTACAAACATGGTCTCATTTCTTTAAAAAATTAAAACTGACCCAAGAACAATGTTCTGATTAGCAGAAAGTCCAGTATCTCCTTGGAGAATTGTTCAAGGACCCAGGGGTTATGCAATCCTGAGGTGGGGATTGGTGATTGGGCGCCAAAGCCAGAGTTTGATCAGTTCACAATTGCCACTGCTGCTTGCTACCACTGCTGTCTGAGCCACCTCTATGCCATTCCAATATTTTCTACAGTTAGAAAAGGACGCCCCTTCTGGGTAGACACAGCCCTGTGGACCCTTGGTTTGGCAAGTGAAACATGGTCTAGATTTCAGCCCCACCTTCTTCCTTGGCACTCAGGTCCTTCACCACCACAAGTGGTGGCTCTGGTCAGTGAGGACAGCTGGTCCCACACCGGCTGACAGGAGGATGCTGGTCTGATGCTGATCGAGGCCTGTCTCGGTCACTCTAGGTCTTTGAGCAAGGACCATCTCGCTGTCACCCCTGGGCTCTCAGGGTCATAGCTCTTCCAGCTCAGCTATTTCACCTCATCTGGCAGCGATTGCAGGAGGCAGCAAGCACATCTTCCTCCTCCTCTCCGGAGAGCCACAGCCATCTACCCCCAGAATACAGAGGGTCTGATTGTTGCCCCTTTTGTGAACTCCAGAGCAAACCTCCTTCCTCCTAAGGGTAGTCTCCTGAATGGCTACAGCGATTGGCTTTCACTTCCACTTATTTTAGAGCCCTCCCCTTGGTGGTGACTTATCCTCTTACACTTGACAAAAGTGACTTCTATAATACGCTGTGACTGAGGAAAACCAAAAAACCAAGGCAAATTGTATTTCCCTCACCTGATACATATAAGCATACTATTTTATTATGATCTGTGGTTGCTGTAACAAAATATTTCAATCTGGGTGGCTTAAAACAACAGAAATTTAATGTCACAGTTCTGGAGTCTAGAAGCCTGAAATCAAAGTGTCAGCAGGCCCATGCGCCCTCTGAAATCTGCAGGGAAGAATCTTTCCTTGCCTCTTCTAGCCTCTGATGTTGTCCATCCATCCTTGGGGCTCCTTGGCGTGTAGATGCGTCATTCCAATCTGCCTCGGGCATCACATGGCCCTCTTCTCTGTGTGAGTCTGTGTCTCCTCTCCCAGTCATGTTGGATTAGGGCCCACCTTACTCTGTTTTGACCTCATCTTGAATACTCACATCGTAAAAGACCCTATTTCCAATAAGTTGACATTCGCGGGACCAGGAGTTAGCATTTGAGCATATCTTTTTGAGGGACACAGTTCAATCCATAACCTGTTCTTTTTTTTTTTTTTTTTTTTTAAAACAAAGCAAAACAAAACATTTGCAGTTATGCTATAAATCAGACAAATTGTGAAATAAACTAGTGGCTTCATAATCTTCAGCAGGAACTTCCAAGGATCTGGACTTCTCAGGAAACTCAATACGTCTTTTTTATTTTGTGGTGGATGGGCTCTGGCTGTCAGGCTGTCATTGGCGTATGAGAGTGCAGGTGCTGACTCTGGCTTTTATTTCTCTGGTAGCAGGAATGGGCTGCTGCTCAGCCGGCCCCTTTGTGACAGAAGATTTGTGCAAACAGATGCTGAGAGTTAGGGGCCTAGCCTGGGGTCTGCTGGGCTTTCCTCATTAGCCCATTTTCTTCCCATCTGAAGTAAACAGATACCCCATGTTAAAAACTACAGAACCACCCAATCCATGGCAGATTATTGTAAACATCAAAGGTTCATTTCTCTTTGTTTGAAATTCTAACAAGACTGTCAGTTTTTTTAAGCCATTGAAGCTTGGTTAAATCAAACCAAGGATTAAGTGAAAACACCAGCAAACAAAATCAATAAAAACTTCAAAAATGGCCTTTGGGGCTTGTTGCATGGCTTGCTTTGCCATGTGATAGAGAGTCAGTGACTTCTGATGTGGAAAAAAAAAGTTGGTAATGATTTCGCTTAGTGAGTTCATTGATTTTCGGAGTGCTGTAGTTAAAGGCTGAAATCTATGCTCTATCGCCACCTAGTGAAAAATAAGTGTACAGCATCGACATTGCGCAAATGGATTCCAGGATCATCATGACATTCTCCTGCTGTTAATGCACCTTGTTTGATGAAGCCTAGTTACAACAAATCACACATGATAGATGGTGAACAAAATTATTTCAATAGTTTCTCTGGCTTCTGATTTCAATGCCTGGATTGTGCTGATGAGGGAAAAGAAATAGAGAGAAGATCCAGGAAACTTGTGATTTATTTGGGAATTTGGAAATTAATTGCATGTGAAATGGCAGGAAGTGAGGAAAAGAAGAGAAAAGACTGGAGAAACAGAAGGGAGATTGCCCAGGAGCAGCTCGGAAAGGGTTGTCAACCTAGTTCTAGGGTGGGAGTCCCTGTCTTGGAGAAATTGCTTGGACAACAAAGCATATTGTAGGATCTTTTGTTTTAATGATGGGAAAAAATAATATAAATAAATCAGACAGGCATGAAGCAGTCTTTTATATGGGGGTGTACTTAATGATTCAGATCTAATGTTATATAAATCTATAGCATTAATTTGAAAAAAAGATTCTGTGAGCCTCCTGCATTTGTAATCAGACAGACCTGTGTTCAAATCCTGTCTCTGCCATTTAATGCCAGCTCTATACCCTTTGATACATTGCTTATCTGCTATGAACCTTAGTTCTGGTGTCTAAAAAATGGTGACGGTAATACTTCTTTGCAAGGATCGAGTGAGGTAATGAATTTCTTGCACATAGAATAATACCCGGAATACAGTAGGTGCTTCTATTAATTTTCTACTGCTGCTGTAACAAATTATCCCAAGTTTAGTGGCTTAAGATAACATGCATTTATTTTCTTACAGTTCCGTTAAGTTAGAAGTCCAATGTGGGTCTCTTAGGGCTCAAATCAAGGTGTTGGAAGGGCTGCATTTCTTTCTGGGGGCTTTAGTGGTGGATCTGCATCCTTGCCTTTTAAAGCTTGTCGAGATTTCTCACATTCCTTGGCACATGGTCCCTGTTCCGGTTTGCTAATGCTGCCGTTATGCGAAGTACCAGAATTGGATTTGCTTTTTTATACAGGAGATTTATTAGGTTACAAGTTTACAGTTCTAAGGCCATAAGAGTGCCCAAACTTAGGCATCAACAAGATGATACCTTCATTGAAAAATGGCTGATGGCGTCCTCTGTCAGCTGGGAAGGCACGTGGCTGGCAACTGATGGTCCCGGGTTGTGTTTCAGCTCCTCTCTCAGCTCCTGTGCATCCTTAACTTAGCATCTCCAAACATCCTTCTGTCCACAACTCTAAGCATCTCTGAGCATCTCTGTCAGCTCCCAAGTGTCTCTCCAAAAGTCTCTCTCAGATGCTCTTGGGGCGTTTTGTCCTCTCTTAGCTTCTCCAGAGCAAACTCTGGGCTAGCATCTGAAAGCGTCAGTGTCAGCTATTAGCTTCTTTCCAAAATGTTTCCCTCTCAGCTGCTCTTTGTGTGAGCTCCCTTTAAAGGACTCCAGACAACTAATCAAGACCTATTCTGAGTGGATGGGGTCAAATCTCCATGGAAACATTCAATCAAGAGGTCACACCCTAATCAAAAAGCTTAATAATTCTGCCCCCACAAGATTACATTAAAGAATATTGCTTTTTGGGGGGACATAATATATCCAAACCAGCACAGACCCCTTCCTCCATCTTCAAAGCAAGCAACATTGCCTCTCTCTGACCATTCTTCCCCAGTCATATCTCCCTCTGACTCTCTTTTTCTGCCACCTCTTCAACTTCTAAATGAATTACATGAGACCGATTCAGATAATCCAGGATAATCTTCCTAGCTGTATTAGTTGGGGTTTTCTAGGGAAACAGAACCAAAAGGAGATATCTGTAAATGAGATTTTATAAAAGTGTCTCACGCAACTGTGGGGATGCACGAGTCCAAATTCCATGGGGCAGGCAGTGAACGGACAACTCTGATGAAGATCTTTGATGAACTCACCAGGGGAGGCTGGCTGGCTGAAGAAGAAGTGAAAGTTCTCTCTCTCCTCCCTTAAAAGTCTTGAACTGATTGGGTTAAATCTAGCTGATTGAACTATCTCATTGTAGAAAACACTCCCTTCTTGATGTAATCAACCACAGATACAATCAATTGACCTATGATTTAATAATCCAGCCTTCTGGTTTATTAACCAGCAACAAATGTCTTTGCAGTAACGGTTAGGCCAGTGCTTGTTTGACCAGACACCTGGGCACCACCACCTGGCCAAGCTGACACACGAACCTAACCATCATGTTATCTTAAAGTCAGCTGATTAGCAAACTTAATTGCATCTCTAACCTTAATTCCCTTTGCCATATAATCTAACATATTGACAGGTCTGTGGATTACGAAGTGGACATGTTTGGAGAACCATCATTCAGCCTACCGCAGTGCTCAACTGAGGAAATCATTATTAGTACTTTTTAAATTTTCAGAAATTAAGCCACACCTCATTCATTTCCACATTCTGCTGATTCAGATCCACCCTGAGGAATCTAGGCCATTGGGACCTCCATTTCCCCTTTTCTCTCTGGGCATGGTTATTCCCTGAAGAGAGCTAACTTCCAAGGAGCCTCCCACTGTCCTTAGGTGCTGTGCAGAACCTTGGATGTTTGGGTCTAGTTCCTCAGGGGTGAGGCTACCCTAGGTCTTGTACTTGCTGCCATGATTCACCCTGAAACCTTTAGTTTAACAAGGTTCCTCTGATACATTTATCTTTTCCAGGCAGAGACACAGTAGTATTTGCATTGAGAAAGGTGTTTGGGGAATGTCCTGGTCATCTTTTGCTGTATTATAAGCTATGCCTCACTTAATGGCTTTATCAACAACCATTCATTGTATCTCACAATTTTTTGGATCAGGAATTTGGGCACGGTTCATCTGAGTAATCCTTCTATTCCACATGGCATTGACAGAGGTTGCTGTGTAATAATCAGCAGGCAGATGGGTTGGTTTTGAGGATTCAAGGAGGCTTTGCTCACATGTCTGGTGCCTTGACAGGGGTGACTGGAAGGCTGGGCTCAGTTGGCATTGTTGACAAAAGCAGCTACTCATTGCCTCTCCAGCATGGTAGTTTCAGATAGTTAGTGTTCATACAGGTAGCTCAGAGCTCCCAGACAAGGTGGAAGCTGCATGGCCTTTTGAGATGCATGGCTGTCTAATTTATACAGCATCACTTTTTCTGTACTCGGATGGTCTAGCAGTCACAAGCCCACCCATATTCTAGAAGAAGGGTCATAGACCCCACCTCTCAATGGGAGGAATGTCAAAGGATTTGAGGCCATGTTTAAAAACCACCACAAGGACATCTGCATGTTTGGGAGTCATTAGGGACACTGGGAGAGTTGGGACATCCCAGTGATTCTTAACCTTGTTTTAGGAAGATGGGGATGGACATCCATTTAAATTCTGATGAAAACTAAGAACTCTATTCTCAGAAAAGTGTCAAACTCATACATACAATTTTACATATAATTTCAGGAGGTGCATCTGGACCTCATCCGTTGGCTCTTGGGTGAGAATGTCTGGATCCAAGTAGACTTGAGAGCCTTTCTGAGAGAAGGGGACATACGTGAAGCCTGACATGTAATGGTTATTTTAGAGAATTTGTGATTCCTGGCTTTGGCTAGAGTGTGGTGTCACCCACTACAACACAGAAGGAGGCTTGGATTTCTTGTTATTTAGGTGTGCTTTTGTGTGTGGTGGGGAGTGGGAACATATATTGAACTTGAGGGGTGTGAAGACCATCCAGATGGGTTTGTAGGCAGATCAGTGGACTCTGTCTGTTAAGTCTGGAAGACTTTAGGCTGGGGCATTTCAGTCAGAGGTTCACTGTTGAAGTCTCATGACTAAGGCTTAGTCTGGTTAGTTGTATTAAATAGAAAGGAAATGGGATCAGAATAGTCAACATCTTTCCCGAAGTCACTCATTTGAGTCATGACAGAACTGGAATGAGAATCCTTGTTGTCACACTTAGAGCCAAAATCTCCTTCTATTGCGGGGGGAGCTTTGTGATGTTGCATTTTGTACCAACTTGGGGGTCACTGAAGGTTTCTGAGGAGGTAGGGACAGCTCCCTCTTAGTCTTGCTAGGCTCCCTGTTCATGGAAAATGGGTTGCATATCTGTTGGTTTTTGTCTGCCTGATACCATATCTCTTTCTTCTGGGTGAGCAATTAGAGTTTCCTTTGGGGTAATAACCTTCTTCCAATCTCAATTCATATGGTTCCAGTGGGACTGCCCTCTTCCCCTGCAGCAAGGGGTGAGCATGTCACCTATCCCTGGCTAGTAAGAACCAATATAGTTGATTGAAAGATGAGCGTGTGAATGTCCTGCTCAGGACTTTGGAAAGGGACAGTCTTTTTTGGGGCTGCTGAAGCTGCTAGGGTTGTATGGTAGACAAAGCCTGTCTGTGAATGAAGTTAGCCCAGAGTGTGAGGCTGCACCCTCATGTTTTGTGCTGAGCTACTGAATTCAGTTGTGTCTGAAGCCAGTCGTGGTCCCGGACTTTGTAGCTGTTCCAAGAGCCCATCAATTCTTTTTGACTAAGCCAGTTTAATTGAGTATCTGTGGCTCACACCCAAGAGAGTCTTGCCAAAGATAGAAATCTGTGTCTTGGATTGATGACCCAGGTGAAAGGTATTGTACTTAAATGTGACTGCAGTTACTAATATGGTCACCACATGGTCCACTTAACATTGCTGAGAGAAAGCAGCTACCCTTGAGCATCTCTAACAAAAGTAAATATATTGAGAGCAAGAATGGCTAACTGCAGACCCTCTTCATTGCTTGCAGAACAATTCAGTGAATATCCTATTGACGATGGATCAGCACTGCCATTTCTGTGTCTATAGAATTGAATATTTTGGAGAAAATATAAGTGGTATATTTAAAATAATAATTTATTAGTTTCTAGATAAATAATAAGTTATCAAAAATATTGTGACACTTTAGGCTACTTGAATCCTGATTTGTATTGAAATATTTAGTGTAATAAAACTGCTAGGATTACTGTAAGGATGATCCAATTTAAAAAAACCAAATGGATTATGGACCAAATACATTTTGCAAAATCATGCGGGCTTTAAAGGGGAGTTGTATTAGTATTAGATTTAATTTTAGTTTCCTTGGCTGCTCAAGCAAATACCATGCAATGGGTCGGCTTAAGCAATGGGAATTTATTTGCTCATGGTTTTGAGGCTAAAAGAAAGTCCAAATCAAGGGCTCATCAAGGTGATGCTTTCTTTCCAAAGACTGGCATTCTGGGCAGGCTGTATGTAATCCTTGGTCCTTAGCTTGTCACATGGGAAGGCACATGGCCACATTTCCTAGGCTCTCCCTTCTCTTCTGGATTGCGTTGATGTTCAGCTTTTGGCTGCTCCATCTGTGCGTTTCTCTCTCTGTATCTGAATTTCATTTTGCTTATAAAGGACTCCAGTAATATGATTAAGACTCATCCTGATTGAGGTGGGCCACATCTTAACTGAAGTAATCTCATCAAAAAGTCCTACTTACAATGGGTTCACACCCACAGGAATGGATTACATTTAAGAACATGTTTTTCTGGGGTACATACAGCTCCAAACCACAGGGCTGGGGTGGTGATCTTTTGAAAGACAGTAACTTTAACACTGAAAAATAGTAGGTTGATAATTTATTTCTTGCAAACGAATTGCAATAATAAATGAAAAGCTTTCATCAGTCTTTCAGTATGAACAGTGTCTAAGTAGATACTAATCTGATTTCAGAAATGTGTTATTTTAAAACAATTATATCAAAATCAATTTTAGTTATGCATTTTGGTACAATATGGTGTCAGAAGAATATTAAACTTATGACACAGAGGAGGTGTGAAATGTGTTCTATGAATAAATTTTAAACTTGTCTGCTTGATCTGAAGACAGATTGGGACAGCTATCAATAACACTAGGGAAAAGTTTCTCCCTGGCCTCAATATCAAATGAAATTTTCTAATATATTTCTCCAGGCTGTGAGGAATAGATTTTTAAAAATCAATATTTCATATAGGGTTTGAATTGAGGCCCTGAAATGACTATATTTGCAAACTTTTGAGAACTCTTAGGATTATGACAGTGTTAAAAATAGAATGTGTCATCATTTTAACATGTGTTTGAGGGAGATTAAATTTACGTATAAAATTTTTCAAAGACCAGAGCATCACTGAATCATGGCACAGACGTCTCTCAAGTATCACCTCACCAGCCTTTTATATTTTCCAGCCACTGAAAAGTAACCCATTACTTTTAACATATCATGTAATTATTGTGGAGTGGAATATTGTTACACTAGTAGCCCCTCAAGGACTTTGATGATGACAGGTCTACAGAAGGTTTATGAAACGGGAAATAGCATCTTAAGTAGTGTTAATGCCCATGTTAGTATCAAAACATCCAGACAATTAAACTTTGTTTTGGAGTGCCTTAAAAGACGACTTGTGAGAGCTTTCTCACATTAATCATGCTTGACTTAGGCTTACAGAGAACATAATGGGGTGGGATGTGAAGTCAACAAGGCAGTTTCTATGTATTTCAGTATTTCTTGAACTCCTGTGTAAGTTGGGTAGATATCCTGCATCCTTGTTTCTATTTCTCACCGTAACCTCATCCAGCACCAGGTTTAAATTTCATTCATTAATTTAATAAACACTTGTTGGGCACTGTGGTAGGCTGAGTAAAGGCTACCCAAAGTCCCTGATCCCTGGAACTTGTAAATGTTATTTTAAAAGAAAAATGTGTCTTTGCAGGTGAGATTAAGTTAAAGATCTTGACATGGGGCGATCATCCTGCATTATCTGGGTGGGCTCTGAATCCAATCACAAGTGTCCCTGTAGTAGAGAGGCAGAGGGAGTTGACATACCCAGAGAAGGTGGTGTAGAGGCAGAGATTAGAGTGATGAGTTCATGAGCCAAGGAGTGTCAGTTACCAGAAGCTGGAAGAGGTAAGGAAGGTATCTCTCCCAGGGTCCCTGGAAGGAAGGCAACCCTACCTACGCTTAGATTTCAGAACTGAGAGAATGCATTTTTGTTGTCTTAGGCCAAAGTTTTTGGTAAGTTGTTACAGCAGCCACAGGAAACTAGTACAGTCACCCACTGAACAGGATACTGTCTGGAGTCTCCAGGAGCTCACAGTTTAAAGGAGAGACTGACAAGTAAACTTCCAGTGGCAGTTCAGTTTTAAGAGTGTTGCATTGCATTGGGAGACCATATGGAGAAATCATGTCTGGGTTCATGTCTCAGCAGCCTCTCCAAGCCTCAGTTTTCCCATTTGTAAAACGGGAATACTAACTCCCTTACAGAATGGTGGTGCAGTGAACCTGTGGAATAGGAACTTTCACAGTTTCTGAATTTATCTTAGTTTTAGTTACATAGAAACACTTAGTCAATCAATAAATCAGTCAGTCAAAATCTATCACTGTCTTTCTGCCAATTTCAAATTCTTGGTGAAGGAATTTCAGTAGCTCAGTTTGGGACTGGTTACCACTCCTGGTTTAGTGATCTGTGGCTATTTGTGCATAATACGGCTGCCAGAAGCCCGCCCCTATGAATTGTGGGGATTAAAGAGGTCATTGTGAAATAGAAAGAAAATATAAACCCTGTCTACTCTATCTACAGGAAGACTTTGTTGTGATTAATAAAATGCGAATTAAAAAGTTTTATTGAATTAGTAATTTATTTCCACATTCTATTTTTTTCACCGATATTAGCAGAATGGCCATTATCAAGTAGGGTTCCATGAATTTTTTTGATTCTCCTTGCTTTCATACTCAAATAGTCTGGAAATGCCTGTTCTAGGGAAGTGACACTTATACAAATATTTTTAGTACACTAAGCTTACTACAAAAATGAGAAAACACAGACACTAGATAGACTCACTGAAACATTTTCAAATTTGATAATGTTTCTCATTTCATAGCCAAATGCCTTTTGTCCAAAGAAAATGTGGTTCCATGTATAGTTACTGGCTATATTTTAAATTTCTGTCTGCAGACTGAAAAAATGGGAATAGGTCCACAGTATTAAAACCATTAAGAAGAAAACCACCTGTAGACATTTAAAGTATAGAGTGTGAGAACTTATTCATTATCATTTGTAGAACATCTCCACCTAGGGACATATTTTAGAATATTCATTCATTTTACAAATAGAGATAATATTCATTCATTTTGCAAATAGAGATAGAGATAGAGGCATACTACGTGCCAGGTACCTGCTAGGTGTGTGGTCCCCACTGAGCTGATACCATGGCAATGGAGAACATCTGAGAAGAAATTACCAGTCAGCTTAATAAGTGTTATGGTGGGTGAGGGAACACACAGGAGAGATTCTTCACCTGGTCTGAGGTTTCCTGGAGGAAGTGATGGATGAGCACAGAGCTGAAGAATAAGCAGGAGTTAGCCAGACAAAGTGTGAGGTAAAGAATGATTCAGGCTGAGCGAATACCATGTTCTAAGATTCAGAGGTGAGCAAGAAGATGGCGAGTTCAGGGAATTGAAGGAAATTCGGAATGTTAGGAGAGTAGGGTTTAAAGTTAGCTAGAAGTTCCCATGGTTAAGATTTTGCTAAGTGGTAGCTGCAGGACAATAAGGAAGGGATTTAGGAGTTGCTAAGGAAGTGATGAAAGTGAGGAACCATGAAATGGAAGTTGAAGTGGAAAGGAAGAGAAGATCCCAAGAGCTGAGGAACTCAAGAAATGACCAGTAATAAAGCTTATTGAAAAGCGAGAAGTTAAGGGCAGTCTCTGAAGTCATAAAGCTGCAAAATGGGAAGCAGTACAGGATGTTGGTTAAAGTAATGAGCTCAGAAGACACACAGACCTGGCTCAAGCCCTGCTTTGTGTTATAAATGTGATGTTGGACATACCTCTTCACCCCTCTAAACCTCAGTTTTCTCATCTGTAGATAAGGGCTAGGAAAATGCCTACTCGTGGTTATTATGCAGTAAAATGCTTTTATTGCATATAACAAACTTTATAAACAATTTACATACAGAAGCCATCAATGCTTATTAAATAGCAGTGGAATGGCACTATTGTGTATCGCTGGAAGAAAGTTAGCCTCAAGTCTGCCCTTTTCACTGTTATTTACAGCTAACAGTGTAGCTGTTCAGTGTAGAAGTTCAATAAAAAGTTTTTTATTTTATTTCTTTCCTTGAAAAACAAATAAGTGGTTGAAATCAGTACAGTCTTTAGAGAGCATTTTGGATAGCTTAGAAATGTTCATACTCTCTGACCCAGTGACTAATTTATGGGATCCTAAATAATTACCTCTAAATATGTGAGAAGCTTAATGCACAAAGATGTTTACTGAACTATCAATGATAATGGTGAAAATTGGAAATAACCTATATGCTCAATATGGGGACTGGTTAAGTAAACTTTGTCACATGTACTTGATAGGATATAAAATGCACATGCTAAATTATTTCTGATGAATACATAATATCACAGAAAATACTTAAAATAGTTTTAGGTGTAAAAAGCAGACTTTTAATTATGTTGTATTATCATATGATGGTAATATATAATATTCCTTGGAAAATCAAAATCTATGCATAGAAACAGTTTAAAAGATACACCAAAATGTTGGTGGTAGGACTTAGATGATTCCCCCCTTTCTTCCTTGACTCTTCCTTCTCTCTCTCTTTTTTCTTCGTAATTGCCCAACTTATCTGCACGCAATTGTACAGGTAATGAGAAACATCCCCATCAAATGAGAGACTGTGTAGAAGGTTTCACTTACTATGGTGTCAGCAATATTTTTTGTCCCAAATCTCAGCAGCAGAGGGAAGTAATGCGGAAGAAAGGGATTAAAAAGGGAAAAGGAAATGAGAGTGGAAGAGGAGAAGTAAGGGTGGTGGGACAAAGGGGCACCCTTGCTTTTTGACTGTGCTGAAGAATTTCTGACATGCATGCCTTCTTCTTTTAGCATAGATAGAGGATGTTTGCATGGGAAGGGTTACACAGCCACAGCACATGTCCAGAACATTATCAGCTGCATTTCCCTCTTGTAGGTGAAGATGAGCTGTCAAGATCCCAACTGGCCATTACCCATGGGACCGTAGCCACGAGAAAGTGATAGTCTCCCCTTTCCTGCCAACCCCCAATAGAAACAGAATTTATCAAGTTTTAATGTCCTGTGCATTCTGGTTTCTGCAAATACAAAGGGCACATGGAATAGGTTATGGAATTTCAGATAGCCTGAGAGAATTTAGGAATAATTTTAATCAGGAGTCCCTCAGTTTATGGATGAGAATGTTTGAGAATTGGAGAAGTAAAATGATTGCATTAGCAACATAGAATGTTAGCAGGAAATCTAGGCCAATTCTCCTTGCACAGTCATGTCAAATTTGTTCTTCTGCTCTGTTCTTGGAGATCTGCTGGCTGGATTCTTAAGGGATTAGGGGACTATCTCCACTGGGTGACCTGGACTTTATACTTAATACCCACGAATTCCAGAGTGTAAACTGAATGAACGAATAATCGAGAGAAGGTTAGGGACTTCTTTTTTTTGTGTGCTTCCAGGGGAGTAGATGATGATGATGGTGGTGGTGATGGTGATGATGATGATGTTGGAGGCAATAACTATTACTAAGTGCCAGGACCTATTTTTAAAAACTTTCATATATTAAATTATTTAATCCTTTCAACATTCTTATGAGATAGTAACAATTATTACCCTAACTTTTGCAGTTGAGGAAACTGAGGCACAGAGAGGTGATTAAGTGGTGAAGTTACTCTATTAATAAGTGACAAAGTCAGAACTCAGAAAGTTTTGGTTCCAAAGTCCATTCTCCTAATCCACTATTTTATTTAAGAGATGGAGATAAGAAAAGAAAGAGACATTGAGAGAGCCAGAGAGGGGGAGATAAAGACAGAGAGGGAGAAAGACAACAGGGAGAAAGGAAAGGGGAGGGGAGCAAAAGGGAAGGAGGAAAAGGGAGATTGAGGCTTATTAAAGAGCTGTACACAGGAAATGTACGTCTCCTCACAGAAATGAGGTGATTTAGAGAAAATTTTGGGAAACAAAATTTTATAGAAAAAATACCTCCAAGTCTTTATACTTAACAATCATGCCTGAATTAAAAAAAAAAGCAAAGTATTATGATATTATAAAGATTTAGAAACATTAATCCTTGGACCCAGAACCTATGGCTACTGGATATCTTGCCAAGACTGTGGAATTGGTAGACTTCCAATCTTCTGCTCTGTGTTTTGGAGTCCAAGCAGATGGAAGAGTGGGAGCATATACGGATGGAGAGGGAGAGGGAGTCTTTGTATTTATTGAGGCTCCTTGCAAATTTCTGTGTTTCATGGCCAAAGAAGTTTATTTTAAAATTTCCCGATGAATAAACAATCCTGATCATAAGACTTATTTTTAACTTTATTATATTTCTTTTATAAATTTGGTCTGGTCTCTGAGAAAATAATAGGCCTGTATGACAATGAAAATAAGAGCTGAAGAAGTGAAAAAAAAGGATGAACATTCAATTAATGATTTATTTTGCCAGCATAGTAACAATGGTTTGAATAATTTTTAGAATCAGCCAATTTCTGAATTAACTAGTTATATCCATAATAAAGCTATGATCTGATATTCTCTTCAACTTGCCTAATCTTCATGGCTTTGAAGTCCATAGCTTATGCTCTAATTTTACTATCCAGCATTTTAAGTCTGGACAGTCTGTGGTAAAACTGACGGGAATACTCAAATCACTAGCACTTGGCTGATTTGCCTTCCTGAAAGTTTAGAGTAGGCAATGTCTCTTGCTTCAGTTTCTCCCATTGTACTTTTGTTTATTCACATAGTACTGTCAAGCTTTCTCCCTGTCCCCATGCTTCCTCAAAATCTGCTTCAGATACTTCATGATTACTCCGGAGAATATGAACATATGGGATTATCTGAATAGTGACAAGAACCATAGTCTTAAGTTCAAGGGATGGAACACATTTAGAAGTAAATGTGTGACAAAAATAGCACAAAGGCCACGAGGTGGGAAATGGAAACATATTGTTGTAATGTCCTCCTACTTCAGGTGAAGTGGTTTGATATTACTTGAAGGTAGACTGTGATAAACTAAAGATGCATACTGTCAATCCTAAGACAATCACAAAGAAAACAAAACTAAGATACATCACTAATAAGCCTATGAAAAGATAAAATAAAATAATAAACTCAATCCAAAAGAAGACAGAAAAGAAGAGAAAAAGAAAAGTGGAGCAAGGAAGAGATGTCATAAATAGGAAACAGGTATCAAGATGAAGACTTAAACTCAACAGTATCAATAATTACATTAAATGTAAATGATTTAAATGCCCCAATTAAAAGGCAGAGGTAGTCAGTTGGTTAAAGAAACAAAACAAGATCCATACATGCTGTCTACAAAGCAGATGGGTTAAAAGCAAAAGGATAGGCCAGTGACATCATCAAGATGGGGGTGTAAGATATCTCAGGGAACACTTCCCCTCAGAAACAACTAATAAGGGGGCAAATACCACTTGTTTGGGACCCTGAAGGTTGATGGAGACTGGGGAAAGACTCCACAAATGTTGAATCAAAGAAAAAAATCCCACCAAAAAAGAAGGTAGGAGATCTGTGACTGAGATCTGCCAGTCTGAACCCCTCTCCTTCACTCAGTCTCATGCAGCTTAAGAGTCACACAGCAGCAGCACCCAGGCCCGGGCACTTCCTGCAATGGAAGCGGGCCACAGAGCCACTCACAGCAGTCACTTAGAATCCCCCACACATTTAAACACAGGGACCCAAGGCCATATAGACCCTGGGCAGAGCCCAAGTGGTTGGGGAGCATGTGCACACAAAAGGCCCCCAGGAAACAGAAGAGACCTGTGGTGGAACTGTTGGCAAGTGGTATGTACACCCAGTATCTAATTACTGGAGCACTTAAATGAACAGAAAAGCCCAGGACTCCCAGAGAAAGAACAGAGAAAAGGAAATCCTCAGGCAGTGAAACAATTGCACACAAAAGAGAAATCTTAGAAGTTGTACCATATGTCCCGGGCAAGAAACAGGTGCAGAAGACCTGAGAAAATCTGAACAGTTAAACATGGGCTGTCTAAAGGTTCAGTATAAGCTGGACTGGACCAAGCATTGGAGAAGAGCCTTAACACACAGCCTATCTACAATAAAACTCTAGGCAAGAAGGAGAAACTGAATTTCACAGTTTGCACATCAAAATAATCATATGCCCAGACATGGGCAAAAATTATAATTCATACTAAGAAACAGGAAGATAAGGCCCGTTCAAGGGAACAAATTAAAACTTCAGAGGAAACACAGACTTTGGAACAACTAATCAAAGAAATTTCAAACAAATCTCCTAAATCAATTTAAGGAGTTGAAGGAAAATATGGATAGAAATAAACTAACTATGGATATAGAGCTAAAAGGATATTAAGAAGACAATGTGGGAGGAAAAAGGAGATAGAAAGTTTTAAAAGAAACATAACAGTACTTATGGGGATGAAAAACATAATAATGGAGATTAAAAATATACTAGAGGGATACAACAGCAAATTTGAATATTCAGAATAAAGATTCAGTGAACTACAAGACAGGGCAATTGAAATCATACAGTCAGAAGAACAGATGGAGAAAAGAATAGAAAAAACTGAGCAGAGTCTAAGGGACCTGTGTGACAGCATGAAGCATGCTAACATATAAATCATGGGAGTCTCGGAAGAGGAAGAGAAGGGAAAAGGGGAAGAAAGAATATCTGAGAAAATAATGCTGAAGATTTCCAAGCTCTTATGAAAGACATACACATCCAAGAAATAGAATGTACTCCTAACAGGGTAAGCCCTAATGGACCTTCTTCAAGACACATACTAATCAAAACATCAAATGCTAAAAATAGAGAATTCTGAAAGCAGCAATAGAAACGCAATTTGTTACATACAAAGGATCCTCAATAAGCCCAAGTGCTCATTTCTTATCAGAAGGTATGGAGGCAAAAAGGCAGTGGTATGTTACGTTATAGATACTGAAAGAGAAAAACCGCCAGCCCCAAATTCTTTACCCAGCAAAATGTCCCTCAAAAATGAGGGAGGAGAGTAATTTAGGCAGAGAATAAAAATGTATTTGCAAAGCCCCCTTGAGAGACTGGGGAAAATGTGGAAATATTAAACTTCCCCACCTGGGGAATTACTGATATTCCCACAAGCACTGGGGACTACCAATTTAGAAGGACAAGCCCGTGATCATGGGGCTTGTCCTTAATGAAGCATGTTACTGCAAAGAAGAGGCTAGTCCGAATTACAGTTGTGTCTAAGAGTCACTCCCAGAGAACCTCTTTTGTTGGTCAGATGTGGCCTCTCTATCTAAGCCAACTCTGCAGTTAAACTAACTGCCCTCCCCCTACATGGGGCATGACTCCCAGGGGTGTAAATCTCCCTGGCAACAAGAGACATGACTTCCAGGGATGAGTCTGGACCCAGAGCGTGGGATTGAGAAAGCCTACTGGACCAAAAAGGGAAAGAGGAATGAAACAAAATAAAGCTTCAGTGGCTGAGAGATTTCAAATGGAGTTGAGAGGTCATTCTGGAGGTTATCCTTATGTGTTATATAGATATCCCTTTTTAGTTTTTAGTGTATTAGAATAGCTAGATGGAAATGCCTAAAATGAATTGAAACCCAGTATCCTTGATTCTTTGAAGATGATTGTATAACTATGTAGCTTACATATTATGACTGTGTGATTGTGAAAACCTTGTGGCTCACGCTCCCTTTATTCAGTGTATGGACAGATGAGTAGAAAAATGGGGACAAAAATTAAATGAATAATAGGGGTTACAGGGGGGTGGGATGTTTTGGGTGTTCTTTTTTACTTGCATTTTTATTCTTATTTTTTGGAGTAATGAAAATGTTCAGAATTTGTGGTGATTAATGCACAACTGTATGATGATACTATGAACAATTGATTGTACACTTTTGATGATTGTATGGTATGTGAATATATCTCAATAAAATTGAATAAAAATGAAAAAAATGAGGGAGGGTTTAAGACATTCATGAGTTAAAAAACAAAAACAAAATGGAGAGTGTTCATCACTAAAAGATCTTCCCTTCAAGAATTGCTAAAGGAAGTTCTTCAGGTTGAAAGGAAAAGATACTAGAGAGCGGTTTGGTGCAGTATGAAGAAGTGAAGATCTTCAGTAAAAGTAACTAAATGGGTAAATGCAAAAACCAGTAGTATTGTATCCTGAGTCTATGACTCTTCTCTTTATTTCCTATAAGAGTTAGGACACAGTTGAATAAGAAACAATCATATTTCCTTATAAAAGACATGAAAAATATAAAGAGGTACTGTGCAATAAAAGCAGCATAAAGAGGGAAGGTGGAGAGATATGCGAGCAGAGAATGTGTATGCTGTTGAAGTTAATCGATATCTTTTCAAACTATTTTGTAATAGGCATAAGCTGTTTAGTACAAAACCCAGGGTAACAACAAAGAAAATATTTTTAAAATTTACAGAAACAGAAATGAGAAAGTGACAAATCAGTTACATCACAAAAGATCAATAATGCACAAAAGGATGTTGCAGCAAAGGAAAAGAGAGACAAAAAGATATGATATATAAAAAAGAAAGAACAAAATGACTGCAGTAAGTCCTGCCTTATCAGTAATAAAACTGAATGTTAATGGATTAAGCCCCCCATTCAAAAGACACAGATTGGTAGAATGGATAAAAAAGCATGATCCAGCTATATGTTATTAACAGGAGACTCACCTTAGACCCAAAGACACAGTAGGTTGAAAATGAAAGGATGGATAAAGGTATTCCACACAAATAGTAACCAAAAGAGAACTGGGGTAGCTGTATATTGGATAAAATAGATTTTAAATCAAAAGCTGTTACAAGACACAAAGAAGGACACTATATATTAATAAAAGGGGCAATCCATCAAGAAGAAAAAACAGTCATAAAGATTTATGCACTAACCACAGTGCCTCAAAGTACATGAGGCAAACACTGCAAAACTGAAGAGAGAAATAAACACCTTGTTCTAGTTTGCTAATGCTTCTGGGATGCAAAACACCAGAAATGGATCAACTTTTATAAAAGGGGGTTTATTTGGTTACACAGTTACAGTCTTAAGGCCATAAAGTGTCCAAGGTAGTGCATCAACAATCAAGTACCTTCACTGGTGGCCAATGGTGTCCAGAAAACCTCTGTTAGCTGGGAAGGCATGTGGCTGGTGTCTGCTCCAAAGTTCTGGCTTCAAAATGGCTTTCCCCCAGGATGTTCCTCTCTAGGCTGCAGTTCCTCAAAAATGTCACTCTTAGTTGCACTTGGGGCATTTTTCCTCTCTTAGCTTCTCTGGAGCAAAAGTGTGCTTTCAACAGCCATCTTCGAACTGTCTCTCATCTGCAACTCCTCTCTCAGTTCCTGTGCGTTCTTCAAAGTGTCCCTCTTGGCTGTAGCAAGTTTGCTCCTTCTGTATGAGCTTAAATACTGCTCCAGTAAAGTCATCAAGGCCCATGCTGAATGGGCAGAGCCACAACTCCATGGAAACTATCTAATCAGAGTCATCACCCACAGTTGGGGGGGGGGCACATCTCCATTGAAACACTCAAAGAATTACAATTTAATCAACACTGACACATCTGCCCACGCAAGATTACATCAAAGATAATGGTGTTTTGGGGGACATAATACATTCAAACTGGCACACACCTCTACAGTAATAGCTGGAGACTTCAATACACCACTTTCATCAATGGATAGAACATTTAGATGGAAGATCAATAAGGAAAAAAAGTCTTGAACAATATGATAAATGAACTAGACCTAACACACATATGCAGACATTGTACCCCACAATAGCAGGATACACATTCTTCTCAAGGGCACATGGACCATTCCCCATGACAGAGCACATATTAGGTCAAAAAATAAGTCTCAATAAATTTAAAAAAATTGAAATTATACAAAGCATCTTCTCTGGCCACAATGGATAGAGATAGAAATCAATAACAGGCAGAGACCTGGAAAATATGCAAATATATGGAAGCTAAACAACACAGTCTTAAACAATCAATGGGTCAAAGAAGAAATCACAAGGAAAATCATAGAGAAGAAATCACAGGAATTATATTAAGATTAATGAAAATGAGAACACAACATATCAAAACTAATGGGACACAGTGAAGGCAAAGGGGAATTTATGGCCTTTTAGCGTATATTAAAGAAGAAGAAGAGACCTAACTGTACACCTAGAGGAACTAGAAAAAGAACTTCAAACTAAACCCAAAGAGAACAGAAGGAAGGAAATAACAGATTAGAAATAAGTGAAATAGAGAATTAAAAAGATAGAGTTAACCAAACCAAAAGTTGGTTCATTGAAAAGACCAATAAAATCAACAAACCTTTATCTAGACAAAGATAAAAAAAGAATATGCAAATAATTAAAATCAGAAATGAAAGGGAGAACATTACTAGTGGCCCGACAAAAATAAAAAGGATCAGAGAGGATACTGTACACAACCGAATGCCAACAAATTAGAAAACCTAGATGAAATGGAGAAGTTCCTAGAAACACAAACAACTGACACTGACTCTAGAATAAATAAAATATCTCTCCAGGCAAATTACAAATAAAGAGATTGAATCAGAAATAAAAGTACCTCCCAACAAAGAAGAGCCAGTGACCAGATGACGTCACTGGTGAATTTACCAGACATTCCAAGAAGAATTAACACCAGACCTGCTCAAACTCTTCCAAAAAAATGAAGAGGAGGGGACACTTCCTAACTCAATCTATGAGTCCAACATCACCCTCATACCAGAGCCAGGTAAAGATACCACAAGAAAAGAAAATTACAGACTAATATCCCTTATGACTATAGATGCAAAAATCTTCAATAAAATATTGGCAAACTGAATCCAACAACATACTGAAAGAATTATACAGCATGATTGAGTGGGATTAATTCCATGTATGGAAGGGTGGTTCAACATAAGAAAATTGATTAATGTAATACACCATGTTAACAGAACAAAGGGGAAAACGATCATCTCAATTGTTGCAAAAAAGGCATTTGACTAAATCCAACATACCACCCTCCTTTTTTTTTTTTGCTAAAAAAAACATACCTAGAAAACTAGGAATAAAGGGAAACTTCCTCAACAGGATAAAAGCTATTTATGAAGAATCACTGTTAGCATTAATCTCAGTGGTGAAAGAATTAAAACTTTCCAAGTTCAGGAACATGACAAGGATGTCTACTGTCACCACAGTTATTCAACATTGTACTGGAAGTTCTATCCAGATCAATAAAGCAAGTAAAAGAAATAAAAGACATCCAAATTGGAAAGGAAAAATTAAGATTTTCACCACTTGCAGGCAACATGATCTGATATATAGAAAGTCCTGAAAAATCTACAGCAAAGCTTCCAGAACTAATAAACAAATTCAGCAAAATAGTGGGTACAAGATCAATACACAAAAATCAGTTGTGTTTCTATACACTAGTAATGAACGATCTGAAGAAGACATTAAGAAAAACTATTTACAATACTAACTAAAAGAATCAAATATCTAGGAATGAGCTTAAGCAAGGTTTTAAAGGACTTATACATGGAAAACTACAAAGCATTGTGAATAGAAATCAAAGAAAATCTAAATTAATGGAAGGACATTCTATGCTTATGGATTGAAAGATGAAATATTGTCAAAATATCAATTCTGCCCAAAGGTATTTAGAGTTTTGATGAAACGCCTATCAAAACTCCAACAGGCTTATTTGCATAAATGAAAAAAACCAATCATCAAATTTATTTGGAAGGATAGGGGACCCTGAACATACAAAACCATCTTGAAAAAGTACAAGGTCAGAGGACTCACACGTCCCAATTTTAAAACCTATTACAAAGCTACAGTTGTCAAAGCAGCATGGCACTTGCAGAAGGACAGATATATAGACCAATGGAATTGAACTGAAAGTTGAGAAATAGACTCTCACATCTATGACCAGTTGATTTTTGACAAATGTTGCTGAGAAAACTGGGTATCTGTATGTAAGTGTTGATGAGGTTTTGTAGCAACTAGAACTCTCATACACTGTTGACAGAATACAAAATGATACAATCACTTTTGAAAATAGTTAGGCAGTTTCTTAAAATGGTATGCATATACCTACCATACAACCCAGTAATTCTAGGAATTTACCTGAAAGATATGAAACTAAATCGCCATACAAAGACTTATACATGTATATTTATGGCAGCTTTATTTGTAATAGCCAAATTCTAGAAATGACCCAAATGCCCATCAAATGGATAAGCAAATTGTGACATAGTCTTGTAATGGAATATTACTTACTAATAAAAAGTAACAAAAGTTTAACAAATGTAACAACATGGAAGAATTTCAAAATAATTATGTTAAGTAAAAGAAGCCAGACAACCAAGAATTCATACTGCATGATTTCTGAGAGAAAGCAGACCAATGGTTTCCTGGAGATGGGGGAGGAGAAACTGAGGGATGGATTACTAAGGGGAATGTTGAAACTTTAGGGGGTGATCAAATGTTAATTATCTTGATTGTGGTGATGATTTCATGCCTATGTACATATGCCAAAACTTATGAAATTGCAGTATATTAAATATATTCAGTTTATTATGACAATTATACCTCAATAAAACTTTTATAAAATTAGCAAATATAAAGTAGAAGGTGGAGGAAGATGTTTGGAGCCTTTCCTGATGCTCCTGAAGTTTAATCAGGTAGACTGTTATGTGCACTGTCTGTATCCACGGTTTGCTTTATTTTGTTGTCAGAGAAAATAGCTAATTTTAATCCAGGTTTCCTGTTTGGCAGGCTTCTGAATATAGGATGTATTTATTTCAAATGTACCAACTGTTTCCCTGTTACCTTGCTGTACCCACTTCCCAAGTTGGAACTGGCAATAACCGTGGAGTTAAGCTCATTGCTCCAAGTACCAGTGAACCAGGTGTGAGGAAGCCCAAAGAGCTTATTTTTGTTCTTATTTCTCCTCCAAATGAAGTACATAACCCGTGTTGATGCTCCAGAGCACTAAGAATGAACACAGATGGTAAATCAAATTTAGGGAGGAGGGATGCTCTATATAACTCCTAAATGCCAACTTCAAAACACTAGATGGCTCCCCTAATGTATTTTAGATTGAAGTTAAAAATAGGGCTCCTCATCAGAATTATTGAGAAAGATGACAATCATTTTTCAAGCAACATGTTTATCCATATGGGCTTTTGCTGATGAAGGAAAGCAAAATTGAGTACTGGCAGAATAAAACATTCTAAGGGAGTGTTGGAATTTTCTATTGTTCTTTCCATTAAGGCTAATATACTCTGTGTGGAGCTTAAAAAGTTGGTTGCCACTGAAGGAATCAGGGATATGTTTTTAAAAAATGGACATGTATTATTTCAGAAAATAAACAGTAAATGCTTTAAAAAAATTTTTTTTATTTGACAGTTGGTGTGATAATATATGCATAACAGTGAAAGCTGATATTACCTAGCTTATCTCCTGTTGAGACCCTGAGGGTGTTTTAAACCCAGGATTGTAGATCTTAATTTTCTGAGAGGGTCAGATATATGCATGGCTTAACAGGTTAGAGAAACCGATGGAGAAGAAAGTGCCCAGGTTTGGAGTTAGTCTTTCTTAAGTATCTCTAGATGTTTGAATTTACCTCATTTTTTTCTCATCTGTAAAATGGACTTTCAAAAAATCTGAGTTCCTTTATCCCCACTAATGGGCAAACTTCACTGTGCTGTGTGTATTTAATAGAAAAGTGTACATTTGTATTTGCATGATACCTTACAGTTTACAAAACATTTTCACATATATGAGTGATTTGCAAACAGTTTTTAAAAAACAATTTTTAAAAAGCATTTTTAAAGATGCAATTTTATTGAGATATATTCACATACCATACAGTCATCCAAACTATACAATCAATTGATCACAGTATCATCATACAGTTGTACATTCATCACCACAATCAATTTTTGAACATTTTCATTACCCCCCAAAATAAAAATAAGGATAAAAAATACAAGTAAAAAAGAGCACCCAAAGCATCTCATACTCCTCCTTCCCCCTATTATTCATTTATTTTTTGTCCCCAGTTTTCTACTCATCTATCCATACACTGGTTAAAGGGAGTGTGAGCTACAAGGTTTTCACAATCACATGGTCACACCATGTAAGCTGTACAGTTATACAATTGTCTTCAAGATTCAAGGTTACTGGGTTGCAGTTTAACAGTTTCAGGTATTTCCTTCTAGTTATTCTAATACACTAAGAACTAAAAAGGGATAGCTATATAATGCAAAAGAATAGCCTCCAGAATGACCTCTCAATTCCAATTGAAATCTCTCGGCCACTGAAACTTTGTTTAGTTTCATTTCTCTTCCCCCTTTGGGTCCAGAAGGCTTTCTCAATCCTATGTTGTCAGATCCAGGCTCATTCCCAGGGGTCATGTCCCATGTTACCAGGGAGATTTATACCCCTAGGAGTCATGTCCCACGTAGAGGGGTGGGCTGTGAGTTTACCTGCAGAGCTGGCTTAGAGAGAGAGGCCACATCTGAGCAACAAAAGAGGTTCTCTGAGGGAGACTCTTAGACATAATTATAAATAGGCTTAGCTACTTCTTTGCACTAACAAGCTTCATAAGGGTAAGCCCCAAGATCAAGGGTTCAGCCTAATAAACTGGTAGTCCCCAATGCTTGTGAGAATATCAGGAATTCCCCAGGTGGGGAAGTTTAATATTACCACATTTTCCCCCAGTCCCTCAAGGGGGCTTGAAAAGCAATGCACCTCTTCCTGAAATGAAATATTACATGGAAACACAGTATGTAATGAAATATGAAAGTGGATTTTTTTTCTGATTGAATAGGTGGGTGGAGCTTCAACCCTTGTAATGCCCCACTGGTACCCACTCCTTTCCCTATGGAAAACAGTTTGAAAACCTCTGATATACATTATGTCATCTGATCAACTACAGGACCTTGATGGCCCATTTATTTGATACAGAATCTTAGAGGTCTAAGGATTGCATTTATGCTAAGATTATAGATTTACTTATTTAGTAGCTTTATTCTGAGAGACAATCTAGTTTGATTGCAAGGTGCTATAATGATGGGCAAAAGGGATATTTTTTCCAGCTGGTCTTTTGGTTCACTGAGTCATCAACTTCTCTTTTTCCATTACCCTGTCTCTAAAATACTTACATTAATTAGTAGCAGCCCCCCTTCTGTTTTCAAGGATACCAGGAAACATCAGTTCACTGGATGAATCATTATGCAAAGTCAGAGAGAAATAATGAACCCAATTTGAAAATAGGTGTGGGTAAAGAAATTTCTTTTCATCTTGGACAAGCCAATATTTTCCTTGATGCCAATTTTTACAAGACATCTTGGCTTATTGACTAATAGTGGAGTCATTTCACTTTTTGGATTGGAAAATAGAAATTGCTAGTGTTGTGATGCACAGGATATTCTTCTAAAGCAAATGAACCCTTATCCTCCAGGTTGGGATGATGAAGACAACCCTTCAAGCCCTGTGGGACTATCTTTCCAGAAAATGGTCAGGGCTAGAGCTTCTCCTTTAAGGTCCATGGAGATGAATGAATCCTGTACTAGCTCATGATCTTTAAAGCCATACCAAGCCTGCAGGTTGCTGTGCTAGGATAGGTAGGTCATTCACATTGTGAACCTTTGGTGCTTTGACTTCTAACATTAGCTCCCTATTAACTAGAGGGTTCAATGTAGAGTTTTAGGGCTTGCTTGTTAGTCTTTGGGCACAGAATCCAACTGTGGGAAGGGCTGTTTTGTGCAGAGATCTGATTATCTAGTAGATGGATGATTCAGTCATTTGGGTCTCCACCTCCTCCCTTCTGTTGCCTGATTTTAGCCATCACGTAGAGGAAGAGGAGAGGCAGCACAGGAGCCTCCATCTGGGTTGGCAGCTCTAGCAGATTTGATGCAAGAAGGAGGTGGTGGAACCCTTTTGTTGTATATGATCTCTAGGCTAGGTGACAATTTTAAGTATCAAAGTTTTTCCTATATATATTTCAGATCTTTGGAGGAGGAGACATTATCTCTATATTCATCTAGAAAATTAAATCCCAGACATTGGATTTTTATGGATTAGGAAAATTAAAAAAAATTTGGAGGATCAACAGTGTTGCCAGTTCCCCATTTTTCCAAATTAAAGTCTTTTTAAAAATTACTTTTGCCTTCTATTGCCATCAATTCATTAAAAAAATGACCTTTAAACACCCTATTCCCTCAAAATGAAAGAAAGATATAATCCCCAATGAAAGGAAAATACTTCAAATTTATTGTTTGGCTTTATGAAAAACTCACTACATTGTCTTTATTTTTTCTCATTTTCCTGTGGAATTGCATGAGCCTTGAGATGGGCTAGAGTTTAGGAGCCCGAGCTCTAGGGAGTCCTGGAACAGTAGGACAGAACCCTTAGGCATCTCCTTCATGAAGAATCAATGATCTCTTCAGGAGAAACAGTTTCAGGTCATTGCAGAGGCTCATTATGAGATGCTCAGGACCCTGTAATTAAGACATTAGAGCCTTCCATGTTTTTGGTTGTGTTTGTGGTTGCTGGGGAGATATCAGGGAGAGCAGAGAGGTAGAAGGCATAATCTCACTCCAGATCATTGACTTACTGTCCGCACAAAGGAATATTTTGCGTGTGATTCTGTTTAGGGTCAATCGTGACTCCTAAGGGCAGCCTGTGTTAGATTCCTTGGTCGTGGCAACGAGGACCAGGTCTATAGGAGAGCTCAAAACCTAATAAAGAGCATTGAATAACTGCTATAGGAAACCAGGAGATCAGCACCACTTCATTCAGTCACTTTATAATCCTAGTATTGGTGGGAAGATAATGTGTCCTCCTCATAGTGAGCATATTGCCCTTGGCCACGTCAGCATCTGCAGGGATGGGAGGAGGTCGCTGCTCTAACAGTGACCTACTCCAAACAAAACCAAGGCACTGTCAGCCCATGCTGGGGAAATAGGAGGTCAGAGGCAAGGAAGGTCGCAAGGGCAGAGCAGCAGGGTACCAGAGGGGCAGCAAGGGCTTTGGTGAAGACAAAGGAACATTTGTCCTGACTCTGCCCAGAGAGGGGAGAACCTTTGGAGAACCCCTTTCCAGGGCTCCACTGGGGAGGCTGCAGAGTCAAAAACTACTTTTGTGTCTGTTACTGTTGTTACCTGTTTCCTTTCACTGTCCGCGTTCTGGTTGTTGTGCTCTAGGGAGGAAAAGCTACAGATAGATTACTGACAATTGGCATATTTTAATTTTTAAAGCCTTTTTTTTTTTAAAAAAAAAAATCACACTAACATCTATAACACAAAATCTCCCATTTTAACCATTTTTAAGTGTACACTTCAGTGGTATTAATTACATTCACATGCTGTGCTACCATCACCACTATCCATTACCAGGACTTTTTCATGACCCGAAATAGCTCTGATACTATGACTTTCAATCAACTAAGCTTCTGGAGAGTGAAGTTGGAATGAACTGAGGCAAAAACTGCTTGGCTTTGGGTCCTGGCTGCCAGAAGTCATTTTCTATTGAGAAGAGAGTTTATTTAAAAAAAAAAAAAAAAAATCTACATCCTCCCCATGCAAGGTAAAACTCACAATGCTGAAGCTAAGGTATAAATCACTTAAGTGCTAATAACTTTTTCTACTATATTTCCTATGCTGTCAGCACTTAGATACAGGGCAATATTTGGAACTCTTTTTTCCCCAGAAATCTGTTTATTTTTCAGCTAGGGGAAGGTGGTAAAGAGTCTATCCTAAAGGTTTAGGTCTGGAACTCAGAATTCAAAATACCAGCCTCTTCAAGAATATTCAGAATTGTTTTTAATAGGAAGAATTTCTAAATTAAAATGATCCTTGCTAATACAATCCCAATCAAAATATATACATATGTTCACCGAAAGACATAGAAGAGTAATCTCAGAGCACTCTTTGAAATAGCCAAAAATTGACAGTAAGACTAATGTCCATCAACAGTAGAATGGATAAATCAATTGTGAGCTCATCATACAATGGAATATTGTATAGCAGTGAGAATGACTGAACTATAACTTAATAAAACAAAATGAATAAAGATGATATAATCTTGAGTGAAAACATCAGATACAAAAGTGTACATTCCGTATGACTTCATTTAGGCAAAATTATAAACAGTAAAACTCATCTATGATGTTAGAAGGCAGGATAGTGGTTTACCTTTGTGTATGAGGGGGAAGAGGCACCAGGAGGCTTCTAGGATGCTGGTAATTTTTAATTTTGTGATCTAAGTGCTGGATGCGTTGGTGTGTTCACTTTGTGAAAAGGCTTCAAGCTGTATGTTTTTGAGATGTGCAGTTTTTCTGGACGTATTTTATACTTCAGTAACAAGTTTAAAAATGATCCTTTTTCATGTTACAACAAGCACATGAAGAAAATACCCATATATTAATATTATAAAAAGAAAGAAAGAACTCAAGATAAAACATATCCAATAATTTGGATTTGTTTTGCCATATCAAGAAGATGGACCTTTTACCTTGACATGAATCAATTCAATAAACCAATAAAGGGCATTTACTTCTGTGATAGGTATGAGTGAACAACCAGAGAAGGGAGAAGATGCTGATGGCTTGATGATGGTCTCTAAAAACATTGCACTTTTTTGAGCCAAGTGATCGGTATTTATAAAATGGATTTAAAAGAGACAGTTATAAAAACTTCATACTCATGGAGATTTCAGCTATATATGCCAAAGCAATATCTAATCTTTTACATGGCAGTGACATTGCAGATAAAGTGAGGCTTTTTAAAAAAAGAGAGTCCTGTGGGAATGGCAGGGTGTTGGGCACCTTCTTTGTGTGCAAAGTTTCCATTTCATGGGATAACCTCATTTGTTTCTCAGCTCCTCCGTCTGACGGGCATTGGAGCAGTTTGGTGAACTTACAAGGGTTGCTTGGGGTGCTTCAGGGAAGGAAACATTGAGGGAACAATGCATGGGAAAGACTTCTATCTCCTACTGGGTTAAAATTTTGTATTCATTTGTAGCTGGGTTTTTTGGATAAATAATTATACATATCTGCTTGGACTTTTGGGACTCTCATTGGAGTCCCAAACTATTAGAGTCTCTAAACTATTTCTATATCCTCTTCATCCTGATGCACAGTATCCTATTCCCTTTTTTTTTTTATTTTGAAATAAATTCAAAGTTATAGGAACAGTTGCAAAAACAATACTAACCCCATACACAGAACTCCATCATACCCTGACCCCCTCCCCTGATAGCTCAATCCATCAACTTTAACCTGCTGTCACATCGCTATTTCTTTCCCTCCCTCCCACCCTCCCTCCCTCCCTGCCTATCTATCATCCATCATCTATTGCTCTGTCTTCTGAACATATGAGAGTTAGCTGCACACATCCTTGAACATACCCTATAATTCACATATACACTTCCCATGAACAAGAATATTCTTTTTATGCAATCCCATTAAGCGTGGCTAAGAAGTACAAGAGATTCAACAATGATACGAAGCTTACATTCTATATTTCCTTTTCCTTATGTCTCAGCTGTGTCTCTTTGAGCCATCTGTCCTCTATCCTCCAATCCCATCCAAGATCATCCTTGGCATTCAATTGTCATCTATTTATACTGTCATTTTTTTTTCCCCATTGTGGAAACATATATACAGCCTAAATCTTCCCATTCCACCCCCTCCCTAGCCTTCCATTAGTGGGATTAATCACATTTAGAATGTTGTAATGCTCTTTCCCACCATCCATTACTAGAAATTTCCCTTCACCTCAAACAGCAACCCTACACTCATTTCTTAACTCCCCATTGCTCCTTCCCCCATTTCTCTTAACCCAAACTCTACTTTTCATCTCTATGGTTATATTCTCTGATAACTTCTTTGTGTTTACTGTGGGGCTTAAAATTAACCTCTTAAATCCATATCAATTTTGTTTTTCTTTGATACCACCTTCACTTCAATAGGACACATAAACTATGTTCCTATACTCCTCCATTCCCCCACCTTTATATAGTTGTCTAAAATTACATATTTTACATTGAGTTCAAAACCTCTGATTTCTCATTAGAGTTTGTGTATTTTATATCATGTAGGAAGTAAATAGTGGAGTTACAGTTCAAAAATTATTGAGTTCTATTTGTATTCCATTGTGGTTGGAGAATGTGCTTTGAGTATACTCAATATTTTTTAAATTTCTTGAGGCTTGTTTTATGTCCCAGCTTATGTTCCCTTCTGGAGAAAGATCCGTGATCACTGGAGAAAAATGAGTCTCCTGGTGATTTGGGATGTAAGGTACTATATATGTCAGTTAAAATTCTCTATATCTCTTTCTCCTTTCTTTGTTTTTCTGTTGGTAGGGGTCCCTCTAGTATCTGAAGTGGGGCAGTTCTTTTATTGGCACACTCTCTCAGCATTTGTTTGTCTTTGAAAAATTTGAACCCTCCCTCAAATTTGAAAGAGAGTTTTGCTGGATAAAGTATTCTTGGTTGGCAATTTTTCTTTCTCAGAATTTTAAATATGTCATGCCACTACCTTCTCGCCTCCATGGTGGCTGCTGAGTAGTCACAACTTAGTCTTATGTTGTTTCCTTTGTATGTGGTGAATTGCTTTTCTCTTGCTGCTTTCAGAACTTGCTCCTTCTCTTCAGTATTTGACAGTCTGATCAGAATATGTCTCGGAGTGGGTTTATTTGGATTTATTCTATTTGGAGTTCGCTGGGCATTTATGCTTTGTGTATTTATATTGTGTAGAAGGTTTGGGAAGTTTTCCCCAACAATTTCTTTGAATATTCTTTCTAGACCTTTACCCTTCTCTTCCCCTTCTGGGACACCAATGAGTCTTAAGTTTGGACATTTTATATCATCTATCATATCCCTGAGATCCATTTCGATTTTTTTGATTTTTTTCTCCATTCTTTCTTTTGTTCTTTCATTTTCTGTTCTGTGGACTTCTAGGACACTGAGATGTTGTTCAGCTTCCTCTAGTCTTGTATTGTGAATATCCAGAGTCTTTTTAATTTGGCCAACAGTTTCTTTTATTTCCATAAGATCTATTTTTTTTATTTACTCTTGCAATGTCTTCTTTATGCTCTTCTAGGGTCTTCTTTATGTCGCTTATATCCTGGGCCATGGTCTTCTTGATGTCCTTTAAATCCTTTGCCATGTTTTCATTCCTCAATTGTAGTTCTTTGATTAATTGTGCTAGGTACAGTGTTTCTTCTGATATCTTGATTTGTGTGTTTGGAGTTGGATTCTCCATATCATCTGGTTTTATCATATGCTTTAAGATTTTCTGTTGTTTTTGGCCTCTCGGCATTTGCTTTGCTTGATAGGGTTCTTTCAAGTTGGAAAAAAAAATACCTATCTAATTTTTCAGAAACACAGTTTGGTGGCGTATACTTTCTCTAACTAACCAGCAGATGGCGTCTGTGAGTCACCTATACCCCTCAAGTCAGTTCTCCACCTTGTCCCCACAGTGTGTGGAGAAATGATTCGTGTGGGGTTTAGTTGGAAAACTCAGCTTGGGTGTGCTGCTGGAGCCGTCTGCCCTGAATGTGGGGCATGTGTACGGGTGGCCAGGGAGGAAGGACAGTTTTAATATTCAAATCTCCCAGGTTCCCAGAGATTCAAGGCTGCTGCAAGAGTCTAAGCCTTCATTTCATTTCAGTCCCAGCCCCACTCTCTCACTGTTGCACAAACCACCGGACTTGGCATAGTGTCCCTGGATTCTCCGAGCAGGTCCCCCCGCCCAGCCGCGATCCTCCAGGACCTCTGCCTAATTGAATGCCGTGCTATGTCACCAGTGCATGCCATCCCTCAAGGGAAGCCCCGGGCCGCCAGGCCGAGCCAGCTCGCTTTCAGCCTGATGCAAAGATGGCCGAACGGGGCGTCTCCACACCCCCCTCCTCACACAGTTCCTCCTTCCCAGCTCCGGGACAACTGGTGGGGCTGTGGGCTGTGGGTACGGCCCCGGGCAGGAGTTTATCCAGCCCTTCCAGAGCGAGCTGCTAGCCGCAGGGTTTCTTTCTGCTTCCGGCTCTCGCCTCCATTCCCCCGGCCCTGAGGGTATCTGCAGCGGGCTATCCTCCAGGCCAGACACCGAGAGGCCAGCCCAGCCCCCTCTTGCTGTATTTTACTGTGTGGTTGCCACTATCACTACTATAGCCGCTCCAGGGTTTCCCCCCTCTTTTTTTTTTTTTTTTTTTTTTAAAGAGCCCGTCGGTCTCCAAATGCCAAACTCCGGCTTCCCCAGACCACCGCGCAGCTGCGGGTCTTCCAGCCAGCTCACTCACTCGTTTCAGAATGCAGACTCCCAGTTTCACCAAGTATACGGCCCCTTTGGGACTAGAAGATCTTGTCCAGCTGGCTCATCGCTGTAACCAGTATTCTGGATCACCCGCTGGTTTTTATCTAGTGTTTTTCACGGAGGTGTTTTCTCGCCCTGTCTCATCTAGCCACCATCTTAGTTTTTTCCCCATTCCTTTTTACTGAAATCTGTCTTCTCTTCACCTCTCTAAATGATTCTGATGTCTCCTATGACTGAGCAGTGGGCTCTGGTAGAGCTCAGACATGGGAAGAAGGCAGGCTTGAGTTAGTCAAGGTCAAACTTTAGGAACAATGTAGTGAGCCAGGAAGGCAGTAATTAAGGTGAGGTGGGATTGTGAAGCCAGGTATTTCAGTTTCCTAGGCACAAAAAGGGGTAGAAATCAGGTGGGCAGTCAAGAGCTAGGAACAACAAATACCGAACATCAATGTACAAGGTCAGGTGCCAGATATGAAATGCAAACAGTTGATGAAATGCATCCCCATTAGATACTTTTAAACTTTGTAGAAGTTTATTTGTAACTTTCTGTGTTTAACTTTCTGTAAGTTTCTGTAAGTTTACATATTACTATGTGAGGTGCTTGCTGTATTAGTCAGCTTTTGCTTCATAACAAACAACCACATTTCTGTGGCATACAAAAATAATCAGTTATGTCTTTCTTATAGGTTTGGAGGTCCTCTGTGGGTCACATTCAGGTTTGCTCTGTGTATCTATGAAGCCAACATCACCCTCATACCAACTCCAGGTAAAGATACCACAAGAAAAGAAAATTACAGACCAATATCCTTTATAAATATGGATGCAAAATCCTCAACAAAATACTAGCAAACAGAATTGAACACCACATTAAAAGAATTATGTACCATGATCAAGTGGGATTTATCTCGGGTATACTGGCTTTCGTATAAGGGTGATGTTGGCCTCATAGAATGAGTTAGAGAGTGTTCCCTCCTTTTCAATTTTTTGGAAGAGTTTGAGCAGGATTGATTTAATTCTTCTTGGAATGTTTGGTAGAATTCCCCTGTGAAGCCATCTGGTTCTGGGCTTTTCTTTGTTGGGAGATTTTTGATGACCGGTTCATTCTTTTAGCTATTTATTGGTTTGTTGAGAACTCTTTTCTCTTGAGTCAGGGTATGCAGGTTTTGTGTTTCTATGAATTTGTCCATTTCATCTAGGTTACCTAATTTATTGGCATACATTTGTTGATAGTATCCTCTTTTTTTTTAATAATTCAATTTTATTGAGATATACTCACATGCCATGCAGTCATACAAAGCATACAATCAGTTGTTCACAGTACAACCATATAGATGTGCATCTGTCACTAAAATTAATTTCTGAACATTTTCACACACACAAAAGAAGTAAGAATAAAAATTAAAGTGTAAAAGAACAATTAAAGTAAAAAAGAACACTGGGTGCTTCACACCCCCCCCCCCCGTTTTTCTACTCATCTATCCATACACTGGACAAAGGAGAGCGTGGTCCGTATGGCTTTTCCAATCACATTGTCACCCCTCATAAGCTACATTGTTATACAATCGTCTTCAAGATTTAGGGTTCTGGGTTGTAGTTTGATAGGCTCAGGTATTTACTGCTAGCTATTCCAATTCATTAGAACCTAAAAAGGGTTGTCTAAATTGTGCGTAAGAGTGCCCACCAGAGTGACCTCTTAGCTCCTTTTGGAATCTCTCAGCCACTGAAACTTATTTCATTTCCTTTCACATCCCCCTTTTGGTCAAGAAGATGTTCTCCATCCCACAATGCCAGGTCTAGATTCCTCTCCAGGAGTCATATTCCACATTGCCAGGGAGATTTGCTCCCCTGTGTGTCAGATCCCATGTAGGTGGGAGGGCAGTTATTTCATCTGCCAAGTTGGCTTAGCTAGAGAGAGGGCCACATCTGAGCAACAAAGAGGCATTTGGGAGGAGACTCTTGCACAATTATAGGCAGGTCTAGCCTCTCCTTTGCAGCAACAGTCTTCCCAAGGGCAAGTCCCATGACTGAGGGCTCAGCCCATGAAACCACCAGCCCCCAATGTCTGTGAGCACATCAGCAACCATTGAGGTGGGGAAGCCCAACACCCCTGGATAGTATCCTCTTATGGTCATTTTTATTTCAGTGGGGTCGGTAGTAATGTTGCTCTTTTTGTTTCCGATTTTACTTGTTTGTGTCCTCTCTCCTTTTTTGTCAGTCTTGCTAAGATGTGTCAATTTTATTGATCTATTTAAACAAACAAATTTTGGCTTTGTTGATTCTCTTTATTGTTTTTTTTTTGTTCTCTATTTAATTTGTCTCCACTCTAATCTTTGTTATTTCCTTCCTTATGCTCACGTTTGGTTTAGTTTTTTCTTCTTCTTCTAGATCCTCCAGTTTAGAGATTAGGTCTCTGATTTGAGATCTTCCTTCTTTTTAAATGTAGACATTTGGAACTGTAAATTTCCTGCTAAGTACTGCCTTTGCTACATCCCATGTGTTTTAGTATGTTGTTTTTCATTTTCATTTGTCTCAAGATATTTCATAATTTCTTTTATGATTTATTCTTTGGCCCATTGGTTGTTTAAGAGTTTGTTGTTTAATTTCCACATATATGTGAATTTTCTACTTCTTCCTCTGTTATTGAGTTCTAGCTTCATTCTTTTGTGGTCATAGGAGTTACATTATATGATTTCAATATTTTCTAACTTATTAAGACTTGTTTTGTGACCTAACATATGGTTTATCCTGGAGAATGAACCATGTATACTAGAGAAGAATGTGCATTATGCTGCTGTTGGGTGAAGTATTCTATATGTCTGTTAGGTCTAGTTGGTTTAGAGCATTGTTCAAGTTTTCTAGTTCCTTACTGATCTTCTGTCTAGATGTTTTGTCCATTGATGAAAATGGTGTATTGAAATCTCCTACTTTTAGTGTAGAACCATCTATATCTCACTTTAAATCTGTTACTATATTTATACAAGCATATACATATATTTTTATATTTATATAAAATAAAATCTTTTAAATTTATTTATATATAATATATTTATGTATATTTATGTATATAATCAATCAATTTTTTGCCTATCAAATGGAGACACTTTTCTCATCCAGTTCTTGTGAGTATTGAATTAAATAGTGTGTACATCAGGCACCTAACACAATACCTAACTTAAAGTGGCCATCAATAAATAGTAACTATTTTCATAAATGACATTCACATTCCTGAGGGGAAAATGGCAAATACATTTGCTAGGAAATGGACTCATGTTAAATCAGGACAATGTGTTTTCAGCATTACAGTCACCAAAAGGGTTTTTTTCTAAATTGCTGTAAATTCAAATAAAAGGGTGCCCCAAGGTAGCTTTCTGGCAAGGTGTATCCAAAATACAGAAGAGCTGAAGTTTTCACCTTCCCTTTGGGGGGTATGGATAAGGGCTAGAACAGAAAATAAAGGCTGGAGGCAGAAATCTGTTAAATACCTTGAAGCCATCTTTTGGCTTGCATTGTTGCTAAAAAAGAACTGAGTTGCAGTCTCACAATCATTTCTTTGCAAAGAATCTTTGCTTTTTATACAGCCGTTTTTAAGGTTTTCTCTTTGTTTGACTTTCTGCAGTTTCACAATGATATGCTTAGGTTTTTCTTTTTATTTATTTAACTTGGAATGCCTTAGTTTTCTAAAATCTATGTGTAGGTGTCTTAAGTCAGTTCTGATAAATTTGTACTAATAAATCTGAATAAATTTCTCCACTTTTATCTCTTTAAATATTTCTTCTCTCCTACTCTCCCCCAAACAAAAGTGTTTGGCAAATGCTTCTGGAACAAAAGTAGCTTCCATGCTAGTTTATCTCCCTGGCTCCCAACTTTCTATAGCTTAGCAATTCCTTTCTATAGCTGTTCTTTAGATGCATTTAAGAATATACGTAAACATTTTTTTTATCCAGCATATTTAGTTGTTTTCTGTGGGAGAGTTTGAATAACTTAACTCACCATTACTGGAAAATAAAAATTGAAAAAAAAAAATATAAATCTTCACATTCCTGAGCAGAAAAGATATATTGCTAGAAAAAGTAAATAACTATGCGAGTTAAATAACAAAACAAGACAAAAATAGGAAAGATGTACTGAGGCAATGATTACTTGTCAACATACAAATAAGTGCTATGGGTATGGATATAGCAAGAGGGACGACAGAATTCTCAAGATTTCAGATATAGTCCTGTTTGCCCCCATTGTGTAGGAGCAACCAAATTTTCCCTTTGTATTTGGGATTAATCACTCCACATGGCAGAGTAAACCCCTTTTATGACTCTTTTTCTTTGCCATAAGGAGCTCCAAATGTTCAGATGACAGTGTCATCTACCAATTTGATAGAACCATCACTAGGTCCTTTTGTGGAAGCATTCCCCATTGAGAAGTAAGATCTCCAAGACAATAGATTTCAAAGCTGCTAGGTTGAGAAACAAGAATTCTGCAAATAGGTTATTAGATATATTAGGTACATTAGGTACTAATAGGTTGTTAGGTTATTTTTAGATAAACAGTGAGAAGAATCACTCCAAATTCCACATCTTGATTCCTGGACCCAGGAATTCTGGCTATGGAGGACATGGAACCATAAAATGATCCCTGGTTCAAACCATATGTCGTATCCTTTAATAATGGCCCCTTCCTTCTGGGTGTTGTATCTCAACTGATACTGTAACTGAGTCTTCAATAAGTTATTTAATATTCCTGTTAGGTCAGCTGATTCTGGCTGATGGATTGTGTGGTGAAAGACCGGTTAACTCCATGGGCATGAGCCTATTGTTGTACTTCTGTTGCTATGAAATGAGTCCTTTAATCAGAAGCAATGCTTTGCAGAATATTATGCAGGGGATAGGCATTCCATGAATCCATGTATGATGGTACTGCAAGAAGCATTATGGATACAAATCTGTTACATTTAGGATAAATCTCTCCTCCTTCCACAATGGAAGAGGTACAATGTAATCAACCTACCACGAAGTGGCTGCTGGTTTCCTTGCAGAATGGTTCCATATTGTGGCTACTGTTGGCAGATTAGGCACTCAGCTGTAGCAGTATCAGGTCAACTTTGCTAAGGGGAAGTCCCTGTTTTTGAGACTCCACATCTGCCACCATGCCTTCTTTATGCAAGGACCCATTGATTGAGCTTGGGAGTATCTGTGGAAAGAGGATGACTGACCTCTACAGAGCGTGGTATTTTGTCCTAATTATTAAGGGCTGCCTCTGCAGTGGATTCCCTTGTGAGCACTCACATGGGACATAAATATCTTCAAAAACGGTGCCCTTTCTTAAAAGTCCATCTGCATACCTTTTCTATAGACTTCCTTGGTACCAGTCTTTAAATCCTATTCCTTCCAAGTCCCTAAGCATGCAGTCAAACCAACCATTAGAAATTTCTCATAAACTAATATAGATCCATACTTCTGGCTACTTCTCAGTCCAGACAAGATGGGCACCCAAATGTAATACTTGAACTTTTACCTAGTAGGAGGATTTTTCTTCTTCAGGGTCCTCCAGGGTCACTCTTGAGTGAGGTTGTAATGTTGTAGCCACATAATTTGGATGGTCCAGCCTATTTTGTACAGACTCATCTATAAACAAGATTCCTTACTTAGTCAACTGGTCAAAAGGAACTCTTTTTGAGGCCAGATATATGGGTTGAGGGAAGAGAGAATGCAATAGAAGTTGAAAATAAATAAGAAGACTATGTCATCTGCTCATGCAACTTACTTGCACCTTCTAGACCTGCCTGAGCCTGATTTCTTAGATACCATTTCCTCTTGATGATAGACTGCTGCTCATCCCACCTAACTTTATGGCTTATGGGTCAGATAACACCTAATTTATGATGGGAAGCTCATGGTCACATGGTTCTTTGATGTCCCATAATTTGGCGTTCAGTCTAACCCAATAACAAGGCAGAAACTTTTTCTTAAAAACAGAATAGCTATCTGTGGAAAAGGATATAAATTTGCCCCTAAGTCCTAGAGATCTTCTCTGTGATCCCCCTACTGGTATTTGTCAGAGGCTTCATACAGTATTCCTATTTGCTTCAGACTGTCTGAAAATTATTGGTTTTGCAGGAGCATAAGACTCAAGTGGAAGACAGCTCACATTCAGTTTGGACTTGTTTCTATTGCTCTGGTCTTCACTTGAAACTTGGGAGACTCAAGATATGGGTCAAAATAGCACTTAAACGTGATATATGTTGCCTCCTTGCTTCAAGAAGGAGTGTGAAATGTTGTGCCTCTTTTTAATGATAGTGTGAGGCACAACAACATACCTTTCATCTTCAAGTGGATACCTTGACATTTTCCAGAACATTGGACCCCTAGAAACTTCACTGAGGTATCAGACCTCTGAATTTTTGTGGGGTTTAGTTTCTGCCCTCTGGTTTGGATATGTCTTACTTAAGAATCTCAAGTGCTTCCTGGTCATCAAATCCAACGAACATAATGCAACCAATATAGTGGAGCTATGTAATTTTTTTTTTTTTTTGGAATGTTACACTGATCAAGGTCCCTGTGGACTAAATTGTGGCAGAGATCAGGAGAGCAGAGGGAGCTGTGGGGCACTACTGTGAATGTGCACTCTTAGTCCTTCCAAATAAAAGCAAACAGCTTCTGGGGGTCCTTGCAAATCAATATGGTGAAAAAAGCAGAGCCAATTCAATAGCTCCGTACCAAGTACTAGGACTGTGTTTATTTTCTCCAGGAAAGATATTACATTTGGGTGCTTGTTTCAGCAGCACATATACTAAAATTGAAACGATACAGAGAAGATTAGCATGGCCCCTGTGCAAGGATGACACTCAAATTCGTGAAGTGTTCCATATTTTTCTTGAAGAGTCAGGAAAGACACAAAACACCTTTCTGGACAAAAGAAACCAGGCTACAGTGAAGAATAAAGAGGAGTTGGTAGACCAATATGATAAACACTTCAGGGGGCACTCTGAGGAGAAGACACACAGCTGGGAGATGAGCAGTCAGGAGAGCGGAGAGGAGGTGGAAAGGAGCCAGGAGAAACAGCCCCAGGAGTCTAAGAGTCAATCCAGGAGCCAGGAAGAGTCTGAAGAAAGTGAGGAAGACACTACCTCAGAGGTGGCCAAACAGCGCTTGCGGCCAAGACACCACAATGGGAGGAGCAGGCCTGACAGGTCGTCCCAAGGAGGGAAGCCTCCTTCTGAGGAGAGAAGACACTCCTTTGAGGAATCTGGAGTTGATGGGCAAGGCCAATCCAGGGGAAAAGAGATCCCAACATTCAACTCACTACAGGGCTTCCGAGGAAGAGCCTGAATATGGGGAAGAAGTGAGGAATAATCCAGGTGTCCAGGCTCCTGCAGACCTCAAGGGGGGAAGATATGGGGGCAGAAGGAGTGAGGAGGACAAGTTGCCAAGGCCTCACAGTGAGGAGAGCCAGGAGGAGGAGAAGAGAAATCCCCCCAGCTCTGAGCTTGACAGCATGGTGCACAGACAGAGTGAAGAAAGCGAGGGAGGGAGGGCCCATGAGGGGGGAAAGGGCCACTATCACAGAGGCCAGGGAGGGGAGCCAGGGGCCCACTCCAGTCTTGACACTAGAGAATAAAAAAGGTTCTTAGGTGAAGTACACCACCATGTTCTAGAAAGCCAGATGGACAAGGCAAGGAGACATCCACAGCATGAGTGGAAAGAGCAGGACAAAAATTACCTCAACTATGGTCAAAGAAATGTTGAGGAAGGCACCTCAAAATGGCAGCAGCAAGAGGATCTACAAGACTCTAAAGAGAACAGGGAGGAAGCTAAGCTTCAAGACAGACAGTATGCTCCCCATCACACCACTGAGAAGAGAAGGAGGTTAGGGGAGCTGTTCAACCCATACTATGACCCGCCCCAGTGGAAGGGCAGCAGCCATTTTGAGAGAAAGGACAACATGAATGACAATTTTCTTGAGGGGGAAGAGGAAAACGGGCTGACCTTGAATGAGAAGAATTTCTTCCCAGAATACAATTATGACTGGTGGGATAAAAAACCCTTCACAGATGATGTGAATTGGGGATATGAGAAGAGAAGTCTTGCCAGGGCCCCCAAACTGGATCTGAAAAGGCAGTATGACAGAGTGGGCGAACTGGACCAGCTCCTTCACTACAGGAAGAAGTCAGCTGATTCCCAGACTTCTGTGACTCCGAGGAGCAGATCAACATGCGCCGCAGGGCAGAAAATGAAAAGGACAGGGTCGGCCAGAGGGTTCTGACAGAGGAAGAGGAAAAAGAACTTGAAAACTTGGCTGCGATGGATTTGGAACTACAGAAAATAGCTGAGAAGTTCAGTTGTAAACAAAGGGGCTGATGGTCATTGGAGCAAAGGGCAGTTTCCCTTCACTTCACTGAAAGACACCACTTATTTATCCAGAGGCAAAAAGTAGAATTTACTATTCATCAAATATTTGACGCAATTGGAAATGTCTTTATTTTTTTGCCAGAATGCTATTGTTATATGATATACTTTCTCGCAAAATAGACATATTAATGTGCTTGTGACCACGACTGTGCTACTGTCTTTGAAAAAATATATTTGTCTCTGTTAGAAATAATAAAAGATTCATCTGAGAAAAAAAAAGATAATGCATTTGGGACAGCACCAGCAATTAGAGTCATTTCCTGGTTCAACGTACAATAATTAAGTTATTACCCAAGATCTATTCAACTTCTGCACAAAGCAGTAAGTAAACTAAATGGGGACCTTATAGGCATCATGACCTCTGCACCTTTCAAGTCTTTGATGGTGATACTAATCTGTGCAGTTCCCCCAGGAAGTGGTGTGACTTCTGATACTGTCTTGGCATGGAGGGGAAATTCCAGGGATTCCACTTAGTTCATCCTACCATAATGGCCCTTCCCTATGGGTTAGAGTGAAGTTGGGGATCCTGTCAGTTCCACAATATGTCTCTTCCAATTATATATTCAAGAACTGGGCAGATACACACAGGGTAGATATGTGGACTTGGCCCACCATTAGTTGAACATGAAGTTAATGCCCCATCTATCACATTAGTACTGTAAAGCCCCCTCTTTGAATGGTGTGCAAGAATTACATTTTGGGTCCTCAAGAATTAGCATCAATTCAGAGGCAGTGTCTAGTAATCCCCTAAAGGTCTGGATATTTCCTTTCCCCAGTACACAGTTCTTTTAGTAAATTTCTACAGGACCCTTTATGGAAGGCTTGGAGGAACATTCACGGTATATGTTTATGGCATTGTTGCAGAGTTCTCCATCAAGGAGAGCCAGCATCCTCTTTTTTTTTTTTTTTAATTTTATTTTGAAATAAATTCAAACTTACAGGAACAGTTGCAAAAACAATACAAAACCCATACACAGAACTCCAGCATACCCCGATCCCCCTCCCCCAAAACCCTGATCCACCAACTTTAACATGCTGTCACACCACCATTTCTTTCTTTCCCTCTCTCCCTCCCTCCCTCCCTATCTATCATCCATTATCTATTGCTCTGTCTTCTGAACATACGAGAGCAAGTTGCACACATCCTTGAACAAACACTATAATTCGCATATACAATTCCCATGAACAAGAACATTCTTTTATGGAATCCCATTAAGCGCAGCTAAGAAGTTCAAGAAATTCAACATTGATACAAAGTTTATATTCTATATTTCCTTTTTCTTCCTTATGTCCCCACTGTGTCCCTTTGAGTCTCACCTCCTTCATCCTCAGATCCCATCCAGGCTCATCCTTGGCATTTAATTGTCATTGCCTATTTAGACTGTCTTTTTCTTTTTCTTTTTTTTTCTTTTTCAGTTGTGGAAACATATATATGGCCTAATTCTTCTGATTCCAACTCCTCCCTAGCATTCCATTAGTGGGATTAATCACATTTAGAATGTTGTAATGCTATCACCTTCCCACCATCCATTACTAGAAATTTCCCTTCACCCCAAATGGCAACCCTACACTCATTTCTTTTCTAGGAAGTTGTCCATTTCCTCTAAGTTGTCTAGTTTATTAGCATATAGTTGCCCTACACTCATTTCTTAACTTCCCATTGCCCCTTCCCCCACTTCTCGTAACCCATACTCTGCTTTTCATCTCTATGGTCGTATTCTCTGATAATTTCTTTGTGTTTACTGTGGAGCTTAAATTTAACCTCTTAAATCCATAACAATCTTGTTTTTCTTCGATACCAACTTAACTTCAATAGGACATGTAAACTATGTTCCTCTACTCCTCCATTCCCCCACCTTTATATAGTTCTTGTCAAAAATTACTTATTTTACATTGAGTCCAAAACCACTGATTTGTCATTAGAGTTTATGTATTTTATATCCTGTAGGAAGTAAATAGTGGAGTTACAAATAAAAAATTATTGACTTCTATTTGTATTCCATTGTGGTCAGAGAATGTGCTTTGAATATATTCAGTTTTTTTTTTTTTTTTTTTTTCTTAAATTTATTGAGGCTTGTTTTATGTCCCAGCATACGGTCTGTTCTGGAGAAAGATCCATGATCGCTAGAGAAAAATGTGTGTCCTGGTGATTTGGGATGTAATGTTCTATACATGTTTGTTAAATTTCTCTATATCTCTCTCTCCTTTCTTTGTTTCTCTGTCAGTAGTGCTCCCTTTAGTATCTGAAGTAGGGCAGGTCTTTTATTAGGAAAATCTCTCAGCATTTGTTTGTCTGTGAAAAATTTAAACTCTCCCTCAAATTTGAAGGAGAGTTTTGCTGGATAAAGTATTCTTGGTTGGAAATTTTTCTCTCTCAGAATTTTAAATATGTCATGCCACTGCCTTCTCACCTCCATGTTGGCCGCTGAGTAGTCACTACTTAGTCTTATGTTGTTTCCTTTGTAGGTGGTGAATTGCTTTTCTCTTGCTGCTTTCAGAACTTGCTCCCTCTCTTCAGTATTTGAGAGTCTGATCAGAATATGTCTTGGAGTGGGTTTATTTGGATTTATTTTATTTGGAGTTCGCTGGGCATTTATGCTTTGTGTATTTATATTGTGTAGAAGGTTTGGGAAGTTTTCCCCAACAATTTCTTTGAATACTCTTTCTAGACCTTTACCATTCTCTTCTCCTTCTGGGACACCAAGGAGTCTTAAGTTTGGACGTTTTATTTTATCTATTGTATCCCTGAGATCCATTTCTATTTTTTTGATTTTTTTTTCCCCATTCTTTCTTTTGTTCTTTCATTTTCCTTTCTGTGGTCATCGAGTATGCTGAGTCATTGTTCAACTTCCTCTAATCTTGTATTATGAGTATCCAGAGTCTTTTTAATTTGGCCTACAGTTTCTTTAATTTCCATAAGATCTTCTATTTTTTTATTTACTCTTGCAATTTTTTTCTTTATGCTCTTCTAGGGTCTTCTTTATGTCCTTTATATCCTGTGCCATGCTCTTCTTCATGTCCTTTATGTCCTGTGCCATGCTCTTGTGTGATTTTATGTCTTTGATTAATTGCACCAAGTACTGTGTCTCCTCTGATCTTTTGGTTTGGGTGTTTGGGTTTGGGTTCTCCATATCGTCTGGTTTTATCATATGGTTTAAGATTTTCTGTTGTTTTGGCCTCTAGGCATTTGCTTTACTTGATAGGGTTCTTTTAGGATATAAAAAAATTCCCGATCTCTCAACTTTCTCTAACTAGCCAGGAGATAGCATCTGCATCACCTATTCCCCTCAAGTGAGTTCTCCCTGACTTTGTCTTTGTGATGTGTGGGGATCTGATTCTTGTGGGATTGAATTGGTGCACTAAGTTTGGGTGTGTTGTTGGTGCTGTCTGCCCTGAATGTGGGGCGTGTGTTTGGGTGGTTAGGGAGGCAGGGCAGCTTTAATAATCAAACCTCCCAGGTGTTCCCAGAGATTTGAGGCTGTTACAAGAGTCTAAGCCTTCATTTCAGTCTTGCCACAGATTGTCTCTGCCGCTGACCCACAAGTCCTTGGTATTGGTGTAGGGACCATGGGTTTTCTGAGCAGGTCCCCTATCCCTGCTGTGCTCTTCCAGGACCTCTGCTGAGGGAAGGCTGTGCCACGTCACAAGTGTGCACCAGCCTCCAGGGAAGCCCTGGGCCACTGGGCTGTGCAGGGGTGTTCCCAACCTGCTTTAAAGATGGTTGAATGTGGCGTGTTAATTTCCCCCTTTTCGCACAGCTCCACCTTCCCAGCTGCGGGACAATTAGCTGTGGGTGCACTAAAGGTGTCCACAGCCAATATTGTGGCATGTGCACGGTGCTGTGGGAAAGAATCCCCATCACACTGGGTTTCTTGACGTGGCTCTGGGCTGTGGGTCTGGCCCCGGACGGGAGTGTCCCCAGGCCGCTGGGGAGATGTTTGCAAGGGGCGCAGTTTCTTTCTGCTTTTGGCTCCCCTCTGTCCCACTGTCCTTGAGACAATCAGCAGCGGGTGTGGGGAGGGCTATCCTCTATGCCAGACACCAAGGCATTGGGTACAGCCCGCTCCTGCAGTGCTTCACTACACGGTTCTCACTGCCATATCTGCAGCCACTCCCGGGTTTTTTTTTAAAAAAAGAACTAGTCCATCTCCAAGTGCCAGCCCGCGGTTTCTCCACATGACAGCATGGCCACAGGACTTTCAGCCAGCTTACTCACTCATTTCAGAATGCAGACTCCCGGTTTCACCAAATGCATGCTCCCTGTGGATTTAGCAGACGTTGTTCGGCTGGTGCATCGCTGGAACTGGTGTTCTGAGTCACTTTCTGGCTTTTATCTAGTATTTTTCATGGAGGTGTTTTTTTTGCCCTGTCTCACCTAGACACCATCTTAGGTTCCTCCCCATCTTCCTCTTAATCAAGGGCCACTGGGTCTGCAAACTGGCTTAGATGTGAAAACTGGGTAAGAGACTATGACTTGCCATTATGGCAACTCAAGTCAAGTTTTTGGGCCTTGGAGCTAGATTTTTTATGTTTATAGGTAAAAAATATTCTAATAGTCTGCCTATGTATTTAATTCCTAATGATACTGTGATCATTTAGTTACCACTACAGATCCATGAAGGCAAAGCATTCTAATTGCAAGTATCATGGCTTCTCTTTATGGCAAATACACCCACTTTGTCTTTAGCAGTTGTGTACTGCAACTCAACATCATCATCCCCATTGAAATCAAGGACCCCACATTAATGGGAGGAACTTCCATGGTCATATCTGACCTGCAAAGAGAGAAAATACAGAGCTTTTCAAAAATATAGGTGCTCCCCTCATGAATACATTTTTCCGTATCTTAGTGAAGTATATGTTTTCTGCATCTTCTTATACAAGAGATACAGTTGGGGAGATCACCCAGGATAAATTCAATCTAACATTTCTATGTTTATATGCCTTTGGATTCCTTTCTTCAAATCATGCCAAGAAAGCTCTGGCATTTCAACCTCATTAAATGTAGACCGCCAATGAGTACGCAATTTAGTCAATCAACCAACTAACCTGTTAAACCCACTTCCAGTTGAATCAACTAATAAGTTATTTCCATAATCTCTAGGAAGTACACACATATGAATTTAACTTGACCTAGTATATATTCTACCTGTAATCTTCTAAAACTCCTAACACATATTCCCCATATTTCTGCCAAATATAACTGCAACATTTTGCAATACTTTTGTTGAATACTACTTGACCCTTTGAACATGCTGAAATTTGACCTTGGTTGTGGTTCAGGAAGCAACATAGGGTGATTATGGTAGGTCTTGAGGAGAATGAGTATCCCCTTGCAAGGCAACTGCCCCAGGGGAGATTATCACTGGTATTTCAAGCAGAGCAAGCCTATGTTTCTCAAAAACAGGAGGGCAAGCTACTTTCACTGGCAAGGCAAGCTCATGTGACTCTGGGGTTCAAGATCGTCAGTTTCATCTGAATCCAAACAGATATCCCTTTTCTAAATTTCGGAGTTCCCCTGGGGATGAATGTGGACCCGACATCGTGGGACTGAGAGTATCTTCTTGACCAAAAGGGGGATGCAAAATGAGACGAAATAGTTTCAGTGGCTGAGAGATTCCAAATGGAGTCGAGAGGTCACTCTGGTGGACATTCTTATGCACTATATAGACAACACCTTTTAGGCTTTAATGTATTGGAATAGCTAGAAGTAAATACCTGAAGCTACCAAACTCCAACCCAGCAGTCTGGACTCCTGAAGACAATTATATAATAATGTAGATTACAAGGGGTGACAGTGTGATTGTGAAGACCTTGTGGATCACACCCCCTTTAGCTAGTATATGAATGAGTGGAGGAATGGGGATAAAAACTAAAGGACAAATGGGGTGGGATGGGGGGATGATTTGGGTGTTCTTTTTTCACTTTTATTTTTTATTCTTGTTCTGGTTCTTTCTGATGTAAGGAAAATGTTCAGAGATAGATTGTGGTGATGAACGCATAGCTATGTTATCATACTGTGGACAGTGGATTGTATATCATGGATGATTGTATGGTGTGTGAATGTATTTCAATAAAACTGAATTTAATAAAAAAAAAAAAATTTCGGAGTTCCATTCTTTCCCAACAAATGCCCTCGTTTTCAGATTAGAAGCGTGGTGAGGCCATAAATTGAACTAATATTGTAATTCTGCAACCTGAACAGTTAAATTTTGTGCTTGTGTTTTAGCAATATCTGCCCTGTGACTACAAGAAATAAGAGATTCTTTTGACATAGATACTCTCTTATTTTTCAGACTGTGTCTTGAGAATGTAAGGACCTGAGTTTATAATTTTCATCTTCTAGGAACTCCTGTGCATTCAGAAGACTCTAGCCCATATCACTCCTTGTAGTCATCATTACTGCCATCTTGGTTAAATGCACCAGACCCTTGGTTTCCCAAAGGACTTGTTTCAGTTACTTCATCACAATCAACCACAGATTTTAACTTGATTACATGTGATGCCACACTATTCCATGGATTACTATCACAAATTTGCATTAGCAAGGAGCTCAGCACTGTGTTCTAGCCCAAGGAATGACCAAAGCAATCCCCAAACCCCATCTTCAAGAGGTTGTCTAATACCAAATCAGAATCAGTTAGTATTCATTCAGGAGACAGAAATCACGTTAGTAATTTAAACTCTAGGAAAATTTTTTTAAATATAATTTTATTGCGATATAATCACATACCATACAATCATCCAAAGTGTACAGTTGTTCACAGTATCATCATATGGTTGTGCACTGATTACCAGAATCAATTTTTTGGACATTTTCATTACTCTAAGAAATAAAAATGAAAATAAGAATAAAAATAAAAGTATGAAAGAACACCCAAAACATCTCATACTCCCTGCCCCCATTATTCATTTACTTTTTGTCCTCCTTTTTTTCTATTCATCTGTCCATACACTGGATAAAGGGAGCGTGAACCACAATGTTTTCACAATCATGCAGTCATACCATATAAGCTATATAGTTATACGATCGTCTTTAAGAATCAAGGATACTGGATTACAGTTCAACAGTTTCAGGTATTTCCTTCTAGCTATTCTAAAACACTAAAAACTAAAAAGAGATATCTATAAAATGCATAAGAATAACCTCCAGAATGACCTCTCGACTCCATTTGAAATCTCTCAGCCACTGAAACTTTGTTTCATTTCTCTTCCCCCTTTTGGTCCAGAAGTCTTTCTTAATCCCACAGTGCCGGATCCAGGTTCACTCCTGGGAGTCATATCCCACACTGCCAGGGAGATTTACACCACTGGGAGTCATGTTGCATGTAGGGGGGAGTGTAAGTGAGCTTAACTTCAGAATTGGCTTAGAGAGAGAGGCCATATCTGAGCAACAAAAGAGGTCCTCTGGGGGTGACTCTTAGGCACAATTATAAATAGGCTTAGCTTCTCCTTTGCAGTAACAAGCTTCATAAGGGCAAACCCCAAGACTGAGGGCTTGGCCTCCTAAGTGATAGTCCCCAGTGCTTGAGAGAATATCAGAAATTCCCCAAATGGGAATTTAATATTTCCATTTTTTTCCCCAGTCCCTCAAGCAGGCATTGCAGATACATTTTTATTCTCTGCCAAAATTTCTCTGGGATGTATCGGGACTTCATGCTAACCTGTACAAACCAGCCAGATCTCACCTCCTGTTCAAGGCTCCATGCAATTATGGTGTTTGAATAAACTGATCACACAAGTTAGATTATATGGTATGCTACAGAAAATATAGATTTTCCACCAAATAAACATTTCTCCCTTTGGTCTCACACAGAAATTGAGGTTTTACAACACAGTCAATTCATCCTTTTCCCTTTCGTCTGGTTTACCTTAGTCCTAGCCAAGTTCATTTTGTTCACATCTCTAATAAAAGTCTTACCTCTTTTTCAGCTTCTTTAACATTTGCTGTATGGGGTAATGCTGACATTCATAGCTGCTGAACTATGGCTCTGAGTCTCAGGTATCACACAGATACCTGAAGTTCTAGGGACTTGGCTAGGTTATACACAAACAGCTCAGCATCTCAGAATTTAGAAATAACCATTACAACTCATGAATATATGTGACTACTGTAGGAGCTTACAATCCAGGAACCTTTACCATAAGCCTTTCCCTGATAACCTGTGCTCTCGGATTCAATTCTCAGAGTTTGCAAATTATAGTTAGTCCATATTAGTGAGGCATTATACTGTTTATCTTTTCAATTCTGGCTTATTTCATTCAACACATGTCCTCAATGTCCATTCACCCAGTTGCATACCTCACAACTTCATTTCTTCTTGCCTCTGCTCAATATTCCATTGAATGTATACATCACAGTTCACCATTCCACTTATTGGTTCATACCCTTAGGTCACCTCCATCTGTTGCAAGTCATGACTACTGCCACCATAAACACCAGTGTGAAAGTGTCCATTCATGTCCCTGCTCTCAGTTCTTCCAAGTATATACCAAATAATGGGGTTGCAGGACCATGTGGCAACCTCATATCTTCCTGTGGAACTACCACAACTGTTCTCCAGATGGGCTGTACCATTTTACCTACCAACAGTGAATAGGTACATCCCTCTCTCCACATTTTCTTCAGCACTTGTATCCCTCTGTTTAAACAGTTTTATTTGCACTCATACAATCCGCTCTAAGTAAACAATCAGTGATTCCTGGTGTAGTCACGTAGTTATGCATTCACCTCCACAAGCTATATGAGGACATTTCCCTTTCCTCTGCAAAGAAAGAAGAAAAGGAGGAAAAAAGTGAAGAATAAAAATATAAAGGATAGAAGAAAAATAAAAATAAATTAAAATATGATGAAAAGGTCAGAGAATACCACCACCACCAAGAATCCCCTATCACTCCCCTATAACCCCCCTCTCATAGACATTTAGCTTTGGTATATTGCCTTTGTTACAATTAATGGAAGCATCTTACAATGTTACCATTAACTATAGATTCTAGTTTGTATTGATTGTATTTTTTTCCCTTGTACCATCCAATTTTCAACACTTTGCAGTGTTGACATTCGTTTTCCCTCTTTTAAAAATATTCTTAGATTTGTATAAATAACCACCATCATTGACCACTCTAAGTTTCACTAAGTTATACAATCCCAGTCTTTATCTTCTATCTTTCCTTCTGGTGTTATACATGCCCCTAGCCTTCCTCTTTCAACTGTACTCACACTCATCTTTCTTTAGAGTACTTACAATATTATCCTGTCATCACACAGTAGTATGCTATCCATTTCTGGATCTATACAATCAATCTTGTTTACCCTTATGTACTCCTTCAGCATCAAATGCTCAATTTCTAACCTCTTTCTATCCCCTGATAACCTATGTTCTCAACTTTAACTCTTAAATTCTCATCAATGTTAGTTCATATTAGTGAGTCCATAGGGAATCTGTCTTTTTGTTTCTAGCTAATTTCTCTCAACGTAATGTCTACTGTCTGCCATTTTGACTTTTGGAATTTATATATCATATTTTATTCTCTCTCTCTCTTTTAACTCTCACTGAAAGTCTTCATTTCTACTCTCTTCTCCAAATCTCTCTCTCCTGTCTTTTCCTATCTGCCTTTAGTGCTCCCTTTACTATTTTTTGTCGTGCAGGTCTCTTTTTCACAAACTCCGTGTTTGTTTGTTGCAAATTTTAAGCTCTCCCTCAGTTTTTTTAATCATATATTTTATTGTAGAATATAACATATATACATAGAAGTGAAAACTTTCCAAGTGCAATTTAACAAGTAGAGAGCAAATTTCAAAGAATATTATAGGTTACAGTACCACAGTTTCAGTTATTTCCTTATTATGAAATATAACATATATACCAAAAGGTAATATCTTTCAAAGTATGATTTGACAAGTAGTTATATAGGAGATTTCCAAAGTTGTTATGAGTTTTAGTACCATAGTTTCAGTTATTTTCTTATTGTGAAATATAACATATATACAAAAAGGTATAGTGTTCAAATTACAATTTAACAAGTAGCGAATAGAACAGATTCCAAACGCTGCTTTGGGTTACAGTTCCACCATTTCAATTCTTTCCTTCTAGCTATTCTAATAACTAGCAACTAAGAAAAAGAAAATTATATAAAGATTCAGTATTCATAATCCTTTGTTAAATTCCATCTTTTCTGTTTCTACGTCTTCCTCTAATTTAATAATTTTCCCGATCTTCAGGGATGTCTAGGCAGTGACTACTACCCTAACCTGTTCATGTTGAAAAGGGGTGTCAACTTTGTGAGCAAAGGGGACATATGTGGTTGATGTTTAAGAGGTTATTGCCTCTGGGTTTTGAGACTTAGCTGGCATAGGCATTCTCTGAAGGATTTAAGATTCTGAAGAATAAACTTAGTGAGTGAAACTTTATAGAGTCTCAGAGAGGGACCTGGGTATTCTTTACCCAGATAAAGTTTTGGGGACTATTGTGGACTTACATTTATCTTATTGTGGTCATTTGGCATATCTAGGTGAAGCTTGCCTAGGATTAACCTCCGGGACAGCCTCTTGACTATTTGAAATCTCTTAGCTACTAAAACCTTATTTTGTTGCCTTTCTTTACCCCTTTTGGACAGAAAGGTATTCTCAGTCTCTCAATGTCAGGGTCAGGCTCATTCCTGGCATCTAGGATGGGTCATTCATCTGGGGGGTCCTGTCCCATGTTGGTGGGAGGATGATGAATTTATTTTCAGAGTTAGGCTTAGAGATGGAGTCCACATTTGGGCAACAAAAGAGGTTCTCTGGAGGTGATTTCTAGGCATAATTATGGGTGGGTTTAGCCTCCCCTTTACAACCATAAGTTTCACCTGAGCAAGCCCCAGTATTGAGGGCTTGACTTATAAAGTAGGGGTTTCCTAAGTTCACACAGCATATGTTATGTCCATGATAGTCCATCTGTATCTCACATTATCATCACTTAGTTGTACAATCCTCCTCACTCTCCATGTTGAACAATTTCTTATGACCCAAAACATCTTGTAGCTCTTGTCAGCCCTTAATTATTTGTCCCTAGTATTTGTGTAATACTAGTATGGTATTCCTATCAATTATAGTCCCTAGTATGCAATATATAGATTTTTCCCATATACCCTTCTGTTGTCAACTCTCTGTGCTAGTGTCATACCTTAGAAGTATATTATGCAAGCACCTACCTATCTATATTTGTGGTTCTGATCTGTGGAAAACATGCCTTTAACAACCCCTTTCAATCCTGTTTGCCTTCAATACAGCTCTTATAATCCCATTAACAGTCATCACCCCTATCTATTACCGTACCTTTGTATTCACCATCATTAACATCTCTGAACCTATTAGATTATCATTCCCCCTAACTAGCTACTGTCTATCACTAGGTCTCCAATATTCCGTATTGCGGGATACTGATTACGTGCTTCGACTTGGCGGGCCTGGGCTGGGGGACCTGATCAGCCCCTGGGGAGGGTGGTGGGCACGGGCGACAGCGCCCTCCACTGCCCCCCAGGCCTGAGAAAGTGAGGCCGGAGGCAGGCCCCATTTCCTCTCCCAAAATACCACCGTTAGGGGAGGCTTGCCGGAGGGAACCGCCTTTTCCCCACCCCCTTATCTTGCCCGGACACTCCCCGTTGCCAGTGCAACTCCCATCACCACCAGTGCGCATACATTGTTGCCAGACACCGTTGCCAGAGCAACTCCCGCCCCTTTTCAAACAACCTCCGCGCCCTCTCAGAACCAATCCTAACCTCCGCACCCCTCTCAGAACCAATCCTAGCCTTTATCCCCTCAGCATTGGCTTGTAACAACCCCCGCCCTCTATGCCAGCCTATATAACCTGTGCTCACCCCTGAATAAAGGTCCTTTTGTTCTACCCCTACTGGAGGAAGAGTGTCTTGTCTTTCCCTTCTCGCCGCCCTCCACACCTTGCACGCCACCGCCGGGGACCTGGCCAAGTCCCCCGCCTCGCCCTCGCCTCCGGGAAAGAGCCCCAGCCGCCGGTACCCTCCGAGCAACGCCGAGAGCCGAGGGTTCAGCAACCGGCCGCCCCCCCCCCCGAAGCAGTAGACGTGACCGCAACTGGTGCCCCGTGTGAGGATGGTCCTCTCCACACAGCGGTCCAGTAAACCACCCGCTCGCCCGGACGCCTCTCCAACTCCCCTTCTCCTCGCCTGCAAGGTAAGGGCCGCCTCTCCCTCGCCGCCCCGCGGAGCCGCCTCTCCCTCGCCGCTCCGCGCCCGGGCCGCTCCTCCTTTCCCATATTAACCCGGCTATTGCCCCCAACTACCTTTCGTCCTCTCTTCCTATGTCCCCCATTCCTCCTGACACTCTTCCTCCAGTAGCTCTCCCTCTTCCCCTCCATTACTTTGCTGTAGTCCTTTGTGTCTTTGTTTCTTTGTTTGGCGCCATGTGCCTCTTTGCAACCGCCCCCCCCAGACTGCTCCAAAATGGCGAACTTCCTCCTTCTTCTTCTACTGAGGGGAGGAAGTGCTCTAGTGATGACGTCAGCCTTAAGCCGGGCCAGAAACCGCATGCGCTTTACCCCGCCCTTTCATGGGGCGGAGCTAGTCCGCCATCTTATGCCTTAGGCCCCGCCCTTTCACAGGGCGGAGCTAGTCCGCCATCTTATGCCTTAGGCCCCGCCCTTTCACAGGGCGGAGCTAGTCCGCCATCTTATGCCTTAGGCCCCGCCCTTTCACAGGGCGGAGCTAGTCCGCCATCTTATGCCTTAGGCCCCGCCCTTTCACAGGGCGGAGCTAGTCCGCCATCTTATGCCTTAGGCCCCGCCCTTTCACAGGGCGGAGCTAGTCCACCATCTTATGCTTTAAGCCCCACCCCTTCACAGGGCGGAGCTAGTCCGCCATCTTATGCCTTCGGCCCCGCCCTTTCACAGGGCGGAGCTAGTCCGCCATCTTATGCCTTCGGCCCCGCCCTTTCACAGGGCGGAGCTAGTCCGCCATCTTGTGTCTTAGCCACGCCCACCGCGCCGCCATCTTGCGACGCTTGGGGCCTCCCACTTCCGCCTCCCCCTTCGACAAGCTCCCCCTCGGAGCCGCTACCGGCAGTTGCCGCTACTCCTCCCACCCTGCCGACTAACAACCCCTGGCTGCCTTCTACACCTCAAGGCAACCCTTAGGACAGCGCTGCCCCTACCCCCACTCCCGTGCCAGGCCCTCTACTTTGAGTGCACCCTGCTAAAAGCCGGCTTAGGAAAATTTGCCCCGCAGTGTGGCTCTGAATCAGCCTAGCTTCAGATCTAGTCACCCTGGCTGTTCATGTATTTGGAGCGCTGCCGGAAAAAATTGTTTGGCCCCTGGACGCAGGCCAAACCCGCCTGCTTATACGTGATAACCCGGACATGCAAATCCTCTTAGAAGGATTTCAGAGGGAATTCAGCTGCCACTATCCTAGCCATCGACTGTTACAGGGGCTCTCCAAGCTTCCCTTCCGCAGCCCCTTCCATCCTTTCCCCTCCTCTGCACCCATCCCGGGTGCCACTACCGTCTTCACTGACGCCTCCAAAACCCGTTTCGCCTTCCTCTCTTATTCTCAGGACCACCCAAAACCCCGCCTATTCAGCTATGTCAACCTTCATTCAGTCCAAGTGGGGGAAATTCTGGCGGTGTCATACGCGCTAAACACCCACTGCAACCACCCAGTAAACATTTTCACAGACAGCCTCTACACGTATCAGGTCTGCCGAGTCCTCGCGTTTTCCACCTTTTTCCCGGGAGACTCGGCCATTGATAAAGCACTTTCTGACCTCAGAAGCATCCTGGAGCATCGACAGGATCCTTGGTTCATTAGCCACATTCGTAGTCACTCAGGCCTTCCGGGGCCCCTGGCTAATGGCAATAGTATAGTAGACCAAGCGGTCTCAGCTCAGAATACCCAAGCTATGCTAACCCACACGGCAGCCCCTCCGGGGGATGCTGTTAACCAGGCCAAGTTATTGCATTCCAGGTTTCACTTTTCGGCTACGTCGTTACATCATTTATGTGGCCTCCCCCTAGACACCTGTAAACATCTTGTCCGCAATTGTGCAACTTGTGCGCCCTTTGCGCCGCTTGGCCCCCTGCAACCTCAGGGAGTCAACCCACGAGGCCTAAAACCCAATTCTAGATGGCAAATGGATGTAACTCACGTTCCGTCCTTTAGACGCCTCAAATATGTGCATGTAATAATTAACACCTTCTCGGCCATGTGTTATGCAGTCCCCCTTGCCGGGGAAACGGCCAAACACTGTATCAAGGCCCTAAGACAAGGAATTCTCTTCATGGGAGTCCCCTGGGACCTAAAAACGGACAATGGGCCTGCCTATCGCAGTGCCTCCTTTGCGGCCTTTCTTCAGTTATATAACATCACCCATCATTTTGGCATCCCCTATAATCCACAGGGGCAAGCCATTGTGGAAGCAGTCCATCGCCGCTTAAAAACACAAATTGAAAAAGAAAGGGCAATGCTCCCCCAGGCAACTCCAGGGGACCTTATCATAGCAGCCCTTATTCACCTTAATCTACTCACATTCAATAAAGAAGGGCTTTCGCCCCTACATAAACATTGGGGGCCCTCGTATAGGCCCACCCAGGCCCCGATGGTTTACTGGAAGGACCCAGAGAATAATGCCTGGAAGGGTCCCTCCCAACTCCTCGCCCAGGGGCGCGGGTTTGCTTGTGTTTTCCCAGATGATGCAGCACAACCAATCTGGATCCCAGGAAGGGCAATCCGGCCCGCCACCAGCAACCACGCGTCTAACGAGACGAGAACGCCGTCGTCTCCACAACCTGGTGCACCAGATGACAACAGTACACCTGGGCCTGGACCCCAGTCCGAGTGAACCCCCTTTTTCCACAGCCCTCCAGCCGCACCTCAGCTCCAACCAGCCGCACCTCAGCTGCAAACAATGCATCGCCAACCCCACCACCCCGACCTCCTCTACCCCCCTCTCGCTACTCCTCTCGCTACTCCTCTCCCCTCCTCGGCCTTATCCAAGCGGCCTTCACCTCAGTGAATTCCTCCAACCCCAATCTTACCTCCTCTTGTTGGCTTTGCCTCTCCACTTCCTCCCCCCTGTATGAGCCAGTTGCCTCCAACCTCTCCTTTTCAGAAAACACAGAGGACAGCCCCTCGAAATGCAATTGGAATACCTCTGCCGTCCCCCTAACCTTTCATTCAGTCTCCTTTACAGGAAAGTGCATCCGCCCTCGCTCAAGTAACTCTCCCAACCTCACAGCTTGTGCCAACTACTCATCTCCCAGCAGCCCTGCCAAATTTCTTATTCCTCACAACTCCTCCCAATGGCTCTGCTCCTCTACAGGACTTACCCCCTGCCTTAACGTGCAAACCATCAATATAACTAAAGAAACTTGCCTCCTAATTGTCCTTATCCCTAGGGTCCTGTACCACAGCGAGGAAGACTTCTTCCTCCGCCTGGAAAAAACTGCAGCTCCTGCCCCTCTGCAAAAGCGAGAGCCCATCACCGTCCTCACGATCGCCACCCTCCTAGGTCTTGTAGGCACTGGCACTGGAATTGCCGTGCTAGCCCGACAAAACTCTGCCCTAACTCACCTCAGGGCAGCCGTGGACGAAGATATTACTCACCTACAAAACGCTATTTCCCATCTTAAAAATTCTGTTAACTCCCTCTCTGAGGTCGTGCTCCAAAACCGTCGAGGTCTCGATCTTCTTCTCCTCAAAGAAGGAGGCCTTTGCGCCGCTCTAGGAGAAGAATGCTGTGTCTATGCCAATTCCACAGGTCTCACCGAAGACAGCCTAAAGAAAGTCCGAGAGGGACTAGAACAGCGCAAAAGGGACCGTGAAGCTGCCAACTATTGGTCCCACATCTTTACCTCCCTCCTCCCTTACCTCCTCCCCCTCATAGGCCCCCTACTAATAATTATTCTAGCTCTCACCCTAGGACCCTGGGTTATCCGCAGACTTCGCCAACTTGCTACAAGCCAGGCCAATACCAATGCTGTCCTCTCATCATTTGTGCAAGTCCAGTATCAACAACTTGCCTCCACTGAAGAAGCTAACCCTCCTCAGCGTCGCCACCCTCGTCCATCCCGCAAGCAGCAAGGCCCCTGTCGAGCGCCCGGGCGCCACACCAACGTCGAGCTCCAGCCTCTCTGAGCAACCGTCAACCCTTTTCCCCTCCCCGGCCTCCCCCTTCCCTCATCTCTTAGCGGACCTCTCCGGTAAGCTTCTTCCTTTAATTAGAAAAAAAGGGGGAAATGCGGGATACTGATTACGTGCTTCGACTTGGCGGGCCTGGGCTGGGGGACCTGATCAGCCCCTGGGGAGGGTGGTGGGCACGGGCGACAGCGCCCTCCACTGCCCCCCAGGCCTGAGAAAGTGAGGCCGGAGGCAGGCCCCATTTCCTCTCCCAAAATACCACCGTTAGGGGAGGCTTGCCGGAGGGAACCGCCTTTTCCCCACCCCCTTATCTTGCCCGGACACTCCCCGTTGCCAGTGCAACTCCCATCACCACCAGTGTGCATACATTGTTGCCAGACACCGTTGCCAGAGCAACTCCCGCCCCTTTTCAAACAACCTCCGCGCCCTCTCAGAACCAATCCTAACCTCCGCACCCTCTCAGAACCAATCCTAGCCTTTATCCCCTCAGCATTGGCTTGTAACAACCCCCGCCCTCTATGCCAGCCTATATAACCTGTGCTCACCCCTAATAAACTCTCTTGGCTTCTTCACCCTCAAAGAACCGTGTCCTGCCTGTTCCTTCTCGCCGCCCTCCACACCTTGCACGCCTCCGCCGGGGACCGGGCCCAGTCCCCCGCCTCGCCCTCGCCTCCGGGAAAGAGCCCCCGCCGCCGGTACCCTCCGAGCAACGCCAAGAGCCGAGGGTTCAGCAACCGGCCGCCCTGCCCCCAGATAAATCAACTGCAACCGCACCGTATTATAAGACATTGATTTTACATTGTTCAGATAGTTCATAGAAGTGGTAACATACAATATCTCTTATTTTGTGTCTGACTTATTTCACTCAGCATTATGTCTTCAAGGTTCATCCATGTTGCCATATGTTTCAGGACCTTGTTTTGTACTCCTGCATTGTATGTATATGCCACATTTTGTTTATCTACTCATCTGTTGAAGGACACTTGGATTTTTTCCATCTCTTGGCAGTTGTGAACAATGCTGCTATGAACATCAGTCTCTTATCAGATACCTGGTTTCCAAATATTTTCTCCCATTGCATTGGCTGCCTCTTGACCTTTTTGACAAATTCCTTTGAAGTATGGAAGCTTTTGATTTCGAAGAGTTCCCATCTATTTTTTTGTTTTGTTTTTCATTGCTTGTGCTTTGGGTGTGAGGTCTAAGAAGCGACAAGCGACCTCCTATACTAGGTCTTGAAGATGTTTTCCTACATTATCTTCTAGGAGTGTTATGGTACTGTCTCTTATATTGAGGTCTTTGATCCACTTTGCATTAATTTTTGTAAAGGGTGTGAGGTAGGAGTCCTCTTTCATTCTTTTTGTTACGGCTATCCAGTTCTCCCAGCCCCATTTGTTGAAGAGACTATTCTGTCCCAGTTCAGTGGGTTTGGGAGCCTTATAAAAAATCAGTCGACCATATATCTGGGGGTCTATTTCCAAACTCTCAATTCAATTCCATTGATAAATGTCTATCTTTATGCCAATACTGTGCTGTTTTGACCACTGTAGCTTTATAGTAGGCTTCAAAGTCTGAAAGTGTAAGTCCTCCCATTTCATTCTTCTTTTTTAGGATGTTTTTGGCAATTCGAGGCCCTATTCCCTTCCAGATAAGTTTGATAACTAGCTTTTCCAAGAATGCAAAGTAGATTGTTGGAATTTTGATTGGAATTGCATTGAATCTGTAGATAAATTTGGGTAGAATTGACATCTTAACAATGTTTAGTCTCCCTATCCATGAGCATGGAATATTTTCCCACCTATTTATATTCTTTTTTATTTCTTTAATAAAATTTTGTAATTTTCTGTGTAGAGGTCTTTCATGTCCTGGGTTAAGTTTATTCCTAGGTAGTTGAGTTTTTTAGTTGTTATTGTGAATGGAATTTTCTTTTTTGATTGCCTCTTAAGTTAGGTCATTGCTGGTATATAGGAACATTACCAACTTATGTTTATTAATCTTATATCACTTCACTTGCTGAATTTATTAGCTCACATAGCTTTGTGGTCAAATGCTCAGGATTTTTCAAATGTAAGATCATATCATCTGCAAATAATAACAGCTTTCCTTCTTCCTTTCCACTTTGGATATCTTTTATATCTATGTCTTGGTGATTGTTCTGACTAGAATTTGTAGCAGAATGTTGAATAATAGAGGTGACAGTGGGCATCCTTATCTCATTCCTGATCTTAGGGGGAAGGCTTTCAGCCTCTCACAGTTGAGAACTATGCTGGCATTTTTTTCATAAATGCCCCTTGTCATATTGAGGAAAGTTACTTCAATTCCTACCTTTTGAAATGTTTTTATCAAAAAAGGGATGTTGAATTTTGTCAAATGCTTTTTCAGCATCTATCAAGATGTTCATTTGATTTTTCCTTTTGATTTTTTAATGTGTTGAATTACATTAAATGATTTTCTTATGTTGAACCACACTTGCATGGCAGGAATGAACCCTTCTTGGTCATGGCATATAATTCTTTTAATGTGCCTTTGAATTCAATTTACAAGTATTTAGTTTAGGATTTCTGCATCTATATTCATTAGGGAAATTGGCTTATAGTTTTCCTTTTCTGTAGTGTCTTTATCTGGTTTTGGTATCAGAGTGATATTAGCGTCATAAAATGAGTTGGATAGTGTTCCTTTTTCTTCAACTTTTTTGAAACAGTTTGAGCAGGAATGGTGTCAATTCTTTTTGGAAAGTTTGGTAAAATAATCTGTGAAGCCATCTGGCCCTGGGCTTTTATTTGTGGGTAGATTTTTGATGACTAATTGGATCTCTTTGCTTGTGATTGGTTTGTTGAGGTCTTCTATTTCTTCTTGGGTCAGTCCAGGTAGTTCATGTGTTTCCAGGAAATTGTCCTTTTCCTCTAAATTGTCTAGCTTGTTGGCATAGAGTTGTTCATTTTTTTTATTTCTTGGGGTTCTGTAGTAATTATCCCCTTCTCATTTCTGATTCTGTTTATTTGTGCCTTCTCTCTTTTTGACTTTGTCAGTTGGGCTAAGAGTCTGTCAATCTCTTTGATCGTCTCAAAGAACCATTTTTTTATTTATTGTCTCTATTTTTTTTTTTTTTTCCCCAGCTCATTTATTTCTCCTTTAGCGTTTATTATTTCTTTTCTTATACTTGCTTTAGGTTTAGTTTGTTGATCATTCTCTGGCCTCTTCAGTTGTTCAGTTAGGTCTTTAGTTTTAGCTCTTCCTTCCTTTTTTTTTTTTTTTTTTTTTTTTTTTTTTTTTTATCATCATTTTATTGAGATATATTCACATACCACGCAGTCATACAAAACAAATTGTACTTTCGATTGTTTACAGTACCATTACATAGTTGTACATTCATCACCTAAATCAATCCCTGACACCTTCATTAGCACACACACAAAAATAACAAGAATAATAATTAGAGTGAAAAAGAGCAATTGAAGTAAAAAAGAACACTAGGTACCTTTGTCTGTTTGTTTGCTTCCCCTACTTTTCTACACATCGATCCATAAACTAGACAAAGTGGAGTTTGGTCCTTATGGCATTCCCAATCCCACTGTCACCCCTCATAAGCTACATTTTTATACAACTGTCTTCGAGATTCATGGGTTCTGGGTTGTAGTTTAATAGTTTCAGGTATCCACCACCAGCTACCCCAATTCTTTAGAACCTAAAAAAGGTTGCCTAAAGTGTGCGTAAGAGTGCCCACCAGAGTGATCACTCGGCTCGTTTTGGAATCTCTCTGCCACTGAAGCTTATTTCATTTCCTTTCACATCCCCCTTTTGGTCAAGAAGATGTTCTCCATCCCACGATGCCGGGTCTACATTCCTCCCCGGGAGTCATATTCCACGTTGCCAGGGAGATTCACTTCCCTGGGTGTCTGATCCCACGTAGGGGGGAGGGCAGTGATTTCACCTTTCAAGTTGGCTTAGCCAGAGAGAGAGGGCCACATCTGAGCAACAAAGAGGCATTCAGGAGGAGACTCTTAGGCACAAATACAGGGAGGCCTAGCCTCTCCTTTGCAGCAACCGTCTTCCCAAGGGTAAAACTTATGGTAGAGGGCTCAACCCATCAAACCACCAGTCCCCTATGTCTGTGGTCATGTTAGCAACCATGGAGGTGGGGTAGGCGAATACCCCTGCATTCTCCACAGGCTCCTCAAGGGGGCACTACATCGTTTTTTTTTTTTTTTTTTTTCCTTGTTTGTCTTTTTTCTTTTTTTTTTTTTTTTTAACTTTCCCTTCTTTTTTCAAATCAACTGTATGAAAAAAAAAGTTAAAAAGAAAACAAACATACAATAAAAGAACATTTCAAAGAGACCATAGCAAGGGAGTAAGAAAAAGACAACTAACATAAGATAACTGCTTAACTTCCAACATGTTCCTACTTTACCCCAAGAAAGTTACATACTATAGCAACATTTCAGTGAACTTGTTCCTACTACATCCATCAGAAATTAACAGACCATAGTCATTTCTGGGCATCCCCAGAACGTTAAATAGCTTATCTGTTCTTCTTGGATTATTGTTCCCCCTTCCTTAATTGCTCTCTACTGCTAGTTCCCCTACATTCTACATTATAAACCATTTGTTTTACATTTTTCAAAGTTCACATTAGTGGTAGCATATAATATTTCTCTTTTTGTGCCTGGCTTATTTCGCTCAGCATTATGTCTTCAAGGTTCATCCATGTTGTCATATGTTTCACCAGATCATTCCTTCTTACTGCTGCGTAGTATTCCATCGTGTGTATATACCACATTTTATTTATCCACTCATCTGTTGATGGACATTTGGGTTGTTTCCATCTCTTGGCAATTGTGAATAATGCTGCTATGAACATTGGCGTGCAGATATCTGTTCGTGTCACTGCTTTCCGATCTTCCGGGTATATCCCGAGAAGTGCAATCGCTGGATCGAATGGTAGCTCTATCTCTAGTTTTCTAAGGAACTGCCAGACTGACTTCCAGAGTGGCTGAACCATTATACAGTCCCACCAACAATGAATAAGAGTTCCAATTTCTCCACATCCCCTCCAGCATTTGTAGTTTCCTGTTTGTTTAATGGCAGCCATTCTAACCGGTGTTAGATGGTATCTCATTGTGGTCTTAATTTGCATCTCTCTAATAGCTAGTGAAGCTGAACATTTTTTCATGTGTTTCTTGGCCATTTGTATCTCCTCTTCAGAGAACTGTCTTTTCATATCTTTTGCCCATTTTATAATTGGGCTGTCTGTACTATTGTCATTGAGTTGTAGGATTTCTTTGTATATGCAAGATATCAGTCCTTTGTCAGATACATGGTTTCCAAAAATTTTTTCCCATTGAGTTGGCTGCCTCTTTACCTTTTTGAGAAATTCCTTTGAGGTGCAGAAACTTCTAAGCTTGAGGAGTTCCCATTTATCTATTTTCTCTTTTGTTGCTTGTGCTTTGGGTGTAAAGTCTAGGAAGTGGCCTCCTAATACAAGGTCTTGAAGATGTTTTCCTACATTATCTTCTAGGAGTTTAATGGTACTTTCTTTTATATTGAGATCTTTGGTCCATTTTGAGTTAATTTTTGTGTAGGGGGTGAGGTAGGGGTCCTCTTTCATTCTTTTGGATATGGATATCCAACTCTCCCAGCCCCATTTGTTGAAAAGACCATTATGGCTCAGTTCGGTGACTTTGGGGGCCTTATCAAAGATCAGTCGGCCATAGATCTGAGGGTCTATCTCCGAATTCTCAATTCGATTCCATTGATCTATATGTCTATCTTTGTGCCAGTACCATGCTGTTTTGGCAACTGTGGCTTTATAATAAGCTTCAAAGTCAGGGAGTGTAAGTCCTCCCACTTCGTTTTTCTTTTTTAAAGTGTCTTTAGCAATTCGAGGCATCTTCCCTTTCCAAATAAATTTGATAACTAGCTTTTCCAAGTCTGCAAAGTAGGTTGTTGGAATTTTGATTGGGATTGCATTGAATCTGTAGATGAGTTTGGGTAGAATTGACATCTTAATGACATTTAGCCTTCCTATCCATGAACATGGAATATTTTTCCATCTTTTAAGGTCCCCTTCTATTTCTTTTAGTAGAGTTATGTAGTTTTCTTTGTATAGGTCTTTTACATCTTTGGTTAAGTTTATTCCTAGGTACTTGATTTTTTTAGTTGCTATTGAAAATGGTATCTTTTTCTTGAGTGTCTCTTCAGTTTGTTCATTTCTAGCATATAGAAACATTACTGACTTATGTGCATTAATCTTGTATCCCGCTACTTTGCTAAATTTGTTTATTAGCTCTAGTAGGTGTATCGTCGATTTCTCAGGGTTTTCTAGATATAAGATCATATCATCTGCAAACAATGACAGTTTTACTTCTTCTTTTCCAATTTGGATGCCTTTTATTTCTTTGTCTTGCCGGATTGCCCTGGCTAGCACTTCCAGCACAATGTTGAATAACAGTGGTGACAGCGGGCATCCTTGTCTTGTTCCTGATCTTAGAGGGAAGGCTTTCAGTCTCTCACCATTGAGTACTATGCTGGCTGTGGGTTTTTCATATATGCTCTTTATCATGTTGAGGAAGTTTCCTTCAATTCCTACCTTTTGAAGTGTTTTTATCAAAAACGGATGTTGGATTTTGTCAAATGCTTTTTCAGCATCTATTGAGATGATCAATTGATTTTTCCCTTTCGAGTTTTTAATGTGTTGTAATACATTGATTGTTTTTCTTATGTTGAACCATCCTTGCATGCCTGGAATGAACCCCACTTGGTCATGGTGTATGATTTTTTTAATGTGTCTTTGGATTCGATTTGCAAGTATTTTGTTGAGGATTTTTGCATCTATATTCATTAGGGAGATTGGCCGGTAGTTTTCCTTTTTTGTAGCATCTTTGCCTGGTTTTGGTATTAGATTGATGTTAGCTTCATAAAATGAATTAGGTAGTGTTCCATTTTTTTCAATGTTTTGAAAGAGTTTGAGTAAGATTGGTGTCAGTTCTTTCTGGAAAGTTTGGTAGAATTCCCCTGTGAAGCCATCTGGCCCTGGGCATTTATTTGTGGGAAGATTTTTGATGACTGATTGGATCTCTTTGCTTGTGATGGGTTGGTTGAGGTCTTCTATTTCTTCTCTGGTCAGTCTAGGTTGTTCATATGTTTCCAGGAAATTGTCCATTTCTTCTACATTATCCAGTTTGTTGCCATACAGTTGTTCATAATATCCTCTTATAATTTTTTTAATTTCTTCAGGATCTGCAGTTATGTCACCTTTTTCATTCATTATTTTGTTTATATGGGTCTTCTCTCTTTTTGATTTTGTCAGTCTAGCTAGGGGCTTGTCAATCTTGTTGATCTTCTCAAAGAACCAACTTTTGGTGATATTTATCCTCTCTATTGTTTTTTTGTTCTCTATGTCATTTATTTCTGCTTTAATCCTTGTTATTTCTTTTCTTCTACTTGGTTTAGGATTGGTTTGCTGTTCATTTTCTAGCTTCTTCAGTTGATCCATTAGTTCTTTGATTTTGGCTCTTTCTTCCTTTTTAATATATGCGTTTAGTGCTATAAATTTCCCCCTTAGCACTGCTTTTGCTGCATCCCATAGGTTTTGGTATGTTGTGTTCTCATTTTCATTCGTCTCTATATATTTAGCAATTTCTCTTGCTATTTCTTCTTTAACCCACTGATTGTTTAGGAGTGTGTTGTTTAACCTCCAGGTATTTGTGAATTTTCTAAGTCTCTGATGGTTATTGACTTCTAATTGTATTCCATTGTGGTCAGAGAATGTGCTTTGAATAATTTCAATCTTTTTAAATTTATTGAGGCTTGTTTTATGTCCCAGCATATGATCTATTCTGGAGAAAGTTCCGTGAGCACTAGAAAAGTATGTGTATCCTGTTGATTTGGGATGTAATGTCCTGTAGATGTCTGTTAAATCTAATTCATTTATCAGATTGTTTAGGTTTTCAATTTCCTTATTGGTCTTCTGTCTGGTTGATCTATCTATAGGAGAGAGTGTTGTGTTGAAGTCTCCCACAATTATTGTGGAAACATCAATTGCTTCCTTTAGTTTTGCCAATGTTTCTCTCATGTATTTTGTGGCACCTTGATTGGGTGCATAGACATTTACGATTGTTATTTCTTCTTGCTGAATTGCCCCTTTTATTAGTATGTAGTGGCCTTCTTTGTCTCTCAAAACATCCCTGCATTTGAAGTCTATTTTATCTGAGATTAATATTGCTACACCTGCTTTCTTTTGGCTGTAGCTTGCATGAAATATTTTTTCCCATCCTTTCACTTTCAGTTTCTTTGTGTCCCTGTGTCTAAGATGAGTCTCTTGTATGCAACATATTGATGGTTCATTTTTTTTGATCCATTCTGCGAATCTATATCTTTTAATTGGGGAGTTTAATCCATTTACATTCAACGTTAAAACCGTGAAGGCATTTCTTGAATCGGCCATCTTATCCTTTGGATTATGTTTGCCATATTTTTCCCTCTCTCTATTAATATCCTTTATTGTACCCATACCGAATCTCTTTAGTACTGAACCTTTCTCCAAGTCTCTCTGTCCTGTCTTTGTTTCTCTGTCTGTAGGGCTCCCTTTAGTATCTCCAGTAGGGCAGGTCTCTTGTTAGCAAATTCTCTCAGCATTTCTTTGTCTGTGAAAAATTTAAGCTCTCCCTCAAGTTTGAAGGAGAGCTTTGCTGGATAAAGTATTCTTGGCTGGAAATTCCTCTCACTCAGAATTTTAAATATATCGTGCCACTGCCTTCTCGCCTCCATGGTGGCTGCTGAGTAGTCACTACTTAGTCTTATGCTGTTTCCTTTGTATGTGGTGAATTGCTTTTCTCTTGCTGCTTTCAGAACTTGCTCCTTCTCTTCTATGTTTGACAGTGTGATCAGTATATGTCTCGGAGTGGGTTTTTTTGGATTTATTCTATTTGGAGTTCGCTGAGCATTTATGATTTGTGTATTTATGTTGTTTAGAAGATTTGGGAAGTTTTCCCCAACAATTTCTTTGAATACTCTTCCTAGACCTTTACCCTTTTCTTCCCCTTCTGGGACACCAATGAGTCTTATATTCGGACGTTTCATATTATCTATCATATCCCTGAGGTCCATTTCGAGTTTTTCAATTTTTTTCCCCATTCTTTCTTTTATGTTTTCATTTTCCATTCTGTCATCTTCCAGGTCACTGATTCGTTGTTCAACTTCCTCTAGTCTTGTACTATGAGTGTCCAGAATCTTTTTAATTTGGTCAACAGTTTCTTTAATTTCCATAAGATCATCCATTTTTTTATTTAGTCTTGCAATGTCTTCTTTATGCTCTTCTAGGGTCTTCTTGATTTCCTTCATATCCCGTACTAGGGTCTCATTGTTCATCTTTAGTTCTTTGAGTAGCTGCTCTAGGTGTGTCTCTTCTGGTCTTTTGATTTGGGTGCTTGGGCTTGGGTTATCCATATCGTCTGGTTTTTTCATATGTTTTATAATTTTCTGTTGTTTTTGGCCTCGTGGCATTTGCTGACCTTGATAGGGTTCTTTTAGGGTTTGTAGACCAGTTGAAGTCCTTATCTCTAATTTATCAGATCTACAGCTTCGTGGAGTACACTTTCTCTAACTAACCAGCAGGTGGCGTCCACGAGCCACCTGTTCTCCACAAGCCAGATCTCCCCTGCTTAGCCTTTTTGGTGAGTGGGGGAGTGAGTCTTGTGGGGCCCAATTGGTGTCCCAAGCTTGCGTGTGTAGTTGGTGTTGCCTGCCCTGTATGTGGGGCGTGTTTCTGGGCAGTCGGGGAGGGGGGGTGGCCCTAACAATCAAATCTCCCTGATGATCCTAGAGTTTTAAAGCTACTGCAATAGTCTAATCCTTCAGTTCAGTCCTGCCACAGTTTGTCTCTGCCACTGACCCACAAGTCTTTGGTATTGGCGTATGGCTCCTGAGACTTGCAAGTGGGCCCCTCTTCCAGGCTGTGCACCCCGGGTCCTCTGTTGAGGGATGACTGTGCTATGTCGCAGGTGAGTGCCGTCCCCCCAGGGCAGTTCTGGGCTGCTGGGCTGTGTTGGGAGGCTCCCAGTCTGCTCAAATGATGGCTGAATGGGGCTCTGTTAATTCACACTGCTCCCCCTTCCCAGCTCTGGGACATTCAGCTGAGGTTGCAGGGAAGGCTAATGTCCACGCCCAGTTTTGTGGTGTGTGCCTGTTATTTGAAGCACTTCCGTCACACTGGGTTGTCTGGGGCAGCTCTGGGCTATGGGGCTGGCGATGGGCAGGAGTGTTTCCTGTCCACCAGGATGGTGGCTGTGAGCGGACACCCCCCTTTTCTTGGGAAGTTGTGTTGTTTAGTGAATTTTCTCAGCCACTGGATTATTGCCTTTTGTCTCAGAGCTCTCTTAGTTCTGCTCTTGACTTGACGTGCCCAAATTTCAATTCTTTGAAGCTTTCTGTATTGAACTTCTTAGAGTAATTGTTTTAGAAAAAGCAAAAAGGATTTAAAAAAAAAAAAAAAAAAAAAAAAAAAAAAAACGGCCCTCCTCAGAGATCTAATGGGTTATTGAAATGCTAATAGACAAAGCAACCAGGGCCATTAAGGAAAAGTGCCCAGGGCAGAGAGATCAGCCTTGCTTCGGGATTTGCATATGCGCCTCAAGGCCTGATCTCCGCCCTTCCCCTTTCTGTGTTCACCAGAACTCGAAAAATCCTCTGCTTTTATTTTGGAGTTTTTCGTGTTGTTTTTTTTTCTATGCCTGTCTCCTCTCTGCTGGGCTGGCTGCTCTCAGAGTCTCTGGTGTCTGGCCTCAGTCTATCTATGGTTGGAGTTTGAATCAGTAGAATGAGTTTCCGGTAAGAGCAGCCACTGCAATTCTCCCTTCTCCTTCCTGGAGCTGACAGCCCCTCCTCCCCCGGGACTGAGCCTGGCAGGGAGGGGCGCGGGTCCCCTGGCCGCAAAAACTTACAGATTTCGCTGATCTCAGCAGTTCCACGTTTTCATGAGTGTTGTATGAAGTATGCCCAAAGACAGATTGCTCTGTGGTGTCCAGTCCACGCAGTTCCTGGCTTTTTACCTACTTTCCTGGAGGAGTAACTAAAACATACAGCTCACCAGTCTGCCATCTTGCCCCGCCTCCCAATAAATCTCCTTCCTTCCTTTTTAATGTATGTATTTAGAGCTATAAATTTCCCTCTCAGCATTGCCTTCACTGCATCCCACAGGTTTTGCTGTGTTGTGTTCTCATTTTAATTTTCTCTACATATTTACCAATTTCTCTTGCAGTTTCTTCTTTGACCCACTGGTTGTTCAGGAATACGTTGTTTAATCTCCATATATTTGTGTAAGATCTGCTTCTTTGGTGGTTATTGATTTCTAGTTGCATTCCATTGTGGTCAGAGAATATGATCTGAATAATTTCAATCTTTTTAAAGTTGCATTCCATTGTGATTGGAGAATATGATCTGAATAATTTCAATCTTTTTAAAGTTATTGAGACTTGTTTTGTGCCCCAGCATATGATCTATCATGGGAAACGTTCCATGGGCACTAGAGAAGAATGTATATCCTGGTACTTTGGGATGTAATGGTCTGTATATGTCTGTTAAGTTTAATTCATTTATCACACTGTTTACATTATCAGTTTCCTTATTGGTCTCTGTCTAGTTGTTCTATCTGTAGAAAACAGCAGTGTGTTGAAGTCTCCCACTATTATTCTAGATGGGTCTATTGCTCCCTTAAGTTTAGCCAATGTTTCTTTCATGTATTTTGGAGCTCCTTGATTGGGTGCATAAACATTTATAATTTTGATTTCTTCTTGGTGATTTGTCCCTTTTATTAATATATAGTGTCTTTCTTTGTCTCTTACGACATCTTTGCATTTAAAGTCTGTTTTGTCCAATATTAGTATAGCTACCCCAGCTTTCTTTTGATTTCAGTTTGAATAGAGTATTTTTTTCCATTCTTTCACTTTCAGTCTCTTTGTGTTGAATGGTCTAAGATGAGTCTTGTAAACAGCATATCAATGGGTCATATTTTTAATCCATTCTATCAGTCTGTATCTTGTAATAGGACAGTTTAGTCCGTTCACATTCAAAGTTATTACTGTGAAGGGAGTTCTTGAACCAGCCATCTTATCCTTTGGTTTTTAGTTGTTAGATCTATTTTTTTCCCTCTCTCTTTTTTTAAAGTTATGCTTACTAATAACTTTTCTGTTCTGTGCTCTTCGGTAGACCTCTTTCTCCTTTCTTTTTTTCTCAGCTGGTAGAGTGCCCCTTAGTATTTCTTGTAGGGAAGTTCTCTTGTTAACAAATTCCCTCAGTGTTTGTGAAAATTTAAAACTCTCCCTCAATTTTGAAGGAGAGCTTTGCTGCATAAAGAATTCTTGGCTGGAAATTTTTCTCTTTCAGAATCTGAAATATGTCATATCACTGCCTTCTCACTTCCATGATGCCCACTGAGTAGTCATTACTTAGTCTTGTGTTATTTTCCTGGTATGTGGTGAATCCCTTCTCTCTTGCTGCTTTCAGAAGTTTTTCCTCTTCGGCATTTGACAATCTAATCAGTATTTGTCTCAGAGTAGGTTTATTTGGATTTATTCTATTTGGAGTTCATTGGACATCTTTGATTTGTGTATTTATGTCATTTAGAAGGTTTGGGAAGTTTTCCTCAACTATGTCTTGAAAGACTCTTCCTAGCTCTTTACCCTTCTCTTCTTCTGAGACACCAATGGTTCTCATATTTATTCACTTCATGTTGTACATCATTTCTCTGAGATCCATTTCAAATTTTTTTATTTTTTCCCATTTGTTCTTTTGTGTGCTTGCATTCAATCATCTGTCCTCAAATTCACTTATCCTTTCTTCTGCCTCTTAAAGTCTGCTATTGTGTATACAGTATATTTTTAATTTGAGCTGCAGTGTCTTTTATTTTCATAAGGTCTGCTATTTTTTCATTTACTCTTTCAAATTCTTCTTTATGCTCTTGTAGAGTCTTCTTGATTTCCTTTATGTCTTTAGCCATCTTGTTGAAGTTGTTTTGGAGATTTGTTTGTACTTCTTCAATTAATTGCTCCAAATTTTGTGTCTCTTTTGGCTTTTTAATTTGTTCATTTGGTTTGTCCATATCTTCTAGAGCCTTCAAGTGCTTTGTAATTTTCTGTTGGCTTTGGGGCACTTGCTTGTCTCGATAGGGTTATTTTGGGAAGAGCAGAATTATTTGAGAATTTATATATAATTTGGTTTACTGGGGTGCAGTTTCCCAATCTTACCAGCAGGTGGCATTCCTGAGGCACAGCTTGCTGGGATGCAGTTTCCCTAACCTACTAGCAGATGGCGCTCTCAAGTAGGTCTTCCCTGAACTTCTTCTGTACAGTGGACAGAGTCCAGATGGGGTGGGGAACCAATCAGTGCACAGGATCTCCGTGTGCACTGGGAAATATCTGTCCTGGGGCTGCGATGTGGGTCCTGAGCAGGTAGGCAGGGAGTCCAATCAAGGGCACCCCACAGATGGAACATGGGCCCTGCCTGCTGGGTCTCTGCCTGCCTTGCCCCCATGAGTCTTTGGGGTGTAGAAGCATCTTCTGATCACCAGTATGGTGCCTCTCCCTTCCCTGCTTCTCACCATTGCACCCCCCCGCCCTGACTTCTGTCGGGAGAGAGCAAAAGCTGCCTACTGTCTGACTGTGGAGGATCACCCCCCAGCAAGCTGTTAAGGTAGGTGCATGGGAGTGGAGAGCTGCTGCTCACTCCTTTGCCTGGTGGTGGTTTTGCTTCTGCTGGTCAGGAGGCTGTCCAAAAGGAACTCACTCTCCGCATTCCTCCAGCCACCGTCTCTCCTCCATTTTTGTCGGTGTCCTCTCCACATACTGTGGGGAACCCTCCATGGCTGGTCACACCCTGAAACCATGGTCCTTGGTGTCCTCCAGTCCCTTTCTAGTTACTTTCATGGAGGAGAAGCCCCTTCTGCATCACCTACTCCACCATTTTCCTGGAAGTCTCTCCCTCATTTTTGAAGGACAGTTTTTCTGGCTATGGAATTCTTGGTTGGCAGTTTTTCTCTTTCAATATCTTAAATATTTCATGCCACTTCCTTCTCGCCTCCATGGTTCTACTGAGAAATCTGCACATAGTCTTATCAAGCTTCCTTTGTATGTGATGGATTGCTTTTCTCTTGCTGCTTCCAGAATTCTCTCTTTGTCTTTGACATTTGATAATCTGATTATTAAGTGTCTTGGAGTAGGTCTATTCAGATCTATTCTGTTTGGGGTGTGCAGCACTTCTTGGATCTGCAATTTTATTTCTTTCATAAGAGATGGGAAATTTTCAGTGATTATTTCCTCCATTACTGCTCCTGCCCCCTTTCCCTTCTTTTCTTCTTCTGGACACCCATAACATGTATATTCATGTGCTTCATGTTTCCATTCAATTCTCTGAGACCCTGCTCATATTTTTCCATTCTTTTCTATATCTGTTCTTTTTTTGTGTAGGATTTTGGATGTCCTGTCCTCTAGTTCCTGAATCCTTTCTTCTGCCTCTTCAAATCTGCTATTGTATGTCTCCAGTGTTTTTCATCTCTTCTATTGTGCCTTTCATTCCCTTAAATTCTGCCAATTGTTTTTTCAAACTTTCACATTCTTCCTTATGTTCACCCAATGTCTTCTTTATGTCCTTAATCTCTTTTGCCATGTCTTTCCTCAGCTCATTATTTGATTTTTGAATTGATTTAACATATTTATTTGAAGATCTTTAATTAGTTGTTTCAACTCCTGTAAGTCATTTGAAGTGTAAATTTGTTCCTTTGAATAGGCCATATCTTTGTTTTTTTCTAGTGTGATTTGCAATTTTTTGTTGTCTAGGCATCTGGCTTCCTTGATTACCTAATCAGATTTTCCCAGACCATTTGGGCTCATGTCTCAGGGAAAGGATGTAATCAGTATAAGTTTCTCTGAGGATGAGACCCAGAAGATTGTCAGACTTTCCTTTGAGGCCTGTACACTCTGTACTTTTCCTATCCTGTCCAGCAGGTGGTGCTTGTCAGCCTGCAGCTCCTCACCAGCGTAAAGAGATGTAGTACATTTAATTCTCAGTAGACCCTGTTCTGGCCAGCGGCTGAGGGTGTCAGAAGCCAAGCTTAAGCTGTTTCAGGATTTTTTTCCCTGTACGCCCTGGGGTCTGAGTTCTCTGAGGGAGGGCAGCCACTTGAGATGGGCCACACCTCCCTCTTTTCTTATGGAAGAGAAGCCCTTTAGGGATTTATTGCCTGCATTTGACTTCTTCCTTTGTCTCTCTAACTATTTGAACTCCACCCTTGCCTGGGTCAGCACTGACAATTGAAAATACCTAAGGCTTTCTCTAATGAGCTACTTAAAATAAAAGAAGAAAAGGAAAAAAGAAAGAAATCCCCTTTTCAGAGCCAGTCCCCAGCCGCCCAGTTACCAGTCAAGAACCGGAGTTGTTGCCTGGTTCTTTATGCCCCTTTTCTTGGGACAAAGCCCTTTTCCAGTATTCTGAGCTCAGCTGACTCCAAAAGCCTCTGTTTTTATTTATTTATGTATTTTCCCATCAGCTCTGCCTCCTCTTGCCGGGAGAAACCTCAGGTTCCTTTCCTGCTTGCTCCTGGTTTATCTGTGCTCATATCTTGTATTCAATAGTCCAAATTCATTAACTAAAACCATAGTTGGAGCTTGGTTGAGCTACCTTACCTTCCTCCTAGTAGACTGCTTCTTTTTCCCACAACGAAGTTTTGCAACTCAGCCTGTCATGCCCATGGGGAAGGGGCACCAACTTTGCAGTTTGGAGGGCTTTACTTACAGTTCTTATGCTGTGATCTCAGCTGTTCCATCCATCCCAGACTGATGTACAATTTCTGTTCAGTCTCAGGTGTCCCCCAACAGTTGTTCTAAACTATTTACTAGTTGTGCCTGGCTACATGCTAGTTGTTCCAGAGGACTAACTAAATTCCACACCTCCCTATGCTGCCATCTTGCCCTGCTTCCTCTAGAAAATTTTAATATAATATTTTAATATAATATTTTTACTTAGTAAAAATGTAGTTAACTATAAATAGGGGTAAAATAGGACTCTAGATAGTACCCAAATAGTGACTGCATAAAGAAGCTACTACATCTGTGACTGAGGAAATGTGAACAAGAAAAGAACTTAGAATTTAGAAGAGATCTCTGCCCTCCACAAAGTTTAGATTCAGTCCTCTTTGGAGAGGGCATGGTAGTCACAGACATGCATACTGCCAGTTGCAAAGAAACTTGCAGGAGGGTGCAGATGAAGCTGGTCCCCAGGAATGGCTTGAGTAGAAGAGAAGCTTGCCAGAAGGAGATGCCTATTAGTCTATGGCAGAGAAAGTGGGAGCTGGTCTGTGGAGGTTGCTGAGGCAAGTGCTACATGGATTATAGCACTACAGAAGAAGGAAGAAGTGTCCTTTCTTCCTGCTCTGGCCTTGCATTGCCCTTCTTGTGGCCACTATTGACAAAAGGCACATATCCAACTAACTGGCAAAGGAGAAAGGTCTACAGGGCCCAGTTCCAGTATTACAAAGCACGGCAAAGAAAGTTGGATTTGGAGCTGAGAAGCAATAAAATTATAACGGGCACAACTTACATTATATAAAATCTTGCGAGGAAAATATCCACTAGAGAATAGGAATAATATTTCCTTGTTCATATGTTCTACTTTTCACTGAAAGGAAGTGATAATATCACACCAAGATGAAATTCTTAATATAACATACCTTTGGGGACTTTGAAAATAAAATAAAAGTATGCTAACTTTACTAAAGGAGAATTGGAGCCTGAAAAATGCAAGATGATTGGAATCAAGGCACTTTATGCATCACTGGGAAAACTAGAAACATCTCATTGTATAAACAACTCATATAAAACATCTTTCATATTTCCTACTTTATGTTATTTGTGTAATGGGAAGAGAGAACAAATGGGAGTAGATTCAATATGTGACTAAAGAAGAAAAAAACTGGAGTACTAGCTTCTATTCTATATGTTGGGGGCTACTGGAAACAAATCATCTCCTCTTACCCTTGACTTCCTTTCAACTAGGTGAAGATCTCCAAATCTCCCAACTTTCTTTATTGCTAGTGGTGCATCCAGAAGACAGGGACCCTATCTCTGCTATTTACTGATTGTGTGGATTCAGTCAAAATAGTTCCACAGTTACAAGTTCCACATTTGTAAAATGAGGGGTTTGAGCTAGAGATTTCTAAGATTCCCTTGTCATTGAAAAAAAATTTTTAATATAATTTTTTTAGTCCTTTCTCGATCCCAAATTCTCCCTCATGAATGGGTTTTTCATACATATACATATCTCATAGTGTGATGTCTGGAATGAATTTGGTACTACAAGGACAGAAAAAGTCATGGAAACTCCCCTGGTAAGGTCTGTTCCTATTAACTTTTTGGAAAACAGCATACTTTTTTGATCATATTGCATTCAGTGTAGCCTATTTTGTCCATAATATACACAGAAAGGAAGAACAAATGATATAATGCAGAATCAGATGCAGCACCATTCAATTTCTATCTAAAGTGTAAATTTTTGAGGGCAGAGCCTAGATAATTTTCATCTTCCCATTTGGAAAGTCACCCAGCTAAATGTTATGGCCATCTATACACTTCAACCAGTGTATTGAAGTGTATAGATTACATATGTTCTCCATTTTTGATAGGTTCGTTTTTTTAAAGACTAGTTAGTCTAGAAAAGTTAGATGGTGTTTGGCCTGAGCCTCATAACTTTTGGAACTTGGTGGAAGTTTTTTTTTTAGTGAACTCTGGATCATAGCTGTTACTTTTCAGATTCAAAACTTATATTTTACACCATACTCTATAGGGAGTAGGGTTTAATTCACACTAACAAGCATCATAAGAAACTTATGAATAATATAGAATATTAATTTGTAAGAGGGGACAGTATTGGACAGGCCAAGAATCAGAATGTCTACCATGTATTCATCACCCTTCTTAGGGACTTGGTCTGATGAAAGCAAGGCCACTGTGCATGACACGAGCCTATCCCCACTTCCCACTCTGCTCACTGTTAATGGACCAAGAATAGGAATCTGACCTAAGGACAGCCATTCTGTAGACTGGCCCAAATCTTTTCTCCCCACTCCTCCACCCTCCAGCTTGACTAATCAGTTCCTATCTTTTGAAAATTTGAATAAAAAACTTGAAGAAAATGTGCTGAAGCTCAATGATTATGAAAAGAGAGGTGGGAGAAACCATGATGGGACGTGTTCAAGCTAAAGTTAAGAGGGGGTAGGAATAATAAGCCCATGGAAGGTGTGTGGTAGAGAAAGGATATACAGAGCAGATAGAAGGAATCTGCCAGTGGGCAGAAGGAAAAGAGGTACATTTGTAGAGAGCCATTAGGAACCAAGTAGCTGTGCATTATCTGCTCTCAGTACCATAATAACATGTACCTGGCACAACTCTAGTCACAAATCATTGTAAATTGTGAATACCTATCGTAACCAGATAAACTTGGTGTCTCTCTTCTCCCTCTCTCTCCCTTCAATCCTAGCTGGTCACTTAAGGCCTCCTTACTTTTAGAAATTTATTATTATTTTTATTTTTACTTTTCCTGGAGTAGTGCTCTCTCGATCGTGTACTCAGAAATGATTTCAGTCTCCTTGACCAATTGTCCCTCTTTTACCTCAGCAGATAGCCTCATCTTCTTTGTTAAGAAAGTGAAGGCCATCAGGACTCCTATTCCTGATGTGTGTCCCCACCTGTGCCTCTCTCCTTACCTCCTTCCTTTTTGTCTCTGAGATGCCATATTCTCTTCCTGTTTAAGGCTGACCCGTCCACTTGTGCTTTAGGACCTATACTTTTTTGGTATTCTCTGCCTTTCTCCACATGTCATTTTATTTCTTATATCTTTTTTTTAAATTTGTATTTATTGAGATATATTCACATACCATGCAGTCATACAAAACAAAGCGTACATTCAGTTGTTTACAGTACCATTATATAGTTGTGCATTAATCACCAAAATTAATTTTTGACATTTGCATTATCACACACACAAATAATAAGAATAAAAATTAAAGTGAAATAGAACAATTAAAGTAAAAAAGAACAATTAAATTAAAAAAGAACACTGGGTGCCTTCTTTTTTTTTTTCCTTCCCCATTTTTCTACTCATCCATCCATAAACGAGACAAAGGGAGTGTGGTCCATATGGCTTTCCCTATCACATTGTCACCTGTCATAAGCTACATTTTTTTTTTAACTATTCATTTTATTGAGATATATTCACATACCACGCAGTCATACAAAACAAATTGTACATTCGATTGTTCACAGTACCATTACATAGTTGTACATTCATCACCAAAATCAATCCCTGACACCTTCATTACCACACACACAAAAATAACAAGAATAATAATTAAAGTCAAAAAGAGTAATTAAAGTAAAAAAGAACACTGGGTACCTTTGTCTGTTTGTTTGTTTGTTTCCTTCCCCTATTTTTCTACTCATCCATCCATAAACTAGAAGAAGGAGAGTGTGGTCCTTATGGCTTTCCCAATCACATTGTCACCCTTCATAAGCTACATTTTTATGCAATTGTCTTCAAGATTCATGGGTTCTGGGTTGTAGTTTGATAGTTTCAGGTATCTACCACCAGCTATCCCAGTTCATTAGAACCTAAAAAGGGTTGTCTAAATTGTGCATAAGAGTGCCCACCAGAGTGACCTCTCGGCTCCTTTTGGAATCTCACTGCTACTGAAGTTTATTTCATTTCCATTCACACCCCCCTTTTGGACAAGAAGATGTTCTCCATCCCACGATGCCGGGTCTACATTCCTCCCCAGGAGTCATATTCCACGTTGCCAGGGAGATTCACTTCCCTGGGTGTCTGATCCCACGTAGGGGGGAGGGCAGTGATTTCACCTGCCAAGTTGGCTTAGCTAGAGAGAGAGGGCCGCATTTGAGCAACAAAGAGGCATTCGGGAGAGGCTCTTAGGCACAATTATGGGGAGGCCTAGCCTCTCTTTTGCAGCCACAGTCTTCCCAAGGGCAAGTCCTGTGGTAGAGGGCTCAGCCCATCAAACCACCAGTCCCCTATGCCTGTGACCACATCAGCAACCATCGAGGTGGGGAAGCCCAACACCCCTGCATTCTCCACCAGCTCCTCAAGGGGGCTCTGCATATTTTTTTCATTTTTTTAATTAACTCTTTTTTTTAAAATCAACTATATCAAAAAAAAAAAATTAAAAAACATACAATTAAAAACAAACATTTCAAACAAACCATAACAAGGGAGTCCAACATGTTCTTTCTCTACCCCAAGAAAATAACCTAATATAGGAACATTTCTGTGAACTTGTTCCTACTATACCCATCAGAAATTAACAAATCATAGTCATTCCTGGGCATTCCCAGAATGTTAAATTTACCCACGATAGCTTATCTGTTCTTATTGGGTTATTGTTCCCCCTTCATTAATTGTTCTCTATTGCTAGTTTCTCTACATTCTACATTATAAACCATTTATTTTAGGAGTGTGTTGTTTAACCTCCAGGTGTTTGTGAATTTTCTAAGTCTATGATGGTTATTGACTTCTAATTGTATTCCATTGTGGTCAGAGAATGTGCTTTGAATAATTTCAATTTTTTAAAAATTTATTGAGGCTTGTTTTATGTCCCAGCATGTGGTCTATTCTGGAGAAAGTTCCGTATCACTAGAGAAGAAAGTGTATTCTGGTGATTTGGGATGTAATGTTCTATATATGTCTGTTAATTCAAATTCATTTATCTGATTGTTTAGGTTTTCAATTTCCTTATTGGTCTCTTGTCTGGTTGATCTGTCTATAGGAGAGAGTGATGTGTTGAAGTCTCCCACAATTATTGTGGAAACATCCATTGCTTCCTTTAGTTTTGTCAGTGTTTGTTTCATGTATTTTGTGGCACCTTGATTGGGTGCATAAACATTTATGATTGTTTATACATTTATGATTGTTTAATTGCCCCTTTTATTAGTATGTAGTGGCCTTGTTTGTCTCTCATAACATCCTTGCATTTAGAGTGTATTTTATCTGAGATTAATATTGCTACTCCTGCTTTCTTTTGGCTGTAGGTTGCATGAAATATTTTTTCCATCCTTTCACTTTCAATTTCTCTGTGTCCCTGTGTCTAAGATGAGTCTCTTGTATGCAACATATTGATGGTTCATATTTTTTGATTCATTTTGCCAATCTATATTTTTTAATTGGGGAGTTTAATCCATTTACATTCAGCGTTATTACTGTGAAGGCATTTCTTGAATCAGCCATCCTTTGGTTTATGTTTGTCAGATATATATTTCCCCCTCTCTCTTATTGTCCCTTAGTGAACCAATATTGAATCTCTTTAGTACTGAACCTTTCTTCATGTCTCTCTCTCCTTTCTTTGTTTCTCTGTTGGTAGGGCTCTCTTTAGTATCTGAAGTAGGGCAGGTCTTTTATTGGCAAAATCTCTCAACATTTGTTTGTCTGTGAAAAATTTAAGCTCTCCCTCAAATTTGAAGGAGAGCTCTGCTGGATAAAGTATTCTTGGTTGGCAATTTTTCTCTCTCAGAATTTTAAATATGTCATGTCACTGCCTTCTCTCCTCCATGGTGGCTGCTGAGTAGTCACTACTTAGTCTTATGTTGTTTCCTTTGTATGTGGTGAATTGCTTTTCTCTTGCTGCTTTCAGAACTTGCTCCTTCTCCTCAGTATTTGACAAGTCTGATCAGAATATGTCTTGGAATGACTTTATTTGGATTTATTCTATTTGGAGTTCGCTGGGCATTTATGCTTTGTGTATTTATATTGTGTAGAAGGTTTGGGAAGTTTTCCCCAACAATTTCTTTGAATACTCTTCCTAGACCTTTACCCTTCTCTTCCCCTTCTGGGACACCAAATGAGTCTTATATTTGGACTTTTTATGTTATCTATCATATCCTTGAGGTCCATTGTGATTTTTTCAATTTTTCCCCCATTCTTTCTTTTGTTCTTTCACTTTCCATTCTGTGGCCCTTGAGGTCGCTGATTCATTCTTCAGCTTCCTCTAGTCTTGTGGTATGAGTATCCAGAATCTTTTCAATTTGGTCAGCAGTTTCTTTTATTTCCATAAGATCATCTATTTTTTTAATTTAATCTTGCAATTTCTTCTTTATGCTCTCCTGGGTTCTTCTTCATGTCCTTTATACCCTGTGGCATGCTCTCATTGTTCATCTTTAGTTCTTTTATTAATTGCTCCAAGTACTGTCTCTCCTCTGATCTTTTAATTTGGGTTTTTGGGTTTGGGTTCTCCATATCGTCTGGTTTTTTCATATGCTTTAAAATTTTCTGTTGTTTTTGGCTTCTTGGCATTTGCTTTAATTGATAGGGTTCTTTTAGGATATACAGGACTATTCAAAGCCTAGTCTCTGATTTGTCAGATCTACAGCTTGGTAGAGTACACTTTCTCTAACTAACCAGCAGATAGCGTCCATGAGTCACCTCTGCCCCTCAAGTCAGTTCTCCCCAACTTTGTCTTTGTGGTGTGTAGGGGTCTTATTCTTGTGGTGTCCAACTGGTGCACCAAGCTTGTGTGTGTTATTGGTGCTGTCCTCCCTGAATGTGGGGCATGTGTCTGAGTGGTTGGGGAGTCAGGGCAGCTTTAATATTCAAACCTCTCAGGTGTTCCTTGAGATTTAGGCTGTTCCAAGAGTCTAAACCTTCATTTCAGTCTTGCCACAGATTGTCTCTGCTGCTGACCCACAAGTCGTTGGTATGGTGTATGGTCCCTGAGATTTCCTAGTGGGTCCCTCTTCCAGGCCATGCCCTTCTAGAGCCTCTGCTGGGGGAAGGTTGTGCTACATCACAAGTGCGCTCCATCCCTCAAGGGAAGTTCTGGGCCACTGGGCCGTGTCGATGCTTTCCCAGCCTGCTGTAAGGATGGCTGTATGGGGTGTGTTAATTTCTCCCTTTTTGCACAGCTCTGCCTTCCCAGATCTGGGACAATTAGCTGTGGGTGCGTGAAAGGCTACTGTCCACGCCTGCTATTGTGGTGTGTGTGTGTTGCTGGAAACACTTCCCGTAGCACTGGTTTTTTTGGTGCAGCTCTGGGCTTTGGCTCCGGCACTAGGCAGGAGCATTCCCAGCCTGTCGGGAAGATGGCTGCATTGGGCATGGTTATTTTCCCCTTTTGGCTCACCTCTGCCTGCTTTGCTCCGAGACAATTAGCAGTAGGTGCGCAAAAGGCTATCTTCCATGCCAGATATTGAGGCATTTGCACAGCCTGTTCCTGCCATGCTTCGCTGTGCAGTTCTCGCTGTATCTGCAGCTGTTTTTGGTTTTTTTAGAAAAGAACTAGTCCGCCTCCAAACGCCAACCCACAGTTTCCCCATACCACAGCATGGCTGCCGGATATTCAGTGGCTTACTCACTTGTTTCAAAACGCAGACTCCCGGTTTCACCAAGTGCACGGTCCCTGTGGATTTAGCAGACCTTGTCCAGCTGGTGCATTGCTGGAACTGGTGTTCTGGGTCACTTTCTAGTATTTTTCACGGAGGTGTTTTTTTGCCCTGTCTCTCCTAGCTGCCATCCTAGGTTCTCCTCTTTCTTATATCTTGAACTTCTATTTCTTTACTGTAACTTTCTCCTCGATCTGTAAACATGACAAGGAGACCCTAAATTTCCTACTCTAGCTATCAGCTAACTTATAGAGCATATATTTACTTCCCTTCTTCTCCCCAAACTTATTACAATATGACTTCTGCCCTTTACCTTACCACTTGGCATATTCACCAAGGCTGCCAATAACAATTGTCCTTTCGTCTTATATTCCCAATACGTGTTGTAAAATTTTTTTCTTTCAATATCTTCATATTTTGTTTGTTTTTTTTTGGCAGAGTTGCCCTGTTGAATTAACCCTTGTTGCAGTGCTAGATAAACACATTATCAGTTCGGATTACCTTCAGCTATAAGTAAAGACAAACAGTGTCAGACATGAAGGGATTTACTTTTCTCTCCTAACAAAAAGCCAGGACCAGTTTCCAAGACCTTGGCAAGGACCCGTACTTAGCATGTGGCTTTCATCCTCCTGGTGGTACGTTGGCTGCCCTGCTTTCAGGTGTTATGTCTTCTTCCCAGGCAAGAGGAAGTTACAAGTAAGTGGTCAGCAAAGTAACCGTCCTCATTGTGAGGTTTTGCCTTTCTACCCTCCTCAGGGATTTCTGCCTGTACCTCATTGGCCTAAACTGGTTTATTTGGCCACTTTTAGCTCAAGGAAGGTGGGAATTCAAATATTTTGGCAGGGCAGATTGCTACACTGAACGACCCTGGGGTTCTGCTAGGAAGGAGTGTGGGGGATGGGAAGGAATCAGCACCTTTCCTTTTTTCATTATTTCTTTGTAGGGACCCCCAACTTGTTACTTCTACATTACTTCATGAAGAACAAGTTACAAATGATCACTTCCATTTTAGAATTTTTTCCCAAAAATATTTTAGAATGTGTCCTGGCTTCATCAGGAACACATCTAGAATAGGTCTCTGAAGAAAGCTACTTTCTGGGAAGATGTCTGTAGATGGCTAATCTCATATATTTTAGGTTGATTCTTATACATTTCAAGCTCTGGAGTTAGTTTTCCTGACTTATCTCCAGATTAATGGGAACTTGTCTTTTTTAGGACTTACGGTCCTATGTATACTTTAAGGATTATACAAATCATAAATATATAATATGTAAATATAATATTAAAAATATTTTATATAATATAACTATATTAGAATATATAAGTATAAAATGTATAATGTATAAAAATAGACTATAATAGTTTATAATATGTAATATTATATATACTAAAATTTATAATTTTGTTTGTGATGTAATTTTATGATTGTTATCCAAGGTGTCTACTTTGTTAAAATATATGTTCATTTGAAAATGTTATTCTGTAAATAATAAACATAACTGTCTTAATCCCTCTCTAGTGGAAGGTATTTCTCTAGAGGAAGAGAGAGTGAGCTGGGCAGATGCTGGAGGGAGAAGTCCAGCCACTCAGGCAAAAGGAAATATACACCAAGATGTAAAATGAAGAGACAGATTAACTGCCATATTCTGGAAGCAATAATCATATGCTGCTCAGTAAATGGCTTGGTAAAAAATTTCATTTTGTCTACTGAATAAGCATCAAATCCACCAGATGGGGCTCTAATATTCTTTTGGTTCAGTGACTGAAAAGCCAAGCATTTACTGTTATCTTTAGAGAAAGAAAATATTTCCCCTATATTAACCTCCAAGAGAATTTGCCTGAGATAGGATTATACCTCTAATAAGCATTATCATTGTTTAATATCTTTAATACCATGAGGTGATTTATATACAAATTGGCCAATTTGCTGAAAATTGAGGCATCCAAATAGTTGAATTAAATCAGTTCAAATAGTTCTGACTTAAATTCTTTGGCAAGCTTTCTTTTAAGGAAACAAAGACAAATTTATACATAAATGTGTGCATATTGCTGCAGTGCTATTATGTGTTTGGATTTGCTGACAGTTTAAAATATGGATTGTGTAAAATTATACTAAATCATTGTGAAATTTATTTCTACTGCAATATGCTCAACCCAATCTAGCTAATTTTGTTAGGGTATGCTTTGAGAGTTGAAAATTAAGATTTTTTTTTTTTTTTTTTTTTTTTTAGGGCAGGAGTGTGGATTCTCCAAAGAAAATATTTTGCTTCTATTTTTCTGAGGTTTAGATTTGGAAACCTGAGCCTCTCTTGGACTCCTTTCTCCATGACTCATAACTGTTTATGAGGTTCAAACTGGAAAGAATGCTAGCTTCGGAAGAGAGATCTGAATTTCGATTTAGAGCGTGGGTGGATCTAAATCATAGATTGGAGATGGAGCTGGGTTAGATAGATGGATAATGTCTTCCAGTGGAAGAATACTGAGTTAGCACCAGGAACCATGGTTTAGCCAGTTGTGAAACAACAATGATGATACTTGTTAACATTCACCAAATGTTGCTGTACCTTAACTCATTTAGTCCCCACTTTAACCTCCTGGCCTGGCTGAGGCTCCCTTTGCTTGAGGACAATTCTGCAGAAAAGATGGCAGCCAAGTGTGTAGCAGCCAACCCTCCAGCACAGGAAGACGGGCCCAGCCTTTCTTTCACTGTACTCAGGGCCTCCCAGTTACCTAGTTCCACAGGCACTGACATGTGAAGGATGCCTCCTGGAGTTGTGCAATGCCCTATTTATACCAATATTCCTAAACAGAGAAAGTGCTTTAGAATTGCAAAATTAGCACCTAGTCTTTTCAGGATACGAATTCCAGGAAAACTTTAAGTACATAAACAGACCTAAGTTGGCCCCAGCAGAGCCAGTCACCCATATTTAATATTTGTAAATAAAACATTAAAAGTATTAGAATATACATACTTATTTTAAAATACTTAGATGTATTTGTCACATCTGGTGCCATGGCTGGGAATGGAAAGGGATTCTGAATAGACTATGAGGGGTAAGAAAACTACAATCTCACCCACCTTTGGAGTGGAGCTGACACAGCCACTGATGAGAACAGTCCAAAGGTATAGGAACAATATAAAAGGTCAGTTATTTCAACTGGAGCACAAGGCCAGATTCAGCCACAGGCAATGTTGAATTTCTGTTGAGTTGTATACAGAGTATCGAACTAGAGCTTCTTACTCCCTCCGTGAGAATCAGGGTTATCCCCAGGTTTCAAAAAATGACCTGCACGGTTTCGTTTATCCATTCAGTCAACACATATTTATTGTGACTACTGTGCTCCGGGCACCGTGCTGGGAACGGAGTCCTAGGAATACAAAGACCCAAAACACTGCCCCAGACGCTGCAGGGCTCGTGGTCTAGTGGAGGAAATAGAAAAATAGATCGTTATTTTAAAAATCGGTAAAGGTAAGTGCAGTGACAGCACATGCACAAGAACAGTGGGTGCCCTGGACCAAGGCCCACCCACACAGGGGGTGCCCCAGGCAGGGCAGCAGGTTAGTGCTCCGAGCAGGCCTGGAGGCTGGCTTTCTTCGACACACGTATCCTTTAAATAGGTGTTCAACAGTCATCTAGAAGAGGCCCGGAGACAAGAGATGTTGCCTTAATGGAATTGAATACAGAAACAGACTAATACAAGTAGTTCATTTCCACTGGCTGAAGTGGAAGTAAAATGTTTCAAAACTCTTCTGTAGTTCTTGATCTTACTTCTGTTTCTTTTGCAATCTTCTAAACAAGACAATGTTTTTTTTCAAAAACATATAAAAAAGCATTTAAACTTTAGATAAGAAAATAAGTGACTCATCCCAAGTAAATCAAATGATGGCATGCATTATTTTGTTTTAGATTTTCAGTTGGTTGCAATCACATGCATATATCAAAAACACTGCACAGGGATAGGTTGGTGCTAGTAAGAAGTGTTTGTTTTACTATTCATTTAGAATGCTGTTTAATTTATTGGGAGTGGAATCAATTTGCATTTTACCAGTTAATATATAACCGGGAAACCCAAGTTAATTGGCACCATTTCTGCTTTATTCCAGAGTTGTTTTGTTATCCCTTGTAGATGGCTTCTGTGACGCTACCTGATTGATCCATCTTAGTTGAAATATTCCCTTGTCTTTGAGCCTTTCTTTGGCCTGTGAAATGGCCTTAATAATCAACTCAAAGGATTGTTAGAAAGACAAATTAAAGTAATGCTTACATAGCTGCTCAGTAAATTTAGATCCTTTTCACTGTGTATCAGTTTTAGAGGTCATGCTGATAAGGGTTAGTGTGAGATATAGGATTCTAAAATGAGTGCATATATATACAACTTTATACAAATAAAATATAAAAGTATATTTAGATAAATATAAACATGTGGATAAATAATAGGATGGGATGAAGTTGAATCTGTAATGGGTGGTCTAGGAAGCATATTTTCAACATCATCAACTAATAAATATTGAGTACTAGTTACAGGTGAAGCCTTATGTTATATTGGAGTCATAAAAAATTTAAAAGATAAAAAATCCATGTTTATGTATAAAGAATTAAACCAATTCAGAATCACAAAGAATAAAAAGTAAGAGTCTCCACTTATCTCTGTCTCTTCATGCTCTACCAGTAGCCATTAAAAAAAAAAAAAACTTTGTGGTATCTTTTCAGATATCTTCTATTCACATATCTATATTATATTCCTTTTTTTCTAATTAAATTATAGTCAAGCATCTTACTCATGAAGAATTTCAAAATGTGGATATGTATCTAATTGAAATGACTTTTTGGTAAGAAGAGGCTATACCACTGTCAATAATGGATAGAACATCTAGTCAGGAGATCAACAAGGAAGGACAGGACTTGAATTATATACTAACTAGACCTAACAGACACACTGCACCCAATTAAAACAGAATACACATTCTTCTCGAGTGCACATGGATAATCTCCAGGACAGACCATGTGTTATGTCACAAAACAAGTGTCAATAAATTAAAAAATATTGAAATCATGCAATGAATATTCTCTGACCGCAATAGAATAAAGCTAGAAATCAATAACAGAGGGTGAAAGGGAAAATTCACAAATACATGGAAATTAAACAGTATACTCTTAACCAGTGGGTTACAGAGGAAATCAGAAGTGAAATTAGGAAATATCTCCAGGCAAGTGAAATGAAAATACAACATACTAAAATTTATGGGATGCAGCTAAGGCAGTTCTGAGAGGTGGAAATTTATAGCTCTAAATGCTTACATTAATTTAAAAAAGAAGAAAGATTTCAAATCAGAGAACTAGAAAAAGGAGCAAACTAAACTCAAAGCAGATAGGAAGGAAATAGCAAATATTAGAGTGGAGATATATGAAATAGAAAACAAAACAAAACAAAAAACAATAGAGAGAATAAAGAAAACCAAAAGTTGGTTCTTTGAAAAGATCAACAAAATCAACAAGACTTTAGCTAGACTGACAAAGAAAAAAAGATAAGATTCAAATAACAGAAATCAGAAATGAAAAGGGGGACATTACTACTCCACCAAAATGGAAAGGAGTATAAGTGGATATTATGATGAACAACAATGTGCCAATAAAATAGATAACTTAGATGAAATGGGCAAATTATCAGAAGCACACAAACTACCTACATTGATTCAAGAAGAAATAGAAGATCTCAACAAACCAATTCCTAGTAAAGATATTTAATCAGTAATCAAAAAGAAGACAACTCTAGTTCTGCTCAAAGTCTTCCAAATAACGAAGAGGAGGCAACACTCCTTAACTCATTCTGTGAGGCCAATATCACCCTCATAGCAAAGGCAGATAAAGACACCATAAGAAAAAAAAATTACAGGCCAGTATCTGTCATGAATATAGATGCAAAAATCCTCAACAAAATACTAGCAAACCAAATCCAACAGCATATTTAAAGAATTGTACACCATGATCAAGTGAGATTTATCCAAGAAAAGCAAATGTGGTTCAGCATAAGCAAATAAATTAATGAAATATACTACATTAATAGAATGAAGGGGAAAAAAAAATCACATGATCATCTCAATCATTGCAGAAAAGGCATTTGACAAAATGCAGCACCGTTTCTTGACAAAAACACTTAGAATACTAGGAATAGAAGGAAACTTCATCAACATGATAAAGGGCACATATGAAAAGCACACAGTTAACATCTTACTGGTGAAAGATTGAAAGCTTTTCCTCTAAGATCAGGGACAAGACAGGGATGCCCACTGTCACCATTGATGTTCAGCATTGTACTGGAAGTTCTTGCCAGAGCAATTAGGCAAGAAAAATAAAGAAAGGACATCCAAACTGGAAAGAAAGAAGTAAAACTTGCCCTATTTTCAGATATTATGATCCCATATACAGAAGATCCTGAAAAATCCTGGATCTAATCCTGCAAAGCTCCTGGAGCTAATAAATGAATTCAGCAAAGTAGTGGGGTACAAGATCAACACCCAAAAAATCAGTAGTGTTTTTCTACATAAGCAATGAGCAATTGGAACAAGAAATAAAAAAAAAAAAAAAAGACTCCATTCTTTTAGCAACTGAAAGAATCAAATATCTAGGAATAAATCAAACCAAGGATGTGAAGAACTTTTATAAAACATTGCTAAAATAAATCAAAGAAGACCTAGATAAATGGACTAACATTTGTGTTCATGGATTGGAAAATGAAATATTGTTAAGATGTCAATTCTACCCAAAGTGAATTACAGATACAACACAATCCCAATCAAAATTTCAACAGCCTGCTTTACAGGAATGGAAAAGCCAATGATCAAATTTATATGGAAGGGTAAGGGACCCCAAAGAGTCAAAGCCATCATGAAAAAGAAGAATGAAGTTGGAGGACTCACACTTCCTGATCTTAAAACTTATCACAAAGGCCAGTAATCAAAATAACATAGTACTGGCACAAGGACAGACATATAGTCCAATGGAATAAAATTGAGAGCCCAGAAATCAACCCTCACATTCACAATCAAATGATTTTTGATAAGGGGCAATGACCACTCAACTGGGAAAGAATAGTCTCTTCAACAAATGTGCTGGGAAAACTGGATCTCCATTTGCAAAAGAAAGGAAGACCCCTACCTCACACCATGTATAACAATCAATGCAAAATGGATCAAAGACCTAAATATAAGAGCCAGAGCTACCAAATTCCTAGGAGAAAACATAGAGAAGCATGTTCAAGTCTTTCAGTTAGGCAATGGTTTCTTAGACTTTACACCCCAAACTTAACAAGCAACCAAAGAAAAATTAGATAAATCGGACCTCATCAAAATAAAAAACTCTTGTGCCTCAAAGGGTTTTATCATGAAAGTAAAAAGAAAACCTACACAATAGGAGAAAGCATTTGGAAACCACGTATTAAAATCCAGTATATATAAAAAAAATCCTTCAACTTAACAACAGACAAACGACCCAATCGAAAAATGGGCAAAAGACTTGAATAGACATCTCTCCAAAGAAGATGTACAAATGGCCGGAAAGCACATGAAAAGATGCTCAACATAATTAGTCATCAGGGAAGTGAAAATCAAAACCACAATGAGATACCACTTCGTATCCAGTAGAATGGCTACTATTAAAAAAAAACCAAAAAAACAGAAAATAACAAGTGTTGGAGAGGATGCAGAGAAATAGGAACACTCATTCATCACTGGGGAAAATGTAAAATGGTGCAGCTACTGTGGAAGACACTTTGGCTGTTCCTCAGAAAGCTACCTGTAGAATTACCATATGACTCAGCAATCCCACTACTAACTATATACCCCAAAGAGTTAAAGCAGGGGCTCAAGCAGATAATTGTACACCAATGTTCACAGCAGCAATATTCATAATTACCAAAAGATGGAAGCAACCCAAGTGTCCATCAATTGATGAATGGATAAATAAAATATGATATAAACATACAATGGAATATTATTCAGCTATAAAAAGTAATGGAATTCTGGTACATGCAACAACATGAATGAACCTTGAAGATATCATGTTGAGTGAAATAAGCCAGACACAAAAGGACAAATATTGTATGATCTCAGTGATATGAAACAATTAGAAGGAAGAAACTCAAAGAGCCAGAATCTAAAATAAAGGCTAACAAGGAATGGGGTGGAGACAGGGAATGGGAAGTTAAAGCTTAAACTGTAAGGATTCCTATTTGGAATGATGGGAATGTTTTGGTGATGGTAGCATAACATTGTGAATGCAATTAACAGCACTGAAATATATATCTGAATATGATTAAAACGGGGAAATGTTAGATTGTATATATGGTAACAATAAAATTTTTTTGAAATCCATGGAACTATACTACACAAACAATGAACCCTAAGTTAAACCATGGACTTTAATTAATAGTACAATTATAAAAATGTGCTATCATCAATTGTAACAAATGTTGCACACCAATGCAAGGTGTTGGTGGTAGGGTGGTATATGGGAATCCTATATTTTATGCCTTTATTGTTCTGTAAACCCACAACTTCTCTAATAAAGGGGGTAAAAAGAATGATTCTGCAACAGGGGCTCAGGGGAGGGAAGAATGGGAAGTTTTTGCTTAATAGGTACAGAGTTTCTGTTTGGGTTCATAAAAAAGTCTTTGTAATGGATGGTTGATGGTAGCACAACATTGTGAATGTATTAATATTACTGAAGTGTACACTTAAAAATGGTCAAAATGGCAAATTTCATGTTATGTATATTTTACCACAATAAAAAACAGTGGCTAAGAAAAAAGAGGCTATCTGTGTTATATCCAACTAGACATTAATGTTGCAGATATTATTGATGTTAGTATTTGCCTTTATATGAAGGCTGAAACTTTGTACAGGGATCACTCCTGCTTGTGAGAAGTAACGAATCGTGGCTGCTTGCCCTTGATAATCTAGAGCACTCAAGCAGAATGGTCCTCATGATGTTGTTCCCAGGCATCTTTTTAGGTTGTGAAATGATTTGAATAGGTTCCCTCCTGGCTGAGGGCTCTGCTCGTTTTAATGAGTGTAATGGTGAAGAGTTTGGATTTTAACATCCAAAAATGATTTGGGTTCAAGTTCCAGCTCTTGTTAACCTCTCTGGCTATCATATATCCATTTGTTCATTCATTTATTCATGAGTGCTTGCTGTGTGCCAGACACTGTTTGCTGCCCTGATGATACAGTAGTGGAGCAAGGCAGAAAAACATCTCTGCTCTCATAGAGCTTACATTCCAATGCAGGGAGGGCAGACAGTGAACAAAATACAATTCAGATTTTAAACCATAAAGCACCATTTGAATGTGAATTTTTATGTGTGATATATGGCTTTGATGGAGGCTGTTGTCTCCTTGGTAGAGCACAAAAACAATACCTCACCCCCCCGACACACATTTCTAATTACACTCTTAGGTGAGCAGTGCTTTGTCATGCTGTGGCTAAACCAGCCTATGTTGTAGTTGACTTTGGTAAAAATAGTCATATTACCACTTGGTTTTCTAATATGACTAGAATATTGATCATATAGTATCAGATTCATGATATAGTGTGTACCTCTGTAATTCTATGAATTCTATGGCATATACTTGGGTTTCTGAAAAATCTGTAGCAGGATAATATAAAAAATGCATTTTATAGGAAATGTTAGTTGAGTTATCCTGGTTAGTCATTTAAGTTGAATTCATTTAAATCTGACTTACTGCAAAAAGCATGAAAATTCTTTGAAAAAATGTAATTTATAATACACAAAGTATTGTCAGTTAAGAATTAAAATAAAGAGTCTGACTCCATTTCTTGATGTTTCACTGCCAACAGATTTTAAGCCTCCTCCCATCCCTTCCCTTGTGCCCCACACCTGAGCAGGCTGATAAGCAAGCCTAGATTCTCCCTGCTTTGGTGCCAGTGGGAGGTTTAAACCATTGCTCATGGAACCCTCACCCCAGCTCATTCCCTGACCACATGAAAACCTCAAGCCAGTCACCTCTCTGCTCTCTTATCCATTTTTGGACCAATTTCAAAGGCCTGCCCTGCTCTCCCCGGAAAATCTCATTATATGAATAATAATCCTTTTCACACTCTCTTGGTGTATGTGTGGTGGTGCCATTAGTCTAGACATCCAAAGCAAATTTTCGGTGGGGATCTATCCTGGCTGTACAGAGTGGCCAAAATAAGAAAAAGGTTCCCATAAATTCTCAGATGAAACCTTCCTCCCTATTGTTTACCAGGTTATAAACATCCATAAATATTTTATTGATTGGTTTATTTACAAGAACTTGGGTGGGACCATAGTCATCAGCAACATTCAGGTTGTCTGTCAGCTCTTAATCTCCCAGCCCCACCCAGATCCGGAAACAGCCAGGGACTTCCAGAGATCCAGAATTAGATACACTGTTAAATCTTGATACCCATTGTGTTTGGCTAAGCCATGGGCACGCTTGTACCTACTCAGTTCCAGCCTTCCTTTCAGTCCTGTTGAGATGATCCAATCCATACGCTGCCTCAATTTATCTTCTGAGTCAGGAGCCTTGAACTAAACCCCTCTTCTTTGTAGGAAACGAGATTTAACATTTTCTGTATGCTCTACCCTGTTCTCTGTTGCTCCAAGCACCATCTGGATGGACTATTCATGGACTGATTGCCCAAGACTGTGCTTACTACCTGACCAGCTGTTGGCTGTTGTGATATCTCATCATTCAGATATAACCTCGCCTGAGATTGATGTCTGCCCAGAGAAAGCAGAGTTTGTCATTCTCAGTACATTGGACTTTTTGGCCATTCTATGCAGTGATTGACCCACCAGTTATGGCAATTTCCTCAGTCCCATCTTTCTCAGTCCTGGTTTCTATCTTCATCCCTCTCTTATCTCCTAATATATATGTGCATCCCCACACCCTCTGAATGTATGCAGGAACACAAACACAATTCTACCCATGTTATTTTGATCTCAGTATGCTTCAGGGCCAAGTCTGCCAAGTTATTTTACATATGAATCTAAATTTTGTGATTTCTTATGTAATGATACTACATTATTTTAATCTATCCAATTGGTAAGAGCATTACCAAAATAAACTTCATAATCATGTTTGTCTCCATACACACCGATCTGTGATATCCTGTGAGGATTTCTTGACCTTCTTTCTTAGTACATACACATGGGACTAACCTCAAGATCAGCATAATATCAGGAGTCCTTGAAGGCCCCAAATCTTCCCCAATTTCCCTGAAAGATGCCTTTAGAGCATCATCTCTTGTATTTGGTATCTATTGGTGTGTAAGTAACTACCCTATAACTTGGTGGCTTCAAGCAATAAACATTTGTTATCTCAAATAGTTTTCTGTTGCTCAGGAATTCAGAGCAGCTTGGCTGGGTGTTTCTGGCTCAGGGTCTCCCGTGAGGCTACAGCCAAGACATCACTGGAGCTGCAGTCATCTTAGGATGTGACTGGGGTTAGAGGATCTGCTTCCAAGGTGGCGGACTTATATGGCTGTTGGCAGGAGACCTCAGTTCCTTGCCATGTGGACCTCTCCACAGGGCTGCCTGAATGTCTTCACAACTTGGCAGCTGGCTTCCCCCAGGGGGAGTGATCTAAGAGTAAGCAAGGCAGAAGCTGCTCTTCCCCATGACTGGGCCGCTGAAGCCACACATTGTCACTTCCACGATTTCCTATTGGTTACACAGCCCTATTGAGTGTGGGAGGGGATGACACAAAGGCATGAATACCGGGACATGGGGGTCACTGGAGGGCTTCTTGGAAGTGGGATTCCATACGTTTAGCTTAAGGCTTGATCAATTTAGATGCAGGATTCTAAGCCATCAGTTCTGTTTACTCCTGGTTGTGCCATAGGCTGCTGAATAGTCGAAGAATTAGCTGCCCATGATTTACCCATCAGCTGTGGCAAAGTCGGGGGCAAGGGGTGGGACCCCCTGGTAGAGACCTAATTTGTGTAGGCCATGATGCATGAGCAGGACAGTTTTCTAAGAACACGCGCCGACCATTAAGGACAGCGTCAGTATTCAATTGACTCTGACAGAAAAATGTGAAAAGGGAGAAAATAAGAAAAGAGGATGTAAAAGAGAAGAAAACTAGGCCTACATGACTTTTCTTAGACACCTTGTCAGTCTTGGTGGCTTCTTATTTATAGCTGGCACAAGTCAGGAATGCAGAACTGGGTTATAGCCAGGAGAGGCCAGGCTTCCACGAGCCAAAGATTGCCAGATAATATCTTTAAAGTAAAGGACTAATAGGATCATAGAATTTCAGAGTTGGAAGAGACCTGAACAAATCATTTATTAAGACCTTCTTATTACACAGATAATTGAGGCCCAGAGAGGTGAAAGCAGTTTGTCATCTTAGCCTGCAAGTGGCATAGTTGGGATGTGAACTCCTAGCTCCTTGACACTTTTCCTTTCGTTATGCTAAAGCTCTTCACTTTTAGTTAGAATGACTTGAAAAATAGCTGGGGCTCATGGCTTTTTGATCTAGCATGTTGCAGCTTAGGCAAATGCCTGTTGTCTGAATAGGAGGTATCTTGACTTCAAAAGAAACAAGAAGGGCCATTAACATCTGTTCCATTGTCGTTGGCAACGTCTTTACGGAAGAGCCTAAGTAATGAATGCTTAAAGAACACAGTCATTATTTTGCCTTTCCGTGGGGCACCCAGGTTAAAGGTACACATTGCAAAACTGCCAAGGTTAGGGCAGAAGTCTGGACTCCTGGACAGCTCAGTTGCAGGGTTTATTGTTTGATACAGGGCACTGGCTTTGAGGGTATGGTGACTCAGCCCAGCTGTGAAACTGTATATGCAGTGAGACTTGACTAAAAACCAGAAGCTGTGTGTGACTTGTGCTTTTGGGCACAATGAGCTGCAGTTGACAAATGATGCCTTTCAGACTGATTTAAATGTACAGGTGTCCTGCCTGAACAATCTCCTGGACAATTACTTGGCTTTAGCAAATTTTTGGTGTAGAAACATCAGACCCTTGCGGTGCTATTTTCTGCAGCTGAAGAGCAGCATTCCACAACCAGGGCCATATGTCAAGAGTGGAGCTGGCGACTGCCCCCTCAGTGCTGCCCCTTCTGCTCACAGGCATTACACTTCTGCACACCAGTGGGAGGAAGGAGGAACACATTGTTCCCATCTCACTGTGACTTGAGAGAAAAAGCGGCGAATGAGGGGTTGAAACTGAATTAATTAAGCCCAACACATTTCAGTGGAAAATTTAAAGGTGTGAATGAGAAGTTTAGATGAACATTTTAGATCTCCACCTGTTGAAATGTTTTCCCTTCTTTGAGGCTCATCTCCAAATCCACCTTTTCCCCTGAGGACTTTCCAGATTCCCACCATATAAGGTTTCAGCCACCCCTAAGCCCTTTGACCCCTTTTTTGGGAACTTGCTTTAAGTATTGCTTTACCTTGTGTTATAATTACTGGTTTACTTATCATCTTCCCCTAGGGTTTTTACATTTCTTGCAAGGCACACTAACCTCAGAGTGCTTTGTGGATAAATGAATTTGATGAGCACTGGTTAGATCAAGTAAAACTCTGAATGACAACCAAAACTTTACAATGCAATGACTTTAACCAGAGCTACCTTAGTGTTTTAAGTGTGGTTCAAAAATGACATATCATCCTAGAGGGTGTTGGACTTGTAGAAGAGGCAAAAGGGGGAATGGATAACTCCAGCTTTGGTCTCTTCGAGACGCAATTGGAAAGCTGCTTCCCAGAACAGTTGAGAGGACACCAAGATTCTGCTAAGGAAGGTGAAAACTATTTTATTTTTATTTTTAGGGGGAAAGTGCAACGTGGCAAAGGAACTTCAAGTCACTTGCGGTGGGCACTGGAACTGCTGATTTGTCTCTCTCACATTGCTAAGATGTTTTACAGAGAAGGAATTCTCCCTTCCTTACCAGGTACACTCTTAGCTCATTCTGCTTTTTTTGTGTTGGCTCCTCTATTGGTGACAGCTTCTTCCCTGGGAACAGTGTTTGACAGTGTGGCTCACAGCAGAAAATCTCTGAGAGGGAGGGCATATCACAGGAGAGTGAGAAGCCTGGCATGTAATCACTGAGGAGCTAACAAGAAAAGAAATGGTTGCTCTGGACAAGTTCTGGGGCTCTAAAAGATCATTACCCTCTGATTTCTCTACGGTTCCTGCCTCCTCATTTCTGACCTTACAGGGCTGTGAATGGAGTTAATCAAGCCTCTTGATTGCAGGAGAAGGCTGTGATTAAGATTTAATAACCATTCATGGCTAGAGAACTCCTTACCAGCAGATGCTGGGCAGGCCAAGGTTAGTGACTGAATGCGTGGCACTTGCCTCTGCAATGTTCACTAGTATTATTCATTTTCTCTCACACCTGTGAGAAAGGATGCCCATTTCCTTCCAAGAGTTATGAGAAGTGATGATTTGGTAAGTGATTTTCTTGGGTTGGGTTAGGGACAGGGTATAGGAGAGAGAAGAAAAAAGTCCCCAAATATAGGCTCATCCATCTTAGCACTAGCAGAGTTTCATTTTAGTTAGGTTGGATTTTAAATTTGGGACCAGGTGGAGGTCAGTTGCTACACAATGGGAAACGGGGGCCATGATGCATAAGGAAAGATAGTTTGTTGCTCACAGGTTCCTGGGAGAGAGGGGTGCCATGAGGGGTCGACGGGAGCTAGAGGGATCGTGGTCCAGGGGTGGAGGTTAGTAGGTTTCCCGCGGGAGTCAAGGAATGGTTAGTTTAAAGCAAACACAGGAGAAAATGTGAAAGGACTGCGAGTCCGAAGGCGGTGGGAATGATTAGCTTATCATTCGGGGCGTAAACTCTCCTGGAGCCCAAACCTGCCTCTGCAGCCACCACCCATGCCCCGCACACGTCTCAACTTTTCAACCGATGGTGTTGTAACTATTGGATATCTACATGAAAAAAATAAATTTCTTTCTAAACATCAACCAATATATAAAAATTAACTCAAAATGGATCATAAGCCTAAATGTCAACTATAAAACTATAAAGTGTATAAAAGAAAACATACAAGAAAGTCTTTGTTGCCTTGGAGCAAACAAACATTTCTTTGATTCAATACTGAAAACATTATTCATAAAAGAAAAAAAACAATCACTTTGACCTCATAAAAATTAAAGATTTTTGAAAGATAATGTTAAGAGAATGAAAAGACAAGCCACAGACAGGGAAAAATATTTGCAAGTTATATGTGTGATTAGAGACTTTCATCCCTAGAATACAAAGAACATTCAAAACAAGAAAAGAACCCAGTTAAAAAGTGAGCAAAAGATTTCAGCAAACACTTCAACAAGGCACATATATAGATGGTAAATAAACACATAAAAAGATGCTGACTATATCAGGCATTAGAGAAATACAAATTAAAACCAGATACCACCATGCAAATATTAGAATGACTAAAATTAAAAAGGCTGACTATAACAAGTGTTGGTGAGGATATGGAGGAATTGGAACTTTGGAGTTGGAATGTGCTGCTGATGCAAATGTAAAATGGTACACATTGGAAAATAGTTTGGCAGTGTCTTAAAAAGTTAAATGTACAGCTACTATATGATAGTCATTCTACTACTAGATATTTTCTAAAAAGAAATAAGAAGGCATACAAACATGTACACAAGTGTTCATAGCTACTTTACTTGTAAAAGGCAAAAACCAGAAACCACGCAAATGTGCATTAACAGATTGATGGATTAACAAGATGTTGTTGATCCATGCAATGGAATATTACTCAGCAATACAAAGGAATGAACTGGTGGGTGATACAGAGAACAATATTGATAAATCTCAAAATATGTATATGGAATGAAAGAGGTCAGTGAAAAGAGTTCATACTCTGATTTCATTCATATAGACTCCTAGAAAATGCAAACCAATCTATAGTGAGAAAGCAGATCTGTGAGGATAAGTTTTCTATTATGACATACATTTTGGCAGTTTAGTTTTCTTAGAAGAGCACCATTCACCCAGGTTTTCAAATTTCCTTACAGAGCTATTGACAGAGATTGACTCTTAAGTCAATTTCTTTTGCATCTTTGATGCTTTACACATTTCCATTTCTATTTTTTTCTTTCTCTCTTCCCCCCTTTCTGGCATGTGTGTGTGTGTGTGCGCGCGTGCTAATTAGTGCTTTATTTTTTTTCTTAACGAAAAAAACATAATTTATTGAGGTGAAATTCACATAACATAAATTGACCATTTTAAAGTGAACAATTTTGTGGCATTTAGTGCATTTACAATGTTGTGTAACCACCATGTCTGTTTGGTTCCAAAACATTCCTGTCCCTTGAAGGTAAAGCCCCTTTACTCTTTAAGTAGTTTCTCCACATGATCCCCTACCCCCAGCCCACTAACCTGAGTTCTGTCTCCATGGATTTAACTATTCTAGACATTTCGTAGATAAGGAATTATAGAATATGTAACCTTTTGGGTCTGGCTTCTTTCACTCGGGTTAATGTTTTGGAGTTTCATCCACGTTGCAGTGTTTCTTTTCACAGGTGAGTATTATTTCATTGTGTATATACCACGATGTGTTTATTCATTTATCCCCTGATGGACACTTGGACTCTTTCCACCTTTTGTGTGAAGAGTGCTGCTGTGAATGTGTGTGCACATGTACTTGTCTGAGTACCTGTTTTCATTTTTTTTGATCTATGTCTAGCAGTGGAGTGTGGGGCCATATGGTAATTCTATATTCAACTTTTTGAGGAATTACTAAACCCTTTTCCACAGCTTCTGCCCCATTTTACATTCCTATCAGCAATGTATGAAGGTTCCAGTTTCTTCACATCCTTGCTTGCATTTGTTGTTTTCTATTTTTTAATATAGCCATCCTAATGGGTGACTACAATCTCTTTTATGATTTATTAACTTATGATTTTAGTTTTATTATTTCTTCCTTTCTGCTTTTCCTTGGCTTGCTTTGTTTTTTTTTTTTTTTCCCCTAACTTCTGAGTCAAATGCTTAATTAATTCATGTTCATTCTTTCTCTTAGTAGGGAGTTATTTTAGATATCAGTAAACACATGGTTTAGGCAAGTGCTGACACAAGAAATAATTTTCTCAGAGAAATTCTGAATTGTCAAAAGTGGTGTTCAAATTTGGCATAATTAAATGTATATGTAAGATACATTTCTCTAGGATTTCCGGGATCAATGACTCTGTGTAATTAAACTTCTCATGCAAATAATCTACATTGATAATATATGCAAAGAGATATTTATTGCTGCAAAATTAAGAAAAGCGATTAAAGTAATATATATAATATAAATAATATACATTATTTCTCTGCATTTGAGACTTTAGTTACTTTGGAGCAGAATTACTTTATTAAAGGGAAAGTAAAGTTGGGTGGTTAGTCCACAGCCATTGACCTGGGGAATGTGTTTAACAGGCCCTTTTATTTTACAATGCTTAGCAAACCAGGGAATTGGAGGGGGTCTATAGCAATTTGCACACAAAAAAATCAAGATTCTTATGGGTAATAAGGAAATGGGACCCCCTATACCTTCTCCTTGAAACTCAGAGTTAAGAGGAAGCTATTGGGTAGAGAGGTTCAAGGCCCAGTTTGGGGACAGGCCATGGAAATAAAATTATTACAAGTGAGGAAGTAGACAGGGCCAGTGGAGTGAAGACCACCAAGGGTGAGGAAGAGAGAAGGGAGGACAATGGTCCTGAGTCTGGAGGTGTAAACACTGACACATGTTCTGACCCAAATTTGCAGAAGGCAAACCTGTACCTGATAGTATATTGCCACCTAAAAAAGTTGTCACCTTCTAGGAGAAACCTGGCCAACGTGGCACATAGGCATTTACATAGCTCCTGCAGTAGCAGTTAACATAGAAGAGAATTAGCATTAGTTTCTTGATGCTCTTGGAGTAGAAGGGTACCTAGAGTGTCCTCTCGTTAAAACTCTGTATCAGTTATCTATTGCTGTATAGCAACCACTCAAAAACGTAGTGTCTTAAAATGTCAATTGTTTGTTATCTTATGGTTCTGAGGGTTGCCAGATTGGCCTGGACTCAGCTGGGTGGTTCTTCTACTGGTCTTGCCTGATCTCATCTTTGTGGCTGCACAGCTGGGTCACCTGGGGGCTGGCTGGTCCCGGAAGGCCTCACTCACATGTCTAGCAGCTGGCTCTGGTAATGCAGGTGACTGAGTCATATTTATCCAGCATCAAGTGAGCAGTTCTTGACTTCTTGGAGACTGTGTTCTAAAAGCAGCCAGAGACAAGAAGCCCAAATGTGCAAACCCTTTTCAAGTTTCTGCTTGTGTCCCGTTGGCCAAACCAAGTCACATGACCAAGCCCAGCCACCACCTCTTTATGGGAAGAGATGTAAAAAACTTGTGACCAATATTTACAATTTGTTGTTTAGTAGAATATACTCCTGGGGAATGAAGCCTGAACCAGTGCTGTTACCTCTTGGGATGCAGTGAGCATTTGGCATACTGACTCTGCCACTTATAGAATCCCTCCCAACTCCGTCTTTTCACACGTCTTGGGAACTTCTCCTCCATCCCCACCCAGCTGGGTCACTCTGGTTCTTCAGCTGTCTGTAGCTGCAGCTTTTTTATTGAGGGTGCCTGTAAGCTTTGATTTTAGGACTCAAAACGAGGCACTGTTAATAATAGAGGAATAAAGAGTCCAGTTTCAGAACATCCCCACCTTCTTGCCCGGAAGAAGAAAAGTCACAAATAAATATCTCAATAAATTATCCTGCCACATTTGTTTATCCATTAAGTGTTGGCACTATTTATCTTCCTTTTAAATTACTCCTGGGTGCCATAGAGCTGAGTATTTTGTCTTATAAAATTTATCATTATGAAATTGCTTTTCTCTATTTCTCCAGAAACGCCAGGTTTCTGAGTTCATAAATTGAAGCACCACAATAAACAAACATTTGTTTATGAGGCATGTGGAACTCGACCACTTGGACTATGTAGAAATATTCATTAGTGTGCACAGTTGCCTACATAGACACCTAAAGCATTAACAAAAAATTCTTTTAACATTTGGAACTGTCAGTGGGGTGGTATGAAATAAAATACAGAGGACATTCAGCTTCTGTCCCCATTTTTTTTTCCTGTAAAATAACAGACAGTACCTCCAGAGATGATAATTTATAGATACAGTGCTCTTCAGAATCCAGAATAAACCTCAAATCCTTCTCTTCCCTCAGATACTAGATAGAATGTGTATAATGGGCAGGGCCACCATGAACAGCTAGCTGTGTAGCCTGCTGGGACTGTGGGGCCTGTCCACCCAGAGGAAGGGGTAGCCTTTTTCAATTCCTTAGTGCTGGTCTGGTAATGAGAAGTGAAAATTGGTGCAGAAAAGTGAGAGTGCCTGCGTATGTATGAATTTATATTTGAGTGTTTAATAGAACTGTGGGGGCTTCTAAAAGGCTGTTATCAATGTCCGTCTCTCTTGCCCTTGGAGGTTGAACTCTGAGAGCTGGAACCGTGTCTCACTGAGCACAGTGCCTGGAGGATGCTCAATTAATGAACCACCATTCAGAACACTGGGCCCTGTGTGGGATCGGGGGGCAGGTGCCGTGAGAATAGAGCAGCTGTCAACAACAGGCCAGTGGTATTATAGTGACTGATGACAAAACCATAGCAGGCCGTGCATCATCCTCATCTCCAACGTGTGCGATCAGCCTCCTTGTCAAAGACTGGCCTCCCTTCTCCCCTCCCATTCTCCCTCTGTTTCTTTTCCCTTCTCCCTGCAAGGAAGATCCTCATCAGGAAAATGTTCGGGAATACTCTTCTAGGGCTTACAAGCCAATGGAGTGATTTGAACCTGTCAGGGTCTCTGTAAACCCAGAGTCAGATGGTTTCAATCAGAGACCCTTAGAAGCTTACGCAATTGGGTGCTCAAATAAATCAAGTCCATCTAGTTTCCGGCAGTGTCTAAGACAAATCACAAAGGTAGAATATGCCAGTGCACTTCTGAAGAAGTATACATGTATTGTGTCAAGGAGATTGTGTTATTGAAAAAAGCTAAATAAAAATATTAATATGCATGGATGCATGGGCTAGCCTGGATCATGGACTCGGTGTTTTTGGACTTCAGCAGAAGGTATAGAATCTTTCTTCCTATGGTCTATTCCAAAATAGCAAATTGTTATTTTGAGTCAGAATAAATGTGTAATTTGGAGAGGGGGCAAAGGAAGAGGAAAAACTCATTTTTTGGTTATTTGAATTTTTCTTTCCTCCCTTTGTGAGTAGGTGCAATTACCTCTCCTGTTCTTTTCCTTTCCCTTCTCTGTCTTGACTTTCTTCCTTCTCTTTTCCTATATACCTCCTCCCTAACTTTCAGTTCTAACTTTTATTGCCTCTCCTCTCAAAGGCCAGAATATGGAGTGAGCTGGGGCATGGTCAGAGTTGCAGAAGAGTGGGTGGTGGGCAGCCCCACCTGAGCTCGTTCCCACCCTAGGTAGAGTGTGTGGTTTGCTTTTATACACTGTCAGCATTTGGGACACCAAAAGTTCAACTCTTTGGCTCAAACATAGTAAATGTGGGAGATTTTGTTCTCAAAATCTAAGGCCATTTGAGTTTGAAATATGGTGAACTAGGATCAAAAGAAAGAAAAAATTCTATTGGAACTGTATCATTTTGACTATGGATGGCAATTATGACCGAGCATTCTGCAGTCAGATACATCTTGGTTCTTCTTTTTTCATTAGAAGTGAATGACAGGATGCTAAGGAGTATTTGATGAAAATTTGAGATTGAAGATGGAGAAGGAAAAATAAATGAAATTTCTTTCTCACTTAACATGGTGAGCCATTTAAAGGGACAGTCTGTGGGTGGGTTCCCAGAGCTGTGGGTCAAAATATTTATTTTCAGTTTGATTGCTCTGTACTTTAATTCCAGGATGCTATTTCTTCTTATCAAGTTAACTAATTTTCATCCTTCAGGCTCAGTTTAAATGTCACTGCCTCAGAAGAGCCTTCCCTGACTACCTATTTTAAAGGATCTCTCATGTTATATTGTCTCATAATACTTTCTTTTATTCTTTAGAGCACTCAGTCTATTTAAAATTATATATTTATTTGTGTTTATTTGTTATTTTCTACTACTACAATATAGATTTCACTAAGGAAGGGATCATGTTTGTCTGTTTATCACTGTATACCCAGCTCCTAGTCTGGTGCCTGATACAGAATTGAGAGTCAATAACTTTTTGAATGAAAAAATTAGTTACCATAGTGGGATAAGGACCTGTTCAACATGATTGAAAATTAGGAAACTACTTACAATAATATAATATTTCCAGAATTTGATTGTCTTGAAATTCTTTACTCTCATCTTTGGACATAATAATTTAAATATTAGGTTATTGTTCCCTTACTAATTTTCATCACTTCTTCCTTTCATCCTTGGTCTCATTTCTTTTGCAGAGGTTGGCACTTCCATGATGTGAGGTTATCTTAGCATTTCTATCTCTGTGAAATTAGGAATTGCATTCACCTTTGAGACCAGGACTCTCTCTCTCTGGGTAGGGCCTGGTGTGTAATAGATGCTCTAACATCTGTTGATTGAACCTACAGTAAAGTGTAACACAGGATGGCTTCTGCCCTTGGACCAGAGCCCATTAACTCTGATAGTTAGTGTCGTTCTAATTGTCTTGTCTTCCAGACCCTGGATCTTATTCCCTCAGACACTCAGTACATTCTAGATTGATTAGTTCTGCTTAACTGGGTTCATTTCTCTGGTACTTCTAGGCTAGCTCTGTCCCTTGGAGAACCATATCCTCTCTACTGAATCCTATCCATTCATGCTTAAACATGCTCAGGTCTCTACTCCCCTTTCCTCCAGCTGCGAGGTATTCCTAGCCTCCCCTTCATAGCAAAGCGTCTTAAAAGGGGCAATGCTTTACTCATTTTCCACTGTCTTCTCTTTTCACTCTGATCTGGCTTTCACCCACTTCATTCTACTAATGTGGCCTTCAGCATGTGAAATCCGAAGGGGATTTTTCAGTCATCATCCCACTCTCAGCAACATTTGACATTGCTGATTACATCCTCCTTCTTAGAAACTTTCTTCCCTTAACTTCCACATCACATCACTCTCCAGGTTTTTATCTAAGCTGCTCCTTCTTTGTGACTTTTGCTCGCTTATTCTCTCCTAGCTGTACTGTAAATATTAGAGTTTCTTAAGGCCCTTGTCTTCTTTGTCTATAATCCCTTCCTAAGTTATATTATCTATGATCAAAGATTTAACATACCTATGAAGTTCAAATATGTATCTTCATATCAAGACCCATACATCTAATTGCTTACAGATATCACCTCTTTTATATCTTAATATGCAGCTCAAATTCAAAATGTCTAAAACTAAACTCATAATCTTCCCCTAAAATTTATCCCTCCTTGTTTTCACTGTCCTAGAAAACCCACTGGATTTTCAGTGCTCCTGCTAAGAGCCTGTGAGACATCCATGCAGCTTCCTTACTGTGATCTATGCCACCAGTCCATTGTCAAGGTGACTTTTCTCCTAATTGTTTCTCAAGTACTCCTCTATCTCTCCACCTCCATTTTTCAGGCTATCATAATACTTTGCCTAATTGGCCTCCCGAAAGACACATTTGCCCACTATCCAATCACAACTTCCAATCATTAATAGAAATAATCTTTTTAAAAAATCAAGTCTGCTCATGGGAAGTATCGTATCTGCTTAAATGAAGTCACATTCAGTGGTTATCCATCAGAATCCCTTGGGTGGTCTAGAGTGGGACTTCCCAAGATTCTTCACATCTTAGCACACATAGAAAATGAAAGTATTCGTATGAGGTTTGGAAGAAAATGAATGAACCTGAAAGCTCTGACTGCCTCAAAGGATGATGGAATCCATATGATGGTTCACCTATCTCAAATTTGTGGCACACAAGTGTTGTCTGTGTGCACAGCTGGGAAGCCCTGGTCTAGGTGGTCCTGATTGATAGGGACCCTATCTCTCCAGACTCATCTCGTTCACCACTGCCCTCCTTACACCCCGTGCTGTAGTCACAGTAGCATTGCTTGAATGTTCCAAGGATATTGCCTTTGCATGTATTTTGGGAATTCTTTCCTCCACTTCACTAGGTTAACTGCTACTCAACTTTCAGGTCTCTGCTGAAACGTTACCTCAGTATGGTGGTTTGGAATTGTATGTACCCCAGAAAAACATGTTCTTAAAGTTAATCCATTCCTGTGGGTGTAAACCCGTTGTAAGTAGGGCCTTTTGATGAGGTTACTTCAGTTAAGGTGTGACCCCCTTCATTCAAGAAGGGTCTTAATCCTGTTACTGGAGTCCTTCAAGAGAGAATGAACTTCAGATAAAGAGAGAAAAAGCCACAGATGGAGCAGCCAGAAGCTGAACATCAGTGGAACCCAGAATAGAAGGGAGAATTTCCATCTCTACTTCAGCCAGCTAGCTTCTCCTGGGAAATTCATTGAAAACCTTCATCAGAGTTCTGAGCTTGTGGCCTGCCCTGTGGATTTGCACTTGTCCATCCACACAATCACATGAGCCAATTTCTATATATAATCTCAATATTTACCTTATATATCTAATATTCTCTAGAGAACCCTGACTGACACACTTAGGAAAACCATGTTTCACATCACCATTTCCCCAGCAGATTAGTGTTCCTTTCTTACACTCTTATATAGCTCATGCTACTTTTAAAAATATTGAGGTAATAGAAAATTTTACATAACATAAAACACACCATTTTAGAGCATACAATTCAATGGTTTTAGTATATTGACAATGCTGTACAACAATCATCACTGTCTAATTCTGTAACATTTTCATTTCCTCAAAAAGAAATTCCATGCTGGTTAGCAATAACAGTCAATCCCCCCATCCTCCCAGGTGCTGGCACTAATCTACTTCCAATCTCCATGGCTTTGCCTATTCTGGGCATTTCACATAAATGGAGTCAGACATTCATGGTGTTTTGTGACTGGCTTCTTTCATCTAATATAATGTTTTCAAGGTTCATCCATGTTGTACCATGAATCAGTACTTCATTTCTTGTCACTGCCAAAAATACTGCATTGTATGGCTGTACCACATTGTATCTATTCGTTCATCAGTTGATAGATATTTGAGTTGTTTCTGCTTTTAGGCTATTATTAATAATGCTGCTATGAACATTCAGGTACAAGTTTTTGTATAAACACATGCTTTCAATTCTCTTGGGTTATATACCTATGAGTGGATCTGCTGAGTCATGTGGTAACTCAATATTTAACTTTTTGAGGAACTGCCAAACTATTCAAAAGTGGCTGCACCATTTTACATTCCTATCAGCATTCCTATCAGGATTCCAAGTTCTCCAAATCATTGCCAACCCTTTTTTTTTTTCTTTTTGATTATAGCCATTCTAATCGGTATGAAATTGTATCTTATTGTGGTTCTGACTTGCATTCCTCTAATGACTAATGGTGTTGAGCATTTTTCCTTGTATTTGTTAGTCATGTGTACATCTTCTTTGGAGAATTATCTATTGAAATCTTTGCATACTTTTTAATTGGGCTATTTGTCTTTTTTTAAATGGTTGAGATGTAAGCATTCTTTATATATTCTGGGTACTAGGCCCTCATCAGATATATAAATTGCAAATATTTTCTCTTCTATTGTGTGTTGTCTTTTAACTTTCTTCATAGTGTCCTTTGTTGCACAAATATTTTTCATTTTGATGAAGTTCAATTTATGTATTTTTCTTTGGTCACTTGTGCTTTTGGTGGCTTATGTAAGAAATTATTGTCTAATCCAGTCATGAAGAATTATATACGTGTTTCCTTCTAAGAATTTTATCATTTTAACTCTTGCATTTACATTTTTTATTCATTTTGAGTTAATTTTTGTGTATGATATGAGATAGGGGTGTAAATGTATTCATTTGCATGTGTATATCTAGTTGTCCCAGCACCATTTGTCAAAAAGACTATTCTTTCTCCATTGAATGACCTCATACTCCTGTAAAAAATCAGTTGGCCACAGGTATGGGTTTATTTTAGACCTTCAGTTCTATTCTTGATTTATATGTCTATCCTTACGCCAGTACCACACCATTTGGATTATTGCAACTTTTTAGTAAGCTTTGAAATTAGAAAGCCCGAGGCTCCGAATTCATTCTTCTTTTTCAACTTTGTTTTGGCCATTCTGGGTGCTTTGCATTTCTATATAAAATCTAGGATTACTTTGTCCATTTCTGCAGAAAAGGCAGTTGGAATTTTTATGGGAACTGCATTGAATATGTAGAACAATTTGGTGAGTATTGTCATTGTAACAATTCGTGAATACAAGTTCATGAATACAAGATTTTTTTTCCAATTATTTAGGCCTTCTTTAATTTCTTTCAGAAAAGTTTTTTTAGTTTTCAGTGTATAAGTCTAACCCTTTCTTTTAAAAATTTATTCCTAAGTATTTTATTCTTTTTGATCCTATTATAAATGGCATTGTTTTCTTAATTTTATGTTTTGATTGCTCACTGCTAGTGTATAGAAATACAGTTGATTTTTGTATATTGATCTTGTATCCTGCAACTTTGCTGAAGTCTTTTATTAGCTCTAATAGCTCTGAAATCTTTGCTTGGTTAGCATAGTGGGCAGCTAATGATTGGACAGAGATGTCTTTAAATTTCTGGAAGAAAATAATCTCCCAGTCTTTGCCAGGGGCTCTGTGTGCACATTGGGGCATGTCTTCAATTCTCCAGCAGGCTATTGACAACTCCTCATTAGCATTCATTTTGCTTGTGCAGTGCCTCAAGTCATAAGAGGTAAGAGCTTAGGCCTGCTCAGGACTTTCCTGAGCAGCACACAATCCTACCCATGCACTTTGCCCAGTTGATTCCCAGAAATAAATCAGATCTTTCTAAAGCCTCTATGGATAGCTCATTTCTCAGATTTTCCTCTTAAGATTGTTTGGCTTGTCTGCCTTGTGGGGTAAAGACCAAAAGCAATAAAATGTAGAAGCAGAGATACCATTTAGAATGCTATTTTAATAGTCCATATGAGAGATGATGGACTAAATTAGGGGGCAGTATAAAGTATTGAATATAGGATATATTTAGAAAAGAGAAAGGATTTTCTTATATTTTAAAATTTTGTACTTTGCCATAAATTTTACATATCAGATATTTTAGATCATTTAGAGCATCTATAATCATGGAAAACAGAAAATGCAAAAAATAAAAACCTATAGGACAGGAAAATTAAATTTTCTGGGCATCATCTTTAAGACTACAAGTTCTGTGCTGGATGGATCTATACACATTAACAATATTAAATAATATTTATTCCAGGCTTTTCATGGGTCAGATACTGAGTTATGTTCTAAATGTGATTGGTTATCTTGTTTAATCATCCAAATCTATGAGTTAGCTACTATTAATATGGCCATTTTTCAGAAGAGAAATTGAGCCGTAGTATCTTGCCCAAATCCCACTGCTAGGAAGTGGCCGAGAAAGAACTGAAACTGAAATCTTTTAAGCATGAACTCCAGTCAGTCTCAGGGCTAAGTGTCTGTAGGGGTTAGCTCAGCCAGCACTTTTATGTAAGCAAGTTTCAAATGGACTAATGTTTCCTTTAGTGCCTACACTCCTAGGAAATTCAGAGCAACATTGGCACTCATTACATGATTCTTGTCCTTTAATTTTGATGTAAGTGTGTGTATTTATTAAACAAACAGTTGGGAATCTCCTTTTTTACATCTGACTTGTTGAGGTGCCAGTATGCAGGTTCTTCCCAGGAACAGATAAGACAAGCTCCTAGAGAGGCAAATAACACAGTAAGGACCTTCCAAATAACTACGAGCAGGCCAGAGCAAAGTCTAATTTGGGTATTACCCAGGGCTTTGAAAATATTCTAAGCATCTGTAACCCAAATGTCATGGGAATGAAATAGTTCGAGAGTATTATCTGCATCTGAGAGCCAATTAAAGCTGCCATTCCCCAGAGTGGTTTGGTCTGAAGTCTCTGTATTTTCTGTGGGAATATTTGTAGTGAGATTTGGGGAATAATTAAGGAATGAACAACTAGTAAGTGATGTGGGGATGGAATGGGCTTCTAGGCAGCCTTCTGCCTGAGAGCCCTTCTCTTGCTGCTGAAACCTCCACCAGGAGGGGCAGAATCAAAGCAGGAAGTGCCAGAGGCCAGTGCCAGTTGAAAGAGAAGTTCTGTGCATCAGATTGTGCAAAATGCAGCAAGAACAAAAATAACGATGGAAATGGGATTAGACACCATGAGCACCAAGAGGTTCTCTGCAGTTACCAAATGGGACCTGACTCAGAGGGAAACAAGTTGGTGGGGCAGGACAAAGCAGGCCTTCAGAAGAGGACCCCTCTGAGTGACAAAACCAGGAAAGAGGAGAAAAGGATCTGGTTTAGAGCTGGCAAAAAAATTTAACAAATAATGAAGTAAATAGTAGTCACAACCATTCTGATCATACCTGATGTCATGTGTGTAATGTTTTGTGTATATTTATACTCATATAGGTAAACAAACACAAAAAGGCATGATAAATCGACTCTGAAGTGAATGATTACATAGTTCATTCATCATGTTTTGGCTCTTCTCATCTGCCCTATTCATTCATTAATCAGTTCATTCATCCATTCAGTTCCTATAACATTCCAGCCATTCTGCGAGGCATTGGATATATAAAGATTACATGACATAGAACCTTCTGCAACAAGGTTGAGGAAATAGTCATTTGAACAGACAATTATAAAGCAAAGATAGGGATATATGTAGGACTTTATGGAGTCTTAACTCCCTTCAGGGTGGAGGATTGAGGAAGGCTTCCTGGAGATGCCAGACCTGAATTTTAAAAATTGAGTAGAGAGTTGCCAGTGGAGGGGTGGGGTGCAGTGGCTTTCCAGGCAATGGAGGCAGCACGGGCAAGGTATTGAGATGGAAAACAAATAGTGACTGGGGGATACATAGGTGTTTGGTGAGGCTTGAGAGCAAAGCATGAAGCAGGAAGTAGGAAGAGATGCCCAGGGTTTGGGCATGCACACTAGCATGCAAAGACAAACACCTATTTCCTGCTCAGTGGAGGAAGCAAACACTTAAGTCCCAAGTTAGAAAACCCATATGGAGCTGACTAGATCAGGGACACCGTCCTGCTCCCAGTCACACTTAAGCCCAGGTGGTTAGACCAGTTACTTAGTTTACAAAATTAGTGTCTTGATGGGACAAATCATTTGTTCAGCCATGAAATAAGCACATTTCTGGATGGCTCAGGTCCCCTACCTGGGTACTCAGCATTCTGACTCTACTCTGAGATTTCACTCCTTCAAGGGGAAGTGATTTCCTCCCCTTCATCATTAACCATTAGCTCCCAATGATGCTAATTATAGTGAATATTTGAGCATTGTCTAAGGTTGTAGAACTGTCCTGATTCCTGGACATTTTTGTGTCTTTGAGTTTCTTCACAGTAGTAATGTTGTTAATGAAAGGCCTTTCACTCAGCCACTCTGTTTTATAAAGTCTGGCTTAAGAGGTATGAAGCAGCTCCTGTCAAGCCGCCTGATGTTCTGTGCTCTTCCACCTCACAAGATTCATTGTGCTTTTGTCTGTATTTTCCTCCTCTGGTCGACCTTTCAAAGGACTTGTGAAAATAGATGCTGTTCTGGAAGCATATGGCCAGGAATGAACAAAGATTTATTCTGGCTAATTAAGAAGATCTTTGTTTTAATGTCAACCCACCTTTTATATAATTTTAAAAATTCTGCTTCTGGAGCAGAGGTCAAGCCATTTGCCCCAGGAGGGTCTTTGGATTGAGGAACTATTTGTAATCTCTTTTACTTATTTAAAATTAAAATTAAACTTAAAATAAAATATTATAACTGGGTGACACTAAAATATAATGGTCCTTGCCTATGTATAATCTAAAAATCATATTTGAATAATGCATTGAGTATTGTTGTCAAGAGTACCAGGCATTTCCTTCAACAACGGAAGGATCGTCTTATGCTTTGGATGTCCTTCTCCCTAATTTTTTTGTTCTGAAAATTTTTATTGTATACATATGAGGGAGGGCATCTATATTTAAATTCCAGTGCTCTGTGTTCATGAGCATTTAAATGGTCCATATAAATACATAATTGAGTGTATTTAAAATTTGTATTTGCAACTGTGAAGTTATTGACAAAGATTGTACTGCATACTTGCACCTGACCTTCCTGCAACACACTACACTTCCATTTACATTTATCAGCTACTAGCTATTTGTGCAGCTTGGGTCATCAGGACCAAAGGAAAGTTGGTCATTAGTCATGAGCCTAATGAGGGGACTGATGTGTACACATGGCAAGTGCTGTAGGGAAGCCTAATGGGGTGATTAATGTGTATACATGGTAAGTGCTGTAAGGAAGGTATTCCAGTTTGCTAATGCTGCTGTCATGCAATATAACAGAAATGGATTGGCTTTTATAAAGGGGGTTTATTTGGTTACAAATTTACAGTCTGAAGGCCATGAAAATGTCCAAACTGAGGCATTAACACACAAGTATACCTTCACCAAAAGAAGGCCAATGGTGTCCGGAAAACCTGTCAGTTGGGAAGGCACGTGGCTGGCATCTGCTGATCCCAGGTTGTGTTCCAGCTCCTCTCAGCTCCTGTGCATTCTTCAAAATGTGCTCTTGGGGCATTTTGTCCTCTCTTAGCTTCTCCAGAGCAAACTCTGGGCTACCATCTCCAAAGCATCAGCAAAAGTCTGCTTTCAATGGCCATCCCCAAAGTGTCTCAGCTGCAGCTGCTCTCCAAAATGTCACTCTCAGCTTCTCTTCAAAATGTCCCTCTCAGCTGCTCTGAGTTCCTTCTGTTTGTGAGCTCTTTATAGGGCTCCAGTGATTAAATCAAGACTCATCCTGAATGGGCAGGGTCCATATCTCCACGGAAATAATCCAGTCAGACTTTTCACTTGCAGTTGATTGAGTGACATCTCCATGGAAACAATCAAAAGGATTGTTCAGTCAAAGGATTCCAAAGGATTCCAAACCTAACCAATGGATTCCAATCTAATCAACACTAATATGTCTGTCCCCACAAGATTACATTAAAGAATATGGCTTTTGATGGGACATAATATATCCAAACTAGCACAGAAGGTATGAATAGGGTGCTGGGAAAGCTAAGCAGAGGAGTTGAGAAATAGTCAGAGGTCTTATTTAACCTGGGACCTGAAGGATGGGTGTGAATTCAGTAAGTGAAGAAGAAAGGGAGACACATACCAAGTAGAGGAAAATCCTGGATAAAGGGAGGAAGGAGATGTAAAGGTGGGCAGCATATGCCGGGACAGCTAGAAGATCAGAGTGACTAGAGTATGATGCATGGGGACAGTGCCTGGAAATGAGACTGGAGCTGAAGGTGAGGGTTGGACGGGGGTAAACTTGTGTGCCGTGCTGAACGGTGTATCTCATCAGCATGGGAGTCCTGATCAGATCAGTTATTTTGGATGCTCACCTGAAGCACCATAGTGGAAAGAAGGCTGAGGAAGCATGGCAGGAAAAGCAAAGGAAGTGGCCCTGGCAAGAAATGAGGTAGGCTTGCCCTGGAAGTGTAGCAGGAGGGGTGGAGAGAAAGGAATGAACTAGAGAGTAATTCAGGAGCAGCTAGGCACTGCCTGTGGTGTCCAGTTGGATTAAGGGAAAGAAAGAGTCATAGATGAGTCCTAGGTGTCTAGGTTGGGACTCAGGATGTGGCTGCGGTGGTGGTGGTGACATTAATTCATATAAAGAAAGAATACATGGGAGAGGGATTTTTGTAGTTTCTTCCTTTACTTTTTTAAAGTTTGGTTTTGGCATATCAAATGTGAGATCCTCATAAGGCAGACAGGAAGAAATGGTCAGTAGGCAGCTATGTAGGGACAGTGGGGGGAAATCAAGTCAGGATATAGTTTGGGACGTTCTTAGCATACAGATGAAGCAGAATCCAGGGGAATGAGAAGATCATTCAAGGAAAGCATGTAGAATAAGTGAAAGAAGAATGTCCAGGACAGAAGCTGGGGAATCCAGACATTTAAGGGCAAGCAGCAGAAGCAGCCAGAGAAGGAGTCATAGGAGAGGCTGGTGTTCTAGAAGCTAAGAGGGGAGGAAGTTTCACAGCCATTTGTTAATAGTGTCACAAGCTGTAGAGGGCACAAGTAGGCTAAAGGCTAGAAAATAAAACCCGGCTTTGGTAATTAGGAGATACGGAGTAAAACCAGGATGCAATGGGATGAAAATACTTGAGAGTTGAGAAAAAATGAGGACAGACTCTGATTTTAAGATACTTCCTGATGAAAAGCCTAAGAGAGATGTGGAGGAAGCTTGAGGGGAAGCAAATGTGAGAAATTTATCTCCTTCCACATTTCTGAAATGCCATCTTAATTCCAGTTTTAATGCTAAGGTACCAGGGACAGCTAAAGAAAATTTACTGTTCTTTTATCCAAATTAACTTCTATTGTTTTGGATTTTCAAATGTCTGTTTTCTGCCCCAACAGCAGCAAATTTCCCTATAGGCTCTTCATCTATTGGTTCATTTCTGCTAAGCTGGCAATCATCATTAATTAGGTGTCATGATTCCCAAAGTGAGCTTAGGGGTGTGTGTGAGTGACTGTGCATGAATGTAAGTGTGTGTGGATGACTATGGGTGTGTGTAACTGTGTGTACACATGAGTCCTTGTGAATGATTCTGTATGAGTGTGTGTGACTGTGTGTAAGGGACTGTGAGTGTGTGTGTGTGTGTGTGTGTGTTTTAGGGGCAGGATATGGATATACAATATGGATCCAGAGGCTTACAGAATATGAAGAGGATTGGATGTTGATGCTAAAAAATTCCACAAAAACAATTATTGTGGCCACCTTTCTTCCAACTTCAGATTACAGTTAGAAGAAAAATGCGAAAGCAAATATTTGTGCTTTCTTTTTTTTCTATATACGCACCACCTTTATGGAGACCTACTGAGGCAAGCATGTATGAATCCGTCTGTTTTGGAGATTGGCAGTGTGATGGCATACGATGTAGGCCTCTGTTTTGAATTGCTTAATGGTTGACACTAAAAGAAAATATGTATTAGAACATTTTTCTTGGAACATCAAAATAATGCATTAATTTAGGAAAAAAAGTGATGCATATGTGATCGTGTGTAATATTTGACTTTTTAAATGCCATATATAGCTCTTATCTGGGTTTTAGCCTTGCTGGGAAATGGCTATATCCAGCAAAGATAAAAGACTTCCAGCTGGGATAACTATCCTATAATTAGTGATGCATTTTTAAAAAGGAAAACCAGAAATTATTGGAGACGGTTGAAGTAAAAATCTCTGTATTTCTAAAGTATGCGTGTTGCTAGTGTGACAGGTTTTGCCCTATAGATACAGTTACTGCATACGTGCTCACATGCACACACACATCACGTTTCTCTTTCCAGAGTGTATGAGGAAGTCAGCTTTCTTTCTATTGATTTCAATAGAACTCATGGAAAGCAAATCTTGGTCTTGTGAAGTTGTGTCCACAGTACATAGCTATTTTATAAAAGTAGTGCTTTATGGGAAAAAGTAAGAATTCTCTACTGAGAGCCCAAGAGACACATCTGTTGTGTATCAGCACTGGAAGCTGAAATCGTCCCCTACTTAACCATGCTAATTTAGTGTATCCTTCCTGAGTGCTTCCAGCATATTCAGCACATATCTTTGTAGCTTCACACTCCATGTGGTACTGTAATTATGAGTTTGCATGTTGGTCTGCCTATTAGACATTGGTAGTAGCGCGCCTGGACAATGGCTCTCAAACCTGGCTACACATTACAGTCACTTGGGGAGATTAAAAACATTCTGATAAATGGGCCCCTATGATGATTCTGATCACCTGAGAAACAGATGCCCAAACAAAGTTAGACAGGTAAGAGGTTTATTGGGGAAAAATATCTCTGAAAGATGAAGGGGGAAAGAGCAGAAGCAGGCAGGAGAAACTTCTGACCACGGTACCTGTTAAAGGAGAGTGGGAAGAAGACAAGAATTGTGTAGGAAGAGCCTCAGTCTGCAGCACAGTTCTGGGACAGCTTATGCTAGGCTGATGGGAAGTCCCTGAGCAAAAGCTGCATATTAGAAGATTCCTATGTCCAGTAGAAATGGGCCAGAACTAGTACCCCACAGGGCTCAGTCATTGACTGGGAGCACATGTGTGCGTGTGCATGTGAGAGCTGTAGGGTGACCAGCTGTCCCAGTTTGGCTGGGACAAAGGGCTACCAGGAGGTGGGACTTTGACTCCTAAAACTGGGAAAGTCCTGGGCAAACTGGGATAAGTTGGTTACTCTGCATGGCCTCAGTACAAATTTTGGATGGGATACAAAGGGGCAGCAGCTGGGCCATCAGACAACTCTTCGCTCAGCAGCGGAACTGAGAACCACTAGAAGCCATTCTTTAAATGTTGTTGTTGTTTAGTTTGGTTTTGTTTTTGGTGAAGGAAAAGAAGGAAAGAAAAGAAGTAAGAACTGTTTTGAGGAGGCTTGTCCAGGGCTGGGAACTTCAGAAGAGGAGAGCAGACTTGAAGGAGTGGGACTAGGGCTGATCTGGAGAAGCAGGTTGGTTTTCTGGGTTGGGTGCCGAGCACTGGAGGCCTGCTGCTGGTGAGAAGGCAAAACCTGTTAAAATGATGATGAGATGGGCACCAGGAGCTTGCATTTTTATTCCATGTCCTAAGTCCTTGGTGCAAGAGAGGACTATTTTGGCAGCCTGTCCCAAGTTTTATCATTACATAATCATAGGGATGAAAGGAACTTAGGATGTTTGACTTGTCCATTTTCCTCTACCTGTTGATAGGGCTTGGATTTAAATTTTGGGCTCCGGAAATTCAAAAAGCATTGAAAGCCAAACAGAAGGGAAAACACAAAAAAAGTTACACAAGGAGAAGATTCAGCTCCACAGGGACAAGAAAGATATAATTCTTTTCATCTTTTCTTTACCTCTTAATAAAGAAATAGTTCTGCTTCTTGCTTTCTTTTCAGTGTACATCAGAAGAGAACAACAGCCTGGTAAGGGCAAAATAACCCAAACTGTGGATTTGATGGATTGGGTTACTGAACATTGACCTTTTCACTTTGTCCAAAGAATTGATGCTATCTTGGTTTATTTATGGGTTTGTGGAGTTATTGCTGTGCTCTTGTATTCTAAGAAGCCCATAAAGGACTCAGAGAATGAATGCCATAAAGATAAAATGTGCTATGTGCTGTTCTTCCACAAAACAGATGGAGTCTAGCTAAATTCCATGGTTTAATGGCAAACAGCTTTAGTCTGGGACATACCAGTGATTTGCACAGGTGAATTGGTCTGGGGAAAAAAAGTATTAAAATTGCTCTGTCCAAGCTACGTTAATAGAGGCTTCAGTAAGGACTGTCACCAGAAGTAACTGCAGTTTAGGTGCACATTGAAGTTCCTTCTCAAAGTAAAATGGATTTTTACTTTGAACTTGTAATGCAGTTTAAAAATGAGTTTTTTCTGAGTCAGAGTAGGCATCAGACTCATATGTTAGTTTCAATAGGTATCACCTATTCTTTGTGACACTCTAAGTTCTAAAAATAACGGATACTCGGGTACATTGCTTTAAGGACAAGGCTGTACCTGTTCTCAGGTGCTTGGCACAAAACAGTCAAGAAAGATTCTTTCCATAATGTTGAAAAGTGCAGCAACTAAGGTTATTGTTAAGATTTGTTGTACCCGAGGATGTATATTTTGGGCCTCCTTTCTAGAAAGAGCAGTCAATGGCAGTAATTTCATTTCTTCCAGTTATTCTCAAGAGAGAACAAATATTTGTGATCCAATCAAAGGGAATCCAAGAATAGCAACGCACCCAATAACACATCTGGGAAGCACATGAGAAAAGTGACACATTGATCCTTATTTGGGGATTAGTCTATTTAGAAATATCCTTAGCAGAGTCTCTTGTCATAATAATCATTACCTCTGCCTATAAATCACTTTGCAGTTTACAAAGCAATTTCCAATATATGGTCCCATTTACTCTCTCAGCGCTGCTGTGAGGTGGACGGAAGAGAAACTATCTTTATCGGCAGATGAGGAAACAGGGTCTCACAAGGAGACGTGAATTGTTTCAAGTTATATCGACACTTAGGGGTGGAGACTTCCATGTTTTATTTTTAATTTTTTAAAACTGGGAAATACATTATTCACATTGAAGGCTGTGTAAAATATATCAGGTTAAAGAATAATGATAAAATAAGAACCATGTACCTACCACAAGGGTTAAGAACTAAAACATTCCCAATCCCTTTGTGTCTCTCTTTAATTACAATGTCTAATCACAGTTCCCCAGGGGAACTGCCACCCTGACTTACGCATTCATTGTTCTCTTGTGTTTCTTTATAGTTTAATCATGCGCATATGTAACCCTAGTGATATATGGTTTGATTTTGAAAAATGGAGTAGCAAGCGCACACCTAACTGCGTAAGACAAGGGCGATATTGCCACTGTCATATGAAGGTTCCCAGGAGCAGAGACCAGGGTGTCTGGATCATCACTGGGCTCCAGCTCTCCTGAGAGTTCATAAGACTCTGTCTGGGGAAGTTAGTGGAAGGCACTGAGTCCTGGAAAACTTGGGACTCTGGACAGTCAGGGAAACTGCAGGGCTGTTGTGGGGAGCAGGTATTGGATCTCTGGCAGAAAAATGTTCAGATCCATTTGCTGCTCTGTAGTTTTTGCTTCTAAGCTCATAGTGGAATATCTCTGCCAACCAGGGGAATGTCAAAGCAGGACTTCTCAGAGGGGTATCCCCAGGTGATTCAGGCAGCAGGGCCTGGAGGGGACTCAGGAACTTCATTAGCCAAGTACAGGTAAGAATCTGTGGTTAAGAGCTGGGACTCTGGAGCCAGTCTGCCTGGGTTTGACATTTGGCCTCCCTACTTACCATGAGGATACTTAATCTCTCAGTGCCTCATTTTCCTTATCTGTAAAATGGGGATACTTATAATACTTCGTATGGCTATTTAAGGAATAAATGAAAATATTTGTGAAGAACTTAGAACTGCGCCTAGCACATAGAACTACTACATAAACATATGCATGAGTGTGCATATGCATGTTTGTATGTGTTCATGTATTTGTGCATGAGTGTGCATACATATTTTTGTATGTGTGCATTGTGTGTGTGCATGCTTTATCAATCTGTGCTGGGCTCACTTTGCTATTATGGGTTCAGGATAAAAAGCAGTGGTATCTTGGTGATGACAATGCCCAATGAGTTTGGTTTTTGTGTCACACTGCTCCAATCTAGATTGCCCTATAACTGTGTTCAATTGTCAATAGAGTTCCTGTTTATCACCTTTTTGGGATTCTCTTCACCTACATATTTTCCTCCTTCTTGGTTTATTTAATCATTGTATTGAAACACATCTTCCAGTAGCTTCCTAGAAATAATACATAGGAAGTAACTATTTTGAGGCTTGGCGTTTCTGAAAATGTGTTTCATGCTCATATTTAATTGATAATTTGGCTGGGTAAAAATGTCTAACTTGGAAGTCATAGTAATTAATTTTCCTTTAGAACTTTGAAGGCATGGTTTGATTGTTTTTTTGCTTCCAGTATTGCTAACAAGAATTCTGAAACCATTGTGGTCCCAATCCTTGGCATGTGATCTATTTTTATTTCCCTGTACGTTTTTTGAATCTTCTCTTTGTCTCTTATGTTCTGAAAATTTTCAGAGTTGTGTCTTATGGTAAATCATTTTTATCTTTTTTGCTGGGTACTTGGTGGGTGGGCCCATGCAATCTAGAAATTCATGCCCTTCAGTTCTGGGTTCTTTTCTTGCATTATTTCATTGGTGATTTCCTACCAATCCATTTTCTCCATTATCTCTTTTTGGAAATTTCTTTTTATTCCTGCCTCCTCCTTCCCCTCCCCTGCCTCCCCTCCCTTCTCCCTGTCTTTCTTTTTTTCTTCTAAACTGACATTCTAATTTTCCTGGCTTTTCTTTCATGTTTTCTACATCTTTGTCTTTCAGGAGACTTCCTCAACTTTATCTTCTGACACTTTGAGTTTTAAATTGTGTCATCACGTTTTAATTTCTGTGATGGTTAGGTTCATGTGTCATCATGGCCAGGTGTTGGTGCCCAGGTGTCTGGTCAAGTAAGCACTGGCCTAACAGTTACTGCAAGGACATTTGTGGCTGATAAGTAAACCAGAAGGCTGGTTTATTAAATCATCAGTCATTTGGCTGCACCTGTGGTTTACATCAATAATGGGAGTGTCTTCCACAATGAAAGAATTCAGTCAGTTGGATTTAATCCAATCAGTTGAAAACTTTTAAGGGAGAAGAGAGAGAACTTTCATTTCTTCTTCAGCTATCCAGCTTTTCCTGGGGAGTTCATCAAGACCTTCATTGGAGTTGCCAGCTTGCTGCCTGCCCTACGGAATTTGGACTCGTGCATCCCCACAGTTGTGTGAGACAATGAAACGTGCTAGTTTGAATCTATTATGCCCCCCACAAAAGCCATGTTCTTTAATGCAGTCTTGTAGGGGCATACTTATTACTCTTTTGATTAGGGTGGAGACTTTTGATTGTTTCCATGGAGATGTGAACCACCCAACTATGGGTGAGACTTTTGATTAAATTATTTCCATGGAGGTATGGACCCTGCTCATTCAGGGTGGGTCTTGATTGTTTCACTGGACTACTTAAGAGAGCTCAAGAGCTGACACAGACACTGATGCTTGGAGATGCAGGCAGATAGGGAGATGCTAAGCTAAGAGATGAAGCCCAGATTTGCCCCAGAGAAGCTAAGAGAGGACTCCCAGATTCTTAGAGAGAAACACCACAGGAGAACCAAGAAGAGAGCTGAGAGAAGCTAGGAGAAACAGAAGGCCAGAAACATTTTGGAGAAAGCCATTTTGAAACCAGAACTCAGGAGCAGAGGCCCAGCAGATGCCAGCCACATGCCTTCCCAGCTGACAGAGGTGTTCTGGACACCATAGGCCTTCCTTCAGTGAAGGTATCCTCCTGTTGATGCCCTAATTTGGACACTTTTATGGCCTTAGAACTGTAAATTTGTAACTTAATAAATCCCCTTTATAAAAGCTAATATCCATTTCTGCTACTTTGCCTAATGGCAGCTCTAGCAAACTGGAACAATTTTTAAGACACATTTTTATGTGTTCCCTGAATATTCTTTTTCTTTATAAAATTGTCATCTTGTCTTTGTTTCTTGGGTGCAAAACTTCTCTTATCACTCTGAGGAGAGTAAACCTGTCTTAAAATTATTATTTTTTCTCTCTAAACAGTTTCAGTTTCCTCCAAGTTGATTTGTTTCTTTGTTTTCATCTTCATTTTCCAAGTTAGTTTCTTCATGTATGTTCCTCAGATGTCTAGATATCCTTGTTGTCTGCTCATAATAAGAGTACAGGGAACCACAAAGGTGATTGGAAACTCTGAGTGTGGGTAGACCTTGTCCTTCCTAGTTTGCTGGGGCTGCCATTGTCTAGCACCATACACTGGGTGGCTTAAAACAACAGGCATTTATTCTGTCACAGTCCTGGAGGCTAGAAGTCTTGTATCAAGGTGTTGGCAGGGTCATGCTTCCTCTGAAGTCTGTAGGGTTCTGGAGGTGGCTTGCTGGAAATCCATGGCCTTCTCTAGCATAACTCAGCCTCTGTCTCCATCACATGGCTCTCTCTCTCTATCTAAATTTCATAGTCCTATTGGGTTAGAGGCCCATTCTAGTCCACTTTGGCTTTCATAACTAAGCACATCTTCGAAGATCCTGTTTCCAAACAGGGTTGCATTCCCAGGACTGGGGGTTAGCACTTGAACATATCTCTTTGGAGGACATAATTCAATCCATAACACTTGCCAATGCTGAACTTCACTGTATGAATACCTGCATGGGCCTTTTGTTGGAGAATACCCACCCTCACCCCCATTCCCATGACAGTAACTTTGTGTCTTTCTTCTTGAGTTGATCAGGATCTCCAGAGAAGCATGTTGATTTTATGTTAGGAGGAGAAAGATCTATCAGTGATCATTATAGTAGCCAAGGGGGATGAGTGACAGGTGTGAGGATAGAGGAAGTGTCATTGTATTCAGCACAAATAAATTTAATTAATGCCCTGTTTCCCACAGTTCCAATAATTCAATTGTACCTTCAGTTTCTCAGTCCAGAGACTCTTTATTTTACTATCTCAAGAGAAAATCCTCTGGTTTTCTGCTGCAGTGGGCGAGGAGTCGTCTTCTAGTTGGGTGAGTGGGGGAAGAAATCCAGAGATCTTATTACTTGCTAAACTCTTTATACCCAGACATCCATATTTTAGAGCCCTCCTTCCAACCCCTCATCCAGAAGTACCTGATTCTGGGAATTTCTGTAACTTTTGAGGATTGTGTGGTGTAAATAGGTTGGTGTAAATGGCTCTCCCCACTGCCAGCTTGAGACTGTGATTTCTTTGGCCAGGGAAGTTAGTTACTTCTTTTCCATCTTCTTTCCAGCTATATATATATATATATTTCCTCTTATCACCTATTTGTTCTCCCTATCCTTGTGAGTTTGTCTTTTTTTTTCTTCTTCAAACTTTTTACCTAGTTTTAGTGGGGCTTCTGAAAGGAAGAAATTTGTTATTTGTGTTTACTCTGCTTTTTAGCCTGGCCAGAATCCGACATTTATTTTTTTGAAGACATTTTAGTACAGTGGTCAATACAGCACATTCTGAAGTCAAGCAGCCTGTTTGAACTCCTGTTTTAAAAATTATTAGCTGTGAGACCTTGGACAAGTTACTTAACCTCAATTTCCCTGTCTATAAAAGGTGGGTAATATGGTTTTTTTGTGAGAAATTAATGAGATAATTAATGTAAAAGGTGTTTAACACAGTGCCTGGTATTCAGTAAGTGCATAATAAGCATGTTATTACTGTAACATAATACCTATCTTAAACAACAGAAAGAACTTTTTTCAAAAATATTCTGAATATGCTGGATGTGATTTAAGAGCTTTCTTGTATTTAACCAAGTTCTTGCTTCCAAATGTGAATGTTTAAGAAGAAAAAAAATGATCATGTTATTGGCGTGGTACTTTAATATTTTGGACTGAATTACTTTTAGTCTATAGAGGAAAGTCTGTTGTATATTGTGTAGGGAAATGGAATGCATAATCAAGAAGCTGGATATTGTATAATTTAATAATAAATAGAATATTAGAACTTGACCTATCTTAGTTCACAGGAAGACTCCTATAGAGAACATAATATTAATGTGAAAATGACACATGAATTATTTTATGAAAGTATAATCTCTCTATCATGGCAAAATTCAATAAATTCATCAAATGTTTATTAACATTGATAATATATTTAAAAATGAAGATGCTCCCTCCCTAAGAATCCAAAGTTAGAATCTCAGTGTGTGCCTTCCAGGAGCTAGGTGTTTACCAGTCAACTTAAATCAAAGCAGAAATAAATAATGACTGTAACAGAAGTACAAGTAAAATGTTTCTTAGGAGTTTGGCAGAACTGAATGATTAGTGCCAGCTGAGGTAACTGGGTAACATGGGGGCATTTGAACTTACTTTTTATAGGAAAAGGAGGATTTTTGTGGTATGGGACAGAGTCTATCACACTGGTCAAAGGAACTATATGAGCAAAGCCTTGAAATGGGGAAATGCATTGTCCAATCAGGTCCTGTCTGGCTTTCAATGTGCTGCCCATCCTTACTTCTTACTATTCTCTCTTCTCTGGGCTCTTTTTCCTATACATATGACAGGGATCACACCATTTAAATTAGTTCATTGGTTAATTTTGTTTTCTAGTATGGATAGGCACCATGTCATACAATTCTTTTGTATTTTCCCCAAACTAATATCACAGTGTTGGTACATGGTGGGTTCTCAGTAAGTACTTATTGATTAATATAAGAACTTTTTGCTACTTAGACAATAATGTTAATGTAGGAAAACTTGAAATATAGTAGGAAGGCAATACATAAGGAAAATATTAGGACTCTGGTATTACCAATTGTTTCAAAAACATTTTGAACATGACTGTGTGTGTGTGTGTGTGTATGTGTGTGTATACACACTTTTGTCAAACACCTAAGTAGCACTTTGCTTGTACTGTTAAAATTATTTAATTCTACTTTGATTTGCAGCTAGTTAACTGGTGTATGTGTGTGAGAGAGAGAGTGAGTCTAAAGACCAATCACAAAACAAAATGAGAGTCTTCAAAAAGGAATTAATTCATATTTGATAGAAATTGCAAAAAAAGTCATTTAAAAAGTCATTTTCTCCTGCTGAAAGTACTCACATGAAAATATTTAGAACTGAGAAATTCTAAGGAAAAACTTCATTAGAGCTAGATCATATTAGAAACTGCAGCTTGGTTCTAGGATTCCAAAAACAGAAGGACACATTGTTCATTGTTCCTTTAATGGCACTTACTTCAGAAGTCTTTATTGTTTGACTGGGTGATGCTTACAACCGCCCAAGCCATCTGCTTGTTTGCCTCAGGAGATTTCTGCTGCTGGAGTTGGACTTGTTTTAATGAAATAAACTTTTTACTTATTAGTTTTATACTTCACAATCAAAACCCCAGATCTGGCAATGAAATCATTTTACAATATATCCAGAATAGAAGCATTTTTCACAGCTTCCGTTCGCTCAGTTACCATTCTGTACAATGTAGGCAGTTCCTTCACGCTAGGAACTTATTCTAGCATGTGAATCCCCACTTCTGCAAGATTTCACACGGATGAAATTGATGTCGTCTGGATGCAAATATCCTCAAAGTCTCACTTTTGTACCTGGAGGAATGTTGAATAAAATTGTACACACCTAAAAGCCCCTTGTGAAGAACAGATTCCACAAAGTAATATGAGACCTCATAGAGTATAAGTCCTGGTAGGCCAATTTAATTTTTTCAGGGACATGATGGCAAGCCTGATCACAGAGAGGAAACCAACGATGTAATCCTCCTTGACTTTACAAAAATTTAGGGTTGGTGAATACAAGAACTCATTCAGATATGGAGGATAAGCTGCTTCAGGATGCACATAATTTGGATAGTGCTGAGGTGAAGGCAAAGCTCTCTCACAGGGCTCTGGCTTCACTTCTGACTTGGATTTGACCTCACTTCCATGAGAGTTTGGGAAGGTGACAGATAATGCCTGTGCATTGCTCTTGAAGTTTACAAAGCACATTGTATGAAAACTGGCAGTAGAAGGCTATGTGCGTGTGTGTGTGTGTGTGTGTGTGTGCATGTGTGTGTGTGTGTGTGTGTGTGTAGTTAGGAGGAGGTGGGGAGAGCAGAAGCAGCACAGGTCTTGAATGAGTTGCTTTTAAATTATTCTATCTTGACTGAGCAAGGCTTCTGTGCCCATCAATACCCTAGGCTAAGAACACTGAAATAAGCAAAGAAGTTCAAGACATTGTCCTGTCCAAACGATCTTATAGTAAATAAACTTGTTTAACTCCTTTTAGTGCACTGTGTTTGTACCAGATTCAGCTAAGATGGAGTAAAGAAAGTTGCTTATTGCTATCCATGTCAATGCCCATTCTACAGAACCCAAGTTACCCAGGGGCTTAACTGTGACCTATTAGCCTCAGTTAGACTCATAACATTACATGTCTGTTCCTTGTTCTGGATGGTAAGCCCCTTAGGATAGGGCAATTTTTTTTTTTTTGTCTTTGCATTCCTAGTGCATAGCAGCATGGTGTCTAAAAAGCAGTACACACACGGTAAATGTTTTAGGAGGGAGGACAGAAGTTTGGGAGAGAGGGAATGTGCTGAGATCAGAAACCAAATGCAGGCCAACCAGTCCTCAAAGCTAGGGATGGTGGAGGGAAAGGAAATCGGAGACGGTGGAAATCAGGTGTTGGCAATAAAGCAGGCAAGTTCCAGCCAGAGTGCAAATGAGAATCCAATCCCACAAATAGAATCTGAGATCAGGATGGGGAGGAATTGACAAAGGAGCTGTCAAAGAGTAAAGCATACCCCACTGTGATGGTCTGGAATGATATGACCTGAGAAAACATGTTATTAAAAAGTTAATCCATCCCTGTGGGTGTGAACCCTTTGTAAGTAGGACCTTTGATGAGGTTACTTCAGTTTAGGTGGGACCCACCTCAATCAGGATGAGTTTTAATCCTGTACCTGGTGTCCTTTATAAGAGAATGAAAATCAGACAAAGAAAAAAAAATCTTCAGGAAGCAAGGAACTGAAATGGAACCCAGAAGAGATGAAAGAGACCAGGAGACACTGTCATGTACCTTGCCATGTGACAAGCTAATCACCAGCAGCCAATTCCAGAACACCACAGTCTTGGGGAGAAAGCATTGCCTTGAGGATGCCTTCGTTTGCACATTTTCCCAGCTTCAAAAATGTAAGCAAATACATATGCACTGTTTAAGCCAACCCATTTTATGGTATTTGTTAAAGCAGCCTAAAACACCCAGTCTCTGCCAACTAGTTTGGACAATGTTCTGATGGGCCCTTTAGGAAGGGCCTCTGCATCCTGTCCTGAGGCTCACTTTTATTGGCCAACAGGAGTGTCACTTGGATTCTGGTGTTTCATAACAAGTGGTTCATGGTCATCTCTAAAATCATTTTCTACTCTCCTTTCTTTGGCCTCTTTTTCTCTTGTAATGTTTCCATAAAGGCAAATTGGGTTAAAAGTATAGCCAGGAGTGCATTATTTTGTGCTAGTTTCGTTTCCTCAGAAGCCATTATGTTTCCTCAAGAACCACGTTCTTTACAGTTCCTAACAGTATCTTACACACAGTAGGTGCCTCAGAAACTCAAAGTTGACAGATTCTATCCCCATCCTACTTTCTGATTCCTTTCAGGCAAAGTGGCATTTGTAGGGCAGCTGCACTTCAGATGATAACTCCTAGGGTGTGTTTGCGTTTCCTCCCCTACTGGGAAAATTGCATTTTTATTTGGAGCAGTAGCAAAAAAAATAAAAATGTCCTAAGGATATTGCTAAATTTGATCCAGGGAATTGGGACTAAAGTAGATGTTGGGAAGGGATGCAGATCTGAGTATGAGTGCCAGAGGAAGAAGCCAAATAAAGAGGAAGGGGTGAAGGGTCAGCAGTCTGCATCATTCCAGGGATGTGGTCCACGTGCTTACTGCTCAGTTTTTACTTAGTTCTGCTTCACATTGAATGATAAGATGGGCACATCTAAAGAGGCCAGTGCACGGGTAAAGCATCTGTTTCTCAGCGGGGTGCAGGGACAGAGGGAAACTGCCTTGCATCCAGACAGAGAAGGGGCTCATACTGGCGGGTCACAGCTAACCCTCTCCTGTCCTTGGGAGCACAGAGTTGCATGAGTTTGCAAAAATCTCCACTTCTATTTCCATCATGCCAAAAGATAGCCATCTAATCTGTTTGTACAGAGAAAAAATGAGTGTTTCAGAGCAGGAAACATCATCCTGTGCACAGAAGGTAGCAATTCTGAACCTGAAGTGCTTGACACATTGCCATATTGTTGTTTTCTATGTAAATTCATTTGGTGTCTTTTGATGTCACAAACATATATATGCCTGTGCTTAGGTACTATTTGACTTTTGTCCATGAAGATGGAGAAATGCTCTTGAAGGAAAGGAAAGTGCTTTGCATTGATGTTGCCTAGCTACCTAATACTCATTTGTTCTATTTGTTGTTTTAAAAAATTTGACATCATGTTAAATTTATCTGGGTCTGAGGCACAAAGTTCCTGTTTATGGTTAATGGCTGCTGTACACAAACAAGAGGATGGAAACACTTCCTTTGGGGCATATAACTTCCTAAGTGGGCTGCAGAGCCTGGGAGCAACTGCCTTCAATTTAAGGAAAATGTACCATTTGGGCAGAAAGGAATTGTCAGACCTAGTCCCATGCCTCTGTCCACCTGGCTGGTGATCAGCTTCTCTGATCCTATACCGAAAGTTGAACAATGAGGCTTCTTTTCCTTCTCAAATGTGCCCTCTCTGGTTATGGACCTCAGTCCATGGATGCTGACTCTTTAACAGACCAGTCCACAATTTGATCTCTGCTTTTATTTTCATCAGATTGGTCTGTTTTACTTAATCATTTGATTTGGTGGCACCTGCCCTGACTCTTCTGTCCTGGAATGCTAAGTCAGGAGATTTTTGGCATTAACTTGATGATTGAATTTGAGCAAGTTGCTTCATATATTAATTAGGATAGGCTAAACTATGATGCAGGAATAAATAAATCTGGAAATTGCTCTGGCTTTGAAACTCAAAGGTTAACTTCTTGCTTATACTGTCTGATGAAGGTTGGAAAATTCTCCAGGAACTTTCCTGGGATTCAGTGATTGAGGCAGTTTTGATAACTGAGGTTTCAGCATCTTAACATGGGGACCACTAAAAGGAAATAAAGATAGAGAAGGCACATCAGCTCCTCACTGTTTCAGCCAGGAAGTGACATGTCACCTCTGTTCATAATGAATGGGTCAGAACTAGTCAGAACTGCAATCTAACTGCAGGAGGGGCTGGAAAATGTAGAAAACCATCTGGAATATTTTGTGAGCAGCAGCTGTCCCTGCCAATCTTGGCATCTTTGAACTTCAGTCTAGTCATCTGTAAAATGACCAAGTTGAACTCAATAATTCCTAAGGGCTCCTTTATAGTTGTAAACATCTAGGAGACTATGACTAAGCACACCATTTTGATTCCAGATTAAGTATACAAACTTCTTCTCTAATCATAGTTCTATTTTTCAAAGGAAGAAATTAGCATTATTTTTACTCATTTTATTGTCCTAAGTTTGAAAAGTTACTTACCATAAAAACGATTTCTTAGTTTTAGAAAAATCAGACAAATTAGAAAAGAATATTTCTATAGATAAAACTTCATTCAACACAAACGCTTCAGGTGGAAGAATTTAAGAAAATTCTAATCATTATTGTCCTAACTACTTCTTAAACAGTTGGTACAAAACTGTACATTATGTAGAAACAACTCACTTCCCATTGTAGGAAACAAATATTTGACTTTCTATATTAAATGATTATAAAGTCATCTCTAAACTGATGTTTAATTTATTGGAGAAATAAGAAACTTTAAATGAACAACAGACATTAGAGAGGTAAATTTCAAGTTCTTTTTATTAAAGACATACCCATGAAAATATATAAATAAATATTTTTTGTTTCATCCTTATTCTTTGATATGTGGGATTTCTGGCAGCTTGGTAAACAGCTATTGTGGTAGGTTGAATTATGTACCCGGGGTGGGGGTGGGCATGTTCTTAATCTTAATCCATTCCTATGGGTGTGAACGCATTGTAAGAAAGACCTTTTGAAGATGGGGGCTTTGTGGAGAGAATTCCTATGGGATCCAGAAGCTAGAAGTCAAGGGAACCTGGAAGAGAAAGGAGAGGACATCACCATGTGACAGAAAAGCCATGGAACCAATGAACTGATGGCCAGCCCAGTGCTGCTGACTGCTAGAGGAAGCAAGCCTTCTAGCCTCTGAAACTGAGCTAATGAATTCCTGTTGTTAAGCCAACCCAGTTGTTTGGTGTTTGTCATAGCAGCTGGGAAACCAAGGCAGCTGTGAACGCTCGTCCTTTTGTGAGAGTCAGTTATCTCGCATTGATGGTGGGATAAGCCCACACTCTACATGCAGTTTAGTTCTTTGCACCGTCTATAGTCCTTTTTGTTCTATGGACAGATGGAAAACAATTCCTAAATTCCTCTTTTGGAGGATCACTATTTAATGAATACATCCAAACCAAATGAATTCCAGACATACTCTTCCATTTTGGGTTCTAGCAGAGTTGATTTTGATTTTGTGTGTTACCTGTATTTTTTAAAATCCCGTAAGTCTCTCTCACTCTGAGATAGACCATTTATCATTGTTGAATATTCTGGTTGGTGGTTTTCATACCTGGTTGCAAGTTATTGGAGTCTCCTACCATCAAGAGGTATGGCCTATGCCCTCCATCTTGACTGTGAATAGGCTTATCTTGTCTTAATCAAGAGAGTAGGCAAAAATGATGTTATATGACTTCTAAAGTTGGATCACAAAAGACTATGTTGCTTCTGCTTTGCTTGTTGGAACACGTGTTTTTGGAGCCCTGAGCTACCATGTAGGAAGTCTGACGCTCAGAGGCTGCCATGCTATAAGGAACCTAAGGCCCATGGAGAGGTCAAATGTAGGCACTCTGGCCAAAGGCCCGGTTTAGTCCAGTCTTTGAATTACATCAGCCCAGGTCCAAGATATGCAAATGAAGCAGCCTCCAAATGATTCTCTCCCTAGATTTTGCGTTACCCCAGCCATTTGAGTCTTTGCAGTAAAGATTTCGGACATTGGGGAGCAGATGCAAACCATTCCCACTTTGCTCTGTCTGAATTCTTGACTCAAAGAATCTGTGAGCATAATAATAATAAAATGGTGGTTGCTTTATGCCACTAAATTTTGGGGCAGTATGTTTTTCCTCAATAGAAAACCAGAATAGTCACCATTCCTGCTGCCTTAGAATTGGATTATGTATGATCATGCTTTTTAGTCCATTTATAAATACAAAATTTATATTTTAACATATTTAGCAGCAAGATCCATATATTTAAGTGGCCATTTTCTTCAACAGGGTCACATTAAAAAACAATAAAATTTTGTTTGTTACTTGCTTTTCTACTGCAAAAATTCTAATACTTGAAGGGATGGATTGAACCTTTTCATCTCTGTATGCTGAGTCCAGCACCAAGAAGACATTAAACATGTTGATTGAGTGAAGTACGCAGAGATCGATACCAACACTAAGTGGCCAAGTTATTTTGCTACAAACCAGAATTGCTAAGAATTTCAATTATGAGGTTATATAATCCATTCTAATCATTCATTATCAGAGGTTGAAAACTTATAGCCTATTGGCCAAATCCTGGTTGGAAGAAAAGTTTTATTGGAACACAGCCATACCCATTCATTTATGTAATTGTCTAGAAGTGCTTTTTCAGTGCAATGATTGAGTTAAGTAGTTGTGACAGAGATGGGATGGCCCACAAAGCATACACATTTGAACAAGTTCCCAGGCAATTCTGACTCTGCTGGTCTGAGGACCAGACTTGGAGAAATACAGGAGTAGTAGAAACATCAATTAAGAGAGAAACTTAAAGTTCTACTCTGACTCTACTCAGACTCGGGTGGCCTCAAGCAAGGATCCAGTTTCTTCACCTGTAAAATGAGGAGACTGGCTTAAGGCAAACTTCCCAACTAGTAGTGCCCAAGATCCTGATTCCCCTCAGCCCTCAGGTACTTGGCTTGAGCCAGAAACCCCTGCCATAGGCAACCCTCTTCACTTACCCAGAGTGCTTTCCCAATATTGTCATTTTCTGTGTGGACCATGACTCAGAAAAAGGCTGGGAATTGGTGAGTCAGAGGACTTTAAAATCTGTTTAGCTCTAAAATATCATAAGTTTAGATGTATTGACTTATAAATGCCTCCATATCAGATATATATTGATCATTGTCCACTGAATGTGGCTGTTAGCCCACACCATGCATAGACTGTGCTCACATTTTTCTATAAACCAGATTCTATAGATGCAGTCTTACTTTGTCTCAGACTGAGATTATGGCTCATTCTAAAAGACATGGATTTGATGTTCATTCAGTCATTCAGCACTCACTTGGCATTTCCTTCATGCTGGGGAATGCATGGGGTTTACTCCTTCTGTCCTTTGATAACATCATCTATGTTCTACAACCTTCCCTACCTCCTCCTACTATTGCTGCTCCAACAGAGAGAAAGCTGGGGACAGCTGTAAAGGGATGAAGAATCCTCTTTTCTTCCCAGCCTTAGGAGTTCTCCCTGGCATGTTGTAACTTGATAATGTTGATTGATTGAATGCATAAACAGACGGCATAGTGTGGTATGTATAGGACAATAAATTATCAAATGCCACTATTGCCTATTATGTAAGATATAATATTCTATATTGAAAGTCACTGTGTTCGGTATACTTCATAGTTGTTTCCATGTAGGTTGGTATATATTGAATACCTACTCATCTCAAATTGGCACAAGGTGTTGTACAAAGGAAAGTTAGATGCAGCTATTATTTTCAGTGAGCTTACCATTTTGCTCTATAATTATTCTTTGGAAAATTAGCTGAGAGAGGAGGTGGGTGAAAACTCTTTAATGAGAAACCATCTTTTGCTGTAGGATTGGTTTATAGTCTTTCTGTCTAGTGCCTCCAAATGATATCAGAATGGAAATAATTTGTTACATGGTGGGTGTGAGTCATTGTCTAGTGGAGTGGGCACTGTGAATTCCAGAGGCAGCACAGCTAGAACAAAATTTATGAAAGTAGAAAGTCAAGGTTGGGAGGAAGCCTGCCTCCTGAAGAACTGAACAATCAAAGGTACATGGTGTACTTCTCTATACTGAAAAGCTCTCTGGTTTTGTTGTATATGTGGATTTAAAAGGCCATTTCTAACTTCTGGCATTACAGCTTCATTTTTGCAGCAATTTGTGCATTCACTGTCAGGACTAAATGTCTGATTTGCCACCTGTGGTGGTTTGGAGCTGTGTACTCTAGAAAAATATGTTCTTTTAAACTTAATTCTTATAAGTGTGGACCCATTGAAATAAGATATCTTCAAGATGTTAATGCAGTTAAGGTATAGCCCAAATGAATCAGGTTGGGCTTAAATCCAGTTACTACAGTCCTGTATAAGCAGGGTGAAAGTCAGAGAAAAAGGCCGTGAGGACAAGTCAGAAGTCAGTGGAACCCAGAGAAGCCAGGAGAGGCTGCCATGTGCATTGCCATGTGATAGAAAAGCCAAGGACCAAGGATCACCAGCAGCCAATCCCAGAATGCATCACCTGTGAGAAAGCATCACCTTGATGACTTGATTTTGCTCTTCTCCTCACCTCAAAACAGTGAGTCAATAAATTCCTGTTGTTTAAGCTAACCCATTGCATGGTATTTGCTTTGGCAGCCAAGAAACTAAACATCACCCATTCTTAACCACATATAATTGGCATCAAATGATTGATTCAACAAATATTTACCGAGTATCTACTATATGAGAGATGCTGGTGCAACTGCAGAGATGCTTCTCATCCTCAGAAGGATGGAAGAAAGAAACCCATAAGCACCATGATCAGATAAATCATGTGCAAAGATAGAAGGAGAGACTCACTACTTGATTAGTAAGGGAAACTTTCACAGGGAAAGACGTATTTGAGGCATGACCTCTGAAAGTTTGAAATATTTTATGGTTCATTAGAATGTCCTCCAATTTAATTAATGGATTTTTGGATTAAAACTCAAAGTCAGGAAAGTAGGAGGGGGAAAAGAAATTGCTATGTACTAATATGACTACATTTTAAGGAGGTTGATCTTTTTACTGTGAAAGGAATGAGTACTTTCCTAAGTTTGGTATGCTAAGGTGGGTCTGAAGCAGTGTTCAGGAGTAGAGGTGGAGAGATTTAATTTTTCTGCACATTAGAGTGAACAGTAGAAAAGAATCCCTAGTAGTTGAGCAGCCTAATGGTGTAAAGACATGTTTGTGAAGTGTTCTATTTGAAGTTGCCTGCATTGTTTAGGTGTAACATAGGTCTTCCTAAAGCTTCAGTAAACCCAACACTTGCACAAAAGTGCTTTACATGGGTGGTAATTTTGTTGAAAACTACATATGAGCTGAATTCATGGCTAGCTGGATTGTGGCTGGTACAGAAGACAGAGCATTAGTAAAAGGTCAAGGGATTCCAAAACTGAACTAATTGACAAGTGAAGAATCTTCAGACCAGAAGTGGTTTTAAGAATATGAGTTCCCCTAGAATTTTCCAGAACCTTGACAGGAGCTTTAAACTATAACCAGGCATAAAGGTTCAAAGCAATTTTATCTAGAAATTGATGGGAGTGGTGGTTACCACAACTGATATCGAGGTTTTGGTTAGAAATATAGAATTTGCCACATTGTACCACTTCTTCTAAGCTGGTGCCCTGTATAATAATAGTTACTTAGTGATATGGTATAGGATAAAATCGAAGTCTTGTTATGAAAGTTAGATTTTCTGAAGGTGAAATACCAAATTATTCTGAAACATGAATTTTTGGTACCATTTTCAGCTTTATTCTCCTCATACACATTTTGGAATGAGGAGAGGTATAAATGAATGAACAAACAAATAAGAACATTTACAAATTAGCTTCTTTTGAGAAATTTCCTTTGGCAGTGTTGGTTAATTGTGTGGGTTATGATATGAATTCCTTTGGTCCTTGGCCAAGAATGCTGATTTTGCCACACATGATTTATCACAGCTTTTAGATTAGTAAATATCTTTCACATTGGAAATTGCTGTATTTGGCAAGGGACTGCTTAACCATAAATTAGGATTTGTTTCTATCAACTCAATCAAGTGTTGGAGGAAGTCCCATAGTTTGCCTTTTAAAAAAACAACAAAAATTATTTTCTCTGCAGAGAATCTCAACAAAATGTTTATTGAGGGCCTACTATGTGCAATGGATTGTCCTAAGGGCTGAGGAAGGAATAGAGGTAGAGACTCCATTAATGAAGTGTAATTAAGAGCCCTCCTCAAAAAATGATGATCAACAACACAAGGCAGTAAATGTTAAGGGTGAATTGGATTGTAGAAGAACCAAATACTCATGGATCTCAGGGGAGATGAGAAAAATGTTGGCTGGGGTGGTCAGAGATAGCTCTTAGGGGATTTGCATTATAAACTGCATTTAACATTTAAATTTTTTTTAGTTTTTAGTGGCTTTATTGAGTTAGAATTAGCATACAATATACTACACATATTTAGAGTGTTATGTATGATAAATTTTGGCATATGTATATATGTGTGAAACCATCACCAAAATCAAGATAATGAACATATCCATCACCCCCAAATGTTTCCTCATGCCTCTCTAGCATCTTTCTACTGCTCAGGAGCCACTGGTCTGTTTTCTGTCACTATTGTTTACATTTTCTAGACTTTTTTTTGACAGGTTTCTCTCAGTACGATTATTTTGCAATTCCTCCAAATTGTTGCGTGTATCAATAGTTTATTCTTTTTTAATTGTTGAGCAGTGTGAAGTTTGCTAAAGCTGCTGAAATGTAATATACCAGAAAATGGGTTGGCTTTTAACAGTGGGGATTTATAAAGTTACAAGTTACATTTCTAAGTCCATGAAAATGTCCAAATTAAGGCATCAACAAGAGGACACCAAGGGGTAGCAACAGGCAAGATGGAATTTAACAAATGATTATGAGTACTGAATCTTTATATAATTTTCTTTTTCTTAGTTGCTAGGGTATTAGAATAGTTGGAAGGAAAGAATTTAAATAGTGGCACTATAACCCATAGCTTCCTTTGAAATTTGTTCTATAGCTACTTGTGATTTGAAAGCTATACCTTTTTGTATGTATGTTAGATTTCACAATAAGGAAATAACTGAAACTATGGTACTATAACTCATAATAACTTTGGAAATTTCACATGTATCTACTTGTTAAATGACGCTTTGAAAGATATTACTTTTTTGTAAATATGTTATATTTCAAAATAAGGGAATAACTGAAACTGTGAAATTGTAACCTATAATATTCTTTGAAATCTGCTCTCTAACTACTTGTTAAATTGCACTTGAAAAATTATCACTTTTATGTATATATGTTACAGTATACAATAAAAAAATGACAAAACAAAACAAAAAAACCAAGAGGATACCTTCTCTGAAGAAAGGCTGCTGGCATCTAGGGTTCCTTTATCACCTGGGAAGGCACATGGTGGTGTCTACTGGTCCTTCTCTCCTGGGTTCTTGTTTCAATGGCTCTCTCTCAAAATGTCTCTGGGCATTTCTCTCTCTGCTCTCTCTAAATGCCTCTGCCTTTTATCTTCTCATAGAGGATTCTGGTAAAGGATTAAGACCCACTTTAAATGGGCTGAGTCACATCTCAATTGAAACAACCTAATTAAAAGGTCTCACCCACGATAGGTCTGCCCCACAGGGATGGATTAAAAGAATGTGGCATTTTCTGGGGTACATAACAGCTTCAAACAGCACAAGGAGTAACCCATTGAATGGATATACCAAAATTTGTTTATCCATACACTTGTTAATGGGCATTCATGTTGTTTCCAATTTTTGGCTTTTACAAATAAAGATGCGATGTACAAATCCTTGATGGGTATATGCTTTTATTTCTGTGTAAATATGTAGCAGTGGAATGGCTGGGTCATATGATAAGTGTCATTATATTTTAAGAAACTGCCAAATTGTTTTCCAAAGTGGTTGTATCATTTTACACTACTACCAACAGTGTCTTTTGAAGAAGAAAAGTTTTTAATTTCGATGAGGTCCAATTTATAAAGTTTTATTTATAGGTCATGCTTTTGTTGTCATATCTAAAAAAATCTTTGCCTAACCCAAGGTCACAAAGTCTTTCTCCTATGTTTTCTTTTAGAAGTTTTATAGTTTTAGGTTTTATGTTATGGACTATGATCCATTTTGAGTTATGAGCTAAATCTTAATGAGAAAGGAAAAGGGCAATAAAATATGTGAGAGCAAAGACATCAAGGCTAGAAGTTTCAAGGTGTGGGAAGGGGGACAGTGAGCTGAACTCAAAGACTGTGTGCTCTCTATACTGCAGTCACATGGCTTTCTCTCAGCTCCTTTTGTCAAGCTCCTTTTTGCCTCAAGGCCTTGCCCATACCTTTCTTTGGGCCTGGAATAGTCTGCCTTTCTATTTACCATAGTTAACTCCAATGTGTGCTATGGCTTTCAACTCAAAGGCCCCTTAACCAGGCCTTGTCTAAGTGCCCAGACCAGGCCTGTAATGTCAACTGGATCCTGTATGAATGGTGTCCCTGGAGCGGTGCCGAGTCATGGTGATCCTCTTACCCAGCTCAATAACCTTGTTATACGCTTATATGGAACACAATACTTTTTCTATATAGTACTTATTACAATTTGTATTTGTATATTTGCATCATTATTTTTATTAGAATCTCTTTGGTATATACTAGGTACTCCATATGTATGTGTTAAAGGGAAAAAGGAAAAAGGAAGGGAAGAAAGAAGGTTTGCTCATAAACTGGGAATTAGAGTAAGATTGTGGAGAGCCTAGAATGCCAGCCTAAATAATTTGGCTTTTTTCCCTAGGCAATGGGTTTCTATTTAAAATATTGAACAGAGAAGATGATATGAATAAAACAGTATTTTAGTATCTTGTTAATGTGCATTGGATGGATTAAACATGTGAGAGTTAGAAGAAAATTCATAGGAAAAACCCAAGAGAGTGTCTGAAATATAGCAGGAGGAGCAGAGAGAGAAATGAATATATGGATGAGACAGGTGTTACATAAGGAAAAGCTACAGGATATATAGGCTAATGGCAACTAGAAGGACTGAAGGCGGCAGAGCCCAAGGTCACTCAGAGCAGAGACCTCACGTAATTTTGGGAATGATATTGCCACATTGGTTGAAATAAAGATATTGAGAAAAACAGACAATTTTCCAGGGGAAGTTGTGGGAAGACCCTTTTAGTGAAAAAAGTTTTAAAATATTTGCTTATATTTTAACCTTTCAGTGAATTTTATGCCTTTGTGTCTTTACACTTTAGAAGATATTTGGAGAAAAACATTGTGGCCTTTGTAGGTAGAAAATAGCCGTGTTAAATTGTCTAGAATAGTGATTTATGTGTTTTATATAAATCTTTTGTGATTATCCTGTTTGTTTTCTTTAAACTAGTAAGCAGTAGGGTATAGATTCCATCTCAGGTATTTTGGTCTCCTAAGTCTGATTTTTTCACTTGATACCTAAAGACTGTCTCAGCACTATGTGCTCCGTAGACGGCTAAGAACAAATTTTATGTGCTGTCTGGGAGGATCTGTTTATTACCCTTTGTACTGCTTGGTGAGTGGCTCTGTAGAAATTGATACACTTTCAACTTCACTACCAAATTGGGAAGAGGGGCTGTCTGTTGAAGGAACTTTGCCGTTTTGGACAAAATTTGTCTGTAAAATGAAGATGACAACCTTACAGTGTTAAAATGAGCTAGTATGTGTGACACTGCCTGGAACATAATGTCTAATTAATGTTACTTTCTTTTGAACTAAAATAACTGTTGCTTACAGTAGGAATTAAAAAGTTTGACAATATCAAATGTTTGAGAGAATGTGAGTCACTAAGAACTCCCATACACTACTGGTGGACAGTAGTTTAGTATAATTCCTTTGGAAAACTGTTTGTTATTGTATTATAAGATTGAACCTTCACATGTCCTATGATACGTAAATTCCACTCCTAAGTATGTATCCAAGGGCAACTAATGCTCAGGTTCATCATGCGTAAGGATGTCCATAGATGTTCTATCTGTAAGAGCAAAAAAATAAACTGGCAAAGATAGTGGAAATCCTACTCTCACTCCTGACTTTGAGTGTTTCTTCATTAAGCGTAATACTAGATCTGGATTGAACAGATTTATTTTATCATGTTAAGGGAGTTTCCACCTATTTCTATTTAATAAGAATTGTGACTAAGATTTGTTGATGCATTTATCCGATGCATGTTCGGCATCAGTCATGGAAAATCATAATATAATTTTTATCCTTGGAAATATTGGTTTGGTGAAACATTAATAAATTTTTCTGAGTATTAATACATCCTTGAATTTCTGCAATAAGCTTCACTATGTCTGATGTGTTATCCTAATGTAGTTGGATATTATTTGCTAATATTTTCTTAAATATTTTTCTATTTATAGTAAAAAATGTATGGTCTGTATTTGAATTTACCTGTTAAAAATTTGTTGGGTTTTGTTGTAAATATTACTCCACTAAATGATTTAGAAGTTTTCCTTCGTTTTTCATACTTCGAACTGTTCAGATAATGTTGGAAGTATATGCTCTTTAAATATTTGTTAGGATTCCCCTGTGAAACTATCTGAGTCCTTTATTAAAGGTAAGTTGGTGAGGGAGAGCTCTTTGACAGTTTTCTTCATTTCTTCTATGGTACTTGGTCTGTTAAGAATTACTACATTGTCTGGGGCTGGGTATGGGTAAACTATTTTTCTAGAAAATTATGCAATTTATCTAGATTTTCAAATTTGCACAGAGTTGTGTAAAGAAGTCTATACAATTATTGTATTTTAAATAGTTATAGTTATTTTCTCCTTGTCTTTCTTTAAAAAAATTGTGTATTTTGATTTCTCCCTCTTTTTCCTGTGGTTTGTTGCTATATAACAACAAATCTCAGTAGTTTAAAACAAGTCTTTATTTTTTGCTGTGGTTCTGCAGGTTGACTGCAACTTGGCTAGGCTAGCCTGCTCTGTGGACTCACAACTCCAGGTTCAGATGGCAATTCTGGTTCAGGTCAGCTTCTTGTGTCTTTCATCTTCCCTAGTCCAGGGGCAACCTGGGTATATGTTGGACAAGATGAACGGCATGAGCAGAGAAGCCAGATGGAAATACACAATGCCTCTTGAGTCATTCAGCCTGGAACTTGCATGCTGTCCATTTATGACTACATTTCATTGGCCAATGCAAGTCACATGGCTAAACTCAACACAGTGATTTGGGGAAACATACTATGCCCACTATAGTTGGTGTTACTGTAAAGTCACATGGCAAAGGAAGAAGCTATCTATAATTCTAATACAGAGAGGGCTTGAAGAATTGAGGGCAATAATTTATTCTACCAAAGTCCATCTTTTCTTTTCTTTTTCTTACATCCTTCCCACATTCAAAATATACTTATTCTTATATAATACATGGCAAAGTCTCATCCAGTAATGATATCTGGGGTCTCATTTATATTAGTTTTGGATTTGCTTTCTCTTGAGTGGGAGAACTATGAACTCCAAGACAATTTTTTTCCCTTCCTCCCCCAATATACAATGATGGAGCAGGGACAGGATTACGTCTACAAGTGTGCCCATTCATGAGAGGACTTAGGGGAGGCACATGGCAGTCACTGGTCTACGACAATTCTGAAATCCTGTGGGTAAATACTGCCTTGTCCCTCATTCTGGGAGTAGAGTATTATTCGTTTTTAGATCTAAACTTTGCTTCTTGGAAAAGCTTCTTAGTTTATTTTTCTCATGACTTTTGATTCTGCTGTCTGAGAGTTCCTTCCTTTTTCATCGTATTCCTTAGCACTACTGAAGCAATCATTAAAGAATATATTCTCTCAGCCTGCCTGGAGAAAGTTGGGAGGGGATAGGGAGACACCAAAGGTCTTTTATGTATTAGACAATTATAGTCTCTTAATACCCTGGCTGGTAGCACGTTTGACAATTCAGCTCAATAAATTCTAAAAAGTAGCAATAGTACAGAAACATTCACTTATCACAATGCAATAAAACTAGAACATAATTCAAATAAAAACTGAAAATGAAAAGCCTCTATCAATTGGAAATTTCAGAATACTCAGAGAACTCTTGGATCAAAGATTTGAGTTAAAACCCAAATTTTACAATATGTAGAGGAGATGATAATAAAAATAATATATATCAGAACTCATGGAGTCCATCTAAAACAATTTAAGGTGGTTCCTAATAGAGCCATTCACATGGATGAAATGGCTCCTAAAAAGTTGATGCACGTGGTGCCTTGATTTGCCTACATGACCTCTAAGTAATTCTAGAAAGGGAATCATGTCTCTAAAGGAAGTATTGCTGTAGTATTTGCACATAGATTTGATAGGGATCAAATATTTAGAAAATCCATGAAGTTTTTGAAAGAACTGAATTTGTTTTATGTTTTATGAATATTTGTTCTATGTTCTTTGGGTGCATGAATATTAAAATTATTTTATAAAATTAATTTATAAAATTATTTTCTTTTCAGATTGCAAATTTCTGATTGCTTATGTTATCTCAGCCAATGCTTTTTGCTTAAATTGAATCTTGTTTTCAATCTTGTACAAAACTAAATTTGTGGCCTCTCCCCTCCCTTTTTATTCTATTTGTGCATTTCCTCAGTCCTTTGTCTATCCTTTAATTTTCAGTCTCTCTGAATCACTTTGTTTTAGGTGCATTTGTATATAGGATAAAGGAGGTTTGCTTTGGAATTCAACCTGAAGGTTTCTTTTTCTTTTAAAACATGAGTTTTTTCTGTTTATATTTATCAATATGGCAGATATATTTAGTTCTATTATTTTAGCTACATCCGTCTGACAATCTTGATATGAAGTGGTTTCATTTTCATTAAAATCAAAATATTTTCTCTTTTCCCTTGTGACTTCCTCTTTGACCCATGAGTTATTTAAAATTATGTTGTTTAATTTCCAAATATTTGGGGATTTTCCAGCTATTTTTCTGTTCTTGATATTTAGTCTAGTTACACTGTGGTCAGAGAACATACTTTGTATGATTTCAATTCTGTTAAATTTTTAAAACTTTGGTTTATGGCTCAAATATGATCTATCTTAGTGAAGGTTCAGTGTTACTTCAATAGAATGTATAATTTGTTCTTTTTGGGTGGAATGTTCTATAAATGCCAGTGAGGTCAAATTGGTTGATAATTTTGTTTAGGTCTACTATATCCTTACTAGTTTTCGGTCTACTTGTCCCACCAATTAATGAGAGATGTGCTGATGTCTCCAAATAAATTGTGAATTTGTTTATTCTTTCAGTCTATCATGTTTTTGCTTTATGTACTTTGTAACTCTGTTTTTAGGTGCATGCATATTAAAATTGTTATGTCTTTTTGGAGAACTGACCTCTTTAACTTTAGATAATGACTCTCTCTATATCTAGTACTATTCCTTGTTTTGAAGTTTACTTTTTTTCTGATATTAATATAACTTTTTTATTGTCCCTTTCCCATCTTTTACTTTTATCCTGTCTATGTCATATTTAAAGTGAGTTTCTTGTAAACAGCATGGAGCTGAATACTGCTTAGATTGTTATCCAATCTAAAAATTTCTGTCTTGTAATTTGAGTGTTTACTGTTGTGGTTGGACTTAAATTTATCCTCTTGCTACCTCTTTTTGTTTTTTATTTTCATTTCTGTTTTTGTACTGCATATTTTTATAATTCCATTTTTCTCCACTATTGGATTATTATTTATGTCTTTTTAAAAACATTTAGTGGTTCCCTTAAGGTTTACAGTATTCATCTTTAGTTTATTGGTATCTACCTTCAAATAGTATTTTAAATCTTGAGGAATAGTGTAAAAAATTCATAACAGTGTAATCCAGTAACTCCTTCACATCATTTGTGCTATATGTCATGCATTTTACTTTTACATATGCTTATAAGCTAACAATATATTGCTACAGTTTTTGCTTTAGACAGTCTATTACTTTTAGAGTGATTAAGACTAAGAAACATGCCATGATTTAAGACAAAGAGCTTTGTGTAGATCCAAGTTTCTGTCTAGTATCATATTTCTTCAGTTGTAAAAAAAAAAAAATCTTCCTTTAACATCTCTATGGCTGCTAGTAATAAATTTCCTCCACTTTTGTTTATCTGAAAAAGGCCTTATCTCACCTTCATTTTTTTAAAAAAATGCAATTTTATTGAGATATATTCACGCACCATACAATCCATTCAAAGTATACAATCAATGGCTCACAGTATCATCACATAGTTGTGCATTCATCACCACAATTTTACAACATTTTCATTACTCCAAAATAAAATAACATAAAAATATAAAAGAAAACCCCAAACATCCCATACACCTTATTCCCCCCCCCCACATTGTTGACCACTAATATTAGTGTGGTACATCTGTTACTGTTGACGAAAGAATATTAAATATTACTATTAATTGTAGCTGATAGTTTGCAATAGGTACATTTTCTCCTACATACCTCTCTATTATTACCTCCTTGTAATAGTGTTATGTATTTGTTCTAGTTCATGAAAGAACTTTTTCGTATTTGTACTGTTAATCACAGTCATCGTTCACCACAAGATTCACTTGTTATACATTCCCATGTTTTCACCTCTAGCTCCTCTTCTGTGACATACATAACACTAAACTTCCCCTTTCAACCAGATTCACTCACGATTCAGCAATGTAATTATACTCACAATAACATGTTACCATGACCTCTATCTGTTTCCAAACATTTAAGTTCAACCTAGATAAACATTCTGTACATATTAAGCAACTGCTCCCCATCCTCTAGGCTCATTCTATCCCCTGGTAACCTTTATTGTAGATTTTATGACTATGAGTTTACATATCATAATTAGTTCATATTAGTGAGATCGTACAGTATTTTTCCTTTTGTGTCTGACTTATTTCACTCAACATAATGTCCTCAAGGTTCATCCATGTTGTTGCGTGCTTCAGGACTTCATTCCTTCTTACTGTTAAATCATATTCCATTGTATGTATGTATCACATTTTGTTTATCCATTCATCCATTGATGAACACTTGGGTTATTTCCATATTTTGACAATTTGAAAAATGCCACTGTGAACTTCAGTGTGCAAGTGTCTGTTTGCATCCCTGCTTTCAGATCTTCTGGGCAAATATGAGTAGCAGGATTGCTGGTTTAGAGGGCAACTCTATCCCTAGCTTCTGAGGAACTGCCAAGCAATCTTCCACAGTGGTGTGAGATAGGGGTTCTCTTTCATTCTTCTGGATATGGATATCCAGTTCTCCCAACAACATTTATTGAAGAGACTGTTCTGTCCCAGTTGAATGGATTTGGGAGCCTTTTAAAAGAAAATAAGTTGGCCATAGATCTGAGGGTCTACTTCTGAGCTCTCAATTTCATTCCATTGATCAGTATGTCTATCATTATGCCAGTACCATCCTGTTTTGACCATTGTGACTTTATAAGATGCTTTAAAAAGTCAGGAAGCATGAGTCCTCCCACTTCATTCTTCTATTTCAAGATGCTTTTGGCTATTCAAGGCCCCTTTCCCTTCCAAATAAATTTGATAATTAACTTTTCCATTTCTCCAAAGTAGGCTGTTGGAATTTTGATTGGTATTGCATTGAATCTGTAGATCAGTTTCAATTTGGGTGGAAATGACATCTTAATGACATTTAGCGTTCTAATCCATGGACTTGGGATGTCTTTCCATTTTTTTTTAGGTCTTCTTTGATTTCTTTTAGCAATGTTTTGCAGTTTTCTGTGTACAGGTCCTTTACATCCTTGTTTAGTTTATTCCTAGAAATTTAATTCTTTTAGTTGCTATTGTAAATGGAATTTTTTTCTTGATTACCTTCTCAGATAGCTCATTACTATTACGTAGAAACCTTACTGATTTTTGCATGTCAATCTTATATCCCGCTGCTTTGCTGAACTCATTTATTAGCTCAAGTAGCTTTGTTATAGTTTTCTCAGGATTTTCTAAATATAGAATCATCACCTACAAATAGTCAAAGTTTTACTTCTTTGTTTCTGATTTGGATGCCTTTTATTTCTTTTCCTTGCCTAATGCTCTAGCTAGAACTTCCAGCACAGTATTGAATAACAGGGGTAACAGTGGACATCTTTGTCTTGTTCCTAATCTAAATGGGGAAGCTTTCAGTCTCTCACTGTGGAGTATGATGTTAGCTGTGGGTTTTTCATATATGCCCTTTATCATGTTGAGGAAGTTTCCTTTGATTTCTGCCTCTCGAAGTGTTTTTTATCATGAAAGGTAGCTGGATTTTGTCAAATGTCTTTTCTGCATCAATAAAGATCATGATTTGATTTCTTCCCTTTTGATTTGTTAATACAGTATATAACTTAATTGATTTTCTTGTGTTGACTCACCCTTGCATACCTGGGATAAAACCCATTTTGTCATGGTGTATAATTCTTTTAATGTGCATTTGAATTTGATTTTGAGTATTTTCTTGAGGATTTTTGCATCTATATTCATCAGAGAGATTGGTCTGTAGTTTTCTTTTCCTGTAGTATCTTTAGCAGGCTTTGGTATTAGAATGAGTTAGGACATGTTCCCTATTCTTCAATTTTTTGGAAGAGTTTGAGCCTGAATGGTGTTAATTCTTCTTGGAATGCTTGGTAAAAGTCTCCTGTGAAGCCGTCTGCTCCTGGGCTTTTCTTTGTTAGAAGATATCTGTGATAGATTCAATCTCTTTACTTGTGATTGGTTTGTTGAGATCTATTTCTTCTCCAGTCATTGAAGTGTGTGTATTTCTAGGAAATTATCCATTTCATCTAAATTGTCTAGTTTGTTGGCATACAGATGTTCATAATATCCCCTTATGATCTTTTTTATTTCTTCAGGGTGAAATAAAACGATCACAAAATTAAATGACACCCCCCCTCCCCCGTTTATGATTTTGTTTATTTGCCTCTTCTCTCCTTTTGTCTTTGTCAGTCTGGTTATGGGTTTGTTGATTTTATTGATCTTCACAAAGAGCCAGCTTTTTTGTTTTATTGATTCTTTCTATTGTTTTTTCTTTTTTTTGGTTGTTGTTGTTGTTATTCTCCATTTCCTTTATTTCTGCTCTAATCTTTGTTATTTATTTTCTTCTGCTTGCTTTGGGATTAGTTTGCTGTTCTTTCTCTAGTTTCTCCAGTTGTTCAGTGTGCCAGTTTGAAACTGTAATGGACCCCAGAAGTGCCATGATCTTTTAACCCAATCTTAAGGTAGAACCTTTTGATTGAGTGTTTCCATGGAGATGTGGCTCACCCAACTGTGGGTGATAATTCTGATTGAACTATTTCCATGGAGGTGTGGACCCCGCCCATTCAGGGTGGGTCTTAATTAGTTCACTGGACTACTTAAGAGAACTCAAGAGCTGACACAGATGCTGATGCTTGGAGATGCAGGCAGAAGGATGTTTGGAGATGCTAAGCTAAGAGATGAAGCCCAGCATTTGCCCTGGAGAAGCTAATAGAGGACTCTCAGATGCTTAGAGAGAAACGCTGTGGGAGAAAAAAGCAAGGACGCACAGGAGCTGAGAGAGAGGAGCAAAGACGGAAGCCTAGAGACATTTTGGAGAAAGCCATTTTTGAAACACAACCCAGGAGACAACAATCGCATGCCTTCCCAGTTGACAGAGGTGTTCCGGATGCCATCAGGCTGCCTTCAGTGAAGTATCCTCTTGTTGATACCTTAGTTTGGACACTTTTATGGCCTCAGAACTGTAAATTTGTAACCGAATAAATCCCCTTTATAAAAGCCAGTCCATTTCCAGTATTTTGCAAATGGCAGCTCTAGCAGACTGGAAGATTCCGTTTGGTCTTTGGTTTTTGCTCTTTCTTCCTTTTTAATGTAGGCATTTACGGCTATGAGTTTTCCTCTCAGCACTGCCTTTACTACATCCCATACGTTTTGATATGTTATGTTCCTGTTTTCATTTGTCTTGAAATATTTACTGATTTCTCTTGCAATTTCTTCTTTGACCCACTGATTGTTAAAGAGCATGTTGTTTAATCTCTATATATTTGTGAAATTTCTGGTTCCCCAGGGGTTATTGATTTCCAGCTTCATTCCGTTATGATCAGAGAAAGTGCTTTGTATAATTACAGTCTTTTAAAATTCATTCAGACATGTTTTGTGCCCCAGCATGTGATCCATCCTAGAGAATGTTATATGAGCACTTGAGAAGAATTTATATCCTGCTGTTCTGAGGTACAAAATAAATAAAAATAAATCTAGTTCATTTATTGTATTATTTAGGCTCTCTGTGTCATTATTGGTCCTCTGTTTAGATGTTCTTTCTATTGGAGAGAGTGGTGTGTTAAAGTGTCCCTTGTGGAGATGTCAGTTTTGCCAGTGTTTGCCTCGTGTATTTTGGGGCATCTTGATTAGGTGAATAAACAATTATGATTGTTATTTCTTCTTGGTGAATTGCCCATTTTATTAATATATAGTGTCCTTTGTCTCATAACATTTTGCATTTAAAGTCTATTTTGGCTGATATTAGTATAGCTACCCCAGTTTTTGTTGGTTTGGGTTTTTGGGATTTTTGGTTTGTTTGTTACTTTGTTTGTTTGTTTTTGGTTACTGCTTGCATGGAAATCATTTTCCATCTTTTCACTTTTAACCAATTTGTATCTTTGGGTCTAAAATGAGTCTCATGTAAAAAGCATATAGCTGGATCAGATTTTTTTTTTTTATCTATTCAGCCAATCTGTGTCTTTTGATTGGGGAGTTTAATCCATTAACATTCACTGTTATTACTATAAAAGCATACTTACTTCAACCATTGTGGAAATAGTGGAGCTGAAGTTGCGCTGGGCTCCTGCATGGAAGGGTTCAAGGCTGCAGGACCCAGAGGTTCACCCTCTCTGGCTGATAGTTGGAACAGAATTGTGCCACAAACCCCACTTTTTCTGAAAGGAAGGCCCCTCTATCTCCCACAGCCCACTGCAGCCAGTCAGACGAGAAACAGGTGCACCCTGATCTGCCAGCCTCAGGGGTGGGGAATGGGTGATGGGAACCATGGTATAGATTAGTCTCTTGTCACAGTCTTTCAGTTTGTGAGATTAATAGAGCCATGAGCTTCTAAGCTCCTACATAGAAAGGCTCTAGGCTGCAGGACCAAGAGGGCCAACTTCCCAGGCCCACAGTTGGACCAGGACAGTGCTATGTCTCACCAGCCCATGAGAACCAAGCTGTCCCTCAACTGCTGGCTTCAGGGATGGAGGAGGGGCACCAGGTGCCACAGTTGAGTTCTTTCACCACAATTTCTCAGTTGTAGTTTCTCCATTTTTTTGTCCAGTTCTTCTGAGTATGTGCAATGGCCCTTTCCTGGTCTCCTCAGCCACCGAACCACTGCTTTGGATAGTTCCTGCCGGTTCTCTTGGCATTTTTGGTGGAGGAGTGAATTCTACCTGTCCTTATTCCACCATCTTCCTGGAAGTCTTCCTGCCGTCATGTTTGAAAGATATTTAACCTGGGCATAAAATTCTGTGCTGACCATTATTTTCTCTTAGTATTCTAAAGATGTTACTCATCTTCTATCTTGCATATTTTCTGACAAGACATCTGTTGTTGTTCTTATCTTTGTTCCTCTGTAGGTAATATGTCTTTTTTCTTTGTCTGTCTTTAAGATTTTCTCTTTATGTTTGGCTTTCAGAAATTTGAATAAAATGTGTCTATGTGTGCATGCTTGTATTTATCCTGATTGGGCTTCTATGAGGTTCTTGGATCTGTGCTTTGATGCCTTTCATTGTTTTGTTAACTTCTTGGCCATTTCTTTTTCAAATATTTTTATTTCTTGTTTCTTCTCTTTTTTTTCTTTCACAATTTCAATTTCATGTAGTTTAGACCACTTAGATGCTCCTGTATGCTCTTTTCTCTTTATTTTTTAACTTGTGTTTCAGTTTGACTAATTTCTATTGCTTTATCTTCAAACTCACTGATTGTTTCCTTGGCTGTGTCACATTTACTTAAAAACCCATCCAAGGCAATCTTCATCTGGGTTACAGTGTTTTCAAAAATATCTGTAAATATTCACTGCCTCTCCTCTTTTTCCTTTCTACTTTCAATTTCTTTAAAATGTATAATTTCCTACATTGTCAGGATTTATAACATTTACTTTTTGTTTTGCCTTTTGTCTTTTTAATTATAGTCATATCACTAGTTTGTCTCACATCTTTCACATTCATCTCTTGTAAGTTTTTTCCTCAAATATGCTTCTTAAGAGGGAAACAATATTCCCTGAGTTCATTGGATGCTAACAGCTTTTTTTTGTGTTTTGTTTTTTGTCTTGTTTTTTTTTAAATGCAATTTTATTGAGATATATTCACACACCATTCAATCCATCCAAAGTGTACAATTAATGGCTCACATATAGATATTCATTCATCACCACAATCAATTTTAGAACATTTTCATTACTCCAGAAAAAAAATAAAAATAAAAAAGAAAACCCAAAACATCCCATACCACTTATCTCCCCCTATAATTTACCCCTAGTATTGGTGTGATACATTAGTTACTGTTGATAAAAGAATATTAAGAAATTACTGTTAATCATAGTCCATAGTTTGCAAAAGGTAAATTTTCTCCCATATACTGTGTAGTAGTGTCATACATTTGTTCTAAGTCATGAAAGAACTTCTTTATATTTGTACTGTTAATCACAGTCATTGTCCACCACAAGATTCACTGTGTTATACACTCCCATGTTTTCACCTCTAGCTTTCCTTCCGGTGGCATTCATGACTCTAAACTACTCCTTTCCACCACCTTCACCTACAATTCAGCACTGTTAATTATACTCACAATAACATGCTACCACCACCTCTATCCATTTCCAAACATATAAGTTCTACCTAGTTAAACATTCTGCACATGCTAATAGCTTTTTGACTGTTATTTTTACATTTGACCATTTGTCTTTAAAATTTATAGTTCATATTTTCTCTCTTTGAGGATTTTGAAGGGAGTCTTCCAGTGTTTCCTAGAATTGAATATTTCTGTACAGAAGTCCAAGGATAGCTGTAATACTTTCCTCTCCTAAGTGACTTAACTATTTAACTCATTTCCTAAAAATGCATTTCATTATCTTTGGAATACAGTAGGTTTACTAGGATATGGGTTGATGTTGACCCCATTGGGTCAGTTTTCCCCGGGGTTATAGTCTCTGTTCTGTATGTAAATCCAACACATCTTTTATTTTTGGAGGTGATTTTTTTTTTGTTCCATTTCTTTTCATACTCTTCCTCTTAATCTCTTTCAGATGCCTATGATTTTCTTCATAATATTTTAAATACTTTCTGGGTTGATTTCCCTTTCTTGTTGCTGTCCTTCCCCATTTCTATATTCTATATCCTATACATTATCTATTCTAACTTGCACCTTCATTTTTACTTTTATTTCTGTGATAATTTAAATTTTTATTCTACTTTTCTGAGCTTTGCTAGTTCATGCTTTATTTCTCTATTTTCACCATCTTCTCTCTGGGTTTTCATATGCTTTTGCTTCAAAAAGGCAATTTAGCCAATAAAAATTTAAAATTTACTGCGAAGTATTTGATCACAGTTTTCATCTGCTATATGACAGTGTTTATTATCAGCCATCAATTTTCTTTTCTTTTATTCTCTCCCCACCCCCCTATATATTTTGAATAGTCACTGACCACATTCTTTCTGATTACTCATATTTGATGGGGGTGAGTTTTCATGGACTAACAATTTTCAGAAGTTTTATGTTAGAGGCAACTAGGGCTAAGTTCCAAGCTAACTTGAATCTTTCCCATGACCTGGATTTTTGTGGCAGTTCATTTAGCCTTTACTTCTCCCCAGTCCATGAAAATAACTGCCATTGAGTTTTCACAAAGTAAAATCTCTGTTTTCTCCTGTTGCTATAGAGATTAACTTCTTCATATAAATGTGCTTGTCTGTGTGATTTCTTATGTAGTCTAAATTCTCTGCTTTTTAAGTCCAGGGAATCCCCTGATGTTTGTGTATGCACTGCTGCAAACCAACAATTTTTATTTTGCACATCAGGGTGTTCCCCACCTTCAAGAAGTATACTTTCTGGCTCTTTCAAGATCCAAGGCCACAGCATTTTCCTCTTGACTTTCCACCATGCACACCCTTACTGAATCTCCTCTGCTTTTGACAGCATCTCCATTACTTTTGTGGTGGGTGGTTTTGTATTGCCTAGTTTCATCACAAATGGAGTTTGCATATTTTATTTCTTATTCTCCTGTATCTTTCAGATGATTTCCAAGAAATCAAGGAAGATGCTCTGTCATTATACCACCATCCTTAAACTGGAAGTTCAACTTATAAATTATAAAGTAAAGTGTACCTCTTATGACACCATTTTGCAAGATATTTACACTGGTTCTGATAAAGATAATTTCAAGGGCAGCATATTTTCAATAACCGATATTTCTATCTTACTTAGAAAAATGGAGTATTAAAACTTAAATTTCTGGGTGAGTTTTCCAAAAACATATCAGGTAATTTCAAAGTTGTGCGTGGAATATCTTGAGAAGTTTTTCTAATGTCCTTCATGTTCATATGATTCAAATGTTCATCTAGCTAGTTATTTATAATGCGCTGTATGAAAGGAAGATAATATAAATAATATGTGGAAGAATTTCCATGCTATTGAAGTACATTGAAGCCAATTTAATGGTTTGCCTTGTTTAATCAACCTATACAAACCTCAAAAATTTTATACCATGAATGTTAATTTGTACCATGAATGCTAGTTGATTAAGCGAGAAGTTGTGGTAGTTTTTTAAAATAAAGGCCTGGGTATTAGATTTTCATCAGATACTACCTCCTTAATTAAACCATTGTTTTTAGGGAGAAAATAGATACAACCTGAATCATTTTGAATCTATATAAATATTAGCCGTTCCTAAAATTGATGCTATTTTATTTTAAATGCCACATTTGGACTAGAAAAAGAAAAATATTTCAAGAATTTGTATTATAAAGTGTCTTGATTCTCACCTAGAATTTTGGAGTACAGGTTTTTAGGAATTCCTCTGTTTCTCACTCTTCAAAGGAAAAAATCCTTTGCTTCTTATGGCTAAAAATAAAGGGTATCTTGGTGTTTCATTAAAAGAACTCTCTAATTGTTTGACATCCATATTTGCTTTCACTTGAGGATACTATTGTATTAATGCAAAGGACAGTAGTTAATCAAATGCAAAAAAAAAAAAAAAAAAAAAAATCCTCCCTCTCCAAACTTTAATGTGATGGTTTAAATATAGGTACCCAAAATTCTTTGTAACTGCTTTCTTCAATGGGTGGTGCTTAATGCCCTCTTCTTGAATTTGACCCAGACCTGGTTACTTGCTTCTATTGAATAGACTATGGTAGAAGCAATGGTGTGTGGATTTCAAAACTAGGTAAAATATCATTGTTGCTCTCTCCTTGATCTCTCTTTTGCATCACTCACTATGAAGAGAAGCCAACTGACATATGAAGAAACTCAAGCAGTCCAAAGAGAGTATATGTGGCAAGGTCCTGACACCTCCTGACAAGGGCGAGGAACTGAGGTGTTTTCCTAACAGCCCTGAGAGTCAGTCGTCTTGGAAAAGATTCTCCAGGCCCAATTGAGCTTTGAGATGACCAAAGCCCCAGCCAATGTCCTGACTGCAACCCCATTAAACACCCTGAATCTTTTCGCTAAGCCATACCTGTATTCTGGCTCACAGAGACTGCAGAGAATAAATGCTTATTATGGCAAGCTGCTAAGTTTTGGATTAATTTATTGCATGACAATAGATAACTAAAACACTTAAAGTGACCGATTTTATTTTCTCTATGAAGACATAACAACACCAACCTTGTCCCTATCTTCTGTAGAGTTCAAAGCAACCAGCTTAATACTCATCACTTGTTTTCTTTCTCTTCAATTTCTTGCTTGTATTTTCAGAGAGCTTAATACCACTTCAACTCCTTAACAATCATGACCAATAATAAAGAAAAATGTGAGAGCTTCAAAATTTTCCGGATTCAATGGAAGAAAAAGCTTAAATATCTTTGCCAACTAAGTGGATCTCTTCTTTAAATAAGAAATGTTAGAAGCCTAAGTGGCATTGGAAGGATTTCCAAAAAAATGGGTTATTAGAATAGAAACTTCTGTTCTTCACATCCTCAAAATGCTGCTAGCAAATAGAGAACAACAAGAACAACAACCAATCTAGCTCATATATCTCTCATATACAATTTTCTATGTAGATCATAAAACCTGAGGCTGATTGTTAGATAAAAGTCATACCTTGTTAAAGAGGGCCAAGGGGAATCTGAAGGCTTGGAGCAATGGACATGAAAAATGAAAACTGAATAGCAACATACGGGCACAGTAGATTAGTGGTTGTTCTGTCCCTTGTCAGGAGCTAAGGCAAGTAAATACACCTGAAGCTTTGCTGGATTTATAGACCAACTAAAATTTAAACCCATTTTCTTCCAGAAGGGAGTAGGTTGTGATTAATGTTCGGTGATCACACAATTCCAATTCCTTTCACCCAGTCCCTACCTAGAGACCAATTGATTACTTTTATGATAACTTATTAGGAGCTAGAGAAGTTTTCCTTCCCCCAAAATATCTTCTGTACTGGAATTATGCCATTTTTAATTTTACCTCAACAAATGTCACAGAAGGGAAGCCTGTTCCAAAAAAGAGCTATACAAATAATAGAGTGAAAATTGGTTTATGTTGATGAAAGATCAAAATGGATCATTAAGAACAGCTGATTTTTTCAGAGACTTTATCTTATACCACATCACCTCATAAAACCGTTGTGAAGATAAATTAGTACATGTAATTGGTTTATGGAACAAGCTGTCTTTAGCTGAAGTAAATCATGAAGAAGCTTAATTTTTTTTCTCATACTTCCATCTTTCAACAGTGCTGTGTTGAATCTTCCTCTCTTGTCTTTTAGCCACACTTTGAGCTTATCCCATTGCTTTCCTGGTCACTTTAAGGGTTTAATTTCACATATTAAAATTGCAGTTTTTAAAAATATATTAAAAAATTGTATCTATTAAGTCCAATGTCAAAACTTCAAGGACTCACCAAGTGCACAGCTTCTCTCTTTCCTGCCTCACTCAGTTTTGAAACATGCCTGGAAACCTTTTATGAGGACATCGTTGGTTTCTTTGCGTTCGTCTCTCTACTTCCCTCCACTTCCCCTGCCCACCCCTACCCCCCACTTTCTAGCTGCTTTTTCTGGGTTTCCCAGGGTTGAACACAGAGGAGGGAGGATTAGACAAAAAGGACAGAGCTGGGAACAGCTCCTGATGGCTGAAGTCTCCAATGAAGGGGTGTGTCCCCCAAATTCACAAAAGTGCTGCAGAAGAGAGTCATATGGGCACATGTCACACTCAGAGGACTCCAACTCTGGATAACATCAGCAGTCAGATAACACCATGTCTGCTTCTTCTCTGTTCTCTCCTTCACCCTCTTCTAACCATGGACAGTTAGAGGCAGCAGGCTGGTGAGTGAAGAAGACAGAGATGGTGAAATAGAATAAAAGAGGATCATATACCCCCTTTCCGCCCACTGACGATTTCTTCATCTGAGTCTGGCCTGAATTTCCATAGAGAGAGAAGCTTCAAATTGGTTGAGAAATTGAAACTTTGATATAAAACCATATTGGGCTTTTTTAATATATCAAAATAAGGATATTTGTTAATACCTGAAAGTGACTTGAAAAATATCATACTGTTAGATTGTCTAGGAGTGTGGTGGGATAGCACAACTGAAAATCCTGGGTAGAAGGAAAATAAAGTTGTTTTACCTGTTCGCATTCTACTGAGTCCAGCTTATTCTTATTAAGAAACAACGAATAAAACACTTAGTACTTAGCACATAGTAAGTAATCAATTAATGTTACGTGTTATTGTTGTCATCTTCAATATTGTTAGTCCTATAATTAATTTCTTTCATGCTCAGACCCTGTGATGAAAAAACAGTCATGGAAAAGGCAGAGTGAGAGGGTCAGTTTTGCAATTCATGAAGGCTGTTTTGCAGTTATTCTCTATTAAGGTGGAGTAAGTACCTGGTAATTCCCATTTTCTGTTTAATAAAAGATACTCAATTAAAATTTAATGCAGTTTCAGTATTAATATCCTCTTGGCTAAGCTGAAATGATGAGGGAAATGAGGTGGTTCAGGTATATTACTAAATCAAACTCTAGAGGTGTGGGGTGGGGGAACCACGAAATGACCCATTGAAGTGGCTGCTTTATTTTCAAGCCAGATGCTATGATTATAATATAGATATAAAGAAGAATAGGGGTCAGAATGAACTTTCCCACTCTCCAGGAATCCTAGTGAAGCTGTGACATGTGACTCCTGTAAGAATTTCAACCAAATATAAAAACTGGACAGCTGACTAAATGCTTATTAACCTCCTTCCTGGACACTACTTAGTACTGGTAGTTAGATTTTTGTTGTTGTTGTTAATACACTTTTAATTTTAGAACAATTTTAGACTTACAGAATTATTGTGAAAACAGAACAGAGTTCCTTTGCACCTCACACCTAGTTTCCCATATTATTGACATCTTACATTCAATGAACAAGTCTATATTAATACATTATTATTAACTAACATCCTTACTTTATTCAGATTTCCTCACTTTTCCCCTAATGTCCTTTTTCTCTTCCAGATCCCATCCAGGATACTATGTTGCAATTAGTAATCATGTCTCTTTAGGCTCCTCTTGATTGTGACAGTGTCTTAGACTTTCTTTGTTTTTGATGACCTTGAGAGTTTTGAGGATTACTGGTCAGTTTATTTGTAGAATGTCCCTCAATTGGGATTTACGTGCTGTTTTTCTTATTTTATACAGGGATTATCGTTTTTTGGGAGGTGGAAAACCATAGAGGTAAAGTGTCATTTTCATCACATCATATCGAGGGGACATACTAACTTGATTTATGAGTGTTCGTGCTTGCCTGACTGAAGTAGTTTGTCAGGTGAATCCACTGTGAAAATATCCTTAGTGGGGTACCATTGTTACAATTGATGAGAGAATGTTATTATAACTGTACAATTAACTATAGTCTATAGTTTACGTTAGGGCTCACTGTGTTGTTTAGTCCTATGGTTTTTTTTCTTTTTTTTTTTAATTTTTATTCTAGCAATATATATACCACCTAAAATTTTCCCTTTTAACCACACTTAGATAAATTCTGTTGCTAATTATAGGACTGACTGGGGAAAGAAATATACAAGATGAATCTGGATCATCTCATAGTGTCAGGAAAAAAAGTGCTCAAAATAAAACAAAAGTAAACTCTCCACTTTGATAGGGTTATGTTGAAGGGACACAGGAATATATATAATTATATTCACAATGTTGTGCTACCATCACCGCCATCCATTACAAAAACTTTGCAATATATATTTTTAACTACTCAAAGTCCACCTTCAAACAACACTGTATCACTTCATGTGCAGTGCAGGTTCCTCATAAGAGAACTTCCACTTCCTCCCTCCCATCCCTTATGACATTGCTGTCATTCACTTCACTTACCCATGTTATGATCTTCCAAAACGTTGCTACTAGTATTACCTTAAGCAGTTCTTTTTAGATCAGTTAAGAATTTTTGCAAACTAAGATTTTATTTTGCATTCATTTGTTCCTTCTCTGGTGCTTTTCTTTTCTTTACATAGATCTGAGTTTCTGACCTACATTGTTTTCCTTCTCTTCCAAGAACTTTTAATATTTCTTGCAGGGATGTTCTGCTAGGGATGAATTACCTCAATATTTTTTTTGTCTGTATAAATTTTTTTCACTTTTATTTTACTGGATATAGAATTCAAGTTAGGTAATTTTTTTCTTTTAATACTTAAAATGTTTTACTCTACTCTTCTTATTTGCATGGTTTCTGACAAGAAATCTGCTATAATTCTTATCCTTTCTCTCTTGATAAGGTGGTTTTGTTCCTCTTACTTCTTTAAAAATTTTCTCTTTGTCTTTGATTTTCTGCAGTATGAATATGATGTGCTTAGATGTAAATTTTTTGGTATTTATCCTGCTTGGTGTTTTCTGAGATTCCTGTATCTATGATTTTGTGCCTGTCATTAATTTTGGAAAGTTCATGGCCATTATTACTTCAAATATTTCTGCTTCTCCAATCTGTCTGTCTTCTTCTTTTGGTATTCCTATTACATGCCTGTTAACACCTTTTGAAATTGTTCCATAGTTCTTTGATGTTACGTTCTGTTTGTTTAATTCCTTTTTCTCTCTTCATTTCCATTTGGATGGTTCTTTTTGACCTATCTTCAAGCTCACTGATTCTTTCCATGTCTGTAACAAAAGTCTGCAGATGGGCCCATAAAAGTCATTCTTGTTTTCTGTTATTTTACTGTCATTTAAAAAATTTTTTATTTTAAACTGATTTCAAACTTACAAGATAGTTGTAAAAATAATAGAAAACCCAAATAGAAAACTCCAAAATACCCTCGACCCAGATACCCAGATCCATCAACTTTGAACATTTTGCCACATTTGCCATATCATTTTATCTACCTATCTCTCTATCTGTCTGTCTGTCCATGTTTTTTAGCCATTCTATTTTTTAAATATTTGAGAGTAGGTCATTATAGTCTTTTGATATCTAGCATTTCCTTTTGATCCTTTCATAGAATTTCCATCTCTCTTACATTGCCCATCTGTTCTTGCATATTGCCTACTTTTTCCATTAGAGCCCTTAACACAAAGTTTTTAAAATCCCCAGTCTGATAATACCAAAGTCTGTCATATTTGAATCTGGGTCTGATGCTTGTTTTGTCTCTTGAGGCTGTTTTTTCTTGCATTTTAAGATGCCTTACAATTTTTTTGAAAGACAGGCATGATGTGTTGGATAACAGGAACTGAGGTAAATAGGCCTTTAACCTGAGGATTTATGTTAATCTGAGTAAGAGTTGGGATGTGTTTAAAGTTTGCTGCAGCTGTAGATGTAGAGACTTCTCTAGTGTCTTTTTTTTTGTGTCTTCCCTGTTTTCTTTGGGCTCTTCTAAGAACTTCTTATTGGATAGAGTCTGCACCTCGGAGCTCTTTCAACTATAATGCACTGAAATTGTACTGGAGCTCTGTTGGTATGGTAGTAAGGTGTGGGAGGGGAAAACATTCTATAATATTATGAATTAATCTCTTTTATTCATAGGGTCTTTTATTGGCCCTATATCCCTGGGTGGTGACCTTCACAAGTGTTTCTTAGCTTTCTTACTCCTTTAGGTAAGACAGGAAGGCTAGAGGGGGCTAGAGTTGGAGAAATGCCCAACTCCAGATGGAGTAATGCTCTGGTAGATGGGCTTTCCCTGAAGAGCTGGACTTTGTAATGGAGACGCTCTGGGAGTATTTCATGTTGGTTACTCTTCCCCTTCCCCTGCCACAGCCAAGAGGGGATCTTGGCTCTCCATTGTGTGACCTGGTGGGGTTTCTAGAGGTAAAACTCATGAAAGTATTGGGACCCACTTAAGACTGCAACTCCCAGGAGTTCGTGTCTTTCAAGCTAGTCCACACTCAGCCTTCAACAATTCATCACAATTACCATGTAAGTATTCCTACTAGTTTGTAGCCCTGGCCACTTTGGGCCTAGATAAGTAGATCTCCTCTGTGACTCTGGATTTGCCTGTCTCTCAATATTTCAGGGTGGCAGTTTGCCCTGTGACCTCAGTTCTCTGAGGGGTCCAATAAAAGGTGTTGATTTTCAGTTTGTTCATCTTTTTCTTATTTTAAGGATGGGAGTGATGACTTCTAAGTTCTGTATATGTCTGAGCTAAAACTGGAAGTTCTATGATTAGCTTTTGATGAAACATTCCTGATGAATAGTTTAAAAGACGGGTAATACAATTTCATTGAGTTTAATTCAGTCTTTACTAAATTCTTGTTCTTCTCAGTTCTGCAAACTGCTTACAAGTTTTTCTTAACTGTAAACCTAATGTACACTCATTGTGAAAAATAAAAAATATAATGGAGAAAATAAAAAAAAAATCAATCACTGTGACAGGGATAGTACTTTGATCTAGTCCTTCCAGGCTTAATTTACATAAATGCTTAATTTACTAAAGATCATATTGTACCTAGACTTTTATTTTCTGCTCTTCCCCCCTAACATATCATGACTTTTCCTCCTATGTCTTAAAATAATTATCTGTAACTTAATTCCAGCGTGACTCTTTCCAAATTATCCAACTGTAGGTCATTTGTAGGACTTTTGACTTCTCTGATGCTCAATTATCTGTAAGATAGTGACAGTAATACTTAATTCTCAGGGTAGTTGAGAGGATAAAATGAGGTAACATATTTAAAATTATTAGAACTGTGCTGTGGGAGATGGTAATTTCCAAAGATGACTATAACATTGTCTCCTGCCTATATGCTCTTCATCAATGTACCCTCACCTTTTCTCCAGGAAAAGGTCTAATTCCCTTCTCCTTGAATCTGGGTGGCCTCAGCAACCTGTTTTTCTGAAAGAATGCTATAAAATTGACATTTTGAGACTCCCAAGGCTCTGGCGTAAGAAGCTTTGCAGCTTACATTTAGGTCTCTTGAACACTTGTTTCTGGAGTCTTGAGCTATCATATATAATGTCAGATGACCTTGAGGCTTCCAGGCTGGGAAGACAATCTGGAGAGACTCTACAACTACTTGAAGAGAAACAGATGCCCTTTCACCCCAAGATATGCCAGTCCCGGCCTTTTGTGTCATCCCAGTTGAGACCCCAGGCATCCTGGAGTAGAGATGAGTCTTCCCTGCTTTTCCCTGGCTGAATCTATTTCACAAAATGATGGGAGATATAATACAGTAGTTGTTTTAAGCCACTGTTTGGGGGCAGTCTTTGTTCAGCAACACATAAGCAGAACAAGTTCCTATCACAGAGTAAGGTCACTGTGAAAGGTAACTCTTATTAGAATGTTTTTAAATGATTGCCTAATATTCATGGTATAATGGGCCATTATTTACTTAGACAGTGACCTATTGTTAAATATTTAGCCAATTGTCATTTCTTTAAAAATTGCCTATCATTGAACTTGTATAAATACCAGAGTCAATAACTTTCTTATATATTAATCTTTGTGCACACTCATTATTTTACTAGGTGAAAATCCTATACATGGTCAAATCACTGTTTCAAAGAGTACAAACATTTTAAGGCAGATGATATTTCAAATTATCCTCTGGAAAATGCAGTACCACCAGAGTGAAATGAGAAGGCTGAAGCTTGGAAAGGCAGAATTATGATTTAAAATTGTTTTTTTTTTCTATTTGACATATCAAAAAATACATCTTTTATTATTTTATGTGAAGTTGAGCATTTTTTGACCATTTTTTATTTTTCACCGTTTATATTTCTTCATTGTTTTATTACACTATGTCCCACATCTGTTTTTGTTTTCTTCTTTTTTTATTTCCAAAATTTACAGACACTATAGCCACCAAGTAACAACTCCCCTTTCACTCCTTCCTCCATCACCTGGTAACCTCGAATCCACTTTCTGTCTCTATGAATTTGCTATTTCCAGATATTTCATATTAGTGAAATCGTATAGTATTTGTCATTATGTGCTTTGCTTATTTCACTCAACTTAATGTTTTCAGTGTTCACCCATGTTGTAGCATGTCTCAGGACTTCATCCCTTATGGTCAACTGTTTCATTGTGTGTATATCCCACATTTTATCCATTCGTCTATTGATGGATACTTGGATTTTATACCTTTTGGTTCTTGTAAACAATGCTGCCATGAACATTGGTGTACAAGTATCTGAGTCCCTGTTTTCGGTTTCTTTGGGTTTATATCTAGGAGTAGAATTTCCAGGTCATATGGTAATTCTATATTTAACTTTTTGAAGAACCGCCATACTGCTTTACCACCGTGGCTGCACCGTTTTACATTCTCACCTATTTATTTTCTTTTGAATGTAAGCTTTGTTTTTTTTTTTATGCTATCACTAGTTAAACTAGAAATGTGTAGCAAATCATTAACTTCTTTTTCCCTGTCATTAGTAACACTGAACATTCTTGCTTTATGGAATGTTCCAAGAGTTCCTGTTTTCTGAATGCAAACAATGAAGAATGATTTCCCTTCTCTCCCTGACCGTTCTCTTGGTGCACAGCACAAGATACTCTCCTCTATTTGTTGACAAATGCAGGCTTTAATTACTCAGTAACTAAAATTATCAAGTACTTACGGCAGTGGTCTTTATGTTTCCTTTCAAAGTGCTTTCAATATTTGAAGATTTTTCCATGGCATCATCCTTCTAGAATATGATCTCAGAACATTTCAGGAGTACCATTTTATGTGGCTTGTAACCAATAATGTGTCTGTGTGTGTGGATGAAGTTTCTTCTGTCAACCTTTATAAAGGAATTTGTGTACTCAAAAGATTCATTATCACAAGAAAGGCTCCTAAATCTGAGTTTATAACCAATATATCGAAAGAGTCTTTCTCAGGCTGAGTTAAAAGCGTTCATTTTCTGAGTTGGATCAGATAGTGTCCATTCCTTGGTTTTCATGGTTTTCTCTTAATGGCTTTGATATTTTAATTTGGCGTCTTGAACATTGTACTGATCTATTAGCTTCCTAGGGATACATAACTGAGTATCACAAACTGGGTGACTTAAAACAATAGAAATTTATTGCCTCACAGTTCTGGAGGCCAGAATCCAAAATCAAGGTGTTGTCAGAGGTGGTTCCTTCTGGAGTTTCTGGGGAATGTTTCTTTCATGCCTTTCAACTATCTTGCTAAACTTCTTTGATCCTGAAGAAAATTTATACCTATCTTCCAAATCCCTCCCTTTTCATATATGGACCCAGAGGCAAAGGGCCAGTGGCTAATCTCTTCACTGTAGTAGACTTTCTTGTTCATCCCCTCACATTCTTTCTTGCTAAATTTAGCAGTCCTTTCTTCTTTCCTGAAAAGGAGCTATAAAAATCACTCTTACCCTCAAACTCAAATTATACATTGAACCAGAAAGTGTTCAGAGTTTGCACATGAAATGTTTTTTCAAGGATTTAAATGCAAAGCAGAATCATCCCAAGGCTACTTTATTGTATTTTAATTCTGTTTCTTTGAGTGGCTAATTTAAAACAGAAACCTGTGGCATAAAACAGAGGGCATGGCTATAAAGCCAGGAGTTAAAAGCCCAGAAAAGCAGATAATGTCCTTCTCCTCCTTCCCGTAACTACTCATCTCCCTTCCCCCTGCTCATGCCTAGGTTTCCTAGCATTTGCTTTAATAATTGCAAGGGATTTGCTCTTCTAAATCCATCATCTTTTCCCAAGTAAAACATGCCACTTCTCATGATGATACTGCAGACCCTTTGCAATGGAGCCAGTGCAGTCTGTCTGCTCCAAAAATTCAAACACACCAGCAGGATGCAGTGTCTGCAGGAATAGATGAAGGTGATAGCTGAGGGTGTCAGAGTGAGATAGATTTATCAGCATCCTCAACCATACACTTCTCTTGGCTCACTGGCTGCTGGTGTTTTCTGTTTTCTGCTTGCTTACTCCTCTTCAGATGCTCCAAGAACAGGGGAGCTTCTTGGGAATTTCAGGCGTAACTGCGAACTTCCTGCCACACATACAAGAGCTGGTGAGATACAGGGTTGGCTGTGTGGCTGCTTTAAAATTCTCCTTGCTGGCTCTTCAGGGGCTTGATACAAACAAACGATTTCCCTCAATAGTCCAGAGCTAAGGGATTCATGCCAGGCAGAGCTCATTGCCCAAATGTCCAGTGTGATGGGGCCCTTCCAGACAGCTCCAAGTACCAGGTGAAGCACAAGACCAAGAGCTGCCTTTAATTTAATCTCATATGATATTTTCAAAATGAGAATCAGAAAGGCAATATGGGATCAAACCTTCCTGGCAGATAATGAGTGATAAACATTACCAGTTTGAAATGAATGGAAAATTCTGTGTACTTGCTTTTCCAGTATTCTCATTACTTTGAATGGTGTCATTAACCTGTAAATAGATTTCAAGTTTTTGAAATCTGAATAATTTTCAAGTTTTCCTTGTGAGAGGTAATTGAAAATATTATGGGAAATGGAACCAAAATTTTGAGAAGTCCCTTTTTGTCCCCTCAGGATCACCTGCAATCCATGGTACATTGGGTTAGGGAAAAGTAAAGCTCCATTTTATCAGCCTTTTAAGACTTATCCCTAAAGACCATAGGCCCACCAGACACGTGCAAATCTTGGTTACACTAGTAGGACCAAATCAGATTTTAAGCAGTAACAAAGCATGGTGCAATGGGAACTCAGGAGATCTGAAATCTTACCAACCTCTGTCACAAACAATTTGTCTGATCCCAGGATAGCCTTGTCATCTCTCTAGACCTCTGTTTCCTTATCTATAGACTGCAAACTCTGAAATTCTGTTTTCTTTAGACTGTTTTAGGAGTTTCAGCAAGGTTGCTTTTTAAACCCTTGTGGGATGTCACAGGAAGACAAAGAGACAGACACAAACTGGGTTTGTATTCATTTTACAATAAAGCCTCCAAAGGAGAACATTTTATATTTGGCTTCTTTGAACCACAGCATTCATCTGCAGATAAATATGATAAATATCTCTGGGATTGTGGTCAACACTGTGGCTGCAGAAACCACAAATCTGTACTTCCAGGACAAAGGGGAGACAAAACCCAAAAGGAGCAACGTTCAAGAAGGCAAGCTGATGGCATCACAGTGGCAAGCACTCCCGGCTCTCCTGAACTGGCCAGCACTGTCCGTGAGCCGTGGGAGGTCACTGCAGGCATCACTCTAAATCCAGGACCCACTCCACTTGCTCCCAAAGGTTTCTAGGGTTAGAGAGAGACAAACAGATTAGAGGCTTTACATACCACCCACCAGGGAGAAGGCTTATTTACTACTCATGACAAAGAATGAAAGGCTTGAAGGAAGTTAATGTCACCTGGCCTTCGTAGGGCCACACTCCATTCATTACACAGAGCACAGAATTGCAGGGCTTCTGACAAGCCTGAGGACGAGTTCTGTTCTCTAGGTTTAAACATGCAGTCAAATCTCATTGCAACGGGGGAGCCCATAAGGAGTAAAGTAGTCCTGTTTCCCTTAATGAATGTTATAAATAATGTTATAAATGTTTACTACATGCATTATTGTGTTAGGCACAATACAAAATACAAAGAAAAATAAATGGAGTCCCTCCTCTACCATTTACCAGTTGTATAACCTTTCTTGGGCTAGGTATTCAACCTCTCTAAGACTCAGTTGTCTCATCTGAACATAAGGATAATAATAGTATCTACCTTATAGGATTGTTGTGTACATCATTTGGCAGAGTACCTGACACACACACACATATAAAAAGTGTTAATTATCGTTATAATTATTGTATATTATATTATTATATTGTTATATTGTGTAAAATGTGATGGTAAGCTTCTTAGGAATTTATATGGAGATTTTTGATTTACAAACACTTTAAATTTATCGTGTCATTGGATTCCCCTAACAACCTGGTAAGAAAGGTACTATCATTACTTCCATTTTACGGATAGGGATGGAAATTACACACTTAAATGGGGGGAGAGCTCTGAGTTGTTGCTCTTTTCGTATCACAGAGCTGCCTCCCGTAAAGACAAAGGAAAACAGAGCTCACACTCTCAAGGGCTTGCAATTTTTTGGGATAGCCAAAAACGTAGAGAAAGGTAAGTAAATGTCTGATACAATAGTACTAACCATGCATAGGACTTGGCGATTACTGTGGAAATGTAGGGGGTGTATTGCCCTTTGTTCCTTTGTGTAAATCCATATTTCCATCTGTATCATCTTCCTTTTGCCTGAAGAAATTCCTTTGACATTTCTTGGATGGGTCTGCCAGTGAGAAATTCTTTCAGCTTTTGTGTTTGAAAATGTCTATGCTTAACCTTCATTTTTGAAAGATATTTTTGCAGGGTATGTATATTAGGGTTTTCCAGAAAAACAGAACTAACAGAGAGAGAGAGAGAGAGTGTTAGTTATAGAAATTGGCTCACATGACATGACTGTGGGTATTGGCAAGTCCAAATTCCATAGTCAGGCCTCAACTTGGAAACTCAATGGTGATGTCGAATTCCCCAGAAGAAGCTGCAAGTTGCAATGAAAGTGATGATGAATTCCCCAGGAGAAGCTGGCTGGCTGAAGTAGAGATAGAAATTCTTCTTTGTGACTACTGAAATCCTCTGTTCTCCCTTTAAGGTCTCAACCAATTGGATGAGGAGATTCCTCCAATTGCTGAAGGCAATCTCTTTGGTTGATTGTGGACATGATCAGCCATAGATGCAATCAACTTACCAATGATTTAAGTCCACGGAATACCCTCACAGTATCAAGCAGGCCAGTGCTTGCTTGACCAAACAACTGGACACCATAACCTAGCAGAGTTGACACATGAAAAGTAACCAGCACAGTATAGAATTCTAGGTTCACAGTTTTTTTTTTTTCTTTTGGTACATTATAGATGTTGCTCTATTGTCTTCCAGCTTGTATTGTTTCTGACAAGAAATCTTCTGTCATCTGTACCTTTGTTCCTTTGTACTTAATGTGTCTTTTTCCCATTGGTTACTTTTAAGCTTTTCCCTTTATCACTGGTTTTGAACAATTTGAATTTCATGAGCTTTGGTGTAGTTTCCTGCATCTCTATTTTGCTGGGGATTGATTGATCTTCTTGGATCTGTGGATTTATAGTTGTGTTTTTTAAATCAAATTTGGAAAATTTATGGTAATTATTTCTTCGGATAAATATTCTGTCCCTACCCTGACTGGAGACTCCATTTACACATGTATTAGTATCAACTAGGCTACCTGAAGTTGGGCCACAACTCAGTGATCCTGTGCTCGTTAAAAAAATTTGTTTTCTCTCTATTTCATTTTAGATAATCTCTATTGCTATATTTCAGGTCTATTAATCTTTCCTTCTACAATGTCTAATTGGCTGATAATACCATCCAGTGTATTCCTCATCTCAGACACTGTATTTTTCACCTCTAGAAGTTGAATTTGGGTTTCTTTTTTATATCTTCCATGTTTCTACTTAACTTTTTGAATATACCAAACATAGTTATTACAACTGTTTAATGTCTTTGTCTGCTAAATATAAAATCTGTGTCAAATCTGGGTCAGTTGTGACAGATTGAGTATATCTTCATTATGGGTTACATTTTCCTGCTCTTTTGCAAGCTTGGTAATTTTTATAGGATTCCAGACATTGTGTATTTTACCTTTTTGTATTCCTATAAATATTCTTGAGCTTTGTTCTGGGATATAGTTAAGTTACATGCAAATTATTTGGAGCTTTCAGGTCTTACTTTTAGGTAGCATCTGAGCAGCACTTAGACCATGGCAAGATTTCTCAACCTCAGAACTGTTGCTAGTTTGGGCTGGATGTAGGATGTTTGGCAGCATCCCTGGCCTGTACTCACTAGAGGCCACTCTGCTTTAAGTCATGACAAACAAAAATATCTCCAGACATAGGAAAATTGCTCCTAATTGAGAACCATTGGTGTGGGGTTAATTTTGCCCTGTCACTGAAGTAAGACCCTTCTGAATACTCTATCCAGTGCCTGTGAGGTTTTTCAGGTTAGCTGGTAGAAAGAGACATTATGCCTGCCCTGTGTGGGAGTTGGGTACTGTGCCTTCTAATCCTTTAGGTTGAGTCTTTTCCCAACCTCAGATAGTTTCCTCACAGGCATGTGCTGATTTAATACTCTGCTAAATACATCAGGGACACCCTCCACACATCTCCTGAGTTTTCTTTCTGTGCAGCTCTCTCCTTTACTCTGTGCTGCAGATTCCAGTCGCTTGGTCTTCCTAGACTCCCAACTTTTTTTCTCAAGGCAGGAAGTATGCTCCCTCTGGGTCCCCTCTAGTATATCTAGTATATTAAAACTATTATTTTTATCTGTTTTGTTCAGTTTTTTGGTTGTTCTGGTCACTGTTACTCCATTTTGACTAAAAGTGGAAGTCCATTTCTGACTTAAAAGTAATACAATTAAACTATAGAAAACCTAGAAAATTCCAAAAAGTATAAAAATGGATACATAATCATACAGAAGTAATCATTATTAATATTCTAATATATTTATTTCCATTAATTGAGGATGTCACTCTCAGTGAATCATCACCAGCCCTGAATATTATAACATAAAAATACTTTCTGAATTTGGTAGATAAAAAATAGCATCTATAGTTTATTTTAAACTTTCACTTATTTATTCCCTATTTGAGGCTGAATTTTTATGTTTATCTGTATTCTTTGTTATTAAGTTGTATGAGTTTTTAATATAGTAAAGATATTAACCCCTTGCCTAGCACATTTGGTGCAAAATTTTCCCCCAGATTGACACCTTTTAATTTTGTTTACCTTTTTGTCCAAAAAGTTAAAATTTGTACGCAGTCATTCCATTGATCTCTTTCTCTCTCTCTCTCTCTTTTTTTTTTTGGTAATTCTTTTCCTGTAGCTTTTATGTTTAAAATGTTCTCCCATCTAGTCATTACATAAATAGGTACCTAAATTTTCTTCTAAATTTTTCTTTCAATAGTTTAATGGAAATTCTTGTCACAACTGAAGCTTTTATCAGTGAATGGAGGGCTGCGGGAAGTATCTAAATGGATTTTTTTCCCAGAGAACTTACTGATTTTCCAGCACATTTAATTGAATACTTCATTTCTTACCCACTGGATTTTTAAGAAATTTATTATATATTAAGTTCATATTTAGCAGGAGGATCTAAGCCTGGAGCATCCCTTTGTTTCTTAGATCTGAGTGTCCATTCTCAGGACTGATATTTTTTAACTCACACGTTTCAAAGAGAGGCGTGCTATAGAATCTCCAACATTTTCCTCTTCCTTAGCCAAGGAGCTCCTGGTGGGAACAGGGTGTTAACATCTACAACTGCCATAATGGGAGCTGTTTGCTGCAGCCACTAATTCTCATACACGTCGACCCTGGCCAGTCTCATGCTTCAAGTGACAACTCTTTCATACCAACATACACATTCACATGCACACATGTACACTTGTACACACACACACACACACACACACAAGCATGGCGCTATCTTGTCGGCTTATCACTCCCTCTGCCTGTCACTCTTTTATCAGTTAAAGAGCCAAAATAGGGAGAAGGTGAGAAAAGAGATGGCTGGTGCATATGCTACTGTTAAAAATCTAAATATAGGTCATATGAGGGACTAAAAATCATCTCTACAAATCCCCTCCTTCCCCAGCACATTTTCTCATATCTGCTCCTCTAATCTACTCTTCACTTCTCTGCTTTTGCATCCTTTTAATTTTCTACCTTTCTGACTACTTCCCCCTAGCAGGAATACGTAGAATCTTTTGCAGGAATGTGATGGCTATAGGACTGTTTACAAATTCTCAGATTCTTATTCCTTTAGGCACATGGCATGATTGAACCCAGGTGTGTTCCATGCACATGCTTTGCCAATGAAATATGATTAGAGGTTTAAATATTTAATGTGTTATTTGACAGAGAGTCTGGCAACATTCCAGATGGTTTGCTGCTCCATCAGCTTGGGTGCCAGGGTGACGATGACGCCCAATCAGTGAACATGTCACACAAGAGAAAATAAATATTTGTTGTTTGCAGCACTGAAATTTGGAGGATGCTCATTATCACAGCATAATCTAGCTTAATCTGACTGATACATAGTATAAAGACTCCATTTTCAGAACAAAAGAATGGGACATATGGTTTGCAAAACATGTGGGTGTCTGTTCACCTGGAGTGTGTTATTTTTGTTGTCTGTCAAGAAACTGAGTGCTGTGGAGTGGTGAAGGAGAATGGAGATGGCTTCCTCCTTTCCCGTCCACTCAGTGGAGCTGCAGAGTTCCCAGCCCATCCATGACAGGATAATAGAAACAAATATTTTAAATCACAAAGGTCCTTGTACCTTGGATGCAAAATCCCACATGTGGTTTTCTGAGTATAGGTGGCTAGGATGCAAATCATGGCCTTGCTCCTGTGGCTCAACTCTCAGTTGGGCCTTTATGATAGACACTTGGGTTTACTATATCAGGATGTAAAATTAGTTCATGTGCTGGTTTTGAATGATCTTGCAGTTTTGTGCACTTCCCTAGCAGGTGTTCTGTGAAAGCAGAAAAAGAAATAAAGAAATTCCAAGCAGATGCTTAATCAATGGTAAGTGCCAGCGTTTCTACATCTTATCTCAGGTCTGAAGCAAGGATCAGCATATTTAATTTTGGCTTCAATTGGGCCTTTGTGATATGGGGTTCTTTTCCATTCTGTTTCCTTTTCTGTGATGTTATAGCCAATAACCTTATTAGGCAAATTCTTTAGCTCAGCTGGTAGAATGGGTGGTCGTTTCTTATTTTAATTAGTTATTTCAGGGGTTTTTTATAACCTGGATTTGAAAAGATTTTCACTGTGCCTCTCAGATCCTAGAGATTATATTCTAATGTCTTGGGCCCATTTTTTTGGTTTGTTTTTTGTTTTGTTCTGTTTTTTGCCATCACCCCTGTCATAGCTGTGGTTAAGCCTCACTGATGGGCACTAATTGGGTAGAAGGTCAATGTAAATTAGTTACCAGGCCATATTAGAGTCATTTTTGAGAGAAATGTATTTTAAATGCAAATAGCAACTTAAACTAAATTCTCACAAAGTTCTGACAGAGGAGTTGCAGTGGAAGTCCTGCTGAGCTACTGTAGTGAGTAGATAAAACTCATTTATAATCAGTAGTCCTATCTGCATACAAACTGTTGATGTGCTAAAGTCCTTAAAAATCATTTGCTCTCTTAACAGAGATTAAATGTGCCCCAGCAATTCTGTTCAGTCTAATCAGCTGCTTGGCAGAACCTATTTTCATGGACCAAACTGAAACCCAGTCTAACCTACACTGAATTGTAACAAAGGCTAGATTAGTGGACTTCAGATAAATAAAATATTATTGAGCATAGCTGGGTATTTTTGATATGTTAATTGACTTTTAAAGACTTTCCAATGCCCCATTCCATCCTAGGGAAAGGAGGAAAAGCAGAAATCTCAAATAGAATAAGAAGTTTGTCACCCGTAGAATGAGTTGTTCAAAATAGAAATTAATTGTAGAAAATATTTCATATGCACCTTTGGATGTGAACTGAAAGCCAATCCTGCAAGCTCAATTATAGGTGCCATTTGCTTAGAACATAGAGTGAATGGTGCCCCACTGTAATTGAGCAATAACTGTAAAGCTATTGGAAGTAGGTATTATACTTGGCCTGTGGCTGTTAAGAGAAAATGTGTTGCCTTTCTTTCTTTATGGGGCAAGACTCTACTCTTCTGAAGCAGATATTTTATTTGTCTGTGGCTGTTGAGAGATAATGCGTTGCCCTTTCTTCTTTACTGGGTAAGATTCTACTCATCCTTCAAGACTGAGATCAAATATCACTTCTCTAGAGCCTTTCCTGATCCTTACTGGGTCAGTCATAGTTTTAGCGTAGTTTCATTGTACACTCAAATTGGATAATTTGAGGAGGGTTTATAAAAGGGCTATTTGCAAAGGTATGGGCAGGGTATATGGAAAGTACAAATGCTAGGCTGCAGGATCCTGGATCTAGTAACGTCAGGGCCTGACAGGGCAAGGGCATGGTGAGGTCACCAGGACCTGGTAGGAGTCGCTATATGGGGAGAACCACAAAGCAGGAACTGAGACCTTCAAGTCAACATACAGTGACTCAACAGGGAAGAAGCCAGGGGAATAAGTACCCTAACCTCACTCTGCTTCCTACCTCCACTCTCCCTTCATAACACCTATAAACTGAATCCAACTGGAAGCCAGAGGACGAGGGAGCCTGTGGATTCAGTCCTCATAGGCTGGTGTATTAGTTATCTGTTTCTGCATAACAAGTTACTCCAGAACTTAGTAGTTTAAAATAAACATTATCTTGTAGTTTCTATGGGGCAGAAATTCAGGTGGAACTTAGATGAGGTGGTTCTGGGTCAAGGTCTCCCATGAAGTTGGAAGTTCTGACACAGACCAACCCTAATACAGTGTGGGAAGGGCTTAGCCAGGAGCATGAATTCCAGGAGGTGGGAATCTTGGGGGCTGATTGCCATAGCCAGTTTACCTGGGAGGTGGATAAAGGGTGAAAGAAGTTACACAGAGCCAAACAGAAGGTGTCCAGCACATCCTCCAAGTAGCAATGCTCCCTCTCTCTTCCGATAACGTTACCCATTGCATTTTTTATTTCTATGTCTCTCTCCTCTACTAGAATGCAACCTCCTTGAAAAGAATGATAGTGTCTTATTCTTCTTTAAGTCTTTGGAGTTTAACAGAGTGCCAGTATCAGGGTGGGTGCCCCAAAATGCTCAACATTTTAAATAAATGCAGTCTCTTTAATGGTCTGAGCCAATGATGTGTGCTTTTGACACCATTCAACTCTCACTGGCCTCTCTTCCATATTCCTTCTCCCTCCCCACCCTCCCTGAAATTGCCTGGTGCTGTCAAAATGCCTTTGTGTCAGTGAAGAAATTGACCTAATACACTAATGCTTATATAAGAGGCACTAACATAAGATGTTAGTGACTGCTAAATCCTGGGGCATTTGCATTTAACTTTTTTTTTTTCAAGATTAAGAAAAGGCAAACATGAGCTGGAGTGTCAGCAGTCTATAATTTATTAACCCCCACTTCACTCCCTTGAGTTCCCTGTTAAATATTTTGGTCCAAGTTCTGTCCACTCTGGGTATTACTTGGGTCTTTCCCACTTACACCTCAAGGACTTCTTGACACAAAGCTCTCACATAAAGAAGTGCTGTAGCCTTTTGGGGTATAGAAATAAGTTTCCTGGGCTCATACTCCAACCCTTAAAAGGCTTGGGCTATAAATATGTTATGAAAGCAAATCAGGGTAATCAAATTCCCCCAAAAAGAGGTCTGCAGTGGTGTGGTGGTGAGGCCCCAGCCAGGTGGGTGACCACTTAGGCAAACGTGAAAAGTTGCCTGAGGAGTTTCTGTACCTTTGCATTTTCCAGGCATGCTGGTTTGTTTCACTGGCATCACTAGACCCCTGTCTGAGATCTCCTCTGCAGAGAAGCTGGGAAATATATTTCTCAGGATCTCCTTCCTTTGTGTGGTTCTGGGTTAGAGTTTGCCAAAGAGAGACAAGAGTGTGAAATTGGGGCGGCAGTTGTAGGCAGGTTGAAGAGCCATAGCAACTTTCCAACAAGCTCTGGAGCAGTATTTCTCAAACTCCAGCTTTAGAAGCTCTTGGAGGGCTTTTTAAAGCATAGATAGCTGGACCCTATGCCCAGAGTATCTAAAATTTGTATTTCTGGCAGTTTCCTAGGTGATGTCATTGCTGCTGGTCCCCAGACCACCCTTAGAGAATCACAGCTTTAGAGAACCAACCACTTCAATGCTTTTGTTCTCCCAAATTAAGCCACATCATATGTGGAATTCATAGCATGGCATCTGTTTTCCCCAGTTAATGTGACTGGTACACGGGCATGGACGGAAGGTCAGCTTTCCAGAGTGCTGCAGTTGACGAAGGGAATCAAGCAGGACAGAGTGTGCTGCTAGCACCCCAGAGGGTTCAGGCTCCAGGTCAGAGGCAAGGCTCATGCTTCGACTTCCAATGGACTGGGGACACCTAGGCCTCTTGCACCCACGTGCTCTTGACTTTCTGCTCAGTGCCCCTGCCTAGCCCTGCACGCCATGCCAGGGCAGGACAAAACCTCCAACCACCAGCAAAGGGCAGCCTGGGGAGTTGCCCTGAGTCACAGCTGATCATGCGTGTGCCCTGATGGTGGGGACAAGTATGACTAGGAGAGATAGCAAGATACTGAAGTGGCTGTTGGAGTGTGAGGAGGGTACCTGCAACCAGCTGTGTATAATTAAGGTGGATGACGTTGCTTTTTTTGAGCAAAGGCTTTGGGCTTGTGGTGAGGCCATGGGGCTGTCGCAAACCAACAGGCTGTCTCAAGAGCTGCTACCCTGGCAAGCTGAGGTCTTGGTCTCTCTCTTGGACCTTACCTGGGAGATTGTCAGAACAACTAATATCTGTATGTCACTTTATAGGTTCCCTGGACCTTCATATGTATCATCTCATTTAATCATCATTATTTCATTTAATCTGTAAATGGCCTTTTCTGATAAAGAAATGTTTTACGGGTAAAGAAACAGATCAGAGGTTAAGTGACATGACCAAAGGCACAGAGTCAGTCAGTGGCAGAGCTAGGGCTACAACTGAGCTCCCTAACTCCAAATTCCAACTCCCACACCGGGCTGCCTCCAGCCCTGCATGGGCCAGCCCTGGTGCTGATTGCTGGCGCTGAACAGAGAGAAGCTCTGTGTTTAGGAGCTGGAGGGAACTCCCCTTCTATTTCCAACCTCCTGCTGAACTACATGCTATCTTTTCTTTTTTTTCTTATACGTTTTTATTTTGAAATGGTTATAGATACACAGGAAGTTGTAGACATAGGACAGAGAGGTCCCATATATCCTTCCCCCAGTTTCCCCCAGTTGGGAACATCTTACATAACAGTGCTACACTATCAAAACCAGGACAGATTACTTCCCCTGCACATTTTTCAAAAATTCAGTTTTATTGAGCTATATTCACATAACATACAATCATCCATAGTGTACAATCAGTTGTTCACAGTACTATCATATAGTTTTGCATTCATTACCACAATCAATTTTTGAACATTCTCATTACTCCAAAACAAATAAAAATGAGAATAAAAATAAAAATGAAAAAGAATCCCCAAACATCCCATACCCCCTCATACCCCCCTATTATTCATTTAATTTTTGTCCCATTTTTCTACTCATCTATCCATACACTGGATAAAGGGAGTGTGAGCCACAAGGTTTTCACAATCACACAGTCACACCATGTAAGCTATATAGTTATACAATCATCTTCAAGAATCAAGGCTACTGGGTTGCAGTTCAACAGTTTCACACGTTTCCTTCTAATAAACTAAAAAGGGATATCTATATAACGCATAAGAATGACCTCTTGACTCCATTTGAAATCTCTCAGCAACTGGAACTTTATTTTGTTTCATTTCTCTTCCCCTCTTTGGTCAAGAAGGCTTTCTCAATCCCCTGATGCCAGGTCCAGGCTCATCCCTAGGAGTTAGTTATGTCCCACATTGCCAAGGAGATCTATACCCTTGGGAGTCATGTCCCACATAGTGGGGAGGGCAGTGAGTTTACCTGAAGAGTTGGCTTAGAGAGAGGCCACATCTGAGCAACAAAGGAAGTTCTCTGTGATGACTCTTACTCACAATTGTAAAAAGGCTTAGCCTCTCCTTTGCAATAACAAGCTTCATAAGGGAAAGCCCCAAGATCAAGGGCTCGGCCTTCTAAATTGGTATCTCCAATGCTCGTGAGAATATCCAGAATTCCCCAGGTGAGGAAATTTAATATTTCCACATTTTCCTCCAGTCCCTCAAGGGGGCTTTGCAAATACATTTTTATCCTCTGCCCAAATTACTTTGGGATGTATTGAGGCTTCACACTAACCTGTACAAACCAACCAGATCTCACCCCCTATTAAAAGTTCCATGTAATTATGGTGTTTGAATAAACTGACCATACAAGTTAAATTATATAACATGCTACAGAAAATGTAGATTTTGCACCAAATAAACATCTCTTCTTTTGGCTTCACAAGAAGTTGAAGTTTTGAAACACCATAAATATTGTCCTTTACCCTTTAGTCTGATTTGCCTTAGTCCTAACCAGAGCAGCTTCATTCATATCTCTAATCGAAGTCTGAACTCTTTTTCAGCTTTTTTAGTAGTTGCAGTATGGGTAATACTGACATTCATAGTTGCTGAACTCTAGCTCTGAGTCTCAGGTTTCACACAGATAGCTGAAGTTCCAGGGACTGGCCAGGTTATACACAAAGAGGTCAGCATCTCAGAATTTAGAGATAACCAAAACAACTCAGGAATATATGTGACTGTTGTAAGCGCTTACAATCTAGGGACCTTTACAATAAGCCTTCCCCTGATAACCTGTGCTCTAAGATTTAATTCCCAGAGTTTGTACATTATTGTTAGCCCATATTAGTGAGATATTATAATGTTTGTCTTTTTATTTCTGGCTCCTTCACAGATTACATTTTAAGGAGCCATTTCTCATGGCCGTTTAGGAAAACTGACTGTTGCTTTCGTTTTCATTATCAATTAACTTAGTGAGTTCCTTTAATGTTCAAGGGCAGATGATGGGAGATGCCACTCTGCTGGGGAGGAACATTCTCTAGACAGAACAACCCTAAGACTTGCTTCAAGGTCTCCATGCCTCATAACTGCCTTTTATCTCTTCTACTTGAAAGGCAGCTGGGCCTTTTGGAGATATTTTACTGAAAGACAAATTCTGAGAAGTTTAGTGGGTAGAGCTCTTTTGGCAGATGTTTCTGGATATCTATATGTAATAGAGAGAACAGAGTTTGGAGCCAGCAGACCTGAGTTTGAATCATTATAATTCATCATGCACAAATTATTGGTACTTCTAGTATTTTCTGAAAATGTTAAATAAAATTAAAAATAATTTCTTGTAATTTAACTTTTTATGTACATCTGTTTTATTGCATCAACTAGATAATAAATTCCTAAATCACTGTGCTTTGCGCTTTTTTGCATTTGCCACTATGGTTCGATGATTAGATCTAGAAACACTGACAAGGTTGTTGAAACACAGGTAGGCTGGCTTCAAATCACTGAAGTTCAATGACTATGCAAGACATAATCTGCCAATTTGTAGTTATTAAAGAAATTAAAATTGCTGGGAAGTAAAAGCAGGTGTGTCATCTAAAAGTGAAACATGAAAACTAATTTGGAGTTTGGTAATCAGTGTAATATTGTCCAGCTTGAAACTATTTACTTTTGTGTTAGGTTTGAGTACTAAAAACCCACAACATGAATACATTTAAAAATCTTGGATACTTCATACTTGATGGGTTTCAGATCCCTCTAAAAATTCTCTTATATCCCTAAAGTTAAGCATAGCTTTCAGTTATGTGCTAGATGAAAGAGACATAGAGAATTACACCATCCTTGAAAAAATAGACTGGAATTTTTTTAAAAGAAAAAAATGACCTACTTTCAGTGCTCCAAATAACGATAGGAATTGCTGCCGCATACAGATAGAATTGTGGAATAGAGGTGAGTTTGCAAAGGTGAACTTTGTATGTGTGCAGGTTGCTTTCTTTGCTCACTTAGTATTGTATCATAAGAATTCCTTTATATTACAATGTTGTGTATGGAAATGGCAGTGCTAAGGATGAAGTAGATGTGTAATGAATAAAAATAGTTCATTGCAAATATATTGATGTCAGATGTTTCTATCAAAACCAATCTATTAACATTTGAGGTTTGCTGGGACCTTCAGTCTTTCACACTGGGCTTTGGAGTTCAGGTGGTACGCAGAAAATACCTAGGAGTCTGCGGACAGAAGCTGTAGGCAAACTCTTCAATCACAGTTATATCAATATTGCATTCATTTTCTTGGCAGCATTTACTGGAGCCAGCTTCTGTGGCTCTGTCAGCTATTCTCCCTGCCTCTCCCTGCCCCCTGGACGCATTCAAAATAAATCATCTGAACAGGTCTAGAATTAGTAGATGTAGGTGTCAGCAGCCTATAGTTACATGCTGTTGTGTGTGTGTGCTGTCATCTATGCTGTAGGCAATCACTGGATTGTCTCAACCAGCAATATAATTTCCAATATAGAGAAAAACACCATTTGTAGAAAGAAGTGATCATGATATTGATATCTCAGATTCCTAACTTTTCAACTCTAAAGATCCCTCAGCAATTTCAAACAGGATCACTTCACTGGTTATGAAAATAATGATGCTGAGTATGAATTATGAGTCTCCCATGCATGACTCTAAAATTCTTCACACATACATATACATGATCCCTGTAAGAGTTTCACGATACAGCTTCACTGCTCCAAATTAAGTGTTTCCTAAGGGACTTGGGGGATAACTTGAGCAATTTGGGATTTTGTTTGTTTGTTTGTTTGCAAAAGAGTTTTCACAGTCCATGCAGCTCTTGACAGTATCCTGACCAACAAGGATTTTTGTTCTCTTTGCTTGTTGGCATCATTATGACCTTTGAGAGGAGAAACACCTTGACCTCAGCATTTCGAATGGCTGTGTCCCTGCTGTCAAATCTGGCTAAGCAGTGACTATTGATGTTTGATGTGCCTATTAGCAGCCTGACCTCACAGGGGTAGTTGTGGGATGGAGGCTAGTGAGCCATTGTGCTTATCAATTGAGTTGTACTACAGGAGAAGCAAAGCTCTTTTTTTTTTTTTCTCCTGCTCCTTTGAAGGAATTATTTCTTCAGTATTATCAGGCATCCAGAGAATAATATAAAATAGACTCTGATTTTCATTGGGTCAATTTGCTTCCAAGTAGCCCTTGAACTCTTGAAACAGACAAATGAAGAACCTGTTATTCTTTTAGTGTGCTCTGGTCACATGTTGCTCCAGGAGTTATCTTCAAATATGCTTCTAGATGTCAGGAAGAGGTGTTTTGTCAGTTTTGCCTTGTGTCGTGTCGTGGCTTGTGTTGTTAAGGTAGCCATCAGCTGCTTCTTTCTGATGACCCTGAGTGTTCACTGCACAATGCAGCTCAGAGAAGTCTTAGGCAAAATATGCTGGTGTATATATTTAGCATCTTTTAGGGGTGTCCCTTCTTTTTGTTGGATTATCTGTAGAGTCTTCAGTGAATAAAGATTCACCATCCATCAACTGAACCCTGCCACAATATCTGGTGGATTAAGTCTTCCTTTGATGTAATCAAGGGGAATCTCAAAACAAAGTTCCATTCTTAGTTTCTGGATGTGTGAAAAATATGTATTCCCAGGAGTGCCCTCAGTTCTCTCTTGGGCATCAACAAGAAATAGCCACTATAGACAAATGACATAAAAGGCAGTAAGTAGTTCAGTGGGCTTCATGGTGCCCAAGGGAACTTAGGGTTTGGTTTTGTATGACAGTCTTTTGTTTTGCAGTTTGCGTGTTCATTGGAATTCAGAGATAAGCTATTTGTGGAATAAGTATCTAGAAAACTTGTCCCCAGATCACACTCTGTTTCAGGATCTCCTTGTTCCTGGTTGCCTGATTCCTAGTCTCAGGCTCTTCCCCCAGAACCACGTGTCTATAGTTTCAGTTAATGTGGGACATAGTGTGTACTTGTCCTGAAAGTGGATTCTTTCTACCAAGTGTGTCTTCTCTAGATTTGATGCAAATTCTATACTGTCACATGGTTTGGTTTGTAATATAGACCTTATTAGGGAAAGGGAAAACTCACATAGTCCAAGGGACAGTGAAAGAAGAGAAGACCGAGTCCCCCTCGTTCTCTCATTATCCTGGTGTGCTGGGCCAAGAAACTGCTGGATCCTAAGTGTGGACCCCACCACTCTATGGTACTTAGTTTTTACAGGGCAATTAAGATAAAATACCCACGTGAGTGGGAGAATACACAGATTGCTTGGTACCACGGAGTCTGGAATTAGGTATCAACTTTAGACAGGAATTGTCTGGGAAAGTCAGCTGCCCAGCACCTAGAGACCTTGGGGCTACAGGATGTTATGTACCCTCTTTCTAGAGGCTGAAGTTACTGGGCTCATAGAAAGCTAAGCTTGGGTACAGCCCCATCTGTTGATTCCAGTTAACTTGTTGTCCAGATCATCCAGAGTGAGTTCCTAGGATTACACTTTGATAATTCTGCTCGTTGCACCAAAGTGCCCAACAACCATGGTTTAAAAACTAGGAGTAGGACAAGAAGACAAGGATTACAGTAGGCTTACTTAAATTTATCTGTTTTATTTTATGTAATTTTGTCCAAAAAATGGGAAGAAAAGTTATAATAAAGGTAAGAAAAATCATCATGCACCCTAAGAAGACTTGTGGTCAACTGGAACACCATGTATTAGTTTTAAGTCACTGTTTCTGCAGGCATTTAATGAGCAACTACTAGGCATCAGACACTCTGCTAGGTGCTGAGAAAACTTAGTCCTTAACCTTAATGGGCTCACAGTCCAGTGTACCACATAGCAATATGATAAATATTAATGACTGATGATGCTGAATTCAATGGATTGAATCTGGGGATAAGGGGGTGTGGTGGTTTGGTACTGTCTGTAACCTCAGAAAAGCATGTTCTTAAAGTTAATCCATTTCTGTAGGTGTAAACCCATTAAGTAGGACCTCTTGATGAGGTTGCTTCAGTTAAGGTGTGGCCCAAGGTGGGTCTTAATCCAGTTATTATTAGAGTTCTTTAAGAATGAAACACAAACACAGAGAGAAAAAGCAACAGAAGCAAGAAGCTGAAAGCAACAAAACTCAGATGAGAAGGGAGAGACCAGCAGATGCTGCCACGTGCCTTGCCATGTGGCAGAAGAGCCAAGGATCGCTTGCAGCCAGTCTTTGGGAAGAAAGCAACATCTTGGTGATACCTTGATCTGTACATTTTCTTGGTCTCAAACTGTAAGCTAATAAATTCCCATTGTTCAGGCTAACAATTTTGTGATATCTGCTTTAAGCAGCCTAGGAAACTAAAACAGGGTGGTAGAAGAAAAAGGATAGCAATATTGCCTTAGGTATAACTATTTTCTTTTTAGGTGGTAGCTGGAAAACCATGTCTGCATTATGATAACTAGAAAAATCTAAATGTTAATGATAGCCATAGGCAGTGGTGTGCTGGGCCAATAATTAAATTTTCAGGAATTTTGCAAGCCAGTTGTTAAGCACAGCCATTATAAAAATTAAATTATATAAATGTACAATTAAATAAATTATATTAAAAACAAAGACAATAATACTCAAAATGTGTCACTTCCTAAATATTTTACTACCTTTTACTATTATCTATGTTCTTGAAGTTATTTACAACCATTGCATTTATATGGTGAAAATACTATATGATGGTGGCTATTGCACATTTCTTTCCAACTTTGCATTCAGTGATAACACATTGGTAGCTTGAAATTGGCCATTGTACAAGTATTTACACCATGAAAATCAGAAAATGCTACAAATTAGGGCTTGATTTACTGCCAAAGCTGAAAAAGTTTCAGTTTAATGAATATAATTAAAACAAGGTTGAGAAATAGAATAACAGAAAATCACATATTAGAGTTAATGACAATACAATTACTGGGAAAAGAGTTAGTGGATTGCAATGCAACTCCATTTGTCAAGTCATGATTGAATTGCAATTATAGGTTGGCTACAGATACAAGGGTTCGGCAAAAATCAATGAAAGCATTCTGTGAGAGTAAATTGGCTATGTGGAATTTACAACAAAGGACATTATTTACAAATTCTGTGTTACGCATGTTAAAATTTATAATAAACATATATACACACTTTTTTTCTGACTTCCAGTTGTTAAAGATTTACTGTCACATCACTGAGTATAAGCCAAAACTTCATTGAGGGTGCTAGCAGAAGAGGGGCTGTTAATAAAGGTGGTTTCCTCTGATTGGATGGAAGGAAGGAGATTGTCACTGGGATCACAGAAAGAGCCTCTTCTCGTCCTGGTTCTCCAGTCCTCCCTTTTCAGGAGTGCACTAGAACTTCCTGTTGCCTGCTGCTAGGCTGTGTAATCTGTGACAGCCTTTTTTTTTTTTTTTTGGAATGGGACAACAAAGTGGCATTAGGAACACCTTCTTTCCAATAGATTTCTTCCTGAATGATTGTGAAAATCCTTTGAGAATTTCATATTCTTTCATTTCTTATAAGTGTGCCCAATGCCCAGTGAAGATTGGGCTGAATCCCATGTTACAGGAAACTGATGCCTGGAGACACAAGGTATAGTTTGATGAAATTATAAATGCTTTTATAGCTAAAGATGATTTATGGAGCAGATGGTGCTGATTATCACCTAAATTCTACTCTTCCTTTTTCTAAAACAGTCACAATTTTAGCTGGGCCCATGGCCAGCAGAATAAAGTCTCCATTTCCCAGCCTCCTTTGCAGCTAAGTCTGGTCATGTGACTAGGTTCTGACCAATGGGGAGAGTGAAGTGTCACATGACAGCTTCTGGAACCTTCCATAAGAGACAACTGGAAAACATGGTTTGCTTCCTTCCCACCTGACCTCCATCCCGTTGCTCAGAATGTGGCTGTGATGGCTGGCACCCCATCTTGCATGATGAGGATGAAGTCCATACCCTGGGAATGGCAGAGCAGAAAGTTGGAAGGAACGTGGGTCCCTGAGGAGTTTGTGGGACAGTGTTGGTGTACCACCTGGCATGCCTGCTCTGTGCTTCGACATGAAAGAGAAATAACCTTGCTCCTTGATTAAGCCTTGTTTATTTTGGGTCCTTCTCGCTTTCTGCTAAACCTAAACCTAAACGATATAGCATAATGCATTGTGTATCTGGCATATTTCACCAAGGATGTTTGGTAGTGCTCTCTTAAATGCAACTATGTATATACTTGTTTTGTCTCCCTCCTTCCATTTTAAATGGGAACATTGTTTAAAGCTCTGTTTCTCCACTGAGAGTGACTTTGCCCCCTCCTCTAGGGGATATTTGGCAATGTCTGGAGACATTTTTGGTTGTCACAGCTCGGGGGAAGGGTGGTGGTGGTGTGCGTGTCCTGTCTTCTAGCGCATAGAGCCCAGGCATGCTGCTAAACACAAGGCACAAGATAGCCTTTGTACTGGTTTGTGTAGATTATGTCCCCCAGAAAAATCCATGCTCTTTGATGCAGACTTGTGGGGGTAGTCGTATTAGTTTTGATTAACTTGGAACCTTTGGATTAGGCTGTTTCCATGGAGCTGTGACCCATCCAACTATAGGTGATAACTCTGATTAGATATCCATGGAGGTGTGGCCCCACCCATTCAGTGTGGGCCTTGATTAGTTTACTAGAGTCCTATGTAAGAGCTCAGACAGAAGAAGCTTGCTGCTGCAACTTACAGAGACATTTTGAAGACAGCAGTTGAAAGCAGAGTTTTGCTGACACTTTGGAGGTATTAGCCCAGAGTTTGCCCCAAGAGGATGATACAGAGACCTTTTGGAGAACGCCATTTTGAAATGCAACCTGAGAGTAAGCAGATGCCAGCCATGTGCCTTCCCAGCTAACAGAGGTTTTCCAGACGCCAATGGCCTTTCTCCAGTGAAGGTACTCTATTGCGGATGCCTTACCTTGGACACTTTATGGCCTTAAGACTGTAACTGTGTAACCAAATAAGCCCCCTTTATAAAAGCAAATCAATCCCTGGTGTTTTGCAAATGGCAGCATTAGCAAACCGGAACATCCTCCATGGCAATGAATGATCTTGGCCAAAATGTCAACAGTGCCAAGGTTGAGAAAACCTGGTTTAAGAGGAGGACACAGACATTGGAACCAGACTGACGTGAGTTCGAATCTTGACTCTGTTAGTTATTAATTATGTAACCTTGGCTATATTAAACTCTACAGTAATAAAATCAGGTTACTAATATCTACTGTATAGGGCTGTTTGGGAGTTTAAACAAGATCATCCTTGGAGGTGGCACATATCAAGTATGCAATAAATGTTAGCTTTCATTCCTCAAAAGGATTTCTTCTTGTACACTGAGGAAGGGAAGACTTGGCTGCAGTATAAATACTCAGGAAAATAAACACTCTCAAAGCACAGAGGTGTAGTCAAGTCTACTTTCCTGGCTTTGTCTGTCCAGGTCCCCAATCTGACTTTTAGCCCCCCCCCCCACCACTCCCCAGCTTGCATTGTGTATCAGCCCCTCCACACTGCACACACTTCCACCTCCATGCCAGCGCACACTCACAGAACCCCCCTTTCCCACCTTTATTGCTGGA